>NC_089846.1:26186209-26786209 GCF_035609145.1 Eleutherodactylus coqui | reverse complement strand
TCCCCTAACAGCATTTAATGGAAAAAAGTTGACCACTCCCATACATATTAGAGTTGGCCTTTAGTCCCACCTTCATCACCCCCATTAGATGCCATGCGCTCTGAGCCTACACAGCAGCACATAGAGTTCCTATGTCTCTATACCACAGAGCTGTAGGTACTTTGTGTACCGCTATATGGGTGCCTGCATATGGCATTGTATTATGGAGATATCATTAAGAATCCATGGAACGTGGCAACATTTTGTTGGATGGTCTGTCAGATTTTATATGCATACTGAATAGTTGCAGGTACAGTATGGTCCCATAGACTTCTATGGATGTTTCTGTGTAAAAAGGGAGCCCTGGTTCGAGTTTGTGCTGTAATGAGCTCTAGTTCCTATAATTATGAAATCTGGAGGGTATAAGGTCAATGTTTAGTGGCCGTTACTGCAGTTTAAGTATTTCTGTATGGAGTGTTGTATGTGACTTCCCATTGGCTGCAGAGGTCAGGTGGAAGATCTGGAGGACTTGAGATCATAAAGAGCTGCAAGCTGGAGAGCAATTCTTGTAGTACTTAAGAGAGACTGCATTGCTGGGAGAGAGAGTTGGCAAAAGGAATGAGGACTCAGCTTGGAGAGCCGAGTAAAACTTGTCCTGGAGAATCTGTGCCAGGTAGACAGGGACAGTTGCACAAGAAAGGAGGCAGCTGGTGTTTTAAGAAGCGCAGTTCCATAACGCGCCAGAACCGACGTCGCCGAGAGAACAAAGCTGCGAGGACTATAGCTAGAGAGACTGCTACAAAGGATTCACATCATCCTGTAGCTCTGTAAATAGGGTACCCCCAACAGACATTCGAAGAAGTGTCACCTACATTACTGTACTGAACATGCTAGAGATATGTAAGTGAGGTTGGCCCTCAGGAAAAGGCAAGACTCGTGCACTCGGGTAGTGTATTAAAAGCAGGCCTGCAAGTTAAAATACGCCAGGTCGAAGTCAACACCAAAAGAACACATATTCATCCCCCAGTTGCGGACAAGTTATTGCACAACACTTGTGTTACTTTCGGACTGTGTGTGGATGACCGCCATTGCTGGGTTGAAATGTTGTGTTGGTCATCTTTCTGATTTATAAAACATTGTTACCATACCCCACTCACATTAGGGTTAAACACATTTCTAGAGACAGTTAGATTGTCTAATGTTTCTAAATAGCCGCATACAGAGGCGTAACTTGAGGCTTCTGGTCCCCAATGGAAAACCTGTAACAGGGTCCCCAATTATAATGCTTTATTCATAGTACTGGGCTCCCTATATGGAGAAGAGAGGCCTTATGGGCCCCCTAAGGCTCCTGGGCCCGGGTGCAACCGCATCCCCTGCATCCTCTATAGTTACGCAAGTGGCCGCATATTTATTTCTTATCTATTAACAGAAGCTTCTACGGCCAACTTAATCTCTAAGTTTAGTTGTTAAAATAAAGAAATATATATTTTTTGTAAGCCTGGTGTCGTCTGCCCCTATTTCAACAAAAAAGTGGTGCAGAGAGTGGCAGGATACAATGTCACACATGGAGGCGCATAGCACAAATGCTCACCTCATCAGCTAGTGGCGGAACACCCACAAGGGTCCTGCCGGTTGGTGTCATACTAAGCCACTTGACCAAATTTGATGGACACAACATTATACTCACAAACCGGGTAGCTAAGCTCAGAAGCATTACCTACCCGTACAACGGAGCTCTGGAGTTGTAGATAGAATCACTGAATGTATTGGAAGAGAATGTACTAAAAACTGTCCTCCTGCGATTTGAATCTGAGTATCAAACTGTGGATACTATTATCAGATTACTTGAGGACATTTAACCCTTTGCAATCCAATTTTGGATTCAGGATTTCCTAGGGGGTCTTTCTCTTTCTGCCATTATACAATGGCGCCATCTGATGGCTAGAGCCAGTACTGCGGTATGGGACATGCTGGAGAGGCCCCCGACAACAGAGCGGCCAGTAATATACAGTAAGAATACCCTGACGGACGTCTTCCGATGTCGAAGCTGTACAGCTTTCAATCAGAATATCTTTAGACGGCAGACAGTGGATTGGAAAGGGTTAAGTGGAGGCAGCAAGCGCTGGAATTTTGAAGGCTCGATTCTTCGCTGGAGTCCAGAGAGAAGATAATAGACTGCATTATGTCAACATACTTAAGGAAATCCTAGCCAGCATTCAAAAATGAGATGTATCCGGAATTACCACCATGGGCCCAATGGACCAAATCTTGAGAGATTAGCTTATCCTCGTGTGACGCAGTGTGCCCCTTTACCAGATTCTACACAAGTGGGTCCTGGTTGATCCTTTGCTGACTTTCTACCGATTGCTCATTGTTGCCTGGAGCCAGCATGAAAACTATAGACCATATGCTGTACGGTCACAAACCATGTAGGGCCATGAAGCCATTGGAGGTGAAGAAAGATGGGAGAAATTGATTTCAGTGGAATGTTCAGAATGTTTTCTATCTACATGAACCTGGCAGATATGTTAACAATGGAGTAAAGTTCTAGACTAAACAATAAGAAGCATGTGGAATGTAGTTTCCAATTTATTTGGGTGAAAAGCCAAAATATGGCCGTGATTGGTTTGGTATGAAAAGCTAGACTCACATTCTTCATATCAGTAGTGAATTTTAAAGGGATTTTCCGGAACTAAAATATTGATAACCTATCCTCATGAAAGTTTACCAATATCAGATCAATGGGGTCCACTGCTCGAGACCACCACCAATCAGTTGATTGAAGAAGCTGCTACACATAGGCAATCACCGTAACATCATGTTCATTGGTCACATGGCCTGAGAGCAACTCAATCTCATTCAAGTGAATGGGATTGAGCTACTATATCAGACACAACCGCTATGAAATGTATGGCATTGTGCCTGGTGTTCAGTGAAATAGCCACAGCGCTCACCTGAGCACCATGGCCAATTCACATAGCTGATTGGTGAGGGAGTTGAGCATTGAACCGTAACCATTTTAATACTGATGACCTATCCTGAGGATAAATTAGTGTAGTTCCTTACGAGGTGTGATGTCACAGCTGTTACCTAAACGAGAAACCACATCTGTCTGCACACAGTCCATAATCACTTGAAGAAAAAAACGCAATTGGCGTATTTAGAAATACTTTAAACATAGTTCTTGAAAGTTCTGGCTTGTTTTCACTAACACCTCTGTCATTTAGCTAAGTGGTCAAGCCGAGTACTACCAACGTCCCACAGACTAGTGTTATACAACTAGCATGCCTGTGTAGTCCTTGCAAGTCACTATACATATGCCCATGTTTGGCTACTATCTATCAAGGCCAGCCTCACTTACAATCCATTGCGGTTGGAATCCTTGCTGCCCTACCATTCAACTTATTCTGGTTTTCCAGTAGCACAGTATCGACCTCTCTCTCTTGATGTCACGGGCCGTTGTCCTCTCCCTGAACAGTGTAAGGAGAAGCGTGGGGACAGCACAATTTGACAGAACAAAATCGCATTATACACACCAGTATATGCATGTAAGACCTGCGCCACAAGAGAAGTATTTGCGCAGTATTGTGCATGATTTCAACGGGTTCATTCACATAAGCGTATTTTGCGTTCGCATTTGGTTCACGCAAATAAACACGCAGCATGCTCTATCTTCCTGTGCATTTGCACACGAAAATAGCACATATTGAACTAATTAACATAATTGGCCATTTCAATGAATGGTAGCATTTTTGTGTGTTTTTTTTGCGTGTGCAAAAGTACAGTAAAACTTGCACATACGTGCGTAAATATGCAAGGTGCGTGTTAATGCATTTACGCCAGTGTAATATTGGCTGTGTATATCAAGTTCCACTCCTCATCCCTGCTATAATAAGCATCTCTGCTATGCATAACTTTACAAGACTCCTCTAGAGAGTAATGATACAATAACATTATACATGTATCACATACAGTGGGCATCATGATGAACCCCCCAAGAGAGAAGATGGCCTTGGTGTCAATACAAGTCTAGATTCAATTTTTTCCAGTGCTAAACCCTAATTGGCTGCTATGGTCACAATGACAATTTTTTCTGAAAGCCATGTTTCATACATAAGGCTCTTACTTTGCAGGTTTCCCGTTGATCTAAATGGGTTGTCCAGTTGTAACTATTAGTGGCCTATCCTGCAGAGAAACTTTTAATAGTAGATCAATTGAGATCTGCTGATCATGCACTGATGTGATATCTACAGGAAGCAGACAGCTCTGTTTCCTCTGCAGTGGTCAGGCTTGGTAATTCAAGCAAAGTTCCCAGTCACTTTAATGGACAGTTGGCTAAGCTGGGCCAGTGCAGTGGGAATAGAGCTCTTTGCTTCCTGTAGATATCAGCTCAATGCACAAGCACACTGGCCCAGCGTTCAGCTGATCGCCGGGGGTCCCAGAAGGCAAACCCTCACAGATCTACTATTATTGGCTGATCCACAGCCCTTTAATTGAGCTCAGTCCAATAGATACATGCAAATGTACAGTTTCCATATAAATACTGTGAGCGCTGGCACTGTAAGGCTGCATCCACATGGGAACGATTTGCTGTGAAGTATCCTCAATGGAAAATCTGCAGCAAATCAGCAAATTCGGTTTGCATTTTGATAGGAATTTTGATGCAGATTTCACCCCCTAATTTGAAGAAGTGGAATCCGTACTGCAAATGTGCGGCTACAATTGACACGCTACGGATTTAAATTCTACATCGCATGTCAATTTCTGCACCGATTTGGATCAGATTTGCCTGCAGTGTGTGGACGAGGTTCTGCAAATCTCACCCATATTGCTGCTTCTGTAGATGCCGTGAATATTCCGTGTGGAAAGGGCAGAAACGAAATCTATGGCAAATCCGCCCCGTGTGAACAAGGCCTTACTGAATGGCCCCTGCCAGAGGCATAGCTTAAAGCTGCTGGGCCCAATGTAAATCTATAATAGAGCCCTACACCTATAATATTGCATTTACAGTTAATTTGCCGTCATAAGGCTCCAGAGCCCAGATGGGTTGCATCCACAGTAGCTAAAGCTCTAGCCCTGCCCTAGGACTGTATCACTAGCTAAGGAGGTCTGTAACTGGCAGTACGATCACCTCTGCAATGCCATTGATGTATTTGGAATTTTTGCCACCAAAGTCATTTCACCATGATATACACTCATTGTCAAAAAAAAGATACCCCTCTCCTAGAAAGAGATGTCAGTGTCGTATGAAACTTTCTATGTGTGATTGTAATGTTGATATAAGTAAGTGATTCTTAATTAAATGATCTTTATTAAAAGGGGAAGCTGTCATCAGTTATTCATAATGCAATCTAAGCTAATGTTGTAGTAGTGCTGATACAGACAATGTAATAGTACTAAACAATGTACTTGTAGGTGCACTGGTGCCTTTGTAATCTTCATTTGAAGGGAGGCTCTAGTACCCTGTTGTACTGCCTCTAGTATGGATAGAAGATGTGATACGGGCAGGCATGGAGGCTCTAGTACCCTGTTGTACTGCCTCTAGTATGGATAGAAGATGTCATACGGGCGGGCATGGAGGCTCTAGTACCCTGTTGTACTGCCTCTAGCATGGATACAAGATGTGATACGGGCGGGCATGGAGGCTCTAGTACCCTGTTGGGCCACCTCTAGCTTGGATGCAATATGTAAAGCGGGTGGGCATGGAGGTTCTAGTACCCTGTTGTACTGCCTCTAGCTTGGATGCAAGATGTGATATGGGCGGGCATGAAGGCTCTAGTACCCTGTTGTACCACTCTAGCTTGGATACAAGATGTGATACAGGCGGGCATGTAGGCTCTAGTACCCTGTTGTACCGCCTCTAGTTTGGATACAAGATGTGATATAGGTGGGCATGGAGGCTCTAGTACCCTGTTGTACCGCCTCTAGCTTGGATACAAGATGTGATACAGGCAGGCATGTAGGCTCTACTACCCTGTTGTACCTTCTCTAGTTTGGATACAAGATGTGATATGGGTGGGCATGGAGGCTCTAGTACCCTGTTGGGCCACCTCTAGCTTGGATGAAAGATGGGATACGGGCGGGCATGGAGGCTTACAGCTTCCATATCCCTCAGCATATCAGTCTACATTTGCTATAACTGAGCCTCTAGATTGTGCAAACTCATAAGCTATCAAAGCTGGCATCTTAGATGGTCCCAGACATGTTCTATATGCCATAAATCTGGTGACCGGGCAGGCAATGTTGTGGAGACATTTGTGTGACCCCCTTGTGTATGCGGCCGAGCATTATTCTGCTGGAAAATACCTCTTGGAAGCAACCATGAGAGGCAACAATTGTGGCTGCAGGATGTCCTGAATATATCGCTAAGCTGTCATTGTCCCTAGTACCACTACTAGTTGGTCTATCAAGGATGTCTTGAGCCCGGTCGCCTTATCGGTGGAGGTCTGACTACCGGGGCTTTCACCAATTCCCAGAATGGGAGTCCCAAAGAGACAGTGTGCGTGTGCGACTACCACTTCATTAATGTGGGGACCTTTGGAACTCCCGTTCTCAGCAGTCCTAGTGGTTGAATCCCCAGTAACCATGAACTTTAGAACTTGGCAGACTTCCTTTAATGACAATGCCCGAAACATGACTATGAAATTATACTTAGTGGATTCCATGGCGTACCTCCATACTAAAGGAGGTCACCAAGAGAATGGAGTATAAACATCAGATAACAGTCTATGATTGTCCAATCCAGTCACTAATGACAGTACAAACAACCTAGTACCACAGTATATAACATCATAGCTTAGGAGGATGCTACATATGTCCCAAGTACTGAGTACCAGAGGTGATACCAACAAGCGAGTTGGAGAATTTAGACACAAGACCTGGGCACTGAACCTACTGTTTACTTTGGGTGGATGAAAGCCTAGCTACCCCACTGATACGCAGTACCTTATGACCACCATGGGTTAATCCTACCTCTGCTTGTCTGGTTGTTCAAAATTTGCATAATAGCCAAAAGACTATGCTATGTCTCTGGCTTCCAAACTGGATTACTGTTGGTCAAGAACACTTTTGGCCAACAGCTATCTCTCCCAACCTTCCAATATACATTCACAATTGGATTTCTAATTTCATTGTGGACAGGGAGATAAGTTTCTCTTTCAAACACTTTTGATAGAGGATTGGGCATGTTGAAACCCAACATGTTCCATCTTCAGTTCCAAAGCTAGAAAACGCCTCCATCCAATTTTCATACAGATAGGCGTTGACTGACCCATAACTTGGTGAGAACCCCAATCCTACAATCTTATTTCCCACATTGTGTAACTTCCCAGGTCACCAGCAGCACAAGTGTAATGCGGGTAGAAGGACAATTTTTTTCCAGTTGTTTAATTTGGATTAATTCATATTTTTTCATATGCTGATTAATATCTTTACAGATTACATAGCTCAGCAGATATAAGAGTGCACCAAGTATAAATATAAGATGACCTTTGGAAAGTTCAGTCTCGCTTAAGAAGTCACAGTAGTAGCTAATGCAAACAACAATAAGATGATAAGGAGCAGTAGGGTACATAGCCTCCCTGCTGTACTGCCCATGGCAATGAATGATATTTCCTTTATTGTTTCTTCTCCATTCTCCAAGAAGTGATAAGTAGTGCCAAAAAACTTGGTGAAACCTACCCAGGAAATGATAATTACTGTGAAATATTTCTACCTCAGGACTCCACACAAGCTGCCTCCAACTCGTTGGGATGTGTCAAGCTGTAAATACGAATTTCATAATTTATATCCAATCTGTCTGACCCCATGTGTCCTTCTAAGACTTGCAACCTAGCACTGAGCAGGAGTTTCAGTCTCTTCCCTGAACAGATCCTGTTCACATGCTATGTATGTTTGTAGCATCCCAAAATTCACCACATTTCACAGTTTACATATAAATACACTGCATTACTTAGTTAACGGCTATAGAAACATTTGTGCATGACAAATCAATACCTACATATCTTACTAAGTCCGTGCAGATATAAATGATGCACTTATCTGTTTTTTGCATTGAGTTTTCCTTTTCATGCATTTAGAAAACCTCATATTTGGCTTACTTGGTTTGCAGGCTCTCCTATACTCAAGTTTCCAGACTCGAAGGTAAAAAGGGGCCTTCCAAGCACTGAACAACTGGTCTTTCTCATGAATGCACACAAGCTCGTCTCCTCTCCCCTCTTTTCTTTCACAGGCTGTGTAGTATAATCTCACCCACTTAATACTACACAGTATATCTAATCCTGTCTCTGAGGTGTGAATTACAGACCTCTGTAACAGTAGCTTTCTCTGCTCTCTGCCCTCCTGATCTCCTCCACCATCCCCCAGCACTGTCATACAGCCCTCTGTTATAGCTCAGTGGAACTGCAATAAATGCACATTCACAACCGGGAATCAGGCTAGAGAAGACGTCAGTCTACTCTTACTGACAGAATTTGATTTCAGTCCTCCAGTCTGCATTTTCTTGGAAAGCAATACAAGCATAGAAACCAATTACATTTTTTAACGAAATTGAATTTTAACTCTTTCCAATCCACTGTCTGTCGTCTGAAGACATTCTATTTGTAGGCTGTAAAGCTCAGATGTCGAAAGACATCCAGCAGGGTATTCTTACTGTATATTACTGGCCGCTCTGTTGTCGGGGTCCACACCAGCATGTCCCATACCGCAGTACTGGCTCTAGCCAGCAGATGGCACCATTGTATAATGGCAGAAAGAGAAAGCCCCCTAGGAAACCCTGAATCCAAAATTGGATTGCAAAGGGTTAAAAAGTCTTCATTTCCAAAAAAAGCATTAAATTTAAAAAAATGTGCAACGGTGTACATAGCCTTTAGGTTAAGGCCTATATTATACTTCAGAGCTGCATTCATAATTCAGCAGGTTTCAGAGCTAAAATCTTTCAGCCTCCCCTGCTTGTTCAGCGCCTGCAAAGAGCCTGCTCTGGTGATTTGAATTCTGAGTGGTATGGTCTTTACACCGGGTGCTGTATAGTAGTTTTAAAAGCTAATTGTCTCAGTGTATTGCTAGAGCTCAGCTATGCTGTTGGGGGTGTGGCTGACAATAAACTTGTTGACTGTTTCCAAGGACAACCATCATAATTATGAATGACAATACAGGCTGTAATACATATTAACATAGTATGTTAGGCTGAATGAAGACAATGCCCATCTAGTTCAGCCTGTTTTAACCTCCCCCTTGTTGGTCCAGAGGAAGGCAAAAAAAAAAACAGTGGGTCAATTAGCTCCTATGGAGGAAAAAAAAAACCCTTCCTGACTTCATAATGGCAGCAGAGTAATCCTGGATCAACATTTAAGATAAACAACCCCGCTGATCACCTAATGTCTAGATCCTGTAATATCATAGCACTCTAGAAAGACGTCTAGTCCCCTCTTGAACTCCTCTATGGATTTTGCCATCACCACGTCCTCAGGCAGAGAGTTCCACAGTCTCACTGCTCTTACAGTAAAGAACCCCCTTCTGTGTTGGTGATGGAACCTGCTTTCCTCTAGATGTAGCGGATGCCCTCTTGTTACCGTCGCAGTCCTGGGTATAAACAGATCATGGAAGAGATCATTGTATTGTCCCCTAATGTATTTATACATAGTTATTTGGTTGCCCCTTAGCCGTCTTTTTTCCAGGGTGAATAATCCCAATTTTGATAGCCTCTCGGGGTATTCCAGTCCTCCCATTCTATTTATTAATTTAGTTGCCCTTCTTTGAACCCCCTCAAGCACTGCAACATCTTTCCTGAGCACCGGTGACCAGAACTGTACACAGTATTCCATATGGGGCCTGACAAATGCCTTATAAAGTGGAAGGATAGCGTTCTCATCCCTCGCCCCTATACCTCTTTTAATGCACCCCAAGACTTTCCTTTCGCAGAACCTGACTGGCATTGATTGCTCCAGTTAAAGGGGTTGTCCCGCGCCGAAACGTTTTTTTTTTTTTCAATAGCCCCCCCGTTCGGCGCGAGACAAACCCGATGCAGGGATAAATAAAAAAAAAACGGGTAGTACTTACCCGAATCCCCGCGCTCCGGTGACTTCTTACTTACCTTGTGAAGATGGCCGCCGGGATCTTCACCCTCGGTGGACCGCAGGTCTTCTGTGCGGTCCATTGCCGATTCCAGCCTCCTGATTGGCTGGAATCGGCACACGTGACGGGGCGGAGCTACGAGGAGCCGCTCTCTGGCACGAGCGGCCCCATTCAGAAGGGAGAAGACCGGACTGCGCAAGCGCGTCTAATCGGGCGATTAGACGCTGAAGATTAGACGGCACCATGGAGACGAGGACGCCAGCAACGGAACATGTAAGTGAATAACTTCTGTTTGGCTCATAATTAATGCACAATGTACATTACAAAGTGCATTAATATGGCCATACAGAAGTGTATAACCCCACTTTGTTTCGCGGGACAACCCCTTTAAGTCTACAGTCCACTAGTACCCCCAGGTCATTTTCCATATCACTTTTCCCTAGCCGTAATGAAGGATCCTTAAAGATATTTTTTAATACATACCTTAACTGCTGATGCCCTCTTTTTGAAGAATAGGGTCAGGGTTTCTTCTTCTGTAGTGGCTGGGACACGTACATTTGTAATATAAACTGTAGCTTCTGCGTAATCTCTTTTTAAAGAGTACATGGGAAATTCCTGTCTGTCAATGAGTGATTGATATGAAACATGCAGTGCTGTTATGTTGCAAAAGGAGTTGGTTTTTCGCAACGTCCTACTAACTGCTCGTTATGTTGACACTAGAGATGAGCGAACGTACTCGGTAAGGCCGATTTCACAATCGAGCACCGCGATTTTCGAGTACTTCACTACTCGGGTGAAAAGTACTCGTGGGCGCTGTGGGGCGGGGCGTAGCGTGGTGGAGCGGGGGGGTAGCAGCGCGGAACAGGTGGGAGCTCTCTCTCTCCCTCTCCCCCCCACTCCCCTCTGCAATCCCCCGCTCACCCACAGCGCCCCCGAGTACTTTTCACCCGAGTAGTGAAGTACTCGAAAATCGCGGTGCTCGATTGCGAAATCGGCCTTACCGAGTACGTTCGCTCATCTCTAGTTGACACCTTACAGGATAAGCCCATGATGTCTGGTGTAAAACAAGTCTAGGGTTGACTGAACCCGTTTTGTTATAGGCATAGGCCAAAGGGCTACCTGTTTGGTTCTATGCTCTGGGCTCACAATGACTTTCTTACCTGCATCAGAGGCTCCCAGAACTGTTCCGTGTTGAGTTGAAGCCACTGAGCTGGGCATTTATCAAGGATAGTTGGCTTTAGAAAATCGCTGGCCCACACAGACTGGTTTTGCTGCAATAAGACAATCACCCAGATTCAACATGGTGGAAACAAACTTGTTTATTAAGCCAAGTAACAGCATCTCTTTAAACTGTTGACATGGCACTTGCAAGGAGCGGGTGGCCGAGTTAAAGTGGTCAGAAGCTTTCACCGGACTATCTTCTCCATACCCTTTTTAACAATGACAAACTTCCACATCAGACAAGGAAGAAAAAAAACAACTTTCTTTTAGAGGGGTGACTATGGCGCAGCCTTCAGACAAAGATAACTGGAATATATATTTTTGCCAAAAAAGATCTTAGTTTATTGATAAGAACCAGCTTGCTTACACGCGTGTTCTTGTCAATAGACTGAGATCTTTCTTGGCAAGAATATATATTCCAGTTATCTTTGTCTGAAAGTTGCGCCATATTCACCCCTTCAAAAGAAAGTCTTTATTTTTTTGTCTGCGATTCCATACGTTTACCATGGGGGTATAACGTTTCGTAGGGTGGGCTGCACCTTCCTAAAAAAATACTTCTCCATCCTATCCCTCTGACCTAGCTCCAGGTTCCTCATTTCAGACCATTCCACACTGGGGCTGCTCCATTTAATCTTTTTCTTCTATTTCTACAAACTTCCACATCAGTCCGTTTTTGTTGGCCTTTGTAACAGTTGCTTTATTGTTGCCTCTTATACACAATATGGGCTGGAGCCAAATCATTCATGTCCTGCTGCCTCATTACCAGCACCAAAACTGCACCATCAGCATGGTGCCTCTACTAATTCCTTTTTCCGGGTGACGAACCACCTACCAATACCCTGACTTAGAAAATTACTCATACCAAACCATATAAACGAACACCCCATCATACTTGCTCACAGTTTGGACCCTTCCATAACCATGATGCAAAAGAATCATTAGACTAGGTGACCCATCATCGAGAGTCCAGTTTAGTGCTCACTGGAGTTTTAGTTCATCTTATTTGGTGGACAGCATTAAAGCCCAATATGAGTCTATCAAGGTTTAATCAAGGTTGGTGGGGCGCCTTGGCAAAAATCTGATGGGTAACCAAGCCTAAATAACAGTGGCATATAATCCATGGCTAATTGAAGCTGACCATAAACATTAGATGACAGATCCTGCTGATGGTAATTACCAACAATCTGTGTATGAGGGCCGCCCAATGTTTTGAACCCTTGTTGCCTTGGAGGTCAAGAAAGCCTATAGAAGTGCAGGCAAACAGGATGTCGGAGCTCCAAAAAAAGTGGAAGGAGTTGCAAGTCTTAAAGCGACCCTCCGGTTTTCAGACAAAATTCTGTCGCAGGATCGGAGGGGCGAGTGCTATATTACCTGCAGTTGTTTTTCTCTGTCATCCCCCTGATCTGCCAGCTTTGGGTCCTGTTTTTGGCTGTCCAAGATGGCCAATGCAATCTTCAGACTACGTAATCCCCACACTGCATTGATAGTGTTAGACCTGCTCTCAGATTGACCAAAATTGCTCATGTGATCAGTGCTGGTCAATCAGAGAGCAGTGCACAGTGTGCATTAGGTAGATAGAAAATTGCTGCAGACAGCCAAAAACCAGGACCAGAACAGGTAAATCAGAGGTACATTAGAGAAGAACAACTACAGGTAATGGACCAACCTCCCTACTCCTATACTGTGATAGAATTTTGACATGAAACCGGAGGGTTACTTTTTGTCTAACTGCTGGGAGTTTCTGGAAAGTGCTCAAGGGATCATGAAGGTGGAGGCCACTACATGGTGGAGAACCTTAGACAACTGCCCATATTGCCCTCCTTACAATCTAGCACTGGGTTGTCTGTTGTTATAGCCCAGCAATGCCAAGCACTGACAAATCATACATAAGATTAAATGACTTCTTGAACATTAATTTAGTCGTCATCAGTTATGTGATGAGATCTGACCTGTACGTAGCCTGAACAATTCTCATCAAACTTCCAAAGAGCTTGTCATTGGATTTCTTCTAGCTACATATGCAGGCGGATGTGGTATCAGAACTCTGAACAAAGAGCAAGGAGTTGCAACTCTCATACCTTACTGCTGGGAGTTCCTAAAGGATCCTAGAGCTGGAGGACCCTATGTGGTGGAGGCTCTTGGCCAACTGCACCTTTGGCCTTCCCTATAATCCAGCCACGGGTTGTCTGCTGTTTTCTATGACAAAGCAGATATGGGTTAACTTTTCAACATTCATGTTCTTCCTGTACACATTCGGTATACATTACACATAAAATGCAATGAACGAGGAGTCTAAGATTTATTATCTTTGGCACCGAATGGATTGTAAGCAAAGCTATGCAAAAAAAAGAGAAGTCTGTAAAAAGGAATGAAGCTCACAGCTGAGAAGCCAGGAACCATAATTGTGCCGAATGAAAGAATGCTCCTCCAAGGGCTTTGTAAAATGCTAATGTTAACTAAACACATACACTTCCATACTGTGAGTCATAACAATACAAAGTGATAACAGACAGTGGGGTCAAAACCAAGCCTAGGATGTTGAGTAGGGGCAGTAGGGATTGGCATTAGGAGGTCAGGTTTAGATAGTAGAGGCATATAGATTTTAAGTCTAAAGTTAGGTTGCATAGCACTTTCATTTGGGACAGCCAAATTGGCCAATGGTCAATGGAATCTGAAGGCTGACTAAATACTTTCACAGTAGTGGAACAATATGTGAAGTCCACACTATTCACACTGGCATTACCAAGGATCCAGCGGGGAGCAGCCAGGTTACAGTTCCATTTTGATCCATCTTGTTTTACTCCTAGTAGATTCCAATGACAAGAACAAGACTAATCAGCAATACCGTGATGGTTCACACCTCCATTGATTAGACGGTGCTCTTGTGTCTTCTTGATGGAGTACAATATAACATTGTGGTCCTTAGATAACAAAAGGCTGTGCACCAGTGGTTTATGGCTATCTCTATCTTCTGTAGCTACAGTAGTAGATGTCTTCAGTACAATGTAGAACATGTAGTCTTACTCAATGAAGTCTTGTGGATGTATATTTCTTGTCTTCTTCTTAGAAACGTTTAATGTTTAAAGAGGTTTCCGCTCTCGACATTGTCTTTTTGTTTGAAGGGTGCCCTAACAATAAGCTAATCTCAGGGAGTCCTGCTGCTGAAGTCCTCAAAGATTAGCTGTAATCAGTGGAGGAACCTGGCAGGAAGTGTTAGATTTCCCTACAGTGCCACCACAGGTCAAGTGAGGCATTACACCATTTTAATTGAAATATATGATGTCTGTACTACATGGACATGTTGGGTCCTCCAGATGGACACGTTGGGGCATATTTACTTAGACAGACATTTGAAAGGATGGACTAAGCAAATTTTGCCTTCGTGTCAGTACGATAAATGTATTGTGTATCGTAATTTATTTGTTGCATCAGGCGGCACTTCCATGAGCTGGTATAGGTTTCATCTATAATTTATACCACTTTCTGGTGCAAATTATAATAAATCTAAAGGGCTACATGTGGCCCTACCAGCTAACACTAGTCCCTGCCCACTTTTTCAAAAAGGTTGCGGGGCCAAGTGTAATCCTCCCGAAAATTATTGGTCAATGACAGATTGTAGCAGCTCAGCCAGGGGTGGTGGTATAAGGGTTGCAGAGGTAGCAGTTGCACCTGGGCCCTGGTGCTCAAGGTGGCACAAAGGCCCCTATACCACATAAGAGGATACAAGTTTGGGACATAGGTAGGGATTGCTCTGTTACAGATGTTCCATTGGACCCTGGACCTTCAAATAACGCCGCTAAGCTCAGTTGCTTCTTTATCCTCAGGAAGGCCTTAAGCCTCACTTCATGGTGGTAGTAATTTTCTTACTAATGCTTTGTCACTAAACAAGAGCAGCTGCTTTACTGCACAGTCAAACAAACAGTTTTACATTATGGTTGTCCTTATGTATACAAAGCTGTAGAAGAACATGAAACCAAGATTAGTTCTTATAAAGCTAGATAGCATAAGGTCTCCTTGATCGAAAAGAGTTGACGTACTACACATTGCCAAGAATGTAACAGATTAAATAAAATCAGTCTTCTGTATTTTGGGGCTTGGCTCACGAATTGAGAAAAACCACGTTGTGGGAAGTTTGTAATAAGCAAAACAGAAATAAAACAGGAACCATATGTGCAAGGGTCTCATGGATAATTTCACCAAGTAGCCCAAAACTGAACCAGTCAACAAAATCAAGGTCCATAACGGTCTAGTAGATCTGGATCAAACTCAACATGATAAGGTTGACACCCATATATACATTGTACTTTTAAGGGTTGTTCTTACCATTATGATATATGGGATATCAATTTGACAGCCAGCAGTTTTTGGTCTCACATTTCCGGTGGAGGGTTGGCCATGTGCCCGCAGTCAACTTGCCATTGAAGTCTAGGTGACATATGGAAATAAGTATGTGAGTATGTGCAGCTGTTTCTGTAGCTCCTATAGACTGCAATAAAGATTCACTATCCATGAGCACCCAATGCTCTATTGGGACCTTCAATATGAACATGCTTCATCCAGCAAGGCCCAGTTGGAGTACTTTTAGTCTTCTAGTTGAGTACCTAGAATAGGTAATAGCTGATCCCTACTCTACTGGTTCATCGGATTTGTACCCTACCATTGACCTTCATACTGCCTGCTATTTTTAGGTACCATTAGATTGGTGTCCCATGTTAGGGTGGTTTTACATAGGATGGCTGTTGAGTGCTTAAGTGCCCAATAGCCATCCTAACGATTATAACTTAACTGATAAAAGCTCACTGAATAGAGGCAGAGTGTGCTGGCGATCTCTTCCAACCATTCGTCTCCATTCACAGTAAAAAGGCAGTCGTTCAGAGATCAACGATTGCCAGTTTACACGGGCTGACAGTCACTTGTTTTTTAGGTGAGCTAAAAACTAAGTGACTCTGACAAGTGAGTGGTTCTTGCTTGCTTGCCCTGTCAGGTTCTGTGTTGGGACAACAGTCACCTGTAATCGCTCTATTGAGTGATCACTTGGGCAACTATCAGCCCTTATAAAACCATCCTTAGTCTTCTTCAGGTTTACAGAAAAGTCAAATAATAGTTCACTCGTTTTATTAAGTAGTCACTTACTCTGACTACAATATCCCAAGCCCTAGGACTGTGGAGGATAGAGATAAAAGTAAAAGGTAAAGGGTTACAAACAGGTCAACCACAGCAATAGTTTTTCAGAAAGAGACAAGTACCATGAAGCCTCCAAATAATGCCCCCTTACTGCCCAAATAGCATAGCTATAATATGCCTGCTGAGTGGTGGAGGAACCTAGACGATGGGAAATCCTTGGGCACTTGCCCCTTTTGCCCTCCCTATAATGCATTCTGGCAACGACTGTTAACTTTTCATACTTTCCCTCTGCAGACTGAAGTATCATGCCCAAGGTTGACTCAAGGACTCAAAGAACACTGGGGATTAATATATGATGACCTAGACTCCAAACATTAGAATTTTGGCACAACTGACCTTTTGCTTACTTATGCCGCAACCCGACCCTTTTTCAATAGTGGGAGGAGTCAATATAAAGGGTGTGGATGCACCTGGCCAATCGCATTTACTATAATCTAAGCCAGAAACTGGTGTACATTATAGCAAACGCCTACTCCAGCTCCTAGCTGCCATAGGTTTTCATTTGACACATGGAGGTGTTGCCAGATGAAGCCTCTTAATATATTTGCTGCTCGTAGCAAATATATTAAGAGGCGGTGCAGGGATTACTTAGACCGGTGCATAAAACATTGGTTTAAAGTAAATAAGCCCCATTGTGTAGGACATTGTCTTTAGAATATATATATATTTCACCTTATATATATATATAAAGGTGAAAGCCCTCACTGACTGACTGACTTGCTGACTGGCTAACTCACCACTAATTCTCTAACTTCCCGACGTCGTACAAACATGAAATTTGGCAGGAGCATTCTTTAGGTCCTAAATAGGAAAAGTAAAGGGGTCACAACTTAATTATTAAATTCTAAGTGCAAAAAGTAAGTGACCCCCTATGTAATGTAACTAATAACACACATCTGAACCTCACAAAAATGAAATTTGACACATCCATTCTTTACATCCTAAGAAAAGTAAAGGGGTCACAACTTCAATAATCAGTATGATACATGAGATAGTTCTTTTCTCAGAAACCTTAAAACCTGAGGAAATGATTTGTATACTTAAAGTGATGGTTGATTATGATTATCCTTTGTTAATAGATTTTGCACCATCTCATAGAGTTTTAGTAGTCATTACTCTAGCGAAACAGTGTGGGTCCAAATGCCCAAATTTAGAACATGGCAATGAGTG
Organism: Eleutherodactylus coqui; assembly: GCF_035609145.1. Taxonomy (NCBI): domain Eukaryota; kingdom Metazoa; phylum Chordata; class Amphibia; order Anura; family Eleutherodactylidae; genus Eleutherodactylus; species Eleutherodactylus coqui. The sequence goes on along the minus strand of NC_089846.1, from coordinate 26,768,584 downwards.
AATTACTGTGTTTACCTGTGTTTCTATGATCAATCATGGCTAATTATTCTGAAACAACTCAAATGTTCCTAAATTACAGCTTATAATATGAGAGAAGTGGAACTCATCCTTGAGGCAGTTCCATTCGCTGGATATTTTGTGCCTGTAATTGTGAATTCAGCTGCTGGTCATGGGCTATAATTTTGTAGCTATTTTTGCTGGACATTCCATTACAGAATGGTCATTTAAAGCAACGGTCACACCACAGACTGTAGACATGCTATTCCCTTGCTTGTTTCAAAGAATAATATAATCTGTAGTCATTCTTGAGATCTCTCGTTATAACAAATACAAATGTGTCATAGTGACAAACCATGTGGTTGCATTGGGGTCCTTTGGTAGATGGAGGCCAGCCCGGCTTTGGCTTATAACTAGAGATGAGCGAGCACGCTCGTTTATGGCAGATACTCGAGCGAGCATCGGTCTTCTCAAGTAACTGATTACTCATCCGAGCAAATGCAGGGGATGGCGGGCGAGGTGAGAGTAAGAGAGATCTCTCTCTCTCGCCCCCCCCCCCCCCCCCCCCGCTCCCCTCTTACCCCCTCCGCCCCCTGCATTTGCTGGGACGAGTAATCAGTTACTCGAGAAGACCGATGCTCGCTCGCGTATCTGCCTAAAATGAGCGTGCTCGCTCATCTCTACTCATAACCTTTACTATTTGGTGATAGGAACCTGAGCTCGAATTCAATTTACTTGGGTCTTGTATCTAATGATCTGGTTAGAATATTACTCCTGGTGGAGGAGGCTTGAGTGTTCATGGGTTTACTGCATCTAGACTGGTTATGAAAAATTATACCAAGTAGTCTCCAAAATTGATTATCTGTTGGGGGTTGTACTATAACAGGACCTACTAAATTGGAATGTCTTCACATGGTCAACCTCGAAGACTTTAGAATAGATTTAGAGTGGTTTGAAGATATGGGACATCAATAGATCTGTGAGGATGGAGCAAAACATTTAGAAATAAGTTTTATTTGGTCTTAGCACAGAGCTTGTCTAATTTAAAAACCCTATTTTCACATACCCTATTAGGTAATCATCGTGAGTTAATGGTGAGGGTCTTCCATTCAGGACCTTCATCTCTTGGCAAGAATGGAGTACCTCTCATTCTGAAGGACCTGTCCTGTCCTGCATGACACTGCCAACTCACTGAGAAATTGAACATTCACAGAGAGGTTTCTCCACAGGTTACAGATGATCAATGGGAGTCGGATTGTCCAGTGTGGACAACCACTCTAATCCCATTTTGGGAATTAATGGTACTTATGATAAAGCTCACCATATTGTTCCATATAATAGGTTTTTCTATTGAGTATCATTCAATTGATGTATTGAAAAGTGCAAATGTGCATTTAACCTTCCAACATTTTTGATGGCCTAAATGGGGTTTGATATATCAATGAACCTTTATCCTATGCTTCCAGGCCCCTACATGTACTTGAGGCATATTTCAATGGAATATACATGGTTACTTTAAGGGGTTGTCTAAATTCCATTCCCTATGCAGTAAAATAAGAAACCAGCATATACTCACCACTCCTCGCTCCCGCTGTGTCCCGCGCCCCTGCTCTGGATCTCCCCTTTGATGTCATGTTTACAGGACATCACAGGCTCGGCAGCCAATGACAGACCTGAGCGCTCGATGGATTTTGTTTCCCCAATATAGATTCTATCACAGCACCTTGTACACAGTATCATGTACCCCACTGGAGGACGTATAGGAGAAAGAGTCAGTGATTTTATAGTAGCGTTGTGTGTTGGGTATGTGGATGGTGTTCATTGGTAGGATGTGGGTACAGGTCTTGCATTTTTTGTTTTACAAGGGAAAGCGTGATTTTTGCTCTACAACATGGTTACATATAAAGCTATAACTGCCACATAGAAGGTAGATGATCATTTTTGGAGATCTAGGGAGAATTTGTCAGCAATGAACTGCGAATTTTTGTTTTTCTCGTTTTATTGTTTATTATTTTGTGCGGCTTGGAGAATTATAGAAACTGTAAAAGTTCTTGGAAGAATCAATGTTGACTGGGTGTTACGTAATTATGTTGAAACGATGCTTCACATTTGGAAACATGCAATAAATTGCAAGTGTTTTTGGATCACTAAAAGCACCGAAAGTGGAGAACATCATCATAAAGAAGATGTTTTCATGCAGGGGTGTAGAGGCAAAGCTCCAAAGCAAATGTCAAAATGGGTCCCTATTAGAGATGAGCGAGTATACTCGCTGAGGACAATTACTCGAGCGAGTATTGTCCTTAGCGAGTACCTGCCCGCTCGGAAGAAAAGATTCGGGTGCCGGCGCGGGTTAGCGGTGAGTTGTGGGAGTAAGCAGGGGGGAGTGGGGGGGAGAGAGGGAGAGAGAGATCTCCCCTCCGTTCCACCCCGCTCTCCCCCTGCCGCTCCCCACCCCCCGAATCTTTTCTACCGAGCAGGCAGGTACTCGCTAAGGACAATGCTCGTTTGAGTAATGGTCCTTAGCGAGTATGCTCGCTCATCTCTAGTCCCTATTATGATGCCAGGTGTTGCCACCCAGTACAGAAGGGCCTGGGGTTTGCTTGGCCATGAATCCCCTTCCCATGACCCTTAGTCCAATTTCCTGCACTTTTGCTTGCTATTAATGCAGTTTCTCTGGAGACGGAAGTCCTGCATAGGCTTTTCCACTCAATAGCAAATGAGATGGGACCAACCACGATTGGGCCAGACCTCTCAAAGGCTCTTTTGTAAAAGAGGCAGCAAGCAGAGAAATAGGACATGAAATATAAGGAATATAAGAGTTACAATTATTCAGGCATTTTGTAAACTGACCAACATTTGTCTTCTGTCTACTAAGGTTATCACTGGAATAATGAAGACCTTACTTCTCCTGTGTTCCTGGGTAATCCTCTGCAATGCACTGCCATTCGAACAAAGAGGATTCTGGGACTTTTCAATGGACGATGGACTAACAATGATGAAAGATGAGGCAAATGAAGATGGGTCAGGTTTTACTCCGTCTCCTCCATTTGCCGGTCCTACCGTTTTAGCCCCTCCCATGCCTCCCTTTGACTTATGTCCATTTGGATGCCAGTGCCACCTACGTGTAGTACAGTGCTCTGACCTGGGTGAGTTTGACAATAACATAATGTGCAATAACATCAAGTAACTTTGCAAATAATTTGCTTTACTTCTCTTATACTGACTCTGAATCTCCTCATGGTTCCATCTCCATTCTAAAGAAGTCTAAAACTAAAGTCAGAAATTCTGGTAGTTTCCTACTACCGGATCACAATGTATTGTGGGAGCTGATAGTTCGGAGTTTGAAGTACTGAATTATCATATTATTTATCTTGCAGAATGAACACTATAAAAAATACTTAAAAAGCAAAATGCCAGAATTGCACTTTTTGAAAAAAAAAAGTTGATTAAAAAGTCATGTACGGCAGATGTGCGGAGTTTGTATGGAGTGGCTTTGGGAGTTGAGCCTGCTCCATACATACATGGTGCGTGTCAAAGACAGCTAACACCCCGCTACAGTGACTGTTATCAGATCCCACCTTTCATATGTGTCAAAAAAGTTCTATTGATCAGGTTGAACAAGATTCGTTGTCCTCCATATTGTCTAAGTTCCCTACATGTTGTTTCATTCCATTTAAGGTTGACCTTCTTATATATTCTTATATCCATATAAAATCCATATAATTATCTATGCATATACAGTATACCCTGACATGCCAAAAGTCATAGGACAGGAACTCATATAGTGTTTGACCCCATCTAGCCTGGCAAAGTGCAGCAACTCAACGTGGCATCCTTTCCACGGTTGAATGGAAAACGTCTAGATAGCCACCCGCATCTCTATGGTATTTGTGGGTGCACAATTGGGCTCGTGTTGGGCAAATTTACAGGCCACACCATTCATAGTAACTCTCCAGAACCAATTCTTGACAAATTAGGCCTGATGATACAGGGCATTATCCTGTTGGAATATCCCATCATTGTAGGGATACATGAAGTCCACGAAGGGCTGAAAATGGTCACCAAGCAGTGAAACACGGCGGGCATCAGTCAATGATATGTTTAGGAGAATCAGCGGACCCAACCAATGCATAAGTACTAGAGATGAGCGAGCGTACTCGGATAAGCACTACTCGCTCGAGTAATTGGCTTTATCCGAGTACCGCTGTGCTCGGGGCTAAAGATTCGGGTGCCGCTGCGGCTGACAGGTGAGTCGCAGCGGGGAGCAGGGGAGAGCGGGCGGGAGAGAAGGAGAGAAAGATCTTACCTCCGTTCCTCCCCGCTCTCCCCTGCAGCTCCCTGCTCCGTGCCGGCACCCGAATCTTTAGCCCCGAGCACAGCGGTACTCGGATAGAGCCAATTACTCGAGCGAGTACCGCTTATCCGAGTACGCTCGCTCATCTCTAATAAGTACACTTCCTACACCAGTATGGAACCACCACCAGTCTGCACAGTGCCTTGTTGACATCTGGGGTCCATGGCTTCATAGCCAAACAAAATGCCTGAATTTCATTTTTTGTCACCCCATGTCCGATGAAAATTTTTAATACAAAAGGTTATGTATCCCAAAATAGTACAACTAGAAATGAAAGCTTGCCCTGTAAAAACAAGTCTTCGCACAGCACCGGAATAACAAAAAGTAATGGGGGGCAGAAAATGGGGACTGAAGGTTTTCTTAAAAAAAAAAAATACTTAATTTGTTAACCCCTTAAGGTTGTGGGCTTTTTTCTCCCCTATTTTTAGTTTTTCCTTCCCACTTTCAAAAAGTCGTAACTATTTTATGTTATGTTGGTTTTTGCAGGACGTATTGTAGCTTCTATTGGTACCATTTTCGAGTACATAAGACTTTTTCACAACTTTTTATTCAGTTCTTTCTTGTAGTCGGGGGTGACCAAAAACCCCATTCTGGCGCTGTGGTTTTTTTTCTGGAAATGTTTACCATGCGGGATAAATAATGCGATACTTTGATGGATCGGACGTTTATGAACACAGCAATATCAAATATGTTTAGGGGTTTCTTTGTTTTGATTTTTAAATTATAAATATAGGGAAACGTTTTTTCTTAACTTTTACTAACTTTTATTTTTTCTAATAATTAATAAAACTTTTTAAACTCACTTTTACATTATTTTTAGCCCCCATAGGGGCTTCAACTTAAGATCATTTGATCACTCATAGAGTATAATGCAATACCATAATATTGCATTATACTGCATCCTGACAGGCAGTCTATCATGACAGTCAGCCATGGCAACCCTGGGGGCCTTGGTAAAGTTCCAGGCTGCCATGGCAACTGAAGAGCACCTCACGACCTGACTGCGGGGAAGCCGTTCGGGGCCACCAAACAGTGATCAGGACATTTAAAGAAACTCTGTCACCATCTTTTTGTTCTCCACTCTGAGGGCAGCACAAGGTAATGACAGCAACACTGATTTCAGTATTCTGTCTGCTATGTGAATCTGTGCAGTAGTTTTAGAGAAACGTGCCTTTTATCAGTAGCAGCACATGCATAAAGGACTACTTAAAGTAGTCCTAGATATTCATGAGCTGCAGGCTGGCTGTACCCACCCTACCCTCCAGCCCTCAGTGAGGGCTGCAAGAAGATGTACAGTGATACCTTGGGTTAAGAGTGCCTCAGCTTACAAACTTTTTGACTTGAGAGCAGGCACTCTCCTGAATTTTTTCTCTGATTTAAGAGCAAAAACTTGGGTTAAGAGCCTTGCTCTCAATGGGGTAACTGTTGCTGTCGGTGGCACCATTGAAAGCAATGGCCTGCCGGCAACCCCTGCAGTGATTTTTGGGGAAGGGCTTTAAATATAGCTAACCCTAGCTGTAGGGTAACCCTAGCTGTAGTAAAAAATATATACTCACCTGTCCGATGCTGCAGGGGCTCAGGCGTGTCCCTGCATTTTTAATCACCGCCTGCTGAAAAGCTTCAGAGCAATGCAGGGAGAACAAGCAGCGGCTAGATGCGCCTGAGCCCCGGCAGACAGGTGAGTGTATATATATATATTTTTTTTTTACTGCAGCTAGGGATGATTTTCAGGGAAGGGCTTATATTTAAAGCCCTTCCACGAAAATCACTGCGGGGGTGCCGGCGTCCAATTGCTTTCAATGGGGCAACACCATCCGCATTGAAATCAGTGGGAGAGCTTCGCGATCCGGAACGGATTAATGGCTTTTCCATTTATGTCAATGGGGAAAATTGATTTGACTTACGAGTGTTTTGGGTTAAGAGCTCCGTCACGGAACAAATTAAACTTTTAACCCAAGGCACCACTGGATCTTAAAATGCCACTGTGAGAACTGACAGCAGCATTTAAAGGGTTAACAGTCACAAAGAGCATTTATACTGATAGCGGCTGTTGCAGGCTGGTGTCTGTTGTCAAAGACAGACAGTTACCATTGTACATGGAGTGGGATTGGCTCTCGATCCCACTCTATATAGACCGCTCTCCTCTATGACGTAAATATATGTCATGTGGTGTCAAGGGGTTGAAAGTAGTAAAAAACAATAAAAAATCGGCTATTGCCCACAATATGATGAATGCAAAAGTAACTCTGTCTGTCTGTTACCTTTTACGGCTAAACCGCTGAAGAGATTTTGATTAAACTTGGCAGGGAGATAGCTTGCATCCTGAGTGCATTCACATGAGCGTGTGCATACATAGGTGCGCACAAAACCGCGCACCCGCGTACGCACACAAACACGTGTGAATGCGGTGCATGTCCATTGCCTTCAAAAGGCAATCAGCTGCTGGCAACCCCTGCAGTGATTTTCAGGGAAAGGCTTGAAAAAAAATATCGACAGTTCACAGTGGACACCATAAAAACACAATGCAGAAAATGATAGTTTAATTGCCTTTTTTTATCCATTCCACCCCACATTTTTTTCAATGTTTTTTATTAAATTACACTCATTATCAAAAATTAAATCCCGCCCCTAGAAAAAGTTGTCGTTTTGCTGCAAAACTTGTCCTGCAGTTTCATCTCAGGCAGATATACAAGTGATTAGAGTTGTGGTGATTAGATGAACGGTCTTGTCACCGGAGGCCCTAAAAGTGGTTCCCCCCCTGGCCTATAAGATGCTCTCGGAGGCTCCTTGTGTGTAGTGGCCTCCTCTTCAGCTTGTGTAGAGCTTGTTGGCCACTAGCCGCCTCTACGGCGCATAGAAGAGATTTCACCCAATTACCAGAGTCTGAGAGGGACGCATTATTGGGATGTGAGAAGCTGGATCGTCGTATCGCCGAATTGCCGTCACCTGGGATGTTCTGACCAGACTGTTAGGAGGTGTTGGGACCAGTGGATGTGTGAGGAACCACAAGGCGACCGGGCCCAAGACCCCATCTACAGATCACCAGTAGAGAGGATCGTCTGACCAGACTGTTAGGAGGTGTTGGGACCAGTGAAGGTGTGAATTAAATAGAATAATATTAAAATATCACATAAAGAGATGAGTTCTCAAATAAAAAGAAACAATGCATAAAAAATGGAAGGCATCTAGCATGTCATGTTAAAGGAGGAATGTCTCTGCAAAAAATATCCAAAAATATAACCGGCGCAGGTTATAAGGTTGGCATTATTGTCATGTTATTATTGTCTTGCACATATTTTTGGCCACCCGTATCACATTTTGTATCCAAGATAGAGACGGTACAATTGGGTACTAGAGACTCAATGCCCGCCCATATCACATCTTGTAACCAAGCTAGAAGCGGTACAACGGGGTACTAGAGCCTCCATGCCCGCCCATATCACATCTTGTATCCAAGCTAGAGGCGGTACAACAGGGTACTAGAGCCTCCATGCTTGCTTGTTGAGGCGGTACAACAGGGTACTAGAGCCTCCATGCTTGCTTGTTGAGGCGGTACAACAGGGTACTAGAGCCTCCATGCTTGCTTGTTGAGGTGGTACAACAGGGTGCTAGAGCCTCCATGCCCGCCTGTATCACATCTTGTATCCAAGCTAGAGGTGGTACAACAGGGTACTATAGCCCCCATGCCTGCCCGTATCACATCTTGTATCCAAGCTAGAGGTGGTACAACAGGGTACTAGAGCCTCCATGCTCACCCGTATCACATCTTGTATCCAAGTTAGAGGTGGTACAACAGGGTACTAGATCTTCCATGCCCATCCGTATCACATCTTGTATCCAAGCTAGAGGTGGTACAACAGGGTACTAGAGCCTCCATGCCCACCCGTATCACATCTTGTATCCAAGTTAGAGGTGGTACAACAGGGTACTAGATCTTCCATGCCCATCCGTATCACATCTTGTATCCAAGCTAGAGGTGGTACAACAGGGTACTAGAGCCTCCATGCCCACCCGTATCACATCTTGTATCCAAGTTAGAGGAGGTACAACAGGGTACTAGATCCTCCATGCCCTCCCGTATCACATCTTGTATCCAAGTTAGAGGGGGTACAACAGGGTACTAGATCCTCCATGCCCTCCCGTATCACATCTTGTATCCAAGTTAGAGGGGGTACAACAGGGTACTAGAGCCTCCATGCCCTCCCGTATCACATCTTGTTACATTAAATGTTGCCATTAAAGATATAACTCATCACACAAACAGTAAGCACTTATCAATGAAAAAAATAAAATAAAGTAATGGCTCTTAGAAGCCTAGGATGAAAAAAAATGACAGTGGAAGAAAGAAAACTGCCTACGGAGCCGAAGAGTTAAGAAGGTGTGGTGTTCTAAACCAGCTGGCTAGTGTAGAAAGTCATAAAGGGGTTCCTCCATTGTGCAGGGAAGCTAAGAAGAAATAATAGATCTGTCCACGGAATTTTACAATTCTGAACTACTTCCTATCAAGCCTTAAGGGACAGCTGAAAAATCTTTCCGCAGATTCCTTCGATCACTTAAGAGTTTTCAGCTAGTGCTGGGGGTCGAGAGGAAGCAGCCAGTGATTTATAGTACCCGGAACGCTTACAGTTACAAGTGGCCACTGAGAGACTGGAATTTTAAAATGTTCTGACTGGAAAGGAATTGGCCTTTCCACTTGTGTAGCCCCTTGGGCAAGGAGCTGGCTGGAGTTAAGCTGTAGTTAGTAAATTAGATGATATCGTGTTGTATTACATACTGCTCCATAATACATTCAAGGGGGTCCCTATAGGGGTACAGAAGTAGTAGTCACATCTGGGTCCTGGTGCTTGAAGTGTTGTTGATCCCAGGATTATTCCAATTGCCAGATTGGAGTTGGGAAGGAATTTTTTTCCTGTAAATGGGAAAAATTGGCTTCTACCTCATTGGGGTTTTTTTTGCCTTCATTCGGATTAATATTGGGGAGTAATAGGCTGAACTAAATGGACCAATTTTTTTAAGCCTTACATACTACGTTACTATGAGTGGGCCCAAAGGTCCCTTTGCCACATGAGCGGACATCAGTATTATAAAGGACGTATGGTAAGTGCAGAGCATATGTGCCATAAGTGCCCTTCCCTCCCAAACCATCACCCCGCTCCCCTACGTCTTTGAATATTTTTGTGCCTCATGAAGGATTAAAAGCTCATACTCATTGAACCCAGGAGGCTGTACTCTGCCATACAGCTTCTGGTGTCCACTCACTTTTGGGTCTAGTGGTCATGTGCCAGTCTAAGAACATAACCACACCAATCACTGGCCTCAACTGTACTGAGAATGGTGATTGGCTGCTGCAGTCCCACACTTAGATGGCCACATTGCTGCTCAACCCGAAAATGAGTAGAAGCCACTGGGTCAGAGCAGATTGGGCATGCAAGAGGTGAGTATGTCTTGTTTTATTATTTTTTAAGCTCTGCAATAATTTTCAACGGTACAGTTATAAGCGGTGCCGCTGCCAGGAGGCCTGGTGCAGATGCATCATTTTCTTTATGGTTGGGTGGGGGCCTTTGGGATTCCTTTAAAGGGCCACTCTGGTGATTATTTTTTTCATTCGCTATATAGCTATCCCCACAGTATATATAAGTAAGCTAGTGTTACTTTGGTTATTTCTTTCTATCTGAATCTCCTAGCCTCTTACTCATATCAGATAGGTACTTCCTGTCCCAGACAGTCAGTAATGGACAGTCATACTCTCTTCCATCTTTCCTCTACTTCTTTCATCCTATTGAATGTGTATTAGCAAGAACCAAAGGACAGAAAAACATGAAGCAAGATTGCAGGATCATACTACACTTGGCTTATTTGTAGTCTGTAACCATGGAAACACAGATTATTTTTAGGATAGGTTAGGATATTTTTAATCAAGACTGTTTGCAAACTTGCTTTATTATTCATTTCAGTTGCATCTGAGGACATAGGGGAGACTCTATTAACCAATGCACGCTAGTATTCTTGTGTAAAAAAGTCACAAAGTTTTGGCACATATAATATTTCTGCTAAAGTTTGTAACTTTTTGCTTTTCTGTGTTTCCCCCACTACTTATGAAAAGTGAGAAGGAAAGTGGGTGGAATTTAGCAGGACAGGAGGCTAAAAGGCCTGACAGGTGTAAGGGGGGGGGGTAAACTTTTTGCTGTTATATTGATGTATTACTGTTTAGGATGTGTCTTCTATATAATTAATGTGGTCCCTTTAAGAGAGGGAGGGCTCAAGTAGCGTCTGGTGCTGAGTGGGGAATCACTGATCAAAAACGGGAAGGTGGCCAGAGCAAGTGAATAGCAGTGACAAGAAGATGTGCTTGGAGCACCTCCTGTAAAGTGTCCGTGATGAGAAAGCTTGATGTTGGAAGTTGGAATCAGTGTAACACTACTACAAAGTTGCATGGAACCTGCCGCTCCCTCCCATCCTCAAACTTTGTTGGAGGATGAACAGAAGCAAACCCGATCATCAGGTAAACACCAGTGAAAGTCTCATACTTGGAAAGTTACTCTTGATAAGGACTATTGAGAGCCCTGCTAAGTGGGAAGACAATTCATATCAATAGACCCGGCACCCAGGCTGGAGACTATTTCTGGTGAACCAGATAGTTAAACTGCAATACTTGGACTTACAACGGGAAACTGTTATAGGACTGCACATGACCTTTGGGCCTACAAAATGAGCCCTTTAAGTGAACTTGTATGGATTGAACCGGGCCATGAGGCCTTGCTGGTGCAAGCTCCTACCTATATGCACCAGGAGATGATGGTGAGCCTACAGGAGCTGGGTCTCCCTTTTCCAATGGTGCCCCCGGTCGCCCAACCAGGCTTCTATCCTCCTCTGGTGAGCAAGGGAGAACCCCAGCTTGCCCCCAGTGCCTCTTCATAGGTTTACTATAACTTGCACCAGAAAATGATGCCCAATATAGCGCCAACCGATTTCAATTTCTCATGCAAAGACTGCCAAAGATATGCCAAATTTAGTACGCCTCTTCATAAATTTGGGGCATTTTACTTCAATGGACATCTGAAATTATAGCCTTAAAGAGGACCTACCATGGGAAAAGTCAGTGAGGCTAACTCTATCCCCCTTTTTTTTTCATATTCACCTCTTTTTGCCCATACGGCCTTTTCTTAGGTCTGGCTTTCAGGCCTGTCAATCTGTCAACCAGGTTGCCTCCCATTGTTCGCTGTTATAGCTGACTCTATGCCTGGTTTATTTTCTCATACTCACTTCTATTCAACACAATAGGTGATGTCCGACTGTCAATGAAGTCCGATGTCACCCACTGACAGTGAGTAGTAGGGATCGCCGACTTGAGCAAGACCTAAGAAGAATCCGTCTGGGCAAATGGAGGTTAGCATGAAAGTAAAAAGCATCGATTGAGTTAGCGGGGCCGCGGCTACAGAGCTGTACAGCCAGTTTCACCAACTTTATCCTATGGCAGGTTCTGTTTCATAAATCTTCTCTATACAGTTTGCAAATGCCAATGATGTAAAGGAGCAAACTTCTGCTCAGCTCACTTCATTGACAAAAGGAAGTCTTCAGCTGTGGAGGGATCCCCAAGGAATGCCATGCTGGCACGAACTGTGGAATTTCTGTCTCTTCTTCACGTTTTTTGTAAAATGCTTCGGAGATCTGGGGCTTCCTCATGACATGATGCATCACAAGGGAATTGCCAATAGACAGATCATCAAACATTCAGTTTCCATGATTTTGCAGCGAGTGCCAAAATACATACAAGTTGTGAATTTTCCTTTCTAAATTGGCTGATTCTGGTTTTTATGCTGTGAAAATGTCATCTAACTTAATCTCTGTCTGTAGATTATTTATTTGGTATACATTATTCACATGCTCATGGTGCGCCAGAAACAGAAACCTGTATTATCATCAATTCAACGTCCCAAAAGGGACCCAAAATCAAACATAAGGGGGACCCCTTTTATCAGGAAAGTGACTATAGAAGGTTCAGGGGTAGCAGTTGGACCTGGGCTCTGATGTCTGGAGACTCAAAGAGCCCTATGCCACATAAGAACATCTTATGGCACATAGTAGGTGACTGGTACTTACAAATTTTGCTTTGGGGCCAGGAGCCTCAAATTACACCTCAACTCTTGTACAACTAAACCTTCTTAAAGTGAGAGATGAAGACTAACCTTGTCCTCTCTTCCCATTTATTGGAGGGCATCATGATGATATGAAGCTCAAGTAGGTTCATATCAACAAGGGTAGGCTCAAAGAACTTCCTATGTTTGTTAGCATCATACTGCTGGTGAACCATGAAGACCATGCATAGGTTTCCAGCACTCATTGAAAAAGGAACAACTGAGATGAAGCTCCTTCTATATGTGACCATTTGGACCTGCTTCTATGATGATCAGGTAGCCAGCTCAAGGTTGACTCAGCCTTCCATCCCACCAAGGTCGGTAAAATGAGTACCCAGCTTGCTGGGGAGTAACGATGACTGAGGAAGGCAATGGCAAACCACTCCGCAAAAACATTCTGCCAAGAAAACGTCACGATGTGACGTCACCCTAGGGATCTGTCATGACTCGGTGCTTGCACCAGGAGACTTTGGCTTACCTATGATGCAGAGAGGTGTAGCCCCTTATCTAAATACTATAGCCAAGGCAGAGTTGCTTGTTGTCATCGGACTAGCATATACAGCACCAGCACTTCTAGTTACACCCTCTAAATTTGCTATTGGAGAAGTCTTTACGACTACGCCCCATGAAAAAGCCCCCGACTACTCTACAGATATTTGCTTTAACCTATCCTGGTTCCACAGTTGATGTTTGGTTACTTAAAGGGATTAGATTGATTGAAAAAAGGCTTTATTAATAAAGCAAATATCTGATTTGTGAGACTTTTCTCCCTCATGGAAATGAGCAAAAGTGGAGAATGGAAATAATGTGTTTTAGATAAGACAAGAATGTGAAAGTCATGGAATGTTCATCCTGTCCAAAGATAAGTGAAGGATGAATGAGATTTATGTTCTATTACAAAACAGGCTAAGAGAAAAGGGACACAATGTATCCTCATTAAATGTACATGACGAACGTAACAAAATCCCTCCTGTCCTCCAAAGACACTAGAGACACAGACTGGAACCACTACTAATGGAGACTTTATCAAGTCATACCAGTTACCATGGATGAGGCTGGGAGATGAAGGCAGAGAGAAATGGACGAGGGGTAGGACAGTGGTACGGGACCACAGCAGATTCTAGAACAGTATGGATTCCTTGCTTTCTTTCTAAGGCATGGCTTTCCTTATAGGTCTTCTTCAGCAATGTACTATACTTACAATGGTGAATTACAATTGTACATCATTAACGTAGCCTCTCACATACTGTCAAATAGACAGCAGGCTGCCATGTCATTCATTTTAAGATTGGGGTGAACCAGATTGCCTACAGGGCCTATGTGAAGTTGCGCTTAAGACATGTCATCCCTAAATAACACTATTTCTCAACTACCACTAGTATAAGCATATGTGCAAATGTATTCCTAGAGCATTTGATGCTCCATTCACAGAATCCGCAAACAGTAACTTAGCACTGATGACATTGCAAATGGCTTATTTTTTTCCCTGAGGTAATGTTTTTCCTTGTGGAGAGCATCACAAGGGTGTAGAGAGTCTTATAAACCATGCAATGCTCCCTGGGAAATAGTTATGCAAATAAGTGATGGAATAATTTTCCACAGCGCCACTTAGTGGAAGGTAGCTACACTAGGAATTAATATCTGCCCTTTTAACAGGTCTTGCAAGACCCCCGTGGGTGGTGGTGTGATGCAGGACTTAGGATACGATGCAACAAATGGAGTAACCAAAATTTACACTATTTATTGATAAACATAGAAATGAACAATAATAGTAAAGCAAGGATGGTTACGCAATTTATTCTTTTTACTAAGGCTGCCTGCACATGGGTGGATTTTTGCTGCGGAATCCACGGCAGGTATCTGCACAACGGATCTGCAACAAATGACATTCATGGCATGATATGGGAAATTGATTCTTCCTGTACACAAGCGGAAATCAATTGCAGTTTCCGCACGCATGTTCTATTTTTGTGCGGATTCTGCGCAGACAGCTTCTACTGAAGTCAATGGATGCTGTCCGACCTGCAACCCCTCCGCAATTAACATTCGTGGACACATCGTGGATTCCATTACCTATCCACAATATCAGCCCTATATCTCCTATAGCAGGTCTGCTAAAACACTGTCTTTAACCCTGTCCTCAGTATACACATTTATTGTCAGATTGAGGCTAGCCTCACTTACAATAAGTCATGGGAGTATTTATTTTGACTGACCCAGGCTAGTCCAGGGTCAGGAGTGCTCCTCAGCCATGATTTCCGTAGATTCTTGTTGCTGTCCAGGTGTCCCATTGGTCTGGAGACACAACCCTGGCTCTCCAGTCACTGTGTTTTATCAGCAGCTTCCTCTCTCAGGCCCAGCTTCAGCAGTGCCTCCAGCTCACTTTGCTCAGCATTGTCTCTCCACTATGACTCAGCACAAAAGGTTCTGTTTTATAACCAAGGCTACAGTCCCTAGAAAGTTCCTACTAAGCATGCTCAGTTCCAATGTGCTGACATTTGATGCATGCAATGACTTTGGTTCAATTTTTAATTTCAAGTCACATCTCCATTGCAATATTTTAACCCTTTATGTTTGCCTTTTACATATGTACATACATAAGTACTCTGGTTTGGTTTAAGACCCTAATTATGTTGGAAGGCTTGTTAAAAGTTCAGATATTGATTCATAGGGTGGCTACCTTCCAAGAGGTAGTGCTGTGGAGGATTATTCCACCACTCATTTACATAGCTACCCTACTGCTAGAATAGTTACCATATGTACGCTCTTTGTTAAAAAAAAATCAAGCACCTAGAAAGAGTTGTCATTTTACTGCAAAACCCGGCATGCAGTTCCATCTCAGGCAGATATGCAAATGATGAGAGTTGTGGTGATTAGATGAACGGTCTTGTCACCGGAGGCCATAAAAGTGGTTCCTCCCTTGGCCTATAAAAGGCTCTGGGAGGTTTCTTGTGTGTAGTGACCTCTTCTTCCGCTTGTGTAGAGCTTGTTGGCCACTAGACGCCTCTATGGCACAATCCAAGAGATTTCACCCCGTTAACAGAGTTTGAGAGGGCGCATTATTGGGGTGTGAGAAGCTGGATGGTCGTATCAACAAATGCATGAGGACACACACACACAAGGCGACCAGGTTCAGGATGCCCTCGACTGGCAACCAGTAGAGAGGATTGCCTGATCGACCGAGCATGTGGAGCTACAACTATTTTGTTGTCCGCTATCCAGAGAAGGTGGTGCCATCGTTACAGGCCCCTGTGTTTGTCTGAACCATTTCCAGGCACTTGACTGAAGGACATTTGGTCTAACGTCGCCCATTACGTATACTAGCTTTGACACCCACCCACCATTATCTCCGTTTGCAGTGGTGTTGTGAACGACAAAAATGCACTGCTACGAAGTGGAACCGGGTTGTCTTCATCGATGAATCCAGGTTTATTTTGGGCACTGATGACAGCTATGTTCCTGTCTGGAGACCTAGGCATGTGCGCCTCAATCCTGTCTTTGCTGTGGAGCGGCCTACTGTCCCCTGCTGGTGATGGTCTGAGGGGCTATTGGCTAGAACAGCCAGTCACCCCTAGTAGTGGTACGAAGGATAATGACAGGTCAGCGATATGTTCAGGATATTCTGCAGTCATATGTATTGCCTCTCATGGCAGGGCTACCCGGTTGCCAGATTTATCGCCAATACAACATGTATGGGACGCCAACTTTGACAGCCCACAAGTCTGCACAATCTAGAGGTTCAGTTACAGCAAATGTGAACTGACATGCCACAGGATACTAGGGAGCTACTTTTTATATTCACTGGGTCTCCCATTTCATGTGCACAGAGCCGTCTAAAAAGAGTCGCTGTGTGTGTGCGCACCAACTTCGCAGGGACACAGCACAGGAACGGGGCACCAAATGAATATGAAACACAACTCCCCAAACTCATTGTTCCCTCACCTTTGATCCCCACAACATAGTTTATGGGACTCAAAGGTGATGATGGGCTCCCTTTAACCGTTGTAGCATAAGTTCATCAGGGTATGTAGGGGAAAAGATTTCTTAAATAGTTCCCTTGCCTGGAGTGGGCAGACTGATTTTCCATCAGTAACACAGACATAAATAAGAAGGTCTGGAACTATTTTACATCCGTGAGTTGGTTCCCTTAAGAAAAGGAGGGAAATGTCTACTTCACATCTGTCAACAAAAATATTTCATGGACTTGGAGCTCTCGGCCGCTTGATCTCTCTATACACAGCTGAGCATGTTTTCTCTTCTGACATCATTTCACTTTTATAGAAGCCTATATAGAGAATTGGGAGCGTCTAGTGAGGTGCGAGGTTGGCAGGTACCATCATCCGATGAATAACATGGGCTCCTTCCCAGACTTCCAACCACCGCCTAGCAGAATTCACCTTCAAGCTGCTGTTTCTTCATGCCGGCTATAGCCTGAATTCTCAGCAATCTATATAACCATTTCCAAATGTCACCGTCACTGGAGGGTATGTAGTGCAAACCCACTGCTGAGGAGCAGGAAAGCGTTCATTATCGTTACAAAGCCCACAAGGGCAACCACCCTGTGGTGGACGTGGTGAGTGAATGAATGCAGGCATCTTACGTCATAGGTGTGCTCAGAAATAAGACATTAACCAGACTTTTGCTATCAGATTTGAGTCTTGGGAGTTTACAGCAAAGTCTTAAGATTTTCATGACATAATAGCATAAGTATGTACCCGGTAAAGAGACGACTATTCTGGACTTATAAGATAGATGATGTACTAATCTGTCAGGATAAGTTATAGGTTCATGCCTGTGTTGTTAGAGGGGAACTGGCAGTAAAAAGTCTGAAGTCTGACAATATAATTGTTTTCAAGAGAAATATTACCCAACACTAAAAGTATTACGTACTAATATGTAGACGGGGATCGACCAAAAAGCTCTACAGGGAGAAATCCTGGTAGGCCAGTCACGTCATCAGCAGGTCTGGTCAGGAAAGACTAGCATCAGCAGAAGCCTGGACCCACTGCTCTCGAGTAGGCTCACTGCAGCTGAATTAGGGTTGATGCAAGATGGACCGCTTGCTACAGGCCCTGCTTTCCCGCTGGGTCAGCGAGGCCAGGGAGCAGCTACAGGCTGGCTGCGGTAGGGCAGCTTTTATTACAGAAGGCAGTGTGGCTGCGTAGTGTGGTGCTAGCACCTTTGTAATCAGCATATAAACATCCCCCTCTGCTTCCTTTTTTGGCATAATAAAGTAGTGTATTTGAAGGAAGGAGCCCCGTAGGTGAGATAGGGGCCCTGGCAGATATGCTGATGGGTGCTTGCAGGCTCTGCATCACGGTTCAGGGGCACACTGGGTGTCGGGCGTAGTGTGCCCTGTTACAGGGTTGTATTTTACTTGTTGGCGGACCTCGGTGGAAGTAATGTCCTAATGCCATGTACCAGCTTGATGCTTTAAAATGGTAATAACAGGAACAAGTAGTACAGGTAGGTCGAGGAGGAGAGGTGTCGCCGGTTCGTGGCTATGTAGGTTACTGGTCCAACGTAACTCTTGAAACCTTTCTGTGTTCTTGAACCCCCATTATTTGGCCCAGAGGGTACCACAATCCTCGTTACCACCAGTGACTAGCTTGCAAAGTTTGACGAAGGAGGGAGGCACAATACGGTACCTCTCCTCCCCCATAGAGTTTCTCTGCACCTCAGTCCACTTTCTCTGCAAATTGCAAACTCCTCCTACCTCATATAGCCACTACCAGACACCTCCCCTCCACATGACCATTATAGGCCAATCATTACAGCTCAGCATTACACATCGTACAAACTCTCAGATGCAATTATAATTCCCACCACTTGGTGGCACTGGTGCTCCGTAACAGTAACATTTTTTCTAGGGAATTCTGGGGAGCCATTGGGGTACCCTGCTGCATAATTTAGCACTATGCTCATCTAGGCCCAGAAAAGCAAGCAACATATGGATGACATCTCAAAGTACAGATCCAGCATCAACTAATGCGTCATTTGATTCCTTCTGCTAGTAATTTGAACCTAACTGCTACATGAAGCTACTTTTAGATTATTTTCCAGGGCCATTTTTGTCCTTTTTCAGTCTTCTTCTCTATTTGGGCCTAGACCGCAATGAAGATTTCTTCCAACTAGAACTCGTCTCTGCACATGTTCCCCATCCTGCCACTACCCCAATGCCCCTCTCAGTGCCTCCCCATAATAATAGTACCCCCTTTGCCTCACCAAAGTAATAATGTCTCTCTGTGCTTCCACCAAAATAATAACACTCCTCAGTGCTCGTCTATTGCCTCCTTCCATCCCAAAACAAACCCAGATGGTAATCTAGCACTCATTTCCCCAGACATACAGCTCAACTCCTCCCTGCCATCTCCTGCTCTGAGTATGAGTGCGGGAGGCATATTTGGTATTTCAGCCGCACTTCAGTAGCGGTGAGCGATTCCAGCGACCTGATTGGTTGTTGGGTACACACACCCCCTTGGAGTTGGGGGTTAGGGTTTAGGGTTAGGTTTAGTGTTAGGGTTTCGGGTTTAGGGTTAGGGTTTGGGTTTAGGGTTAGGCTTAGTTGCCGACCCTCCTACGGCCCTGCTGCTGCTTATTTAAAGGGTCAGCCACTTGTGCACATCTCCAAAGGGGGGTGTGTACCCAACAATCAATCAGGTTGCTGGAATCGCTCACCGCTACTGAAGTGCGGCTGAAATACCAAATATGCGTGCGGGAGACAGGAAGGGGGAAGAGTAGTCGGGCTATGCATGGAGCAATGCTGTACCAGGTTGGCTCCGACTGTCCGACATAGTTTTCAACTGTATCCTCATCCTCCAGATAAAGTTGAAAGTGGTGCCGCTGACAGGGGCCTATGGTTAAAGCGGCCCTGCTCAGATGTAACGTAACTATAAACAGTATTACACATAAATGGTACCAGGGGGGAACAGGGTTCCCCCCCCCCCCCTCGCTCCCCCCCACAACCCCCCGCTCATCCCCAGCGCCTCCCGCCCGATTAGGCAGTTACTCGTTCGAGTAATTGCTCTAAACGAGCACGTTCGCTCATCTCTAATTATAACCCAAAGCGGCATTCATATTTCTGCTGGTTGTCATTGGAAACAGTCAACAGGCTTATCATCAGACATATCCCTAACAGTTTGGCTCCCATAATGCAGTGGGACAGCTCACTTTTTATACATCACAATACTGTATACTGCCTTATTCACAGATTACACTTTCTAGTTTGCACAACACTGCAAGGAATGCTGTGAGATTTCAGCTCTGAAGTCTGCAGAATTGTGAATATAATTCGGGGTTATAGAAGTACTAAAAAAGTAATATAATGTATTTACAAAGTTAGAGAAAGCAAGGATTACATTTTAACAATGTTTGTCTCTTTTCCTTTAGGTCTGACCAGCGTGCCCAAGAATATTCCAAAGGACACCACCCTCCTGGATCTACAGAATAACAAAATCCTGGAAATTAAGAAAGATGATTTCAAGGGACTTAATAGCCTCTATGTGAGCAGTGCTTCTTTATAGTGATGTACTCTATAGCAATGTTTTCTCCAGTCCTCAAGGTTTTCTCAACCCATCCCAATTAAACGGGTTGTCTAACATTAAACTATTGATAGCTTATCTCTAGGACAGACCATCAATAATAGATTGGTAGGCGTCCACCAATTAGCTGCTTACCAAGCTGCTGCACTTCTCCATGGAGTTAATCTGTGTAGGAAGCCCAGAGCTCCGTTCCCACTGTAGTGGCTAGGTTTGGTAATATAGGCAAAGTTTCTACTGAACGGGAACGTTGCCTGTAATACCAACCTGGGCCACTATAGTGGGAACGAAGCTGTCTGCTTCCTGCACAGATCAGCTCTATGCACAAGCATACTGGCCCAGAAAACAGCTGATCATCAGGGTTCCCACTGATGAACCCAGCTGATCTACTATTTATGGAATATCCTGAGGAAGGGACATTGATAGTTAAAAGCTGGACAACCCCTCTGAGTCACAGGAGCTTTGCCTAGTGGTAGACTCATGCCTGAAGATACACACCTCTTAAACGGTTTCTTTGGTTTAGAAAACCCATTTCTAAATCCCCTATTTGAGCATTCTAAGTTAATAGATGGGGGGGGGGGCTGTCTATTAGTGAGCAGCTACAAAGAGTCACCTGACTACTCTATGCATTATAACAGGTCACTGATTTCAATGGAGAAGGTGTAATGCCTTATTTCTCCTGCGGTCATGCTGCAGGAAAACTGAACACTTGCTGCTGGGCTCCTCACCAACTGGACATCCTGTGATCAGCTTAATATCAAGGGGCCCTTTTAATCAAAATGTTCTCTCCTAAGAGTGCAATACCTATAATGAGAACCTCTCGCATTAAAGGGGTTTTCTGGGACATAAATATGATAACCTACATGTCTTTAGGATAGATCATTAATATTGGATTGTGGGGGTGCAGCCCTACCAATCAGCTGCTTTAAGGGGCTGCAGCGCTTTGCCTGAGTGCTGCAACCACTTTATCGCTCTGTGACGTCACTTCCATTGTAACATGGCTTTTCTGCAGCCCAGTCCCATTCAAGTGGATGGGACTGAGCTGCAGTACTAGACATCACCACTATGCAATGCACGTTCTGTGCTTGGTATAGAATAATGAGGCTGTGTGATATTTAAAGGGGTTGTAAAGAATGAGAAAGACATAGGTGCCTTCTTCCTAACACAGCGCCACACCTGTCCACAGGTTATGTGTGGAATTGCAGCTCTGCCCAATTCACTTGACTAGCGTTGACCTGCAATACCAGACACAACCCATCGACAGGTTTGGTGGCATTTTTTTGGAGGGAAGCAGCCATCTTTTTCTAATCCAGGACAACGCCTTTCGGAAAGACATGAAGCATTGTAAGGCCTTGTTCACTTCCGGATGGGAGGCTCTGTTCAGAGCATGCAGCACTACATAATCCTGGAAAATGCGGAACTGCATAACCACAGCCAAATAGAACCTGTTATAAGCAATGGGTTCCTTCTGGCACCATTTGGATTCAGCATAAGCCGGAGCTGGCATGTCCACGTTTGCCATTGTTTGCCATCTAGGATGGAGTTGAACAATAGGAAAAGTCAGCACTAGCTAGCTAAAACGTAGGAATCATACCTTGTGAGCAATCCGCATTCGCAGTAATACCTCGTTAGTAATATCAAGAACGCTCTACTAATATTGGTACCATTTCACATAAAGACAGGTTACTGAATACGGTACACATCTTCCACTTAGGGGTTACTTAACACTCCAATACAGTCTGTTTGTAGGGCCATTTACTGCATAAGCTCGTGATGTCTCTTTAAGGCTCACTCAATACCCCAGGCGACCTTTGGCTCTCTCCTTGCCACCAAATAACTTAGTCTGTGAACAAAGGCTTGAGCACCAGAAATTTGACCATAACACAGTGTCCTTGGTATAATCCCCATTTCCTACAGCAGGCCTGCTGACTATCCACCCCTAGTCTTGTCAATGTGTACACCTTTAATTTTAACAAGGCTGGCCTCACTTACAATGTGATGCGTGGAAGTTGCCACTTTGACATACCCCAAGCGATTCAGTACCGTGATGCAGGGTTGGGAGTGCTACTCTCCTTGTCAATGCTGATGGGTTCTCTGTCTGTTCTTGGCAGTAGGGTGTCCTCTCTCCCTCTCCTCCAGCAGTGTCAGTCACGTTCTTATAAGCGTGCCTTCCACCACAGCCAGCAGTTTGCAACTTTCTCCTCTGGTACCCCTGCAGCACCTCCAAGCTCCACTTTCATTCCCTGCACTCTTCCTCCCTTCTGTGGCGCAAATCTCAGTATTTATACAGGGAGCCCTCAGCGCCTCGAACGTTCTAGCAGCTTCTTTAGGTGGACAGGGCTTGGCCCCGTTCTATCCCTATTGAGGACGCCAATCTTCACGGAGGGCGCGGCGCCTCCTTTCCCAGTGCTGCATGCCACCTGTCTGATCAGTGCTGTGAGCGCTGTGTCTACTGATACCATGCACCTATTTCCTAGCACATAGCCCAGTCTCTCCTTACCGCTCCCCCTGCCGCTGTACTAAGAGGGGAGACGGGCATGGCTCACCCCTCTTATACCCTAGTCTTGTTTCGTAACATGTACAATATGACAAATCTGAGACAGAACTCGTTATAGGGTTATTAAGTTGACTCTGCCATATATTATGTGGCACGTGAAGTGACCTGGGCAAGAGATGCCTTTTTGGCTCATGCTGGGATAGGTCTTGAAGGGGTCATGGGGCTGCCTTCTTGCTGTTCCTTACCGGTCCTCCTGCTAAAGCTCCGGACTCGGTAACCACCTCTTATGGGCTTGCTCCTGTGTTGGCACAGATGGACCAGGTATCCAATAAGATTGCAACATCGCACTCCTTGACCATACTTCTGGAAGAAGGCTTGATTACATGGCCCGTTTATGGTCATCTGGCAGTAGAAGGATGTTATAAAAATATAATTTTACTGAACTGGAACGCGATGAATATTTTGGCTCCGTAGGAGGGCGCGGTACTTGAACGTTATGTAACACCTTTAACCGAATCTTCACACTAATAAGTTGTCACAGCGCAAGAAACTTCACACACTTTTTAGCTGTCCATCTCATCCTTATTACTGCATACTTTATTTACGGAGGTCCGCAGCACACAAAAACTTTGCAGCCTCAATGCACCGTAGGTGGCATCTGCACATAATTCAAAGCATCCGTCATTTACATGTAAATTCAGAGCCCCGCCTACTCACAGACTCGACGCACCGTAGGTTCGAAAGATATATCAAAACAGAGATACATTACTTCCATATTACAGCTCCAGCACAAACTGCTCTCATGTTCTCTTGGAGCATCTAAGCGAGACGCACCAAAGTGGGGGAGACCATGGGGATTGCAAGATGGATGTCACGGGTGGCTCTGCAATCTCTCCCGACAATGGCGGCAAAGGTGTCCTACTCGGTCACAGCTCAGTGGCACAAAATACACATAATTTTGCTATTAAGATGAACGGTGGTTTGTCACGTGACACCAGCACTTCATCCAGGACTACGGTAGTGAATGGCTGTCATTGGTTATCGCAGCGCCGGCTTTCATGGGCTGACGCCGTACTGAGTTAGCCAATCCGAGCATTAGCTTTCATCGAGAAAGCAATACTCTGTCGGCGTGGAGGAGGGAGCGACAGCCTGCAGCAGCGCCGCGGGAGGTGAGTATTGATTTTTTTTTTACAGCGTATTCCCAGTGTATAAGACGAAAAGTTGGGGGTCGTCTTATACGCCCAGTCGTCTTATACACCGGAAAATACGGTAATTTGTATATTCTCAGATTACAGGGCACATATGGTAATGGTTTAGGTTGGCAGTGGGTCATTTTCTTTTTCATATATACATTTTTATTTTACTCTGTAATTTTTTTTACTTAATTTTTTTAATATCTATATATTTATATTTATTTAATATTTTCCCAAGACGTTATATAAGACCACTGGGAGTAATTCACATTGTTTTTTTTTTGTTATTTCACACCTCACACTTTTCCACTGTGCCTGGGGCATCCATATGAGCCGCAGTTCCCCTGTAGTGACAGTAGTCACTAACAGAGCTGATCTGGATCTGCTAGGTCTCGTGATCGCCGGGTCGAACTGTGGAAGTGGCACTTCTACTTTCCCTATTCTCTACATAGCGCCCATTGAGAATAGGGAAAGTGGAAGTACCATTGAGGAAGCTCATTGAGCGCTATGTAGTCTGTGAAAGAGAAGGCATAAGCGTTTCTCCTCTGGGTCCTCGGCTGTCACTGATATCTGAGGACCTGACCTGCTCCTGCTACATTGCAACAGGAGCTGTAAACCTGCACTGTATTTTTATCATTAGCAGGGATTAAAGCCCCTTATATATATACCCTTTTTTCCTGAATTCAGTTGTGATTTGCACCAAATAAATGTCTTATTTTTCTTCTGTTCTTCTTATGACACGGTTGTTAAATGGGCCCCATTGTTCTTTACCATTTACTGCGTTTGATTGAAATGTGATCTGTGTGTAGGAGCAATGACATGAAAAGCACAAAGGAACGCTGTATAATAACATCTAGACTACGGTACTGCGGGCATTCACTTTAGATCAAATTAATATTCTATGCATGAAAGGTTAAGAGTACGGGCATGAACGTCTGCAGTGAAAGGTAATGCAGATATTATCCCAATCAGATTCTTAGCGGTTCCAAATATAGAGTCAATGTCCGTAGTTTATAATCGCTAATGTAATTGCACAGTCCAGCCTCCAAAGCTCCCTTGCATTAGTTATCCCAATAGCAGCTGTACTTTCTTTAAGGTGCCCCTGCATTAATGTACAGGGAGTCCACAGAAATTTCTATCCAAGGGCAAAAGAGATCTTTCGACCTGTGTGAGGAGATGCTTGTTCTTACCATAAAACAACCGTGTTCCTCGATGAACTCAAGGGTCAGTGCAATTAAAGCACAAGCCCACATGAAAAAATCCTTGTCATATAGTTTAAATCTTAATGTTTAATAAATACAATTAAAGAAGAGGAATGTAGGCGGGTTCTATAGTCACCCTAGTGTTTCTCACTACCTAATCAGAGTGCCCGCCCTGAGAAGGGCAACCCTTATCTCAAACCTTTCCCTAATGTTCCCTGAACTAAAAATGGGGAGTAGACGGGAGAGGCTATGAGAATAGTTGCTACACTGCATAACTCAGATTGATTTAGATTTGAAATACCGTATTTGTCGCTCTATAAGTCGCACCGGATGATACGACGCACCTAGGTTTTAGAGGAGGAAAATAATATATTTTGAACTCACCCAGACCTGGCAGTGAGGGATGTATTACAGGGGGAATAAAGAGCAGTAGTGCTACCTCGGAATGAAGATCTCATATAATAAGGACCCAATATGTCCATGCATTACATGGGCAGATCATTGATTCCAATTGAAACTGTGTAATGCAGACAATCATGAGGGTTCCCAAAAGTGGACACCCCAGCCTATGTCAGAGAACATAAGTTAAACAATCGAAAGCAAATGTCTAGGCACATAGATTAGCTGTCTTCTTAATTAGAGCGAATGTGCCAAAATTCGGACATGGCCGGCAGCTGTGTGATAAGGAAAGCACATCCTTATCACACAGCTGACGGATGGGTCTGCTCCATAGCAGGGGAGGAGAGCCATCCGTACGTATAGCTGATTGTTGAGCGCCAGCTGGAACGGTTGCTGCTCCCCCACCCCACCAATCAGCTGTACATACGGGCGTCTCTCCTCCCCTGCTATGAAGCAGACCCAGCAGGCAGCTGTTTTTAAAGGATGTGCAATCCTTATCACACAGCTTCTGTCCTGGTCCGAATTTTGGCACATTTGCTATAAGATGCACTGATTCCTCCCCCACCCCCTTCTACTTTGAGGGGGGAAAAAGTACACCTAATAGAGCGAAAAATAGGATAGTTGTATCTGGCTAATATATGGTGGAAATGCATGAGGATTAGGCTTTATATTAGCCAAAGGGAAAGGTTCGAGATCAGGGTCACCCTTCTCAGGGTGGGGACTCTGATTGGGTAGTGAGAAACACTATGGCGACTATAGGACCGGCTACATTCTTACTTTTTAATTGTATTTATTAACGGTTACGTTTTAAGATATGGTATGACAAGGGCTTTTTCATGTGGGCTTTGTTCCAGCGCTACAATAACCAAAGGGAATCGGTTTAAGGTGAATTAGTATAAAAATGCATTTATTCATTGATGGCAATTAAAAAATGGCATGAATGAATTAATAAAATCAGTGAAATCTAATGAATCAGTCAACTTAAGAGTCCTGTGACACTCGCACGGTAAATCAGCAGCGATAGTTGCATTTCTGGAACATCAGGCCAAGATGTAAGTCACAAAAGAAATCTAGACAAAACACATTGTGGCGTATGATGCCGGTGACTCTACAATAAGACACAACGTGATGCAAGCTGCTAAGGTGATATGTAAAGTACAGCGGTGATCTTGGTTATAGATGGTAATTCTTTACTGGGAAGCGGACTGAAACGCGCGAGAACAGCATGTAGATTTTAGGAGGGGTGTCCAGCGGCACGTAGACCGACGTAGGCAACGATTCTGACTTGTTCGCCGCTTGCATTCAAGCATCTGTAAAGCAGTATGTATATGTTGGCTGCAGCGCACACAAATACATTGGATATTAGTGATATTATTACCAAGCCAAGCACCCATTCCATTGCTATCTCCCACATGGTCAACATGCAGAGCACCCCAGAAATGCTTCGTGCCATCCATTCCACTACACTCGACTATATACATCTTTGCATAGCTGCTGATCGCAGTCATTTTGAACTTTTTTTGAAAGATTTTAAGGGCTTATTCAGATGACTGAATTTGCAAATCCGCTTGCCTCAGGGCCGCGTATTTGCGCAGTAAACAAGGCGCATAGTATTGTACTTTTTGTTCTTGCAGGGCCTGTTCACATGTGCGCATAAAACACCTCCGCCCTGCTTTAAAAGGCTATTTAACTTAATGAGGTCCAGATGTGTTCTGTTTTTCATGGAATTGCGCAGCGTATCTTGCATTTTAGTATATATTTTCGCACCTCCCATAGACATCTATGGGGGCCTTTACTGCGAGATATGCAGAAAGATAGAGCAGGTCCTCTAATACAGGTTCGCAAAACACGTTCATGAGAATGATCCTATTGACATGAATGGCTTCTATTTTCTACGTATTGCACATCATATATTTTGCCTGCGCAAAAACGGGCGCCAAATACGTCCCTCCGAATAAGCCTAAAACTCACTTTTTTGATTTAAGCGCTGCATTTGTCTTTATCCTTTAGGCTCCATTCGCACGGGGCGGTTCGGTTGCGATTAAAAAAGCACCAAAAAGTGCATTTTTAAAACTGTGTGGTTTTTGCCGAATTTTACTAGAACTCTGGCAAAAACACACAAAGTTTTACAGATGTACTTTTTGTTGCGATTTTAAAGGCAAGTGAACTGCCCCGTGTGACTGGAGCCTTAGGGTGGATTCATACGAATGACTGCGGCACAGCTGTGGCATAGGAGAACGATGTTCGCCCATTGAAAGCAATGGGCTACCAGCGAGCGCGGGATGAATTTTCGGGAAGGGCTTAAAAATATAAGCCCTTCCCTGAAAACCATCCTAAAATGTGTAAAAATAAAAAAAAATGTATACTCACCTTTTCCCTGCAGCCGGAGTTCAGCCGTGTCCGTCCGGCAGTTCTCCTGAACTGCTCTGTGTAGTATTCAGCAGGCGGGGATTTAAAATCCCCGCCTGCTGTATGGGCTGCCTCTGATTGGTCACAGCCCTCACCAATCAAAGGCAGCTCTCACTCACCCATTCATGAATTCATGAATGGGTGAGTGAGTGAGTGCTGCCTCTGATTGGCTGAGCGCAGGGACCAATCAGAGGCAGCTCTCAGCTGTCATTCAATAGCCTAATGTGCAATTTCTCTGCTTTGCACGTGGAAAGAACCTATTATTTTTAATGGGCTAGTATCCATGAGTGATTTTTCTCTCACATTGATATCGCACCCGCCCATGAAAAAAATACCCTAATTCACCTTAAATTGATTTCCTTTAGTCATTTTAGCACTGAAACAAGCACCCAGCACGCGGACCATCATGAATTGCTGGGAAGATCTCTTTTGCCCCTGGATAGGTATTCTGCGGACCATTTGTATAGAGGTATAGTGATTGGGTGAGCAAAAACAGGTCTCAAAAGCTTTCAAAGTGGCCGTAGTTTGGACTCCCTATCCCTACTTACAGAATAAAGCTCTGGGGTACCTACTGAAACAATGATAAAGTCCTATGACTAGAATGAGTAGATAGATGACCTTTCATTTGAGTCAGTAAATCTATTTCCATTTCATGCAGGCCCTGGTTTTAGTCAACAACAAAATCTCCAAAATTAACGAGAAGGCATTTGAGCCGCTGCACAAACTGCAGAAGTTGTACATTTCGAAGAACAGCCTTGAAGAGATCCCTAAGAGTTTACCCAAGTCTCTGGTGGAGCTACGTGTTCACGAAAACAAGATTAAGAAGATTACTAAGGATGTATTCAATGGCCTTTCGAATGTGAACTGCATTGGTGAGTCCACACTTACTATATGGATGGTACAGCAACCTCGTACTACCACCTATCCCACCACAGCATAGTGAGGCCTACAGGACCCAGAGTAAGTCAAGAAGATAGTAAGGCCTACAGGACCCAGAGTAAGTCAAGAAGATTGGGAAATGGGGTTTGGGTAAGATAGTCCAGGTTAAAACTCCACTAATTTTCCTCCACTAATGACATATTTATGGTAGGTGATCTGTCATGGGAGCCCCACTGCTATTCCACATCGGCAGAACCTCTAAACTTTCCTTGTAATTGTGTATTTTTTTTTCTAGAGATGGGAGGAAATCCACTTGAGAATGGTGGTATTGAAGCTGGAGCTTTCGATGGATTGAAGCTCAACTACCTTCGTATCTCAGAAGCCAAATTAAGCGGCATCCCTAAAGGTAATTGGACATGGATTGAGTCCTTGAGCACTAGAAGAATAAAGGAAGATTCAGATGCCTACATTACATCTATGATCACAGAAGGAAATATGCTGAGTAGAAGGAGAGTGAACAGCTTGTACCAATAAACCATTTCTTTATCATCAGAGATCAACCACGTTGGAGTAAAGCACACATTTGGACTTATTAAAAAGGGTTGTCCAGTTGTAAACTATTAATTGCCTATATTCAGGATAGACCATTTACAGTAGATCAGCGAGGGTCTGCCAGCTGGGACCCCCGATGATCAGCTACTTGCTGGGTCAATGCGCTCATGCAATGAGCTGCAGACAGCTCTGTTCCCACAGCAGTGGCCAAGCTTAATATTACAGGCAACGTTCTCATTGAAATTAATGGGAACTTTAGCTGTAATTCCAGGCTTGGCCACTGCCATGGGAACAGAGCTGTTTGCTTTCTGCATAAATCAGCTCAGTGTAAACAGCTCATCAAAGGGGGTCCTGTGTGGTGGACCTCCGCTGATCTATTATTGAGAGATCGTGTGGATAGCCAATCAATAGCTTACACTGGACAACCCCGTTAACACAAGGTGCAAGGAAAATGATTTTGTAATTAGCTATTGCTGTGCAAACAAAACCCCATCAGACTTCTGTTTGTGCCCGAAGATTCAAAAATAGCTTGGAGGTGCATTTTATTTAGCCATATTGATAATTTATATAGCTCTGCTGTATGGATAGACGTTCATACTTTGAAACTTATGATTCAAAAGCAAGTAGCCGTGCCTACATGTGCAACTTAGGTGAAGCCCATGTGGCTGCAATGGGACTTCAGTACAGAAAGGGCCCAGTCCAGGTTGGTGTCATCATGGGTGACATGAACCTATGCCTTCTCCATAGGCCCTACAATACTGACAAACAAAGATAATGAGGAGGAGATGGGGGCAGAAAACAAGTATCAATTCCTCCTCTCTCAAGTGGTTAGGGATGTGGTGGAGCCAACCAGCACCAGGACTGGTGTGCCTTAATGGTATGTATGTCCTTGAAGCTATAGAAGTCCCAGCGTGTGCAGATAGTAAAGCAATATTCTATATATGTATTTTACAGTGACGCTACTCCAAAAGAACATCTCTTTGAGTAGACCACTGCTTTAGACTACCGTGTATATATATATATATATATATATATATATATATACACTCTTCCTTTATTTCCAGCTCAATCATTTTGCGGTGTACTTAACAGTATTTCATTTCAGTTTCAGTTTTAGGAATATACTTCGTAATGTTCTCATAAACTTGATATTTTAACCTACCCAAACCAATGTCTTAAACTTTCTAGGACTACCAAGCAGTCTAAACGAGCTCCATCTTGACCACAACAAGATTCAGGCAATTGAGATGGGAGATCTGAGCCAGTATCCCAGCTTATACAGGTAATAACTAATATACTATGTCTAAGAACCATTATTCAGTAGACTTATCTTCCAATGATTAACCCAAGTGTCTCCCATGACTGCCGTTTTATGGTCACTATAGGACAATCATCCAGCTCTGATGTATAGCATCTTCTTCTATGTTATCTACCTTAGGCATGTCAGAAGATATCATCAGTAGAGATGAGCGAGCGTACTCGGAAAAGCACTACTCGCTCGAGTAATTTGCTTTATCCGAGTATCACTGTGCTCGGGTCTGAAGATTCGGGTGCCGGCACGGAGCGGGGAGCTGCAGGGGAGAGCGGGGAGGAACGGAGGGGAGATCTTTCTCTCCCTCTC
This sequence comes from Eleutherodactylus coqui, assembly GCF_035609145.1. Lineage (NCBI taxonomy): Eukaryota > Metazoa > Chordata > Amphibia > Anura > Eleutherodactylidae > Eleutherodactylus > Eleutherodactylus coqui. Next base: position 26,737,808 of record NC_089846.1, on the reverse strand, counting down.
TCCCGCCCGCTCTCCCCTGCTCCCCGCTGCGACTCACCTGTCAGCCACAGCGGCACCCGAATCTTCAGGGACGAGCACAGCGATACTCGGATAAAGCACATTACTCGAGCGAGTAGTGCTTTTCCGAGTACGCTCGCTCATCTCTAATCATCAGTAGAAACTACTAGGATCTCAGCTAACGAAAGACTCCCCAATGAATGGGTTGTAGCAATCTGTAGAATGGTCTTACCCCTTCATCACTGGTTGGAGAATATGTAATTGGAAATCCAACGATTCAAGTAATGCTTTGTCAGAAACATTGAGTTTACGACTTCTAATGATGGAAATGTAAAAAGAACACTAAGGGCTGGGTCACACAAGCGTTTTTTGGTCCGATCTGCAAACGAGCTTGCGATCTGCAGATCTATAGACCCAATGCATCCCAATGGGATCGATCACATGTCCGCTTTTTATGTGGATGTGCAATAAATTATAGGACACAACGATTCGCAGAACGCGCCTATCTGCGTTCTGCGAATCGTTGTGTTCTATATAAAGGCGCTCAATGGGGCCGGCGGCAGCAGCGCCGACCCCATTGAGAACATGTGCTAAGATTGTTCTCCTCTGCCACAGCTGTGCCACAACTGTGGCAGAGAAGAACAATGTTCTCCCATTGAAGTCAATGGAGCCGGCAATACAGCCGGCTCCATTGAAAGCAATGGGCTGCCGGCAAGCGCTTGATGAATTTTCGGGGAAGGGCTTAAAATATAAGCCCTTCCCTGAAAAGCATCCTGGAAATGTGTAAAAAAAAAAAAAAAGTATACTCACCTTTTTCCTGCAGCCGGAGTTCAGCCGCGTCCGGCTGGCAGTTCTCCTGAACTGCTCTCTGTAGTATTTAGCAGGCTGGGATTTAAAATCCTGCTGAATGGGCTGCCTCTGATTGGTCACAGCCCTCACCAATCAGAGGCAGCTCTCACTCACCCATGAATGGGTGAGTGAGTGCTGCCTCTGATTGGTCCCTGCGCTCAGCCAATCAGAGGCAGCTCTCAGCTATTGAATGACAGCTGAGAGCTGCCTCTGATTGGTCCCTGTGCTCAGCCAAATGTTAAAAATGCATCACTCAAAAATCGCAAAGCACCAACTTGTGATGCGTTTTTAACATTAGAAAGTCCCATTGACAATCGCGTGAAAAAACTGTAGCGATATCGCGTTAAAATAACGCAAGTGGGCAGAAGCCCTAATATTAATAGGGTGCCTCAACTTTTCCCCAACAGATCAAAAAGGATCAGGGAAAGAAGGATCTGGGATGTTGAATTTCAACACTCGATCCTTTTGTTTCTTGGAAGATCAGCTGTCTGACTGTGGCTTACCTCTTTAAATACACAAATGTTTGGTTGAGCTGAATGTTGATGTGCATGGGGAGCCATTGGAAACAACTGCTGGATAAATCATTCATCCCACAGTTGTTTAAGATGCATAGACAACTTAAAGGAGTTGAATGATCTACTGAACTCCACTGCACCTTCTTTGGGGGCTTGATTAGGGTTTGAGGACATTGACCCTCACCACTGCTCTCTTTCATGTTCTCCAATAGAATAATCCCACCCAATCTCAGCCATATAGTTCTGGTTCTGGAATTTGCATGAACGGGGCATTAGGTTGTGCTCCTGGGACCTGTAGTTCAATGGGAGCACAGTGCCACAGGTGGGGGATGTTTGAGCTAGCTGGGTATGGAGTTCTCCAGCCAGCCAATCACCACCGGTCTGCTGCACATAAATACCAGCCCCTCTGGCTAGAGGGTGCTGGTTTCCTCATTTCCCTCCCAGTACCTTTGTGTTTGCATTCATGCATGTTGTTCTGTGGGTGTGAACAGCGACGTGTTCTGTGTGTCTGTGCAGGTGGCTGGACATGAGGTGAACAGCCCTGTTCAAGATGTAATGGTGTGAACAGCGACGTGTTGGTGTGTCTGTATTGTTTACCACTGTACATTTGCACATCAGGTTCATAGGGTTGTGTTGTTAGGGTAGGGACCCACTAGACAATGAGGGCCCTTGTCTCGGGCTTGTGGGCTTAAGTATATTGGCAAAGTATATTAGCCATAATATCTCGTACTGTAGCAATTCCATCTGTTTATGCATACTGATATGCTAGGTAAGTGTTTGGTGGTTGTCAGTTGTTGTGTCATGTCTGCTCGCGAATCCCATTCGCAGTTCACTTTGTTGTGGTGTTAGCGTGTTTCACATTTTCCCATACCAATCCTACTTTTCAGTGATATTTCTGGTTTACAGATCCAGCGTGTCCAGTTAGAACGTGACACTGAATTTGCTGAGAAAGATTCCTGATTGTACTAGTAGGGGACATGTCAGAGTTTAGCCTCTTCCTGGGTGCATGAACTCAATTAATGAAAGTTACATGCAAAATATTTCGAAGAGAAGTTCAGATAAAATGACACTCCGGGACATATTGGCAGACTTTATCTAAACATTAATAAATATGGGTATGCCTCTATTATTGTTAGCTCTCCATTTGGCAGGACAGAGACCTTCCTATCTATCATCTTCCAGTGGAAATTGATTTTTTTTACAGGAAATGAATCCTTTGGACATGCATATGAGCAAATAAATTATTACTAAAGCTATATACAGACCTGCCGTAGCTAAATAAACCTACATTTCCTACCCTCTCTCTCAACTCTTGCCTGGATATTGCGTGAATGGATTATAGAAATGGAAAACTACCAATGAGTAAGAAGAAGAAACCAAAATTGGAGTAAACACCACCCATAGAAACCCTATCCCAGGATTATTTTTATGGTCATGGACTGGGGTCATGCGTCCGTTGAGTAGACGATATGCACTCATACTGTTCTATGTAGTTAAGTCTTCTGCCAAGCTAACTCGATTTCCCAAGTTGACTTCTAAATGGGATGGAATTGGGTCAGAATCCCTTATTGATGCTAGAACCTAAGGGAGACCATGACTGCTGAACCTATTTTCACGAGTGACCAAAACTTGGCTTGACATAACTGCAATGATAAACGTTCACCACATGGGCTTGTTTTCTGCAGTCTAACAACCGTCTATGTCTGTGTGATGTTCTAGGCTAGGACTGGGATACAATAACATCAGAGCGGTGGAGAATGGCAGCCTCGCCTCCATGCCCATTCTCAGAGAACTCCATCTGGACAATAATAAGCTCTCCAAGGTTCCTCCAGGACTGCCTGACATGAAATTTCTCCAGGTAAGGATAAAATCACCCAACATTGGCGATGGTTTAAAAGGGGCATTTATTGGAGTATTTTTTAGAAGATGCCCCTTGCTTCTCTCTAATTTGGCTAATTTATTGTGGATGTGAGTGGTAGGACCTGTGTTGGAGAACTCAAGGATGTTCACATTTTATCTTGATGAAGTCTCATCCATACGTTGATCATATTGTGCCGATTATTAACCACACCAGCATTGATTGACCACTATCACCCCTGACTTAGGGCCCTGAACTATTATCGTCCAGATTCTTGCTGAATCTATCATGAATCGATGACCCCTTCTTGTCTGCTGATCAGAACAGGTCAGGCCGTATATCTAATGTACGTCATCAACAAGAAGCTCCTGTCCGCCAGGGCCGATATTCTTGCAGAACAATTTCAATGGCTAGTGGAATGTAAGCCCCAAGGAATTGCTGCAGTTCTCAATGCCAAAGAGGTCCAACGAGCTACTAGAAGGGGGTATCTAGTGAAGTGGCTATTCAGTGCATATCAATGTCACCAAATTGGGACTTTTAGGGTAAAAGGGTGTCAGTGGAAATTTGGTATGAATGGTAATATGACCAAGTGGCATTATGAGAACTTTTTGTGCAAAGTTTGCACCAAAGCGACTCCTCTTGCCCAAATCTTTAGCAAAGCATCATTTAGCTGTAGTATGGACTGCAACGTCTTCCGACTTCAGAAGTACTTGATCCCCAGTGCCTCACAGACCCCGATGGGCATTATTAGACACCAGAGCCTTGGTACTACTGCTACCTCTCTACCCCCTATAACTATACCACTGCTTTGTACAGAATGATCCCCCCTATGCACTGAGATAGTGTCGGATATACATACATGACATGCCAGCAGGCAAACATACATGACGTGCCAAATGTATGAGATTCCGGAGAGACTCTAGCCGCCTTTCTTCTAGGGTATAGGTTCTCCTAATATAAGCCTGACACGTTGAAATGAAGCTGAACTTTTCCTCCAAGTTGGTGTCAGGCTGCAGGGGCCATTTATTGATTTCCCATGAAGCTGCAGATTGCAGACAACATCTATTACAACGCGCGTCTTAACACCAGGCTTTGCAATTAACAAAAGGTCAGAGATGTGAGCCGCGCGTTGTCGGACCACAGGGGAGGCTGCAGCGTCGGGAAGCAGGAGGATCTGTTGAAGTAAAAGCTTTGAAACTGCAGCCGAGGGAAAGGCGATTACGGAAATATCTGCGTTGAGTAAATACAATCACAGTCCAGTCGGTCGGTGTTACACGGTCCGCTCGGGGCTCGTCATACCGCAATGCACAGGAGATGGCGGCGCTATAGAAAGGATATTAATAAGACGTGAAACCTTTACAAGACGGATTATTTATTTATACTTAATGTTACTAACATTAAAGAATCTTCTCCCTGCCACACTGGTGGGAATACGGCAGCGGTATTATCTTATTACCATGAAGAGGCACTACGAGGGGCTTCTGCGGTTACTATATCCGCCTCCTCCAAAGTATAAGTGTCAGCTAATTCTCTGCGAAGTTCTGTTGACTATTGTGGCCTACCATCCCGTGGCTATCCGAGGAGCGCAGGATCGCTTTCCTTGGATTATTTATTTAGTCATCGAATGAAAGAGTAAAAATGAGATGCGTGCCGAGGTGAACAGATATACTGTATATACACATACACTGATGCATGCATATATACTGCATATACATATTCACAGAACCACACCACGACTGTACGCACACCGGGTTACATACAAACATAGATTAAAAGATAGCATGTGCAGACAAACACATATGCAGGTACACATATACTAACACACATGTACACATATACAAACTCACATGTACTGATACACATATACTGACACACATGGACTGACACATATATACAAACTCACATGTACTGATACACATATACTGACACACATGGACTGACACATATATACAAACTCACATGTACTGATACACATATACTGACACACATGGACTGACACACATATACAAACTCACATGTACTGACACACATATAGAAACTCACATGTACTGATACACATATACAAACTCACATGTACTGATACACATAAACTAACACACATGTACTGATAGACATATACAAACTCACATGTACTGACACACATACTGATACACATATACCAACACACATATACTGACACACAAATACAAACTCACATGTACTGACACACACATACTAATACACATATACAAACTCACATACTGATACACATATACTAACACACATGTACTGATACACATATACCAACACACATGTGCTGACACACATATACTAACACACATGTACTGATACACATATACGAACACAGATGTACTGATACACGTATAAAAACTCACATGTACTGACACACATACTGATACACATATACAAACTCACATGTGCTGATACACATATACTAACACACATGTACTGATACACATAAACTAACACAGATGTACTGACACACATATACAAACTCACATGTACTGACACATATACTGACACGCATACTGATACACATATACAAACTCACATGTACTGATACACATATACAAACTCACATGTACTGACACACATATACTGTCACACATACTGATACACATATACAAACTCACATGTACTGACACACATATACTGTCACACATACTGATACACATATACAAACTCACATGTACTGACACACATATACTGACACACAAACTGATACACATATACCGACACACATGTACTGATACACATATACCGACACACATAAACTGACTAATATATATACATTTACTGACACACATGTACTGACTAACATATACTGAAACACATGTACTGAGTAAGGTATACTGACACACATAGACTAATACACATATACTGACACATATATACACATGTACTGACACACATATACACCTTATACGGACACACACATACTGACACACATACACAGATAAGCACAGGCATATACACAAATACACAGTTTTGTGCAGTATTTCAAGCTTCCGCTTGTGTATTTGCGTACCTCCGATAGACGTCTGTGGATCCTTTGCTGCGCAAAACGCAAAACGATAGAGCAGGACCTACTTTTTTGCACACACAAAATGTGCGAGCAAAATACGATCTTGAGAGCGAATCAATTCAAATCGATGGGCTCTATTCTCTCTGTTTTGTGCATGAGCGAATATCCACACAAACACAGTTGTGTGATGCCGCCCTTACAGATAGACACACATATACATACACTAGCTGATATACCCGGTTTCGCCCGAGTTAATTTGGTACTGGGATTTATCTGGTGTTCACACAGAAAATCTTATGAAGTCGTGCTTACTTTAGAGATACTGAGGAAAAACATATGTTCACCATTTTGCATGGTTCTTTGCGTTACCCTGGAAACACCACGTGGAGGTAACCATGCGACGTTTCCTTTATATAAAATGACATCAGGAAGTAAGAGAATTAGATTACGTATGTAAAATTTGGATGCTAATTCTTTTGCGCTTAGAATTGAATAATCAAGTTGGGACCCATTAGCTTTTCCTATTTATGACATATTCAATGCTTGTGCCAAATTTCAAGGTTTTTTGACATCAGGAAGTGAGAGAATTAGATTCCATACTTAAAATTTGGACGCTAGTTCTTTTGAGCTAGAATTGAATAATCGAGTTGGAACCCATTAGCTTTTCCTATTTATGACATAATCAATGCTTGTGCCAAATTTCAAGTTTTTTAACATCGGGAAGTGAGAGAATTAGATTCCGTACGTAAAATTTGGACGCTAGTAATTTTGCGCTAGAATTGAATAATCAAGTTGGGACCCATTAGCTTTTCCTATTTATGACATAATCAATGCTCCTTCCAAATTTCAAGTTTCTATGACATCAGGAAGTTGGAGAATTAGTGGCGAGTCAGTCAGTCAGTGAATCAGTGAGTCAGTGAGGGCTTTAGTCTTTATATATATAGATACTGTAGATATATACAAGTTCGCAGGTGTAGGGCGGCTTCACACGGGCGTATTGCAAAATACGCTCTCTCCTGCTGAACTTTTTTGCTCAGTGAACGATGGTACTTTGCGTGCTTCCCTGAGTGCAGTACTGGGCATTTTTGTGCAGGCACCGCTAATCCACATGTGCGCTGGAATAACCCTGCCCTGGTTTAAATGTCTATTAAGCCAAACAAGGTACCGGTGTGCACATTTGCACACCTCTCATAGACCTCTATGGGGCTAGTAATAGCAGGTCCTATTTTTTTTGTGCCATTGAGAACCATTTGCACAAAAAACCGAAATGAGAATAAACCCATTGAAATCAACGGGTTCGATTCTCATCGTATTGTACACAGGTCTGGAAAAACGCACTAAAATACTGTTGTGTGAAGAAGCCCATACATATACATACAGTAGATACACGGATACATGCACGCATATACATACATGCACGACAAACTGTACTATACAGACACAGATTTACATGCATAAGCATGCAGTGCGAGTGATCTCAGAGGCGGACTAAGGGCTTATTCAGACGGGTGTATATCGCTTGGGTCTTCATGCCCAGCCGATATACGCTGCCCGTCTCTGCAAGGGGAGGAGGTAGGACAGGAGCTAGTGCACTGAACTCCCGCCCCCTCTCCGCCCCTTGCCACTGTTTGCAATGGGAGGGGTGGGCAGGGGAAGAGCTAAGTCCCGCCCAATTGCAAGCAGTGGCGAGGGGCAGGGAGGGGGCAGGAGCTCAGTGCACTTGGGGAGAGGGGCAGCGTATATCTGCCGGGCGTGAAAACCCAACCGATATACGCTCATCTGAATAAGCCCATAGATATGATACGGACGTCCTTGGGTGGGTCCCATCAGGTGGAGGGTCTTGTCTACCGACCTTCACAAGAACCTTCCTCTGAATAGATATTATGTCTCCTTCAGAACTTGAAATGCTCTATGTGGCCCGTCTCCACTTTAGACCATTGTGGAGGGTATTGATTTGGACCGCTTTCTTTTCCACTGTATGTCCTAATCTGTAGATCCTATCGAAAGGCATTAACATGTTACTATGTATCCCCGGCCTTTACCCTACGCTTGGCCCTTTCTCATATCTTTGGCTTTTATCTCCAACAGGTCGTCTACTTGCACTCCAACAACATTACCCAAGTCGGAGTCAATGACTTCTGCCCAGTAGGCTTCGGGGTGAAACGCGCCTACTACAACGGCATCAGCCTCTTCAACAACCCGGTGCCTTATTGGGAGGTGCAGCCGGCGACTTTCCGCTGTGTTACTGACCGCCTGGCCATCCAGTTTGGAAACTACAGAAAGTAAAGCAGCAGGAAGATTATCAAAGGATCAAAGAAAGTGAAAGAGAGCGACAGCAAAAAACCGAAGAGTAGAGCAAAAATAAAAATGTAACAAATAAACCCAGTGATACTCAATAAGAGGGTGTGTAAGGCAGTCATTAAATCCCACGCTTCGTGTCCCGCCTGAGTCCTGGCACAGCTGTATAAATAACCAGAAAGGGACATCAGGTAGGAAGTAGCTGCACTAAACTTGTATAGCCACAGTTCTGTATCCCCCCAACCCCCCCCCCCCCCCATGACGAAAAGCTTTGTAGCCAGCCTGTAGCTTTGTCCGAATTACAACTCCCAGCATGCTTCCTGGCCGGGCAAGCCACAGGGTGCCTATCTTTCATATAATGCACTAAGAGTGCAATGTGTAAGATGTGCAGTTCCTTTAATTACCGTTATGAGACTGATGTCAGGTGCCTGTCAGCACTCAATGAGTTAAATGGGTTGTAAACTATTGATGGCCTACCCTCAGGATAGATCATCAATAGTAGATCCGTCTCTTAGGAACCTAGTTGGGCTGGTGCATTTGTGCACTTAGCTGAATTTTGTAGGACGCAGACAGCGCCGTTCCTACTGCAGTGGCCAAGCTTGGTATTGCATGCCAAGTTTTTAATAGGAATTTTACCTATAATACCCAAAGTGGCCACTGCAGTAGCAACAGAGCTGTCCGCTTCCTGTAAAAAAAAAAACAAAAAAAAAACATTGCACAAACACACCAGTACAGACAACAGGTGTGCCTGCTATAAACCCACCCTTATCTACTAATGTTGGCCTATCCCAAGGCCTTCAGTAGTTTACAACTAGACACCCCCTTTAATCTCCCATGATATAGTCAGCATTGGTGATGTATGACTAGCTTCCACTGAATGCAGCCTTCTACATATGATCTCTCAGCATCTTCTACCTTTTCTCTTCAGTGATGGCAATTGATTTTTGTAAACCGGCAAACATTACCGTTTCGTATAAACTTCCAAGACCGGCGTGGGCGTTGGTAAATTACTTGACCGCTTAGAATACAATTTACCAGCCCACAGAGACCGGCTTCAGTTTTCTCGTTTTATTAACTATCGCAGGGCTCATCCATGTCAAGAACAATAGTCTCCATGCTTTGCAGTGCAAGGTATTGCAGGGTCCCGAAGCCATGAAAGGGTTAAACCTCCCTCTATGGTACAAATGTAGTAGCCCGCTGGGACCGCGCTTTCTAGAGATTACGCCGCCTGTGATGGTAGCGCAGCACTTTATCCCTAATTCATGCAGGATCATGCAAACTTTGTAAACCGCATGCAGTAGTAGTGGCCTTTATGGTAACTTTGTGCCTTTGTAAATTGCTTCTTTGCGGAATCAGTGGGCTCATGATATGGTTATATTGCCATCTAGAGGGAATCAATGGCATTACGTGCAAGCAGGGTGCAAGCCATGTTAAGCTATCTTGTATTTCTTTTACGTAAAAAAAAAAAAATGTGTTTTTCTTTGTAGATATTCCAAAAGCAATAAAATCAGTGGTGGAACATCGGTATCATCTTAGGAGTTTCTTCGGCAGTTTATGACGTTCAATCAACATTATTTCCGCAGTAACGTTACGTAAAATGTCAAATATTCACATCTTTTTTAGTTCTTGTTTTTCTGTTCGAAAGCTATACTACGCTAAGGCCGAACTCACACGGCCGTATTTGCACATCTAAATTTTGCGCAAGCAATATACAAAGACTAGAAACCATTGATTTCAATAGGCTTATTCACATTTCCGTATTTTGGTCGCGCGCAAAAAAAAAAAATTCTGCATATTTGCGTACCAAAGCTCCCTATAGAAGTCTCCATCAGGGCTCGGTCACACGAGCGTTTTTTGGTCCGATCTGCATCCCAATGAGATCTGTCACATGTCCGCTTTTTATGCGGATGTGCGATAAATTATAGGACACAACGATTCGCAGAACGCGCCTATCTGCGTTCTGCACATCACTGTGTTCTATATATGCGCACAATGGGGCTGGCGACAGCAGCGCCGATCGCATTTAGAACGTATACTAAAGATCGTTCTCCTCTGCCACAGCTGTATTGAATGACAGCTGAGAGCTGCCTCTGATTGGTCCCTGCGCTCAGCCAATCAGAGGCAGCACTCACTCACCCATTCATGAATTCATGAATGGGTGAGTGAGAGCTGCCTCTGATTGGTGAGGGCTGTGACCAATCAGAGGCAGCCCATTCAGCCGGCAAAATCCCCGCCTGCTGAATACTACAGAGAGCAGTTCAGGAGAACTGCCGGCCGGACGCGGCTGAACTCCGGCTGCAGGAAAAAGGTGAGTATACTTTTTTTTCTATTTTTACACATTTTCAGGATGGTTTTCAGGGAAGGGCTTATATTTTAAGCCCTTCCCCGAAAATTCATCCAGTGCTTGCCGGCAGCCCATTGCTTTCAATGGAGCCGGCTGTATTGCCGGCTCCATTAAGTTCAATGGGCGAACATCGTTCTCCTCTGCCACAGCTGTGGCAGAGGATAGCGGGCAGCGCTCCTTTGATCGGGGCCCTGCACCTAGCAGCGTTTTCAGCGAATCGTCGGCCCTGGTCATGCGATTTGCGGATGCGCATCTGTTATGCGATCCGCAAATCACGCGAAAAAACGCCCGTGTGACTGAGGCCTCACACAGACTTTTAGGGAAGGGAAGACGCCTTTAAAGGGTTTATCCAGGAAATAACATGTCTGGTCTACTTACAGTAGGTTATCAATGTATGATACGTTGGGCTCCAAGACCCTCGCTGATGGACAGAGCAAGAGGGGCCCTGACACACTCTTGTTCTCAGACTTGTGGCCGTGTCTGGTACTACAGCTCTGCCCAATCTAAGGGCTTTTACTCACTAGCGTTTTTTTTAACGCTGCGATATCGCTGCGTTTTTATCAATGGGACGTTCTAATGTTAAAATCGCATCGCACAAAAATTGTAAAAGCAGAAACTTGCGATTTTTGTGCGATGCGATTTTAACATTAGAAAGTCCCATTGATAAAAACACAGCGATATCGCAGCGTTAGAAAAGACACTAGTGGGTGAAAGCCCTAAAGGTGGATTCACATGGGCGTGTTCGTGTGCGCAAAATTTGCACGCACTATACGTAGAGAACAGAATCCATTGATTTCAAAGGGTTTGTCCTCATTTTCATTTTTCGTACGCGTCTTTCGCCTGTGTGACATACTCCTGTGTAAAGTCACCCTAAAAGAGCTCCTGCATACAAGCGCATTTGCGATCAATAGGTTCATTCACATTTATTCTTTTTGCGCATGCATTTCTCGCACATCCCAGAAAAATAGGAACTGCTCAATTTCTCTGCACATTTGCGCACCAAAGGTCCAGATAGAAGCCTATGGGAGGTGTGCGCGATGCGCAGCAGCATGTGCTGCATGTGCAGTACATGGCGCTTTTACGCCACGGAAAAACGTTTGCGTGACCTGATGCATAGGAATCCAATGCATCAGATGGTAGTGTATATCGGCCGGCTATGAAAACGGCGGCTGATATACGCTCATGTGAATAACCTCTCAGCTGTATACAGAAAACAGCGGGTGGTCAGTTATCTGCATACATCCCCTTTGTTCTGCCATGGGGCTGCAGCTGAATACAATGTAATCTGCACTCCCGTGGAGAATCACAGCCTGCGGTCCCTGCTATCAGCTGCCCGGCTGAACGATGGATTTTAAGCTCAACTAAAAATCCTCGTTCAGACGATAAGCAAACGATAGTAGCATTTACACGCAACGATTATCGCTCAAAATACATAGTTTCAACGAATTTTGAGTGATAATCGTTGCATCTAAATGGGACTTTCATTTTGCAGACAATCTTATTTCTCTATGTCTTATACATAAAAGGGTCCAGAGCAGCGGAGGAAATCAGGATGTATGAAGATACCCAACTCCTCCAATGTGTTTGAAGACATTTTGCTGTCTTGGCTGATTTGGACAGGTTTAAGGGATGATTTGCTGGGCGCAGATGCCCGATAGGTCATCCCAGCGATAGTCCTTCTTGTGCTTTTATACGGGCCGATCCGTGTTAGTCGTTCAGTCGGGGCAGTATATACACTGAACGATCATTATTGAGATTGCCACTGGATGCAACAATCTGAATGATTTATTGGCCCGAGTCATTGGTCAACCCTTGCTTTCGACAAACACTTGATAGTCATGCAGCATCAAGCCATGGATGTTCTCTACTAGCCCAGCCTGCCATGACGGACCCTGATGGGGCATTTAACGAAGAGGGAGAGGGTGTTCTGTATTAAAAGTCTTGGTTTAACCCTTTAAGTCTCATTATCTTCTTCAGGCCACCCGTGCTGCTATCCCCCACCGTTAATGCAAATAAGCCGAGGGTCTGTGTCCCGGTACTACAGATGGGGGATAAAGTTTCAACTTTTGTGGTAACCTATTAAATAAAGAATGCTGCTCTGAGAAACCGCACACTGGTTTGTAATTACTTTCAGAATGAAATGTCTTCCTTCATTAATGCTTAAATATTAGGAGAACAATCCCCCCCTCTGTTCTCGCTGCTATAAATCATATGTGGTAAAATATTGATGATCGGGTTGGGGTTCACACAGGAGCATTTCAGTTCCTCTTCCTACTGAGGTACAGGTTACAGCCGCTGTAGCCGCTCTGGCATCTACTGGTTGTTAAATAGTGACGGATTCTTAAAGGGGTTGTTCAGTTGTAAACTATTGATAGCCCATCCTTAGGATAGGCCATCTAAAGAAGATCTGTGGGGGTCCACCATCTAGAACCCCCCACTGACAAGCTGTTCTCCGGGCCGGTGTGTTTGTGTAGTGAAGTGATTTCTCAGAAAGCCAACAGCTCCATTCCCACTGCAATGGCCTGGCTTGGTATTGCACCCATTCATTTCAATGAAAACTTGGCCTGCAATACCAAACCTGGCCACTGCAGTGGGAACAGAGCTGCCTGCTTCCTCTAGAAATTAGCTCAGTGCATAAGAACGCCAACCTGTGAATTGGTAAGGATCCTGGGTAGTAGACGCCCACTCATTTACCATTTATGGCCTATCCTAAGCATGGGCAATCAATATTTTATATCTGGACAACCTCTTTAAGGGCCTATTCACACTTGTGTATTCTCTGTCCATATTGTTCTCTGACTGAATATAGAAAGCACACAGACCCATTGAAATAAATTGGTGTATTCAGACGTGCTTTTTTTACGCGGACTAGTTGCGTGTAAAAGAACAAAACTGCAGCATGTCCTATTTTAGGGCTTATTCAGACGTGCGTATTTACATCAGTATTTTGTGAGCCAAAACCAGGAGTGGAGAGAAAGTAGAATGGAAAGATTTGCATTTCTTCCGTATTTTGGACCATCTCCTGGTTTTGGCTTACGGCGGCTTCACAGGAGTGTATGAGCGAAAACGCTAGCTTCAGCGCAACATATTTGTACGCGCACAAATTTGTTGAGGTTGATTTGTGCGCATGTCTGTGCGTATTACTCTACTGTCGCAGGAACAAAGATGTGATTTTGCCACGATTTTCTCACGCCAAAATCGCGATCGCCCATGCGAAACTAGCCTTAAGGTACACACAGGAGCATTCATCAACTCATTGGCGTAACTAAAGGCTCAATGGGCCCTGATGCAAAAGGTGAGCTGGCCCCCCCCCCCTCTATCTGTATCTGTACCCGTACCCATACCTAAACCATGCTGTACAGAAGCATGACTTGAAGCTTCTGGGCCCCAATGCAGAACCTGTAACAGGGGCCCCCACTATAATGCTTTATTCATAGTACTGGGCTCCCTATATGGAGAAGAGAGGCCTTATGGGCCCCCTAAGGCTCCTGGGTCTGGGTGCAACCGCATCCCCTGCATCCTCTATAGTTACGCCCCTGCATCATCTTATACAACTTCTTCAAGATTGAGTCCAAGGGTGCACCAACATGGAAGCAACCTATATACAGTAGATACTACGGGATCCACTTCTGGGGGTGCCCCACTTGCAGGTGGATTTAGAGGCTGCACAGACATTGCGGTATACAGTAACAGTCTTTACTTGGCAGCTGAATTAGGGGTACAGTCACGTTGCAACACAGATTCAGATACTTTGGCAAAACAATCTGTAACTCTCGACAATACAGACTCTTGGCAACACTGTCTCCAATTGCTGGCTGCCCTGGCAGAATCAAGGTGTACTGGGGCCTTAAAGGGGTTGTCTGGGACTTTTACTATTGATGACCTATCCTCAAGATAGAGGGTCTGCCACCAAGGAACCCACTTGGACTACTGTCAGTGTGGAAGCGCTGGAAGCAGATAGCACTGTCAACATTACAGCAGCCCAGTTTGATACTGCAGTCATAGCACCCATTGAATTCCGCTTCCATTGACGATAGGTAATAAACAGTAAACTTCCCAGATAATGCCTTTAACTAAACCCGAGCAAGTGTAGCATTTGTCTACCTTCACTAGATCAACTTTTTGAATCCCCCTTCATACTGGTGAAATAGTGATGTTCTTTGGGTACACACAGGAGCTTTCAAATTCGTCTTTTTATGTAACTTCAAAACTGAGAATCTTGGCTTATATAGAGTAGAAGGAGCCATTGTACTATGGTGCTCATAGGTAATGACCAACACTAGTGACATCTAAGAAGCAACCTCTGTAGCAACTATAGGACCCATTGGTGGCTGACTCTAACAGAAACTGACCGCATCCACCTTCCTCGTGGGTGGTGAGACACCCTAATTAAGGTTCCATCTCTTAACAGGCTCTACAATGTTAGTAAACCTGAGATTGGAAATTGGCACAGGCATACATCATCATTCCCATCCTAGTGCCATGGCCCCTTTAAACAGCTAATCGAGGATTTGGTCCCCTACTGATCTGATATTGATGACCAGTCCTAATGATAGGTCACCAATGTAAAAGTTCTGGAGAACCCTTTAACTCTTTGATTTAACACTGCTTGACATTGAACTTTGGTCAGATAGTCATGTTGAGATAGGTTCTCACCTGTGGCACGTGTATGTAAGAGGGGACATGCCAAGACTCTAGAAGGTACTTTCACTAGACATTGTATGGTCATAGTCAAAGTGGTTCTGGGAAAGGGTACAAAGCATTGAAACATTAAGAACCATTCATCTAGAACACATCCAAGGAGCAAACCCTATAAGAACAGATGCCTATTCTTTCATGCTTCTGCTCCGTTACACACCCTTACATTTCAATCCCTTGGATCTGGGCAAAGCATTTCCTCTGAGGAAACTTTACAGTGCTCCGGGGTTTTTCAGAGGAAGCATTAAATTCAGAGAAGATTACAAATCTGTGGGTACAGCCAAACATTCCATAAGACTCCTTGACATCTGTTCTTTCGCTCGTCTTTTGACTAGGAGAGCAGATGTCAAGGTGTCTACAATTAATGACTTTCTCATACCGCCTCCCTTCTATCTAGTTATACCTTGTCATGAAGCTCTGATGTCAAGTATCTTCTTCACCCTGACATCAGATTCAGCATTGCCTGAGATTTTGCAGTAGCGATATGTAAAACATGTAAGTATTAATCATCTTCAGCATGAGATTTGTGCATTTAATATCGATTCCAGATCAGTGTCGGTATATTATTTTTCTCTAGTCACTAGTTGTTGGCCATCAGAAGAAGACTGTATAGTCCTGGGTATTATTGGTAAGAAGCTGAGGTACCTAGCCACATTGTCATTCCACTATCTTCTGATCTATGGGCACAGGGAACCAAGAAAGTCCATGTTGTTCCATCTTCCTTATTTGCATAAATTACCCAGAGGAGTGTACATGGCCGTATAAGACTCCTCACTCATCTCTCAGGTGTCTTCTCACGCCTCTTTTGGGTGCTCTCTTTGGGAAGAGACAATGCCATCCCCTGACCTACTCACCCCCTAGGTGTCTCCACAAACTTTTTGGGTGCTCTCCTTAAGGAGAGACGGCATCCCCCTTGACCCATTGTAAAACCTGGTATGGCTTCCCTACATCACTATCTTCAGCAGAAATGGAATTTAAGACATTAACTGCTTATGCTTTTTTAGATGTCTACTCTTTCATGGTTTCTGTGATCTGCAATCAAATTTTCACTGTCCTTTTTCTATCTCTCTCCTTCCATTATTTACAGAGATCACTCACTAACTGCACTTAGTGCAAAGATTGTTTGCTACCTTAGCCATGTATCTAAATACAAGAATGGCTTGATGGTTCCCCCTGGGGACATCAGCCTCATCCTAGCTATGCCACAGACTGCCCTTCACCTATGAGCGAAGTTGGTCTTCTTTGGCTACTTCACCCCATTGCAGACGCTAAGCCTACCACTCTGATCACAGTAACGTTATACAGTAAGTCTTCGCCTACTGTTGAAGCTCCCATTAACAGGATCTTCATTTAGTTCCTCCAGAACCCATTCCTCTCAACATCTCACCTATTCCAATGCCACTCTTTTAGTTTTGAAGGCTACACTAAGACATTCTTTGTAGGTTTCTCAACCCATCACTAGTGTTGAGTGAACCAAACCAGTAGAACCTGGGGTGAACTTTGCTAAAAGTTTGGTAAAGCTTTTAGCAAAGTTCTACCAAAAACAGGGTTTAACTGGTTTGGTTCACCCAACATTAGTCCTGAACACTGTCTAAGAGACATTAAAGCCCTGTATAACTCTCTGTGTGTTATATAGGGCTTTTTATGGCTCTTAGACAGTGTTGTATACCAGTTTGAGGGGGTTTGGTGAATTTTTCGGCGAAGCAGCCAAACCCAATTTTTCAAAACTCATTAGTACTAGAGATGAGCGAGCACCAAAATGCTTGGGTGCCCGTTACTCGAGCCAAGCTTTTTGTAATGCTCGAGAGCTCATTTCGAGTAATGAACCCCATTGAAGTCAATGGGAGACTCAAGTATTTTTAAAGGTGACCCAAGCTCTGCATTGTTTAAAATGGAGCCGTGGCTGCTGCCGGCGGCTCCATTGAAAGCAATGGTTTGCCGGCACCCCTGAATTGTTTTTCATGGAAGGGCTTTACATTTAAGCCCTTCCCTGAAAAACAATCATTTTAGTGTAAAAAAAAAAAATTACCCTCTGCCGCTGCCTTCATCCCTGCTAGTAAAAACAATTCCCTGCTGCTGCACCTGCCACATCTGTCATTCATTCAGCGAGAGCTGCCTGTGATTGGCTGAGCACCTCAGCCAATCACAATCAGCTCTTTCAGCAGGCAGGGATTTTAAATCCCTGCCTGCTGATAGATCAGCACTACAGAGCTGGGGACAGCGTGGAGAAGACACGGCTGAACCCGGCAGCTGAAGGGAGGTGAGTATCTTTTTTTTTTACACTATTTCTCCTAGTTTTTCAGGGAAGGGCTTATATTTAAAGCCCTTCCCTGAAATTCAATTACTGGGGTGCCGGTCGCAGGATCGTCTACCGCAGCTGTCATGTGTGACAGCTGCGGCAGGGAATTGAAGAATTCCTCTGCTGCATCTGTCACAGATGTGGCAGATGTAGCAGCAGGGAATTCTTTTTACTAGCGGGGATGAAGGAAACATGCGGCAGATGTGTTCTTCCTCCCCGTGGGGGACACGATAGCGGCGGAGGGTAAGTTTTTATTTATTTGTTTTTTTGCTTTCTACACTAAAATGATTGTTTTTCAGGGAAGGGCTTATATGTAAAGCTCTTCCATGAAAAGCAATTCAGGGGTGACGGCAGACCATTGTTTTCAATGGAGCTGCCAGCAGCAGCCGCGGCTCCATTGAAAACATGTGGGGAGGAGAGGGTGCCATTTTTTCAAGCACCCAAACACAGCGTGACGAGTACATCAAGTAGCCTAATGCTCGAACGAGCATGTTCGCTCATCTCTAATCAGTATCCATCACTTATAGAGAAGGCCATTATAGACCTGTAAGACCAGTGTGTGGAGACCAAATTGTATATGCAGGGATCATGGATAGGTCTCTAGTGACCTGGTTTTCCTTGTAGAGTTTGTAGAGCTTGGTTTGGTTGGTCAACTTGCCTAAATAGATGCATCATCAGAAATTTACTTACTGTATAAAACATTTTCTAAGAATTTTGGAGTTTTTTTTAAATTTTCGATGTCACAATCAACATTTATAAAAATTCTGAGAACTTGCAGTTTTTTAGTGGTTTCTGACCACTAAGCCTAAAAATAGAAAACTTGAATTGAGCGAGGAACGAATCCTGCACGATGTCCATGCATTTAGACACAACGGTTATTGCTCAAAACATGGCTTCGAGCGAGAATCGTTGTGACTAAATGGGCCTAAGGGCGCCCACCCACTGGCGTTTGCGATTTCCGCGTTTTCGCGGCGTTTTTCCCGCGTTTTTTGCCGCGTTTTCGCGGCGTTTTCGCGGCGTTTCCATTAATTTCCATTGACTTTCATGGGTGCATTAGGAGAAAAATAAGGACACATATGCAACTGACAGTTCCTATGTTAAAAAACGCCACGCAACGCAACGCAAAACGCCAGTGGGTGGGAGTACATTCAATTCTAATTGCACTTGAGAAAAAACGCAAAACGCAGAGAAACGCAAATCGCCAGTGGGTGGGCGCCCTTAGGGCGAGCACCCACTGGCGTTTTTTTACCTGCGTTTTGCGTTTTGCGTTTTTCCTGCACAGGCATAGAGATAACATGTGTTCCTGTCCACTGGCGTTTTTTTTTGCGTTGCGTTTGCGTTTTTAACATAGGAACTGTCAGTTGCATATGTGTCCTTATTTTTCTCCTAATGCAACCATGAAAAAGCCGCGAAAATGCCGCGAAAACGCCGCGAAAAACGCGCGGAAAAATCGCGGGAAACGCGGCGAAAAC
Organism: Eleutherodactylus coqui; assembly: GCF_035609145.1. NCBI lineage: Eukaryota > Metazoa > Chordata > Amphibia > Anura > Eleutherodactylidae > Eleutherodactylus > Eleutherodactylus coqui. The sequence goes on along the minus strand of NC_089846.1, from coordinate 26,718,453 downwards.
GCAAACGCCAGTGGGTGCTCGCCCTTAGGCTGCATTCCCACGAACGTATATCGGCTCGGTTTTCACGCCGAGCCGATATACGTTGCCCTCATCTGCAGGGGAGGAGGATGGAAGAGCCAGAAGCAGGAACTGAGCTCCCACCCCCTCTCTGCCTCCTCTCCGCCCCTCTGCACTATTTGCAATGAAAGGAGGCGGGATGGGGCGGGGCTAAGTTCCGTGAATTAGCCCCGCCCTCATTCCGGCTCTCCCCATTGCAAATAGTGCAGAGGGGCGGAGAGGAGGCAGGGAGGGGTCGGGAGCTCAGTTCCTGCTCCTGGCTCTTCCATCCTCCCCCCTGCACATGAGGACGATGTATATTGGCTCGGCGTGAAAACCAAGCCGATATACGTTCGTGGGAATGCACCCTTAAGTGGTTTGTTTAATGATTGATATTTGCAATAGCAATGATTGGAAATGTTTAGCTTCAGTTCTGTGAGAACTAAAATGTTCAATAAAAATTGATTAAGCATAAAAAAGGCAGGAGCCAATCAGCGTTCAGCGGTACAAGCACTCTCCTCCCTGCAAAGTCATTGGATGGTCATTGAAAGACAGCAATTACCTGTTTACACCAGACGATAATTAATCAACCAGCGACTATTTTTAGCTGAGCTGAAAAGAAGCAACTATCGTGCTTCCCCGAAAATAAGACCCTGTCTTATATTAATTTTTGCTCCAAAAGAGGTGATAGGTCTTATTTTGGGGGGATGTCTTGTTATACTTACCTAGCAGGTTCGGTCCACATTCCTCCCACTGCTCTGTAGAATTCCAGCAGGCTTCCTGCAGTCCATGGAATCCTTCACATAAATTGGCTGAGCTGCGGCATTGATTGGCCAATTCATAAATCCCGCCTCCACAACGCGATAACTGTGATTGGTTCTTGAGCTTTGCTCAGCCAATCAATGCAGTACTAGATGGGCCAATCACAGCCATGAAGTGCTGCATTGATTGGCTGAGCAGCACTTGAGTACCAATCAGAGCCATCGCTTCCTGGGGCTGGGATTTATGAATTCCATAACCAGGAAGCGATCTTCTGTGGGCGGCCGAGGACTGCAGGAAGTCTGCCGGAGCTTTGGAGAGCAGCGGGGGGAATGTGAACCGAGTCTGCTAGGTAAGCATTACAAGACACCCCCAAAAAATAAGACCTAGTGCCTCTTTTGGGCAAATATTAAGGGTAATGTATTGCTTTTATTTATTTTATGTAATGCAGCTAGGGCTTATTTCCGGGATAGGGCTTATATTTCAAGCCTCCCCAAAAACCTGAAAAATCAGGGCAGGGCTTATTTTTGGGGTAGGTCTTGTTTTTGGGAAAACAGGGTAGTAAATTAATTGTTGCTTGTCGCCCAGTTAGTCACCGTGTTTACACGGGACAACTGTCGCTTACATTCACTCAAGCAGGCAACTATTCGGATGATAGTTATCTTGTGTAAAGCCACACTTGGACACAACTCGACAGAGTAGATGCTTAAACAGTCTGTCTACATTCGGGAGACTCTTGGAGGAGTCTCTGGTTTGACTGACATAAGCTAATTTGCATACTTTTTTCCCATGGAGCATTGCTTGCTAATAAGTCTCTTCAATGAGAACCAGAATCCCCCTTCCCCTGAAAAATAAAGCCGATTTTGTAGTACAACTTCAATAAATATATCTGGCCTTCCAAATATCCTGTCTGGCCAGACTTAGGAGGCTGTCCCGCTGTCCCAAGAGGTCTACCGCATGTCCCCTACCTACCAGGTCCCGCTACCCAAACTCCATTCAATACTATGAAGCATGCAATGATCTTGTATGCACTCATGTCATGGATCGACCGCAGAGCTCAGGGGCCAGATGACTAGGAATGCAGATTTCACGTTACGTAGCTCCCAAACCGCGGCGCGATGCTCGGCTATCCCCTCCGGCTTGAAGCCCTCAAGGTGAGCAACAGCTTTTCTGTTTCCTTGACAGCAAATGGCAGGCTGATGACATAATAATGATACGAGGGGAGAGCGAGGTGCGGGTAGAGGGCTGTGTGCAGTGAGTGAGCGTGTCACGGTTACGTCGCCATGGTGATACAGTAATACTTACGTAACCCGGGAAACCAGCGAAAGGCTCGTGCAAGCCATGATGTGACATTCCGAAAAACTGTCCATGGAAACTAAGCAGGGAGGGGGCTTTACTTATACCCCCCCTCTTCCCGCTTGGCACTGACGCAATATAATGCGGCCCTTTAAATTGCACAGCGCCGAACGCGGATACTGACGACCTACAGATGATCTACGGAGGGAGAAGAAGTAAATCTTGCATGTGAAGGATTCTCGGCTGCAGGAGCTAAGGGGTTAAATAGCTTCCGTCTCGGAGAATTTCTCCCTTGGAAATTAAAAACTGGCTTTAATAAAAGACAATTTATCTTTTTTTTTGTTTTTTTGACAATGTTCAAATTAAAACAAAAATGTTATACCTGGAACAGCTAAGAGACAACCAATATGGCTACCATTAGTCGCCATGGGTGTAACTACCAGGCATAACGACTGTGATGGGGCGTAAAGGCCCTTTAAGGGAGCATCTAGACAGGATGGAATATTCCGCAACAGCGATCCGAGATCTGTTTACGGCCGGGCTCACATGACCGTATGCGTATGGGCGTCATTAATTTCGCGCCCTTAGAGAACAATGGTCTCTCTCGCGCGTTATATGCAGCAAAATAGACGATGATGCTTCTTTTTTCCGTTCGCGTTTAATGCAATTGCTACACGAAAATGCGAGGGGAATTCTGTAAGGCAATGTATTTGATTGCCTGCGAATTACCGCATATCACACGCACGCATAATCTTGCGTGAGCCCGGCCCAACTGCGGATTTCGATGCGGAATTGTCAGCAGAATTCTGCCGTTTTCAGTTGCGCATCAAAAACCGCGGCGTTTCCGTGTGATCATTCCACGAGAATTCCGTGGGATTTCAGTTCCGTGTGACCCCAGCCTCTTCTTCACACTGGCGTATATGTTTTTGCATGCTCCCTGGCGCAACGCATTTGTGCCATGATCAAAGCACTTATAAGTGTGTGTCGGCACATTTCACTATACTTTTTTACGCTTGCACGGCATCTTCACATGGGCGCTGGACATTCCCCCCATCGCCATGATTTAAAAGGCTAATGAGGTCCAGATGTGCTCTTTTCCCTGCAGTTTTGCGCAGTATTTCGCGCATCCCATTGCGTATTGCTTGCGCATTTGCGTACCTCCCATAAACTTTTAAGTGGCCCTTTGGTGAGCAAATGTTAAAAAAAATAGAGCAGGTTCTATTTTTTTGCGCGTCCCTCTTCACCCGGTACCCGGCGATCTGGAGTGAGCGCAGTGCCACTGGTTACTTCTGCATTACCTGACCAGTGGTGCTGCGCTCACTAGAAGCTTCCAGGTATCAGATGAAGGAAGCACTGACAGCCGAAGACTTTGGAGGTGAGTGCTGTGCCTTCTGAAATCATCTGCAGGTACACAGCTGATATCCAGTCAAAATCTGCAGTCAGCGACACCGTGTCCTTCCATCCTTAACTTGTTAATTTAACAATGAATACAGCACCAGAACCAAACCCAGTGCCTAAATACACCTTTAGAATTAAGCTCATGAGTCATGACATAAATACAGAACCAAAACCAAGCTCTGTACATAGATACAGTACCAGAACCAAGCTTATAGCAAGTACAGGACCAAAACAAGCTCATAACATAAATACAGTACCAGAATTAAGCCCAGTGCATAAATACAGCACCAAAGGCAAATTCAGTGCACAAAATAGAAAACTAGAACCAAGAACTACAGTATATTTATTCTCTAACTATAGCAATTCCATTGTAGTTACCTTCAGTGGCCACATCTGGTTTTCTTTTTTTGGGGTCCACTGAGATTTCTTTCAGCCATGACTAGCTTCTGCACACTCTCCAAATCCTGCTGTTGCAACCCCTAATGAACTTGCCTAAAATAACAATGAGTGGTTATGGTCCCACTACTAATAGCGCCTCTGCTGTGGCCCCAGTAAGTAAAAGAAACTCTTTGTGGCCCCAGTTAATAATAGGATCCCCACTGCCACCCCATTTAGTATTAGTGTCTCCACTATCGCCCTATTTAGTAAGAGGGCCCGCACTCTGGCCCTAATTAACCCTTTCCAATCCACTGTCTGACGTCTAAAGACATTCTGATTGAAGGCTGTACAGCTCTGATGTTGGAAGACATCCGGCAGGGTATTCTTACTGTATATTACTGGCCGCTCTGTTGTCGGAGACCTCTACAGCATGTCCCATACCACCGTATTGGCTCTAGCCAGCAGATGGCGCCATTGTATAATGCCAGAAAGAGAAAAACCCCTAGGAAACCCTGAATCCAAAATTGGATTGCAAAGGGTTAATAATAGCATTACTTCATTTCTTCACCCACCTGCAGCTTTCACTGTACTCTGAGGGCTGCACCTGAGTGAAGGAGTGAGGAAATGTTATGTGAGACAGCATACACCATGCAGAGTCACACAGGAGACAGAGGTTCTCTCAGTGTGTGACCAAGGAAGCCTCTGTAAACCCTATCAGCAGCCGGACTTTTAGTAGCGGGAGCCAGGATACAGACAAGACTCAAGACTCAGACATAAGATCTGACTTGGTTCAGACAAGATACAGGAGTCAGACATAACATCTGACTGGGTTCAAACAAGAATCAAGTCAGACAGAACATCTGACTGGCAACAGACAGGAAAGAGACAGGACATAGACAGAGATCTGACCAGCATGCATGCACAAACTGGCCTTGAGAATAACCAGTGCCCTCTGAGAGGAGGTGCCACAATAAATATGCATAAACAAATGATGATTGGCTGACTGGGTTGATCCACCCCTCAACCAATCAAAACACCAGTAGAGAACTACTCCTGTCTGTGCCTAGCACTAGAATGACAGGAGCACATACTGATGAGCCATGACACCATCGTAATGATAATTGGTCATTGTTAACAAAAGTGAAGATCAACAATAAAACTATCAGCAGCACAGCAAAGACATCCAATGTAATAGAGTATGCCTAAAGTATCGGAGTTATCCATACGTCGATGTCGGCACCTCCTCTTCTTCACAGCACATACCTGCTCGATAATACACACAACATGATGTCATCACAAAGCAATACCAATATAATGCAATATCAGACCTGGACAACACCATGACACTGTGATTATGTCTCGGGAGGTGGCGTGCGACGTAGGTGTCAGATATACAATGTTTATTTAGAATTCAAAAATGTAGATAACATAGGTGTAAGAATAAATACAGCGTCTTTACTCCAAGTGCTCACGTTGCTGTTTTGTGTCTTGGTCTCTGTCCAGTACTAGCAAGCAATGTCCCTTTAATTGGTAATTGTTGCAGTGTTTCCCTATACAACACACCTGTTGTGAGTCTTTATCAGTGTGCTCTCTTATTACCCATTTTGGAGTCAATCTCACTTACAGTTTGTCGCTTGAGATGGAAAGAGCCATTGTACCAATACTCCTTTAACCAGTCTCCAATTACACAGCCAGTACCACACGGCACTTTTCTGATGATAGTTGCTCTATCTCTTACACAACGTTCTTAAAGGGTTCAAGAGGATTTAGTGCTCCTGGGGTTGATGTTATAGTGAAGCTTGGTGTAGGAGAGGAGCTTCAGGAGTCAGGAAGGGATTAACAGCAAAACTAATGTTTATTATAGCTTTAGGTGCAGGCATTCAATTGAGTCCATTTGTATAAATCCAGCTCAAGAGATGGTGATTGGAGATACCGCTTCATATAACAAAGTCCTATACTACTTATCCAGGTTTTTCACTGGGGCCTTGGGACCTTTCCTGTAATGTCGTACCTGGCATCTTGCTTTTTCCTCAGACTCAGAAATAAAGCTGTAGATGATTTTCCCCATACCAGCTGTCTGCACGTGTTGCTACACCTCATGTGCTCTCCTTTCTGAACCATCTAGAACTGTACAAAAGTTTTTTATAATCTTTTGGGATCCTTCCAGCAGCAAAAAGCAGTCATTGTTGGACCAATAAGTCCTTCACCCTCTTTTGCCCGATTCCAAACTGGTAGTATAATAAGTTTTAATGAGCTCAGAGAGAAAGATGACAGACACCAGCATCTTGTGGTATCAAGGTAATTCTCTATATATTAATAGCATCAGGTTGCTTATATACACAAAGCGACATAACAGCAGAGATACACAACCTTAAAAGTCATAAGTATTCAGAATAGGTTATAACTCTAATGAATAACATTTGTTAACGCCTTAAGGTGTAAGTTACTGATGTGTTACTATTCAGACACGTTCTTTCTAAGAAAGGGAGGAGGGACTACAAACATAAACTAGCAGAGAACTTATACCATGACTGTTAACATAAAGAATGTAAGGCGGAGTTGGAGCTCATCTTCTTATCAATGGGAGGGGTGAAGGAACTCTCAGGAGAAGGCAGAAAAATCAAATTAGGAGTTTTCCTATGAGAACGAAGAGTGGGGGTAAACAGAAGAACCTTGCGCATACAAGCATATAATATTAAACACGTTAACTATTTAGCTGCTGCTTATACTAGCAGGGTGCTATATCTTGCCCAGTCTAGGGGACTTAATACATATGTCTCCTTATCCCTCACAAAGGTGAGGAGCTGAGAGGCAGGATAAATACAATGAATAATGCTGACTAACTATGCCTGCTTTATGCCTCTATATTAAACTCTCTGATCCTCCAGTCACGACTTCAATGTAGACATCAATTCACCCCACACAAAGAGGATATTAAAATATATTAAGCCATGAGAACATGTAAACACACTTAAAAGACATTTATCGTATCCTATTTTCCCAGAGCAAGTTTTACACTTAGTAGTGACGAATCTGGGTCATTGCAAATAATACCTCTATAGTGAACCTTACAGGAGTACCAGAATTACCCAATACTGTAAGTGAATATTACCACCATACTGAGACTGAATACAGCGTCACATGGTCAGAGTGCTCACATACAGTCTGCAGACCATCACCAAAATGCAGACTTGGCAGATTAATAAAATACTAATCAGACGCAGTCAAAGACAGAATAAACAATTAAACCCAGTGACTCACAGGTGACTTCTGCTCTGGCTGTTGTCGTTCACTTTCTCTATCTTCACCGTCTGGCCCAGACCGCCAGGATGACTTCTTGTAACTATGACTCACTTCTTCAGTTTGCCGCACAGACCTCTTTGGCTCCACTCTTTCACAACAGACCCTCACTATCTTCACAAACCCACCTATAATAGTGCCAACCCGCATGCCTGTGTGGTCCTTGCCTGAGTACTGGCCAAAATATAGTCCTGCTTAGAGAATACAATTCCTCATCATTTCTTAGCACTGTCCCTTCTGTCATGGTGTAGGTGAGGATTTATTGGCATGACAACTTAGAAACACACATACATATGATAGAATTTTTATAACTGTTAACCCACATTAGCTATATCCTCCCAATACTTAGCCCATACCCAGTAATAATCCAGTGCATGTGCAGTGAAGTGTGGTCTATTGGCCTTGGCTTCATCGGCGCACTGTGTATGATTCGGATGGCGCTGAAGCTGGCTTGTAGTCATGTTTTCTGGCCCTTGAGACATCAATCAAGCCAAAAAAGGCGTGTTTAGATACCAGCCAGCATGACTATTTAATGGAACATAATCACATCCATGACTCTTTGACAGTAATTTGCATATGGCACGCAGTGGGGCTTATTAAATATTCAAAATACGACAGTTTTCTGGCACAAATTAGACCAGAAAACCGCCTTACATGCTTGTGCACGCATTTGTAATGTGTTTTCAGACACTTTTAGACAGTTTTTTCTAATTGCCCAAAAAGTGTGTGGCCTAAACTGTCATTTCTCATGCCACTCCTACCGCCCACCATGCATGATCTGTGAAGATGCATCAGTCAATCGTGATACATTACAATGTGTATGGTAGGAACCTGACTACAGGCTCAGTGTGTGTGGAGTGAGGTGTCTCAGAATGATCATCACTGATGTGGAAAACATTTTTTATGTCGTGCCACAAAACTTTTTGAGTTTCTGTTTCCATTGATATCAAATGTATGTATCTGAGTGTCATTAAATGGGAGTTATCAGGGGTTCAAATCTGTTAGACCATTTGGAATAACCCTGTACTGTATGTTTATATACATATATAAATACATCTATTGTAGAGCATCTATTAAAGGGTTGTAGGTCCCATATAAAACCATCCATATATATTGTTCCATAGAATGTCTGAAGAGTATCGCAGGGTTGAGTGGCTGCAGTCTACCGTAAATTATAGAAAAGGTTTGAGATTGCATTACATTCTTGGTCAGAAATTAAGACGTCTAATTCGAACATGTATATGGACATTATAGTGGTAGGGTCTCTAGGCTAGTATAGATATCATAAAGACAGGATCTCCAGCCTAGAATGCAGGTCATTGAGTGGGGTCTATAGTCTAGAATGGCTGCTATACAGTGGGCACTTCAGCCTAAAATAGACTTTATAGAGTGAGGTCTCCAGTCTAGAATAGACATCATTGAGAGGAGTCTCAAGCCTAATATGAATATCATGGAGTGGGGTTTCCAGCCTAAAATGAACATCATTGAACAGAGTCTCCAGCCTGGAGTAGATGTCATTGAACAAAGTCTTGAGCCTGAAAAAAGGACGTCGTGGAGTGAAATATCCAGACTAGAATTGATGTCATTGAACAGAGTCTCCAGCCTAGAATGCAGCTCATTGAGTGGGGTCTATAGTCTAGAATAGCTGCTATACAGTGGGCACTTCAACCTAGAATAGACTTCATAGAATGGGGTCTCCAGTCTAGTATAGACATCGTTGAGAGGAGTCTCAAGACTAGAATGGATATCATGGAGTGGGGTTTCCAGCCTAAAATGAACATCATTGAACAGAGTCTCCAGCCTGAAAAGGGCGTCATGGAGTGAAATATCCAGACTAGAATTGATGTCATTGAACAGAGTCTCCAGCCTGGAATGGACGTTGTGGGAGTAACTTAAGAATAGTGTTTTAAAGTAGTTTTAGAAATAGAGTTCTTTTGGTGCCATCAGAATTTACAAAGCAGCAGGTCAGCAGTGGAAAAATACAATTTATACTAATACCGAGTTCTTACCAACGTCCTTGTACTTCTGCTTCTAGATGTGTAGACATTCTTTCTTGTTTACGTACCAGACAGGACATTTTTTGAAGGATTGTTTTTCTCTTCCAATTGAACAATTCGTAAAGGAGTTTTCAGTTTCTACAATCTATGCATGTGCACCAGGCTGTAAACTTAGTACCATTAGCTATGAAATGCTTCTTATATATTGATTGGTTGTTGAGTGGGTGAAGTAGTTTGTGATCACCTCCTGGCAAGTGCAAGAAAGTTTGCTATATAAGCTATGCAATAATAAAACGCTTTAGAAGAGTTTGTGGAAACACCACTTGACTGTCTCCCGTGTATTCTTCTGTCCGGTGCACCGCTGGATTGGGCCTACTTGACTGATAAGGCAACGATACCCGAAAAGTAACTGACTACTCTAACAACTTCATGGAGTGGAATCTCCAGTCTAGAATGGATGACATAGAGTGAGGTCTCCAGCCTGGGCTGGGCCCCCTCTATTAGATAGATTAGAGAGCAGAGTTGGTTTCACTATCAATGTGTGGTGTAACCAACTCCTTGTTGGGCCATTGGTGTTTAGCTCATTCTTCGGTGAAGAGCAGGAGAGAGTGTTGTCCTGACTGAACAACCCTTTTAGCTTCTTCTCCATCCCATGGGTGTAAAATTAGTCCCTAATGGTCCAAAGAAAGACGTTCCACAACACTTTGCTCAACATTGTGAAGACTTTCTCGGATTACCAACACAGATGGGCTTAGCCCAATACACTTAAAGGGGTTTCCCACTATAAAAAAAAATGTTAGCAGTTGACCATGATCTAAAGTATGAAAAGCAACACTACTCACCTCTCTTGTTTCCCCGGTAAGCAAAGCAATGGCTCGCCAAACTCTCTTAATCTCTGTTTACGGCGGAGGTCAGATGACCCTTGCAGACAATCAGAGGTTGCAGTATCACTATCCCAAACTTCTGGCATCATGGTGCACAGGAGGTGAGTGCTGATGCCAGGTGAATGGATTGTGATGCTGCAGCCTCTGATTGGCTGTAGTGGTCAACTGATTCGCCCTGTAAACATAGAGAGAGAGCCATTATACTGCTTCTAGGGGAGAGTATTGCTGCTTTTACTATTTCAGGTCATGGCCAGTTGTTTCCCAAAATTTTTTTTATAGTGAGACAACCCTTTGAAGCTGAAATTCCAGACCTAGCCTACAGGCAAAGGTGGCGCCATTTTTAAAACCATCAAAACAAGCTCTTTTTGTATTCATAAGGGACATCTGACATAAATATGGCCTTATAGTATAGATTTTCTGGGGTAGTCGGATATTGAATGTGATATAATAATGATAATCGTCTTCCCAATTTCTGCAACATAAAGATTTGTTCACTGTGATATGTATAGCGGTGAACTTTTTGATGGCGACATTATCCTATAGGACTATTATTTCTTGACCATAAAGGAAAACATACTTCCTCATTCATGCATAATTGACAAGTCGTTGAGAAACTGCCCAGCAGCCATTGTAAGCACTTAATCCAGCCGAGATCTGGTCTTATCCAAAAGGAGGGCGGGGGGGGGGGGGGGTGAATGGCAGTAGACACAAACACTGATTGAGCTATGGGTGAAAGCAAAGGCCTTGGGCATATTTCATAATACCCAGGAACTCTCCTGACATGTGTATGGCCCTAACTCAATAAGCTTCAAACTCAATGGGCTGCTTTAGGACTTATTAACTCAGTCCCAATGTCATGTCGAATCCATAGAGTAAGCCTTCTGATATTTTTTCTGAAATATTTGCCCATTCCTACCGGAAAACAGTCAATAGCTTCAGGCGTCTGACAGTACAAAGAAGAGTATTGTCTGTCATTTAGTAGTCTTCAAAGTCTTCAATAACCAGCCTGGGGCTAACTTTGTCTTTTCTCCAAATATAGGAGGCATATTATACTACTGCATCCAGCATTCACTTCTGTCCTCCACGTCTGTTAATGATGAGCAAACTGCATTCCTGAAACAAAAATAGACATATTTTTAGACTTCAGGTGTAATAAAGTCTTCTCTTGAGCTGCGCATAGCCATTTGGTAGTGCTCTACAATATTTCTGTACCCTTCCAAAAGAATGGAGATGCAGGAAGAAATAGCCAGACTTTGTCCAGATGGTAAACCAAAACCAAGGTACCAGTGTAAATGGCAAGTGATGATCTGCTCTACCCCTTACTATGACAAGCAGCTCCGAGCTTGGTAGGGAAAGGAAGGGGTTAAAAAGAGAAGCTGAAAAGATGCTCTGAGTGAGGCTGCACCTCCATGATGGGATGGTTGGACTAGACAACCCAGTGTGGGGGACTGAATGGAGACCTAAACCAACCCCAAAGAAAAGTCCCAAGGATTCAAACTCTCCTATAAAAAGTATTAATGCTGTACCACGTAGCTGAGCAGCAGGGGTAGTGAGCGACACAGAGGGGGAGAGCAGCAGGGGTAGTGAGTGACGTAGAGGGGCTGTGTAGCGGAGAGGATGTCTAGGGGTGATAGCATGCAGGGGCTCTTCAGGATGGTAGACTGAGAAGCCTAAGCCGCTGTAAGGACTCCTGGACTCCTAATTTCCCTACTGGAAGCTGCCTGTAACTGCCAAGGGCTTGCCACAGAGATTGCTAAAGCCTGCCAAAGAGCTGTCTATTGAAGCACAAAGCTCAACAACAGAGAGGGAAAGTTCAGATTGCTTTACAAAGCCCATGGATCTCAAACCATGGGAGCACATTGAGGATTGCATTAGCATTGGGTCTTAAGTGAGGTCGGCCTCTCAAACCATGGGAGCACATTGAGGATTGCATTAGCATTGGGTCGTAAGTGAGGTCGGCCTCATTAAAAACCAAATAGTGTGCACACTGGAAGTTACTTTTAAGGGACTAATCAGGTCTACTATCAGCATAGTACATCAAACGCTGTGAACAACAGCACTGGGGTTTTGTAGATCCACTGGTTGCGGAGAGTATCTTTCTCAAATATAAACCATGTATGTTAAGCGTGATTACTGTGTTAACAGCCTGTGTTGATGTCTGCTTTATCTTATTGTGGTAAGTATATGTTGCTAACATTGTAATTACTTATAGAAAATGTGAATCGTTACTCCTGTCTACAAATAACATATGAGTTGTAGGCCTTACTAGTCGTAGACCGGATTATGTTACAGGACCTTGAAAGTTATTTGGGTTTCTAATAGAGATGAGCGAACGCGTTCGTCCGAGCTTGATATTCGTGCGAATATTAGGGTGTTCGGGATGTTCGTTATTCGTAACGAACACCATGCGGTGTTCTGGTTACTTTCACTTCCTTCCCTGAGACGTTAGCGCGCTTTTCTGGCCAATTGAAAGACAGGGAAGGCATTACAACTTCCCCCTGCAACGTTTAAGCCCTATACCACCCCCCTGCTGTGAGTGGCTGGCGAGATCAGGTGTTCGCCTAATATAAAAGTCGGCCCCTCCCGCGGCTCGCCTCAGATGCCTGGTGAGTTAGATGAGGGACAGTGCTGTTTATACCGGAGCTGCTGTAGGGAAAGAATTGGTAGTTAGTGTAGGCTTCAAGACCCCCCAAAGGTCCTTATTAGGGCCACTGATAGCTGTGTGTTGGCTGCTGTTAGCAGTGGCATTTTTTTTTTTCTCAAAATCGCCTCTGCAGAGCGTTGCACCTGGCATTAGGGACAGAAGTGCTGCATAGGCAGGGAGAGTGTTAGGAGTGAGTGTAGCCTTCAAGAACCTCAACGGTCCTTTCTAGGGCCATATTTATCCGTGTGCAGTACTGTCCAGGCTGCTGTTGGCTGTGCTGCATTTTTTTTGGGCTTCTCAAAATCGCCTCTGCAGAGCATTCCACCCTCCATTGATACTGCAGGGAAAGAATTGTATAGGCAGGGCCACAACACAGTTATTATTCATAGAATATACGCAGTGCTGCCTTTTGGTGGGAAAAAACTGAAAACAAATCTATTTGTCCAGCCTCTGTCCGTCCTTACGGGCGGTGGAGACGTGTGAGCTGCGTGAAGAACAGTGCTAAATCATACGCACCCAGCTACGCTTTACTGCTGGCTTCGCCATTTGCTTTCCTTAATTGGGAAAAAAAATACCTGCTCTGCCAGAGTTATAATAACTCTGCTACCCTCACGTTCTGTGACACATAAGCAGGGACACAGCACAGTTATTACACTTCTCATGTTCATTGAATATACGCAGTGCTGCCTTTTGGTGGGAAAAAACTGAAAACAAATCTATTTGTCCAGCCTCTGTCCGTCCTAACGCCTGTGGACACGTGTGAGCTGCGTGAAAAACATTGCTAAATCATACGCACCCAGCTACGCTTTACTGCTGGCTTCGCCATTTGCTTTCCTTAATTGGGAAAAAAAATTCCTGCTCTGCCAGAGTTATAATAACTCTGCTACCCTCACGTTCTGTGACACATAAGCAGGGACACAGCACAGTTATTAAACTTCTCATGTTCATTGAATATACGCAGTGCTGCCTTTTGGTGGGAAAAAACTGAAAACAAATCTATTTGTCCAGCCTCTGTCCGTCCTTACGGGCGGTGGAGACGTGTGAGCTGCGTGAAGAACATTGCTAAATCATACGCACCCAGCTACGCTTTACTGCTGGCTTCGCCATTTGCTTTCCTTAATTGGGAAAAAAAATACCTGCTCTGCCAGAGTTATAATAACTCTGCTACCCTCACGTTCTGTGACACATAAGCAGGGACACAGCACAGTTATTAAACTTAGATTATTCATTCACTAGAGGCAGTGGGGCCTTTCGTTTTCCAAAAAGGGCAAAAATTATATTTGGCCTGCAGTCTTGCGCCAATTTATTTCCTGCCTGTGAAATCAAATCACTGGTAATACAGCATGCTGAGGGGTAGGGGTAGGCCTAGAGGACGTGGACGCGGCCGAGGACGCGGAGGGCCAAGTCAGGGTGTGGGCACAGGCCGAGCTCCTGATCCCGGTGTGTCGCAGCCGACTGCTGCGCGATTAGGAGAGAGGCACGTTTCTGGCGTCCCCACATTCATCGCCCAATTAATGGGTCCACGCGGGAGACGGTTATTAGAAAATGAGCAGTGTGAGCAGGTCCTGTCCTGGATGGCAGAAAGTGCTTCGAGCAACCTATCGTCAACACGCAGTTCTGCGCCGTCCACTGCTGCAAATCCGAATCCTCTGTCTGCTGCTCCTCCTTCCTCCCAGCCTCCTCACTCCACTACAATGACACCTGCTCAGGAGCGGGAACACTCCCAGGAACTGTTCTCGGGCCCCTGCTCAGATTGGGCAGCAGCGGTTCCTCTCCCACCAGAGGAGTTTATAGTCACTGATGCCCAACCATTCGAAAGTTCCCGGGGTCCGGGGGATGAGGCTGGGGACTTCCGCCAACTGTCTCAACAACTTTCTGTGGGTGAGGAGGACGATGACGATCATACACAGTTGTCTTGCAGTGAGGTAGTAGTAAGGGCAGTAAGTCCGAGGGAGCAGCGCACAGAGGATTCGGAGGAAGAGCAGCAGGACGATGAGGTGACTGACCCCACCTGGTGTGCAACGCTTACTCAGGAGGACAGGTCTTCAGAGGGGGAGTCAAGGGCATCAGCAGGGCAGGTTGCAAGAGGCAGTGCGGTGGCCAGGGCCAGGGGTAGAGGCAGGGCCAGACCGAATAATCCACCAAGTGTTTCCCAAAGCGCCCCCTCGCGCCATGCCACCCTGCAGAGGCCAAGGTGCTCTAAGGTCTGGCAGTTTTTCACAGAGACGCCTGACGACCGACGAACAGTGGTGTGCAACCTTTGTTGCGCAAAGCTCAGCCGGGGAGCCAACACCAACAGCCTCACCACCACCACCATGCGCAGGCATATGATGGCCAAGCACCCCACAAGGTGGGACGAAGGCCGTTCACCGCCTCCGGTTTGCACCCCTGCCTCTCCCCCTGTGCCCCAACCTGCCACTGAGATGCAACCCCCCTCTCAGGACACAGGCACGACCGTCTCATGGCCTGCACCCACACCCTCACCTCCGCTGTCCTCGGCCCCATCCACCAATGTCTCGCACCGCACAGTCCAGCCGTCGCTAGCGCAACTGTTGGAGCGCAAGCGCAAGTACGCCGCCACGCACCCGCACGCTCAAACGTTAACCGTCCGCATCGCAAAATTCATCAGCCTTGAGATGCTGCCGTATAGGGTTGTGGAAACGGAGTCCTTCAAAAGTATCATGGAGGCGGCGGCCCCGCGCTACTCAGTTCCCAGTCGCCACTACTTTTCCCGATGTGCCGTCCCAGCCCTGCACGACCACGTCTCCCGCAACATTGTACGCGCCCTCACCAACGCGGTTACTGCCACGGTCCACTTAACTACGGACACGTGGACAAGCACAGGCGGGCAGGGCCACTACATCTCCCTGACGGCACATTGGGTGAATTTAGTGGAGGCTGGGACAGAGTCAGAGCCTGGGACCGCTCACGTCCTACCCACCCCCAGAATTGCGGGCCCCAGCTCGGTGCTGGTATCTGCGGAGGTGTATGCTTCCTCCACTAAAGCACCCTCCTCCTCCTCCTCCTCCTCCTCTGTCTCGCAATCAAGATGTGTTAGCAGCAGCATGTCGCCAGCAGTCGGTGTCGCGCGGTGTGGCAGCACAGCGGTGGGCAAGCGTCAGCAGGCCGTGCTGAAACTACTCAGCTTAGGCGATAAGAGGCACACGGCCCACGAACTGCTGCAGGGTCTGACACAGCAGACCGACCGCTGGCTTGCGCCGCTGAGCCTCCAACCGGGCATGGTCGTGTGTGACAACGGCCGTAACCTGGTGGCGGCTCTGCAGCTCGGCAGCCTCACGCACGTGCCATGCCTGGCCCACGTCTTTAATTTGGTGGTTCAGCGCTTTCTGAAAAGCTACCCACGCTTGTCAGACCTGCTCGTAAAGGCGCGCCGGCTCTGCGCACATTTCCGCAAGTCCCACACGGACGCTGCCACCCTGCGCACCCTGCAACATCACTTTAAGCTGCCAGTGCACCGACTGCTGTGCGACGTGCCCACACGGTGGAACTCTACGCTCCACATGTTGGCCAGGCTCTATGAACAACGGAGAGCTATAGTCGAATACCAACTCCAACATGGGCGGCGCAGTGGGAGTCAGCCTCCTCAATTCCTTTCAGAAGAGTGGGCCTGGTTGGCAGACATCTGCCATGTCCTTGGTAATTTTGAGGAGTCTACCCAGGTGGTGAGCGGCGATGCTACAATCATTAGCGTCACCATTCCTCTGCTATGCATCTTGAGAAATTCCCTGCAAACCATAAAGGCAGCTGCTTTGCGCTCGGAAACGGGGGCGGGGGAAGACAGTATGCCGCTGGATAGTCAGGGCACCCTCCTGTCTATTTCTCAGCGCGTACAGGAGGAGGAGGAGGAGCATGAGGAGGATGAGGAGGAGGGGGAAGAGACAGCTTGGGCCGCTGCTGACGGTACACCGGCTGATTGCCTGTCATCCTTTCAGCGTGTATGGCCTGAGGAGGAGGAGGAGGAGGATCCTGAAAGTGATCTTCCTAGTGAGGACAGCCATGTGTTGCGTACTGGTACCCTGGCACACATGGCTGACTTCATGTTAGGATGCCTTTCTCGTGACCCTCGCGTTGCACGCATTCTGGCCACGACGGATTACTGGGTGTACACACTGCTCGATCCACGGTATAAGGAGAACCTGCCCACTCTGATTCCCGAAGAGGAAAGGGGTTCGAGAGTGTTGCTATACCACAGGACCCTTGCGGACAAGCTGATGGTAAAATTCCCAGCCGACAGCGCTAGTGGCAGAAGGCGCAGTACCGAGGGCAAGGTAGCAGGGGAGGTGCGGAGATCGAGCAGCATGTACATCCCAGGCAGTGCAACAGTCTTTAAGGGCCTGGCCAGCTTTATGGCTCCCCACCAAGACTGTGTCACCGCTCCCCAGTCACGGCTGAGTCGGCGGGAGCACTGTAAAAGGATGGTGAGGGAGTACGTAGCGGATCGCACGACCATCCTTGGTGACGCCTCTGCCCCCTACAACTACTGGGTGTCGAAGCTGGACACGTGGCCTGAACTCGCGCTGTATGCCCTGGAGGTGCTTGCTTGTCCTGCGGCTAGCGTCTTGTCGGAGAGGGTGTTTAGTGCGGCTGGGGGAATCATCACAGATAAGCGTAGCCGCTTGTCAACCGACAGTGCCGACAGGCTAACACTCATCAAGATGAACAAAGGCTGGATTTCCCCAGACTTCTGTTCTCCACCAGCGGACAGCAGCGATACGTAAGCAATACGTAGGCTGCACCCGCGGATGGAAGCTACGTTCTCTCTCACCATCCAAAACGGGGACATTTCTGCTTCATCAATCTGTGTCTAATATTCCTCCTCCTCCTCCTCCTGCTCCTCCTCCTGAAACCTCACGTAATCACGCTGAACGGGCAATTTTTCTTAGGGCCACAAGGCTCAGTCAAATAATTTTTCAGAACAATTTTTAAAAGTTTCAATGCGCTTAAAAGCATTGGAACTTTAACTTGAACCAATTTTTCGTTACACTGGGCTGCCTCCAGGCCTAGTTACCACTTAAGCCACATTAACCAAAGCGATTAATGTGTTTCACCTGCCCTCTTGGCTGGCCATGGCCAATTTTTGGGATGTACATTAGTACTGTTGATACAGCAATTTTTGTGGGCCCTCGCCTACAGTGTAATCAAATTAATTTTTAGCCCACCTGCATTACAGCTGACGTAACCTCAGCTGTGTTGGGCAATGCAATGGGATATTTCTATGTACCGCCGGTGGCTTCCTGGCACCCACCCAGGCAGTGGGTCCACAGGGAGTTTAACCTACATGTGTCCACTTGTAAAGAACCCCAGTCTGACTGGGGCATGCAGTGTGGGCCGAAGCCCACCTGCATTAAGCACGACATTACTACCTCAGCTGTGTTGGGCAATGCAATGGGATATTTTTGTGTACCGCCGGTGGGTTCCAGGGAGCCACCCATGCTGTAGGTGCACACGGAGTTTTTAATACATCTGTACACTTCTAAAGAACCCCAGTCTGACTGGGGCATGCAGTGTGGGCCGAAGCCCACCTGTATTACGCACAACATTACTACCTCAGCTGTGTTGGGCAATGCAATGGGATATTTCTATGTACCGCCGGTGGCTTCCTGGCACCCACCCATGCTGTAGGTGCACACGGAGTTTTTACTACATCTGTACACTTATAAAGAACCCCAGTCAGACTGGGGCATGCAGTGTGGGCCGAAGCCCACCTGCATTAAGCACGACATTACTACCTCAGCTGTGTTGGGCAATGCAATGGGATATTTCTGTGTACCACCGGTGGGTTCCAGGGAGCCACCCATGCTGTGGGTCGACAGGGACTTCACAATAGGGAGTTGTACCTGCCTGTGTCTATGAATTAAAAAGCCCGGTCTGACTGGGGCATGCAGACACCTTGACAGAATGAATAGTGTGTGGCACATAGGTTCCCCATTGCTATGCCCACGTGTGCAGCTCCTGATGGCGGTGGCACAGGATTCTATTTCTCATTGCTTCTGTACAGCATTGTGGGCTATCGCCCCGCCCCTATTAAAGAGGGTCGCTACCTAGCCGTGCCAACCCTGTGCAGTGTGTGCCTGCGGTCCCTCGTCGTGGCAGACGCACTTCTAAATAGACATGAGGGTGGTGTGGCATGAGGGCAGCTGAAGGCTGCGCAGGGACAGTTTGGTGTGCGCTGTGGGGGGGAGGGGGGGCGGTTGGTCAGCATGTAACCCAGGAGAAGTGTCAGTGGAGTGTCATGCAGGCAGTGATTGTGCTTTGTTGGAGGTAGTGTGGTGCTTAGCAAAGGTATGCCATGCTAATGAGGGCTTTTCAGAAGTAAAAGTTGTTGGGGGGGGGGGGGCCACTCTTGCCGCTATTGTGGCTTAATAGTGGGACCTGTGAACTTGAGATGCAGCCCAACATGTAGCCCCTCGCCTGCCCTATCCGTCACTGTGTCATTCCCATCACTTTCCTGAATTGCCCAGATTTTCACACATGAAAACCTTAGCGAGCATCGGCGAAATACAAAAATGTTCTGGTCGCCCATTGACTTCAATGGGGTTCGTTGTTCGAAACGAACCCTCGAGCATCACGGGAAGTTCGTTACGAATAACGAACACCCGAACATTTTGGTGTTCGCTCATCTCTAGTTTCTAACCTATTTCTTAAATCGCTTAAAGGGGTTGTCCAGCGCCAAAACGGGTTTGTTTTTTTTTTCAACCCCCCCCCCCCCCCCCCCCCGTTCGGCGCGAGACAACCCCGATGCAGGGGTTAAAAAAGAACACCGGACAGCGCTTACCTGAATCCCCGCGCACCGGTGACTTCTTACTTACCCGGTGAAGATGGCCGCCGGCATCTTCTCCCTCGGTGGACCGCAGGGCTTCTGTGCGGTCCATTGCCGATTCCAGCCTCCTGATTGGCTGGAATCGGCACGTGACGGGGCGGAGCTACACGGAGCTACACGGAGCCCCATTGAGAAAGCAGAAGACCCGGACTGCGCAAGCGCGTCTAATTTGGCCATTAGACGGCGAAAATTAGACGGCAACCATGGAGACGAGGACGCCAGCAACGGAACAGGTAAGTGAAAAACTTTTGATAACTTCTGTATGGCTTATAATTAATGCACAATGTACATTACAAAGTGCATTAATATGGCCATACAGAAGTGTATAGACCCACTTGCTGCCGCGGGACAACCCCTTTAACATTGTTTCTATTCAGTCATTTGTCTAAAAAAAAAGTTTCCCACTTTGTACTGCCATCATCTGCATCGTATTCTGTAACCTGTGGTGCATCCCACCAACCGCCACATCAGGCGTTGTGTGTTTTACACCACTTTAGCAGATACCTGGGTATTGAATATGCCAATCTCATGTCTGTTTGAAGGTGTTTAGCCTACTTTATGATGGAGTTCATGTACAGTAGAGCAGTTAGTTTACTGATATTGCTCTCCGGGAAAGTGGGAAATTTGGTAATGGGTATTTTTATGTGCTAGCGCTAGAATGAGACCTTGGTGGTCTTTCTTGGTGAGCTTGGTGGCCTTCAGTTTCTTGGCTGAACTGTAGTTGCCCCAGACATGTCCACATCACAATTTTGCCTAGAGACGTAACTTGAAGCTCCTGGCCTCCTATGCAAAATCTGAAGCAGTGCACAACCTAAAGCTACTCCCCTGATATTGGGATTTACCGAGACGCACTGCAGTACAGTTAGGTGCACAGAAGCAACAGAGTTTAGCAGCGCTGGAAGCACTGTTGAGACCCTGCCTCCTTGAAGAGCCCAAGTGTTTTGGTTTATCAGCGACAGAACCTGTTGGTCAGAATTGGGAAACTGCACTGTAGGTAATGGCAGGTCTGGTTGGATGGTGTTTATTGAAATCTTCATTGATGACACATGAACTTCGTTCACCTGACAGAAGACCGATCTCAACATGTTCTCCTTGAGATAACGCCATCATTTACATTGCCTGTTATGAAGAAAAATCACTGTGTTAACACAAGAATTAATAAAGTTATGTTAAAACGAAGCCCGCCATTATTTTTCTGGTGAAATTCTCTGCCAGTTTGATATATCGCACACCTATCTTCCCACTTGAAAAATTTGAGTTGAATTTAACATTACTGCGTTCAAAATGGCCGTCATTTTGGTCACATGACCTAACAGGTTTCCCCCTTCCCCCACAGCTTGTATGCAAAATTGAATTCATTCTATATGGGTGTTTCCACGCTTTTGAGACACCCTGTATTACATACTGTGTTTAACCTGTTGATGGTTTTTGGAGTAAGTTAGCTGTAACTAGCAACAGGTGATTTTGCGCTAACTGTTTAACCATTTATTTGGTGTTACCACATTATTCTCTGACCTTTCTTCGTTCAAGAATAAATATTGCGTAATTTTTGTAACTTCTTCATCCGCATCAAATTCCTCAATCTGCGTCACTTTGCCACCACCCGTGACACTGTGTGCCAGCATTGTAGACTATTGATGGCCCACCCTTAGTATAGTACATCTATAATAGATCGGCAGAGGTTCGCTTCCCAGAATCAGCTGTTCACTTGGCAAATGTGTTCATGCACGAAGCTTATTCTGCAGAAAGCAGACAGCTCCGTTCTCACTGCAGTGGCCACACTTGGTATTACAGGCAAAGTTCCTATTCATATCAATGAAAACTTGGCCAAACCTGGCCACTGCAGTGAGAATGGAGCTGTCTGCTTCCTGCAGAAAATAGCTGTGTTGTGAACAGCTGAGGGTCCTGGGTGAGTACTATTGATGTCCTATCCTAAGGGTGGACCATCAATAGTTTACCACTGGACAGCTCCTTTACCTTTTACATTGATCTGGAGAATACTAAGGGGGGGGGGGGGGGGCAGCACTTTTTTAGTTCTTCCCCTGTTTGGGCATGTACTTTCTCTACACATTCACAGTAATGATAGAGGATATGGCACTGGCTTCACATCAACAACAGTTACTACCAGGAGATGAATGAGGAAAACCACACGCACATAACACAATATTTCTGCATTAGTAGGAAGCAGATATAGTGATATTTTGAAGAAAGGAACTAAAATCTCCTATGCCAGCTGTAGTCACGACTAATTGGTCTTCCAGAAAACCAGAGGCCTTGTGACTTGTCTCCGTCGTCTATACAAGTCAAGGTTTAAAAAGCCAATTTTGCATGCACAGACATGTAGCATTCCAGTAAGCCGGACGATAATTACGTTTATTACTCTATTTAACCACGAAAACCTTGAAGAAAATAAACAAGGAGGAGAAAAAAATGGAGAAGAAGCAGTAAATGCTGAAAGTGTCTTAAGACAGACTGCAGACGTGATCAGAAAACAGACTTACAGAGGACCTCCCTATTATAGTCACTCTGCTACAGCCTATATAACTGTATTACATAGCACCCAGCTTTCCCGGATATCTGAATGGTAAGTCTGCGGTGATGAGTAAGGAGCAGATGTATTATCACATGTCTAGGGGGATTGTGAGGGGCTACACATGTCCAGAGCTGGCCTCAGGGGGAGCACTCTGTCGTCCCGGCTGAAGGGGCGTCATTTAACTGTATAGTGAAATTAGATAAACATGTTATAGCATTGTTATTTGGTTATTTTATGTATGGTGATAGTATTTCAGCACTGTATGGTGGTATTATTTTAGCATTGCACGGTGGTATTTTTGTGCTACTGTGTGAAGGTCTTATTTCAGCACTGTATGGTGATATTTTTAGGCACTGCATGGTGGTATTATTTGGTTGCTAGATGGTGGTATTATTTCTGCTCAGTATGGTGGTATTATTTCAGCACTTTATAGTTGTATTTTTAAGCTTTATATTGTGCTATTATTTGAACATTGTATAGTGGTATTATTTGGTTGCTATATGGTGGTATTATTTGAGCACTGCATAGTGGTATCATTTGAGTACTGTATGGTGGTATTATTTGGTTAATATATGGGGTTATTATTTGATCCCCATGTGGCTGTATTATTTGGTTATTATATGATAGTATTATTTGAGCATTGCATGGTGGTATTATTTGGTTACTATATGGTGGTATTATTTGGTTACTATGTGGTAGTATTATTAGATTACTCCATAGTGGTATGATTTAAGCACTGTATGATGGTATTATTTTGTTAATATATGGTGGTATTATTTCTGCACTGTATAGTGGTGTTTTTGAGCATTGTATGGTGCTATTATTTGAGCACTGTATGGTGGTATTATTTGGTTGCTATAAGGTGGTATTATTTGAGCATTGCATGGTGGTATTATTTGGTTGTTAGATGGTAGTATTATTAGAGCACTGTACGGTGGTGTCATCTGGTTGCTATATAATAGTATTATTTCTGCTCAGTATAGGGGTATTATTTCAGCACCATATGATGGTATTATTTGGTTACTATATGGTAGTATTATTTGAGCATTGTATGGTGTTATTATTTGAGTACTGTTTGGTGGTATTATTTGATCTCTGCACAGTGGTATGTTTTGAGCACTGTATGATGGTATTATTTGGTTAATATAAGGTGGTATTATTTCTGCACTGTATAGTGGTATTTTTTGAGCATTGTATGGTGCTATTATTTGAGCACTGTATGATGGTATTATTTGGTTATTATATGGTAGTAGTATTTGAGCACCCTCTGGTGGTACTATTTGAACATTGTATGGTTGTCTGGTGGTATTTATTCAGCCATTGCTACTTAGACACTGTAAAGTATATTCTTTGTTCAGTGTATGGTGGTGGCAACAATGTATTGTAGAGAAGTGTTATTTGGCCACTGTATGCCAGTGTTATTAAGGCATCATTCTGTATAAAGCTGGTTTTTAGACACTATATGGTAAAAGTATTTTTACACTGTATGTCAATATACCCTATGAGTGGACACCAACAACATGTACCCCAGAGGCATAACTTGAAGCTTCTGGGCCCCAATGCAAAACCTGGAACGGGGCCCCCAACTATAATGCTTTATTCATAGTACTGGGCTTCCTATATGGAGAAGAGAGGCCGTATGGGCCCCCCCAAGGCTCCTGGACCCGGGTGCAACCGCATCCCCTGCATCCTCTATAGTTATGCCCCTAATGTACCCACCGGGCATCATCCAACATAATGCTAGCCTTACCCTTTCTCATTACAATCTTTAAGAAACTCCCGATAATCAGCTATTATTAGCAGAAAGCTGAGAAGGGCGGCATTGTAGTCCTACATGGCAGTCTGCTTTGGGTAATGGGGGGTTAGAGGGCATATAGGTGAGGCGTTCATGAAGGCCATATGTCCTAATAGGGTATGTTGAAAGGGATTTCACCTGAGACAACCTATTTAAGGCATATGGGTGAAACAGAGGAAGTTCCAAACTAGAAAAGCCCCTTTACGAAGACTGAGGTTTTAGTCATTCGGCTGCATCAATGGCAGTCTGCACTCCATATGTGACTGCAGCAGCCAATCTCTGGCTGCAGTAGTGATGTCAACATGGAAGACACGTCAGCGCTGCTGTCACCGCTGTCGTCACTGCTGCCGTCAGAGATGATTTGCATCAGTCAGGTGTCAAGTACAGCACGCCATTACTGCAGTAAACAAAGACCTGCCAGGGAACGAAGAAACTTGATTGGAGTATTTGAAAGTTCACTGGGTAACACTAATGGCAGCTTCGCATGGCGTATTTGCGCGTAATACAAGGAGAGTAGTACCCATTGATGCTAATGGGGTCACATATTTCCGTATTTTGCGCGCAAATTTGCTTGCAAAAAAAAATGCAGAGAGTACAGTGAGATACGCCGATACGTATGCAAAAAAGTGCGCAGTATACGTAAATGTGTATGGACTTATTAACATCAATGGGTTTGATTCTCTCCATATTGCACGCACAAAAATGCACGCAATTGCGCACGCTTCAGCACAACGTATTTGCGCTATGAACAAGGTATATTTGCGCGCGTATCCGTACATGTTAATGTACTTTTCGTGCGTGCAGGTCATCGTTTTGTGTGCACGGGACACTATCACATCCCCATTAAAATGTCTATTTAGCCTAATGAGGTCCAGATGTGTTCTTTTCCCCGTGGATTAGCGCTGTATTTCATGCATAGCCTTGTGTATTGTGTGCGCCCCATAGACTTCTATGGGGCCCATGGGTGTGCACAAAATATAGCATGCTCTATTATTTTGTGCGCGCTCTGACTGGCCGAATTGGTCACTTGACTTCTGATGACATCATCTGTCCCAGCAGGGCTGCAGCGGCGGCAGGGACCAGGTAAGTACACCTCCTTTCCTTATCGTAATAGACTGGGCACTAAACTGGGTATGTTGCCCAGTTATCACACAACCCTCTGTAACTTTAAATTACCAGAATAGCCAATGACATTACTAGAGAGTAGAGATGAGCGAACGTGCCCGTTTAGGGCAATTACTCGAACGAGCATTGTTTTTTCCGAGTAACTGCCTACTCGGGTGAAAAGATTCGGGGGGCGGCAGGGGACAGGAGGCGGCTGGGTGGAGCGTGGGGGAAATAGGAGGGAGCTCCCTCTCCCCCCCCCCCACCCCCCCCCCGCTCACCTCTGGCGCCCCCCGAATCTTTTCTGCCCGATTAGGCAGTTACTCGAAAAAAGTGATGCTCGATCGAGTAATTGCTCTAAACGAGCACGTTCGCTCATCTCTACTAGAGACGCATATGGGAATGAAGAATTGATGAGCAGCAACTTGCTGACGGTTTCCATGTACCAACAGGAGATTATTTTTTTTCACATTGCCCGGAGAAAAAAAAAACTAATTTGCTAATAATACACTTTGAAGTGCCGTCTTCGTCTCAGTTCTTCGTCAGGGATGCGAGTCTACTTTGATGCCGCCTGGGAACCAGACAAAGTGGCTGCTACGAGAAATAAATAGTTATTGGAACTCCAGTCAGTCCGTGATCATTGGTTTCTTATAATATTATCACTGGGTAAATTATGTATAAAGCAGTTTAACATCAAATGAAATATTCAGAACTTGTGCTCCAAATACAATGTACTTATGTTCTTTTCATGTGCCGTATTTCTTTATCTGCAGCTTCGGCTGGATGTGTTCAGAGCATATTGAAAATCTCCTCTGTTGGCGAGACGCTCGCATTATCTCTCGCTACAATGACACAGGATTTTGCTGATAAAACTGTATGAATCCCTAACTTCATTTGCTGGGATAAATATAACGCAGCAGGTATCTAAAATTAGATCCTCCACTGTATCAAGAACATAATTACTTCCACTTTTTTTGCTGGGTAACTTGATCAGAAGGAGAGGAATACTCAGTCTTTTCCTATAATGGGTGCAAATCGATCACTCAGTGCTCCAAAGACCAACCATCAACATGTGCAGGACACCAGTAATGGAAAAAGTGTATAGAGAGGGGGTGGACAAAAATATGGAAACACCATACGAAATGCATGGGATTTTAGTTATTAGCACTGAGCTGCCCTTTTGAACCCTGCTTGGCTGAGAGCTTTCCCGTCAAATTTGGGTTTACTTCACCTCTTGCCCAGCTCAGGGTGCTTTTGGAAGCCTTGTTGAGTGGCTCAAACTCCTGACCAATGGAACCTTGTTGCTCGGGCAGGTGTTCACTTCCGCCTGTGATCTGTGTCATATTATCTTCACTTAAAATTGGTCTCTACATTGCTTATTGAAATATGATTTATAGTCCCATATAATTTAAGGCATGTATTTTGAAGGGTGTTGCCATATTTTTGTCCACCCCCTGTATTATTAAAAGGGGTTGGACCAAGATATCGCTTATCTACAGGATAAGGGACAACTTGCTGATCAGTGTGGGTATCACA
The DNA here is from genome assembly GCF_035609145.1 of Eleutherodactylus coqui. Taxonomy (NCBI): domain Eukaryota; kingdom Metazoa; phylum Chordata; class Amphibia; order Anura; family Eleutherodactylidae; genus Eleutherodactylus; species Eleutherodactylus coqui. Next base: position 26,691,952 of record NC_089846.1, on the reverse strand, counting down.
ACTGACAATCCCGCCGCTCTCGAAAATGAGGTCATATGTCCTCCTCTGCCTGTCACGGGAGTGCTGGCTAAGTATGTGCGGTGGGCGCTCCATTTATTTCAATGGGGCTGATGGAAATACCCAATCACTTGCCACTCAGGTATCTCGGCGCTCCCATTGAAAGTGAATGGAGAATCAGCAAGCTTGTGCAACCAGCTCTCCATTCAGTCTTCTCTTCACTGCGGGGGTGAGAAGGATAGGGGACATGGGACCCCATTCTTAAGATTGGCAGGGGTCTCAGCAGTGAGGCCCCCACTGATCAGCAAGTTATTCCTTATCCTGTGGTTAGGGTATAGCTTGTTATCTTGTAAAACCCATTTAAAACAGTTGTACCAAGATTGACTTTTATCACCTATACATAGAATTGGTAATAAAAGTCTGATCGGTGGGGGTCTAAATGGTCAGACCTACAGCGATCCTGAGAACAGGGCCCCCAACTATAGTGCTTTATTCATAGTACTGGACTCATTATATGGAGGAGAGGCCTTATGGACCCCCTAAGGCTCCTGGGCCCGGGTGAAACCGCATCCCCTGCATCCCCTATAGTTACACCAGTGCCTGGGAAGATTGTTGATGCATGCATAGTTCACCACCAGGGATGCTCGGTTGGGGGGTGGGCACTGGACCGAGTTCTGCTGCGGGCCCCTGCATGCGGAATCCGACCTGTTCGCGTGCAAGCAGTATAAGGCTCCTGGGTTGTGTGTCTGGGGTCAGCAGAAGTAGGATTTTTGGCAGCTCATTCACATGATCTTGCAGGGGATTAGCCGAAAGGAGCTTCTGGTCTGTGAGACTGGAGTTGGGCCAGAGAGCCATGTTAGAGCTGTTGATGCTGAGATTGTTGGGTGATGATCTTCCACCCTGTTCTCTTCACCAGTACCAAATGAGGCTTGTCTGGGAGTCATGGTCCTGGGGACTCTGCTTAACTGGAAGTGTCCCTGAAATATCACTACAGGTTTGGACCCCTACCTGTAAAGAAAGATTGGACTGTGCACTCAGCAAAGCCCTGGGGAATAGTGCTGTTGTGAATAGAGACTGTGACAGTGCTCATTCAAGTTGCCTTTCCAAGCCCAGTTAACCTGAGTTTCCCTAGGGCAGTGATGAACCTTTTAGAGACGGAGTGGAAAACTGCAACCCAAAACATCGCAAAGTGCCAACACATCAGGGGGCGGGGCTTATCACAACGTACTATTTTACCCCCGTCGTTCTAAAAAGGGCAGGACGGCTTCAAAATAGACAGTGTGCAGATTTTGACTGCTTTTTGAACGCGGAAATGCTGCAGAATGTACTCAGCGGAAATTTCTGTGGAAAATTCTGCAGCATTTTTGCATCCGAAAAGCAGTCAAAATCTGCACACTGTCTATTTTGAACAACCCTGCCCATTTCCGCCACATGTAAACATACCCCAGCGATAATAGTGACCCCCCCAGTGATAATAGTGACCCCTCCCCCAGCGATAACAGTGACCCCCCACTCAGCGGTAATAGTGCCTCCCCCCAGCGGTAATAGTGACCCCCCACATCGGCCCCAGCGTTAATAGTGACCCTCCCCCCCCACAGCGACCCCAGCGGTAATAGTGACCCCCCCCCAGCATTATAGTGACCCCCCGCAGCGGCCCCCAGCATCATAGTGACCCCCCCACAGCGGCCCCCAGTATCATAGTGACACCCCACAGCAGCCCCCAGTATCATAGTGACACCCCACAGCAGCCCCGAGTATCATACTCACAACCTACAGTGGCCTCCAGTGTAATAGTGACATCCTACAGCGGCCCGCCATTCCCCACCCTAGACTCACATACTTACCCACTCCTCCTCGTGGAAGCGCCGCTGCTCCTCTGCCCGGCGCGCTGCCAGCAACGCTGATTGCAGGTGCACACTGACGTCAGTGTGCTGCCGGACACCTCCTCCCCCTGCTCTCGTGGAACCAAGTAGGAGACATCAGGGGACGGGGTAGGAGGATCCCGGCTGCACATTGACGTCACAGTGTGCAGCGGGATCAGCGCAGATAGCAGTGCTGCTGAGTGAATGCCGGCAGGGGAGCCACGGCCCCTGACGGTATTCACTAACGTGGTGAGCAGCTGACACGTGCTGCCTCTGACACACGTGCCATAGGTTTGCCACCACCGCCCTAGGAGTTTAACAGAGATTGTAACCACCATGCCGTGTGTCCTCTAAGAGAGACTGTAACCAATATGCCATGAAAGACTGTTTCACTGCCATTTGCCAAAAGCTCTATGCCTAACCGCCAAGCCTTAAGTGTTGTACTATAACCATTAAAGAAGTTTTCCAAGTTATTTTTTTTAGATAGTTCTGAGCCCTCCATGCCCAAAACTATATGAAATACACTCATCGTATTGTCGGGCCGCCAATTAGATGGTCTGATGCTGCAGCATCTGACTGGTGATGTCACCCAACCAGAAAGCCTGGTCACATCCCATAAGCCTATCACGTGGGCCAATGACGAATGGAAATCTGCTCAGAGACCTTATTGGTCTCCATTGAGCAATGGAAGCCTATGGTTATGTCCTGGAGTTCCACTCTAATCTTGTTTTCAGGAATTCAGACCAAACCAGGTGCCATGCATATAAACATGGTGTAAATGGCTCATTACATGTCCTCTCATGATAAACTTTTAATATTGAGTTAAGCCATCCCTGACTTATTTGGTCTAACAGATACTGGATGGCCACTGATAGCGGCCAAAAGAAGCCCCATGGAGCAGAGTCATGGCTAGGCTATTCTTCATCACACCAAAGATTCAGTTTGCTGGGCTAGTCTTGTATCTTAATACTTTGGCCAAGGTGTAGGAGAAGGGGACATCAGCCTGACATTGTTTATTTGCACCATATTGTTTAATTATGTTGTATTTCCTTTTTGTGCCTCTATCTATTAAAGTAGATGGGGGGCAGTATGTGGTTCGCCCGGAAGTGGATGGATTTGGGTGTCATATTGTTTTGGTTGGTGCACAGTTATAGTGAAGCATTGTGTAGAAGCAGCACGTATCTACCTAACTTCTTTCCCAGAAAGAGTCCAGTGATGACCGCTTGATGCCACTGCCGGGAACGGAAATCATTATTTATTAAGAGAATAGGAATTTGGACAATGAGTGCGAAAAGTGCAGATATTCCATATCATGTCTGCTTCCACAAGAACGGCCTACACAAACCACATTCTACAGAGAGAGAAATGTACTCCCTTTTTTTACCCCACAAACTAAATACATGAATGGTGAGTTATTAAACTTCTCTTCCGAGCACCATAATCTGGCGTGGCAGTGAAAATTATTCAACTTTGAGGAGGTCCAGTCAAGAGGTGTACCTGGACTTTTGTCCAACAGTATCACCCCGGTCCAGAAGTTGGCAGATACCTTCAGAGTTCAGCTCCAGTAAAAATGGCATCTGGTGACTCATAGGCTAACAGCTCTAATCATCCTGATGTGCTGCTGATGGCAGGTAAGATCTCTGCTAAGGCCCTTCTATGGTCCATGCCCAATTCCTGTAGTAGCTTTCTCTCTACCCTGTCCCTTCTACAAAGGCAGTGTGGCTTGTTAGCATCCTGGTGCCCCTGAGGGGATCCAAAGCAGGAGTGTCGCCAAGGTCTTCAGAGATCAGGGGCACAAGCTCCATGGAACTCAAGGTAGAGGTCCAGTGAAAAAGATGGGCCTCTACCTGAATTTAAAGAAGACTAAAATTATGATAACTACAAAAAATGGCCAACTTCGAATCAAAATCGACAATGAGGTTGTAGAATGCGTGCGAGACTTCATCTTCCTTGGCTCATAAATTGACCAGGCTGGAGAATCTATTAGATAGATAAAACATAGGATAGCATTGGGGCGAAGCGCAATGCTAAACATAGACAAAATGTGGAAAAGTAGGGATATCGGTATAGCAAGTAAAAGCAGGATAGTGCAAACCATCATATTCCCCATAGCCATGTATGAATGTGAGAGTTGGACTGCGAAAAAGGCTGATAGAAGGAGGATTGATGCGTTGGAACTGTGGTGCCAGCGAAAGCTGTTGCGTATGCCCTGGATGGTGAGAGTAACAAACAGAGAAGTCCTAAATCGTATAAGATGACCAGGCTCAGGATCACGGATTTTGGCCATGTTGTAGTGGCCCAGAGTTAACGGGGCCCCTCCATAAGTATGAATGTGTTTGTCTTGTGCATTTGTATTGTCAGTGTCTTCTATGTGTGTACATCTGTGATGTGTATTGCACCTTTGCAGCACTGAATGGGTTAATGTCTGGGTTATGTCTGGAAAATGTATCTTGTTGTGTGTCATGTGATCGTGTATCATATATGTCTTTGCAAGGATGCTAGAGTGAGTAGTTGATTCCAGTCTAAGTCTGAGTAGAAAAACTGTACCTCGTCCTATGAGGAGCCGCAGGATGGAAGAGGCTGAGCGATGGCCTGAGATGTTCCCTGGGCCAAATTCACACAGGCCTTCCTGCTACTAATACGGAGGACTGAGAGAGAGAGGAGCTGCCATGCAGCGCTGGATGCTACTGCCAAATGTGAGTGTTGACCGGTAGAGAGCTGGAGAGAGAAAGAGAGAGGCTGGGAGAAGAACCCCACAGATAACTGGGACTGTGGACTCGTCTGTCATCCTGTGAATCCTCCCTGTCACACCACTATTGTGTCTGCACCAGTACCCTGCTGGCGTATGTAAAGTTTTGGACTGTAAGGGCTCGTGTCCACGGGCAAGTTGAATTCCGGAATACACGTTGTGTACCCGCACAGATGATCCGGAGTTCAAGCCGCCCATAGATAATCATAGGCGCCTGCAGCTTAATTAAAGCATGCAGATTTGGTTTCCGGACCTTCCGGTCCAGAAAACAAATCGCAGTATCCTCTGTTATGCTGTGGAAGCCGTCCGATCAGCGGCACACCCGGAACTGTCATTCTGGGTGTGCTATGGGTCCCGCTGGAAAGCAGGAGATTTAAAAAAATATCAATGAAGCCTTCCAACGGTGAATCCGCGGTAACATAGAACATGCCACGATTCTTTCATGCTCGTGGAATCCGCGTTAGAAATCCGCATGTGCGCAGTGACAGGCAGAAAGCTAGTAGCTTCAAAAGAACATTGCCACTACCGAATTCACACGTGGATTTCCGTCGGAGGAAACGCGATGCAAATCCATCCGTGGGCATTCACCCTAATGCTTGGACAGATTAGTGGCAGAAGTAGACCTGACCGCCAAAGAACACAATGGCCAAACTGTCAAAGCTGATACTGGCATGGCTATCACACAACTGAGAGAAGCAGTGCAAAACCGAAAAACATGGTGGGAGGCAGCCTTTAGGGTCGCCGAGGGTCGGGAACGACTAAACGGCTAACAATAATGATAAAATAGTTACAATATAACATAATTTCCACTATGCCAGCAGCAAATATTATCACCACAAGTAATTAAATATTATAAATGTTACCACTATAAAAGGCCCAAATAATACTGTTACACCATTACCACTACTACTCCATAGTGACTAACTAAAATGACCATACTCTTACTGAATAAAACCCACTACAGAAAGACTGATATTACCAATATCACTGAGCCCAATTAATACCGCCACACCATTACCACTACATAGTGACTAAATATTACTAACATGCTGTTACTGTGTAAAGAAATATTAATATTACCACCATACAGTGACCATATATCGGTAGATGCCAGCTCTACATAGGCACTCTGCAAATTGTATAGGTGATTGCAGTACCATATAGCCAGTGATCACAGGTGACATCCGTTCTTACTGGAGTCATTCACTTTTCCTGTCTTTGCTATCCAACCCAGAGCACTATGATGACTTCTTCCAGCTACAACTTGTTTCTTCAAGTTTGCAACACAGAAATCTTTAGCTATTCACTTTCCCAGCATCCCAAACACCTTCGCCAACCTACACAAACCCTTCATCCTATTGCTACCTCAATCCTGTGTATGCTAGTGCCCTATCTGCCCCTATTAGTATACATGCTATGTGGCACGGTGCCTTCAAATACCGTACTTCAGAATTAGTAGTGTTCTAGCTTTAATGACCCCAAACATTGTGCTACACTGTAAAAGAGTAATTATGTTCCACTTGAGTGTTAACTTAGGGTATGTTCACATGGCGGAATTTATAGAGAAATTGTAGACGTAAATTCTGTCTCTAAAACCACTGCAAATTCCACATCTTTTTGCGCAGTTTTTGCTATGGATCTGCATGTGGATTTAGCCCTGTCAATAGGCAAAATCCACACTGCAGATCCAAAGTCCGCTGCGTCATATAAGAAGACACAGGTATTAGATAATTGACACATGGTACAACCTGTTACACATATTCCATTGGAGCCTAGGAGCTTTGGGTTGGGCCTCTATATATACAATCTTTGACAAAAAAAATTCCAGTCTCGAGAAGAAGTTATCATTTCACTGCAAAACTCGGCACGCAGTTCCATCTCAGGCAGATATGTAAATGATTAAAGTTGTGTCGTGATTAGATGAAGGGTCTTGACACCGGAGGCCCCCGGGTCTATAAAAGGCTCTCGGAGGCTCCTTGTGTGTAGTGGCCTCTTCTTCCACTTGTGTGGAGCTTGTTGTCCACTAGACGCCTCTACGATGCAGAGAAGAGATGTCACCCCGTTACCAGAGTCTGAGAGGGGCGCATTATTGGGATGGGAAAAGCTGGATGGTTGTATTGAGGAATTGTCTCCACCTGGGCCGTTCTGACCAGACTGTTAGGAGGTGTTGGGACCAGTGGACAACTTCAACAGACCACTAGAAGTGAGGATTGTCTGATCGTCTGACAAGCACGAGCAACTCCAACTGTTTCATTGTCAACCATCCAGAGACAGGGGGTGCCATCATTACAGGACCCTGTGTCTGTCAGAACCTTTTCCAGGCGCTTGGTTGAAGGACATTTGGTCTCACGGCGCCCATTATGTGTACTGCCTTTGACACCCACCGTTGCTTCCAACTGCAGTGGTGGTGTGAACTATGAAACTGGGCTGGTAAGCGTTGTCTTCAGCAACGAATCCAGGTTTAGTTTGGGCACTGATGACGGCGGTGTTCATATCTGGAGACCTCGGGGTGAGTGCCTCAATGCTGTCTCTGCTGTGGAGCGGCACACTGTTGGTGTGATGGTCTCGGGGTCATTGCATATGACAGTCGGTCACCCCTAGTAGTGGTACGAGGGACAATGACAGCGCAGCGATATGTTCAGGACATCCTGCAGCCACGTGTGTTCCTCTCATGGCGGCTTCCAGCAGGATAATGCTCGGCCGCACACACAAGGGGGTCACAGGAATGCCCACACGGCATTGTCGCACTTCTGGCTGCCCAGTAACCAGTTTTATCACCAATAGAACATGTATGGAACCATCTGGGAGACCAAGTTTGACAGCGTATGAGTTTGAACGATCCAGAGGCTTAGTTACAGCAAAGTGGAGCGATTTGCCGCCGGATACCATACGAAACCTGTATGCCTCCAAATCCGCCCATATCACATCATATATCCAAGCTAGAGGCGGCCCAACAGGGTACTAGAGCCTCCATGCCCCCTGTATCACATCATATATCCAAGCTAGAGGCGGCCCAACAGGATACTACTAGAGCCTCCATGCCCATCCATATCACATCTTGTATCCAAGCTAGAGGCGATACAAAAGGGTACTAGAGCCTCCATGGCCACCGTATCACATTTTGTATCTAACTTAGAGGTGGTACAACAGGGTACTAGAGTCTTCATACCCACCCCTATCACATCTTGTATCCAAGCTAGAGGTGGTACAACAGCGTACTAGAGCCTACATGCCCACTCATATCACACCCTGTATCCAAGTGAGATGTGGTTCAACAGGGTACTAGAGCCTCCATGCCCGCCCGTATCACATATTGTATCCATGCTAGAGGTGGTACAATAGGGTACTAGAGCCTCCGTGCCCCGTATAATACATCTTGTATCCAATCTAGAGGGGTACAACTCCATGCCTGCCTGTATCGCATCTTGTATCCAAGCTAGTGGCGGTACAACAGGGTACTAGAGACATAATGCCCGCCTGTATCACATCTTGTATACAAGTTAGAGGCACCCAACAGGGTACTAGAGCCTCCATGCCCACCTATATTACATCTTGTATCCAAGCTAGAGGCGGTACAGCAGGGTACTGGAGCCTCCATGCCCGCCTGTATCACATATTGTATCCAAGCCATAGGGGTACAACAGGGTACTAGAGCCTCCATGCCTATCCGTATCACATCTTGTATCCAAGTTAGAGATGGTACAACAGGGTACTAGAACTTCAATGCCCATCCGTATCACATCTTGTATCCAAGCTAGAAGTGGTACAACAGGGGACTAGAGCCTCCATACCCATCTGTATCACATCTTGTATCTAAGCTAGAGGGGTACAACAGGATATAAGAGCTTCCATGCCCACTTGTAGCACATCTTGTATGCAAGCTAGAGGTGGTACAACAGGGTACTAGAGCCTCCATGCCTATCCGTATCCCATCTTGTATCCAAGCTAGAGGTGGTACAACAGGGTACTAGAGCCTCCATGCCCGCCCGCATCACATCTTGTATCCAAGCTAGAGGCGGTACAACAGGGTACTAGAACCTGCATTCGAGGGGTCAGTTTTCTGTAATAAATGATCTTTTTGCTCTGATATTGTAATCAATGTTCCAATCACAGGTAGAATATTTCATCCTCTTCTGACAACTCCTTCTGGGTGCTTGATATTTTTTTGACAAGGAATGTACATTTGTACTCACAACAGCAAACAACTACATTGGCATCAATCATATTAGCGCACACATAATAACACCGTGCTGTAAATGTAGCGGTTGCATCTATCAGCCCAACAATACGATAAGCTGCATTTACCGTCTGCCTACAAAGGACTATTTTCCGCATGCTGGATGTACTTTGTAGCTGTTTTCACCCTTTCACAGACAGACACTTTTTGCAGAAGCATTATACTAAAAATACACCTTAAGATGTCTTCGCCAACTCCCCTCCCCCGCTGATATACATACTGCACTATAACTTACCCGGACTCCATTCCCTTTACAAACCAGTTACATGACATGAAAGTATATTTTTCGCCTTTCTGCCATCAGTTCAGAAAGTTTAGTTTCCATAACAACCAATCTCAACTTCTTTCTAGTGGACTCCATTTGTAGGAATGCTTTATATAGAGCATGTTACTGCTATGATCCTGTGCAGCTTATTCAATGCAGGGGACCGATAAAAAGTGCTAAATAGAAAGTGAAAGCACTGTGACAAGGCTGTCGTCTGATGGATCTTGGCAGCTACATAAACTGGGTTTGATGCCTTTCTTGACGGTCTTCATAGATTTGCTTAACCCTTTGCAATCCAATTTTAGATTCGGGGTTGCCTAGGGTTTTTTTCTCTTTCTGCCATTATACAATGGCGCCATCTGCTGGCTAGAGCCAGTACTGCGGGATGGGACATGCTAAAGAGGCCCCCGACAACATAGCGGCCAGTAATATACAGTAAGAATACCCTGCCGGACGTATTCTGACATCGGAGCTGTACAGACTTCAATCAGAATGTCTTCAGACGTCAGACAGTGGATTGGAAAGGGTTAATGGCATTCCCTACATATAACATTTGCTTTATGTGAGAGGTATTAATTGGTAATAAGATCTGTGTAGATGCCCAGCGGGTCCTACAGAACTCTCACACCAATGATTGTCCTGTCTCACCTATGTGCCATCCATGGACATAGAAGTTGCCGTCTGCAGGAAAGACCCTGTTTCCCCCCTTTCCCTCCACTAAGCCTAGAGCTTAGCTCTGATATCAGCTGGTGTCCTATTGGCTGATAGTCAGCTTTATTCTCACTGGTGCAGAGTCCAAGGGCGGGAAAGAAACCACACAAGTCCCTATGCAAGAGTGGGAGGAGTCGAGAAAGTGCGGGAAAGAAAGGGAGCTAATAAAAGGAGGAGTCAGTGAGCAGTTAGGGAGACTTAGCCAGGAGTGAGAGAAGAAAGGTTGCAGTCAGGTCGTGTCAGAGAGGAGGAGGCATGCATACAAGCAAGAGCAGACAGTTGCAGCACGTTGTTTTCCCAGGGTCGAGCGAGGTTTCATTCCACTCCCTTGAGGTCCCAGAGCAGAGAGGAGAAGAGCTTTTCCGAGGTCAGTCTTCTACTAAACAGTGAGTATAAAACTAACTGGTGAACTCAAAGCCAGGATTAGTCTAACAGTCACTGAAAATTCTGCTTCACCTACACTTCACTAAACTCTAATCATCCCTTCAGTGAGAATACCCTGTTTCCCTGAAAATAAGACATACCCTGAAAATAAGACATAGCATGATTTTCAAGAATTTTTGAGGATGCAAAATGATTTTTCAGGCTTTTTGAGGATGCTTGAAATATAAGCCCTACTCCAAATGTAAGCCCTGCTAACAGTTAATTTAAAAAAAGTAAATTTAAATAGTGTCCAGGCAGCTATACATGTAAAAAAAAGTTAAACCTTTTTGAACAAAAATTAATATAAGACACTGTCTTATTTTTGGGGAAACACGGTAACTAGGGGGGGAAATTGTCCCTCAGAATAAGTTTCAAGTAAAAGAGAGCATTGAAGTCAGTTCTTAAGCAGGACAATATTGCTGTGTTCTACACTGTGTTTCATCTACTGCATACTGCTGCACCTCCTTGTACCATTTCAAGTACCATTTTGGAAATTGTATATTCAACTGTTTTGCTTACTACCAGCTTTAGTAAATCTGCGTACTCCCAGACTACTATCCCAAGCTATTGGACTTGTCTCAATTATTTCATTGGCATTCCATCCTGAGGGTCCAATTGGAGTACTGGCATCACACGTGACAAAACAGGCCTTCCTGTAAGCGTACCATGGTACGTCCCCTGGGTTGCTGCACAACCCCCGACCAGAACACTTTTGGTGAGACTGTCGGGTGAGACTATAGAGCTACCCATGACAATCCTTTTGCAAAACCTTGTGGTCTTCCTCACTTTGGCGCGCTTTGGCTCTGCCGTTGCATTTGCTATTGGTGACTCCCCTAGCAATCAGCCATAATCTTAGGGGTAATCTAACAGGGAGTGTACAGTTTCCCTGCAGTGCCTCCACAGAGGGAATCCAGTATTACAAGATGCTCAGAAGTGAAGAAGAAAGGGGTGCGAGTTGTGGAATTATGCCATGGACATGGCCCGAATGTAATGCGAAAAAATGGTCTTTATTGAATTATGCCAAAACATTGCTACAGCCTCAAAATGGTGAAACAGTCTCTGTACAATCACATAGAAACAGTTGGTAACGGTGGCATGGCTGGCCTTAGCTATGTGCGACCTGTGCCATTGCACAGGGCACTGACCACCAGCTTGTAGGGGGGACACCGGAAGAATGAAGCCTAGGGGCAAGTGCCCCCGTTAGGTCCACACGGCCAGATGATCTTCTTCCATGCAGCAGCATCTTGTGGAGCTACGTGAATCAGCATACTCCTGGACCTTTCTGTTCCCCTTTGATGTTCCTAGGCACTGCTCTCAGCCCTACAGTGCTCCCATAATACAATTGCTTAGTTCTGCTACTGTATTTATGTTATGAACTTGGTTCTGTATCTATATACTGAACTAGGTGCTGGTATTGTATCTATGTACTGAGGTTGATTTGTGATGTATTGATGTTATGATTTTGGTTCTGGTGCTGTATTTATGCAATTTATGTTGATCAACAGATGATCGGCAGGAGTCCACCACTTGGCATTCCAACAGACAGAGACGGAAGCAGACAGCTCTGTCCCTAGTGTAGTGGCCCGGGTTGGTATTACATTGAATTCAGTGGGAGCTTCGCCTGCAATACCAACCTTGGCCGCTGCACTACAGATAGCCTGCTTCTGGCTCTGTATGTAATGACAGCAGGCCCGACGAAACAGCTGATTGGTGGGAATCCCAAGCGGCAAATCCCCGTTCATCAACTATTGATGACCTATCCGGAGGATAAGTCCTCAACAGTAAAGTCCTAGACAACTCCTAAATACAAGAGGTCCCAAGTAGGGACTAGACGGGGTTGTCCATATGGTATCCCAAAAGGAATCCCATAGACATACTTATACATGGCATTAAACGCCTTTCACAGAGAACAAATTGTTGACCATGATGCTGAGCAGAAAGTCACCATATTGAAACCCCTCCTAGTCATGCCTTCTGCTTATGCTAGGTCATTAGGAGACAATCTGAGCCTCCCCATGGGGCCAATCATGTGCTGTTAAAAGAGTTATCCAGGATTAGAAAAATATGGCTGCGTTCTTCCAAACACAGCGCCACCCTTATCCATAGGGTCGTGAGTGGTATTGCAGCCGGGCTTCATTGAAGTGAATGAGAGCTGAGTTGCAATCCCAGGTACAACCCACAGAAAAAGATGGCATGATGTTTGAAGGAAAGCAGCCATGTTTTTCTAACCCTTGACAATCCTTTTAAGGTAGAATTGTAACTCTTAAGGTAGAATTGCAACTTGACAATAACTTTTTGTAACCAGGAGCCTACTAATAAGATAATAACGCAGAAATGTGGACAGAGTCACCATAAAACAATGGGGGTAAATAGTCTTCGAAGGGCCATCTTATTGTGAGTTGCGATTCTTAAACTATTTAATTTTATAGCGAAAATTTACAAAGCATCAACCGGAATCCCAAAAGTACGCTCAGGGATTATTTACTTGCGCAAAACATTGTTTATTTCAGAGTAAGCCTGAGCTCCATAGTATTCAATTCATCCATAACACTTTAGTGGAGATGTCTGCCTCACTTCAGAGGATCCCCAGACATGTATTGCCATAAGTGTCTTTGCTGGGAAAGCATATTTGTGCGCATAAGATGGATAGATGCTGCACAGGATGCTGGCTCTAGGAAAATGCCAAAGCCCTAAAGAAATTAAGAAGGTAGAAGACAATGATATTAAACCGGATTTAGTCTTCAGATTCAAACCTTGTCTATACTTGCTGACTGAGATAAGACATTCTCTAATGGGAGTTTCTAATAAAGGTTGGAAAATAGTATAAGAAGGACTACCACTATGGTGAACTTGGCCCAGCCATGTATTACAGGGTTACCCATTCATTTGAATTGGCGCCTTGTAATACTCAGCTGGTCCTGCAGTCAGCGCTGCAGGAGGAAAGTTGAGGCTGGATGACCCTTCCATCAGCCGATTGTTGGTGGATCCATGACAATGAGCCAATCATCCAAGTAGCTGTTTTTAGAAGAGTTCTCCTAATGAGCCCACCTTGTTACATCCATACGGCGCGCTAAAGCGCCACACCTCAGCATGGACACAAGCTGGTGTCCTAATAAAACTGCAACACTCTCACAGCATTTGCAAGGACCAGTTGCACCTCTCCAGGCAAGATGGAAGGACATCTGTCCCTTACTAATCAGGGAAAGTGGGGAACACAACCCTAAAAGCAGGGTGATTGCCCCGATAAGGGCAGCCCCACTGTCTTTATCAGGGATCTGGCTATTCCTGGTTAGGAACCTGGAGATATGTACAAAACACGACACTGCTCACACACACAACACAGAACATGACAGTTCACACCATGTCTGGCCACCAGCATAGACAAATAGAACAGGCAACTGTTCCCACCAACACACAGGGTTATGCATACCACATAGAACAGGAACCCCGCCCAGAACTCACATGCATACACATAGTAAACCATTGTTAGTCCAAGTGTCCTCACACCAAGGGAATAGAGAGTCAGCCACTATGCTGACATACGCGGAATAGTGTCAGGCATCACCCACCTGACACAAACATAAGACATCAGACATCTGGAGGCCACACCTGTAAAGGGATAGGGGGAAACTTGCGGGTGTATGCACCTGTGTGGTCACCGTACTACACACTACTCAATGCACGCACCCCGGAATGCAAGAAGGCAAAGGACAACAGGTGTGCAGATTGTCCTCAGGGAAGGAGAGAGAGGCACTACAGACAAGCATGCATAACACCAGCTCTGAGTGGGATCAATACAAAGACAAGATAAAATGACCAGCATTCTCTCACAAGAGAAGCTGGTATTTATGTGCAGCAGTCTAGAGGGATTGGCTGGTGGAGAATACCACAACCAGCTCAATTAACCCACAGCTGAGAAGGTGTGCTCATGGAATTTCATAGAACTACAGATCCCCGAAGCACAAACTAACACCTCTTTAATGAAGAAGCCTATCTGAGTTAAAGAATGGTTTTAAGGGCTCGTTCAGCTGAGCGCTGTGGACGCGCATAGGGCGCGATTCTATAGGAACCAATAGACAATAGAAATGATTGTTAGGCGCACTAAATCTGCATACCTAACAAAGATAGGACATGGGACTGAAAGCTGCATCTAAGCTACGTGGTGCGCGCAGAGATAGGACTTGACCTATGTCCATAGACTCCTATGGGAGCTGGAAAGCATGCACCCTGTACCACGGACTTCAAGTAGCTGGAATAAATCCATTCACGCAATCTTTGGATCTTTGCACGTGGCTATACTTTATGCCCACAGTGCTCGTCTGAACGAGCCCTAATTCAAGAGAAACCACTTCAGGTACCTCTTAGAAGGAGGCGGTCACCATGACATACAAATAAGATACCCTAATGCAGTTTACATAACCACTGGGATCTATCTATCTATCTATCTATCTATCTATCTATCTTTCTACCTATCTCATATCTATCTATCTATCTATCTATCTATCTATCTATCTATCTATCTATCTATCTATCATCAATCTATCTCATATCTATCTCTCTATCTCATATCTATCTATCTATCTATTCCATATCTATCTATCTATCTCATATCTATCTATTTATCTATCTATCTCCTATCTATCTATCTATCTATCTCATATCTATCTATCTATCTATCTATCTATTTCATATCTATCTATCTATCATCTATCTATCTATCTATCTATCTCATATCTATCTATCATCTATCTATCCCACATCTATCTATCTATCTATCTATCTATCTCATATCTATCTATCTCATATCTATCTATCTATCTCATATCTAACTATCTCATATCTATCTAGCTATTCCATATCTATCTATCTATCTATCTATCTATCTATCTATCTATCTATCTATCTATCATCTATCTATCTATTATCTATCTTTCTATCTATCTATCTATCTCATATCTATCTTCTATCTATCTATCTCATATCTATCTATCTATCTATCTATCTCATATCTATCTATCTATCTCAAATCTATCTATCTATCTATCTCATATCTATCTATCTATCTATCTATCTATCTATCTATCTCATATCTATCTCATATCTATCTATCTATCTATCTATCTATCTATCTATCTATCTATCTCAAATCTATCTATCTATCTCATATCTATCTCCTATCTATCTATCTATCTCATATCTATCTATCTATCTATCTATCTCCTATCTATCTATCTCATATCTATCATCTATCTATCTATCTATCTCACATCTATCTATCTATCTCATATCTATCTATCTATCTATCTATCTATCTATCTATCAATCATCTATCTATCTACCTGTCTATCTCATATCTATCTATCTATCTATCTATCTATCTATCTATCTATCTATCTATCTATCTATCTATCTATCTCATATCTATCTATCTATCTATCCATCTATCCATCATCTATCTATCTATCTCATATCTATCTATCCATCATCTATCTATCTATCTATCTAGCTCACATCTTTCCATCTATCTATCTATCTCATATCTATCTTTCTATCTATCTATTTCTCCTATCTATCTATCTATCTATCTATCTATCTATCTATCTATCTATCTATCTATCTATCTATCCATCATCTATCTATCTATCTATCTATCTATCACCAGATCAATATAATTTATTTCTGGCCTTTTCCCAAGGAATCCCTTTAAGAAAAGCATCTTAGCAAATTCACATTGGTGGAGAGTGAGCTATTATACATTTAGCAAATGCTTTCTTGCTTGTACATAAATCAATGTTTGAAGATATATAGGCCATTAGCTTTATGTTTAAAAGCTCCATTAAAGAGTCTAGGACGTCTCGAATCCTTCACAGTCACCTTTATTACCCCAGTGGAAATTCTAAGAGCAGGAAACACACCTATTACTTAACAAAGCTGCACAGCACAAATTCTCTGCCTTAACTCTGCAGTTCTTCCATCTCTTCCTCCAATACGGCTGATTTCGTGTCCGTCCAGTGGTGATCAGGATGCTTCAGTGTCAATCACGGAGCTCAGTCCCTCCAGGGCCATAATGAGCCCAATGATCAGAGCTCAGGCTCTAACGAAGCCATCTATGCGCAAGCACAGGCCTCCATTGATCAGCTCCAGGGTTGATCCTGAGGTCTGTGTTCATTAAGCATCTTCCTGGTCTTACATTTCAAGGTGATTGGCGCCTTTTACACCAATAAGATATGACATGGAGGAATCATGGACATCAGCTGGAGCTACATATATACAACATGACATCCTCCGCTATATACGTGCTGATAGCTGCACTGCTGATATTATAATAGGGATGTGCGACCTGTGTGATCACAAAGGGTACATCATCCATTCCTGCTAAAAGGGGCACTGTGAAAGTATTAGTAAGACGATGACTATGTATGCATTATTTGGTCACTGTATGGTGGTGGTATTATTTGAGCACTCTATAATGGTATTATTTGGTCACTGTATGGTGGTGGTATTATTTGAGCACTCCATGGTGGTATTATGTGGTCACTGTATGGTGCTGGTATTATTCGAGCACTCTATGATGGTGGTGTTATTTGAGCACTCTATGGTGGTGGTATTATTTGAGCACTCTATGATGGTATTACTTGGTCAGCATATGGTGGTGGTATTATTTGAGCACTCTATGATAGTATTATTTGGTTACTGTATGGTGGTGGTATTATTTGAGCACTCTATGATGGTATTATTTTGTCACTGTATGGTAGTGGTATTATTTGAGCACTCTATGGTGGTGGTAATTTTTGAGCACTCTATGGTGGTGGTATTATTCGAGCACTCTATGGTGGTACTATTTGGTCACTATATGGTGGTGGTATTATTTGAGCACTCTATGGTGGTGATATTATTTGAGCACTCTATGGTGGTGGTATTATTTAAGCACTCTATGGTGGTGGTATTATTTGAGCACTCTATGATGGTATTATTTGGTCCCTGTATGGTGGTGGTATTATTTGAGCACTCTATGGTGGTATTATTGGGTCACTATTTGGTGGTAGCATTATTTGAGCACTCTATGGTGGTATTATTTGGTCACTATATGGTGGTGGGATTATTTAAGCACTCTATGGTGGTGGTATTATTTGAGCACTCTATGATGATATTATTTGGTCACAGTATGGTGGTGGTATTATTTGAGCACTCTATGATGGTATTACTTGGTCAGCATATGGTGGTATTATTTGAGCACTCTATGGTAGTATTATTTGGTTACTGTATGGTGGTGGTATTATTTGAGCACTTTATGGTGGTGGTATGAATTGAGCACTCTATGGTGGTATTATTGAGTCACTATATGGTGATGGTATTACTTGAGTATTCTATGGGGGTATTATTTGGTCACTATATGGTGGTGGTATTATTTGAGCACTCTATGGGTGTGATATTATTTGAGCACTCTATGGTGGTATTATTTGGTCACTGTATGGTGGTGGTATTATTCGAGCACTCTATGGTGGTGGTATTATTTGAACATTCTATGGTTGTATTTTTTGGTCACTATATGGTGCTGGTATTATTTGTGCACTCAATGGTGATGGTATTATGTGAGCACTCCATGGTGGCATTATTTGGTACTGTATGGTGGTGGTATTATTTGAGCAATCTATGATGGTATTATTTGGTCACTGTATGGCGGTAATGTTATTTAAGCACTCTATGGTGGTGGTAATATTTGAGCACTCTATGATGGTATTATTTGGTCACTGTATGGTGGTGGTATTATTTGAGCACTCTATGGTGGTGGTATTATTTGAGCACTCTATGGTGGTGGTATTATTCGAGCACTCTATGGTGGTATTATTTAGTCACTATATGGTGGTGGTATTATTTAAGCACTCTATGATGGTATTATTTGGTCACTGTATGGTGGTGGTATTATTTGAGCACTCTATGGTGGCATTATTTGGTACGGTATGGTGTTGGTATTATTTGAGCACTCTATGATGGTATTATTTGGTCACTGTATAGTGGTGATAATATTGAGCACTCTATGATGGTATTATTTGGTCACTATATGGTGGTAGGATTATTTGAGCACTCTGTGGTGGTATTATTTGGTCACTATATGGTGGTAGTATTATTTGAGCACTCTATGGTGGTATTATTTGGTCACTATATGGTGGTGGTATTATTTAAGCATTCTGTGGTGGTAATATTTAAGCATTCTATGGTGGTTTAATTTGATCACTATATAGTTGTTTTATTATCTGAGCACTTTCTGGTGGTATTATTTGGTCACTGTATGGTGTTGGTATTTCTTGATCACTCTGTGTTGCTATTGTTCATTATGGAGGTCTTATTTGAGCACTTTGTGGTGGTATTATTTAATCATTATCTATTGGTATTATTTGGTCACTGTATGATTTTGGCATTACTTGAACACTGTTTGGTAGTATTATTTGCACACTATACGGTGGTGGTATTATTTGAGCACTCTATTGTGGTGGTATTATTCGAGCACTCTATGGTGGTGGTATTATTTGATCACTATATGGTGGTGGTATTATTTGAGCACTCTATGGTGGTGGTATTATTTAAGCAC
This sequence comes from Eleutherodactylus coqui, assembly GCF_035609145.1. Lineage (NCBI taxonomy): Eukaryota > Metazoa > Chordata > Amphibia > Anura > Eleutherodactylidae > Eleutherodactylus > Eleutherodactylus coqui. The sequence continues at coordinate 26,673,118 of NC_089846.1, read as the reverse complement.
TCTATGGTGGTGGTATTATTTAAGCACTCTATGGTGGTGGTATTATTTGAGCTCTCTATGATGGTATTATTTGGTCACTTTATGGTGGTGGTGGCATTAGTTGGTCACTGTATGGTGGTGGTATTAGTTGAACAGTGTATGATAGTATTTAACGAGTCACTGTGTTTCACTTTTAAGTAAGCACCATACAGGATGTCATTTTTGCAGTGAATGGCACGGCAGCATTATATAACTTTGGTATGTAGGCAACTACTGTATAGGAAAGTGTCACTTGGCCATTGTTTTGCCAGTCCTGGTTGAAAGGTATGTGCACCTTTAAACACGACTTTACAATTTAAATAGATTGGTATGTAGATCAATTCTACCTAAATAGTAGAGTAACATTGCAAATACATTCCATTACCTATCTTGTACTGATCCTAATTTGCCGCCTGCATTACCACAATTCTGCTGGTTGTAAGGCCTCATGTCCACGGGGACAAATCCGCAGCGTTTCTCCCGCATGCGTGATCCACGCCCCATAGGGATGCATTGGACACCCACAGGTAATAAAATACTTGCGGATGTCATTTTCCCCTGAGGCGCAGATTGTGTGTGCGGGAAAACACCCGCAGCATGCTCCATGTTAGTGCGGGTCTCCCTCGCGGACGGCTCCCGCAGGCTTCTATTGATGCCTATGGAAGCTGTCCGGATCCACGGCACACCCGCAGCTGAATTCCTGCTCTCCGGCACAGGAGAGCTGAAGTTCAAAAAAGAAGGAGTGCACGGCGCATGCACGCGGCACGCTGCCGGCGTGCCGAGGAAATCCACCGGCTTGAAGAAATAAGATCCAGCCACGACGGAGGGCAGATCCGCAGCGTCCACACAGGTGAGTAATTCTTATTTTTAGGCCTCATGTCCGCGGGAAAGGAGGGACCCGATGCAGGATTCTGCATGGAAAATCGCGGCGGGCCTGATTTTCCCCATGGACATGAGGCCTTGAAGCGACCCTCCAGGCCTGGACAAACAAAGATGGCCGCACCAGCTTCTCTGACTACCTAATGCACTGTACATAGTATGCATCATTAGTCTAAGACACTACAGGCAGCTTTGATTGGCCAGTGCTGCTCACATGAGTAACACTAGCCAATCAGAGCAGCAGGCATACCAATACACAATGTGTATAAGGTAGTCAGAGAAGTGTTGTGGCCATCTTTGTTTGTCCAGGACTGGAGGGTCACTTTAATGGAAAGAATCAACAAAATTGGAGTGTCGACTAGAACCTATCTATCTAGCTATAGGGGTATATTTACTTAGACTGGCATTTTAAGCACCAGTCTAAATAAATATGGTGCTACTGTGTAATGCACCAAATGTATTATTAGGTACAATCATCTTAATACAATTGGTGCATCTTTTGGGCCGCCTGTACACCAAAGCTGAAATCTGTGCCATCTATGAGCTAGCATAGGTTTCAGCTATAATTTATTCCAGATTTTAGCATAAATAATAGTGAATCTGATGGGCAGCATGCCGCCAGACCCTTTTTGCATGTCAGAGATCTGGTGTACAATACTTAGATTAATTTTTGCCCCAAAAGAGGCACTAGGTCTTATTTTTGGGGAATGTCTTATTATACTTACCCAGCAGGCTGGAACAGTTCTCTTGACACTCTCCTGGGGCTCCAACAAGCTTGCTGTAGTCCTCAGCTGCCCACAGAAGATCACTTCCTGGTTACAGGATTCATAAATTCCACCTCCAGGAAGCGATGGCTCTGATTGGTTCTCGAGCGCTGCTCAGCCAATCAATGCAGCGCTCGATGAACAAATGCAATGGCTGTGATGGGTTCATCGAGTGCTGCATTGATTGGCTGCACAGCACTCGAGAACCAATCATGGCATCGTGTTGTGGAGGTGGGATTTATGAATTGGCCAATCAATGTCGCAGCTCAGCCAATCAATGCAGCGCTAAAGAAACAATCACATTGTGTTTTGGAGGCAGGATTTATGAATTGGCTGAGCATGGTATTGATTCGCAAATTCATAAATCCCGCCTCCACAAAGCGATGCTGTGATTGGTTCTTGAGCGCCGCTCAGCCAATCAGTGCATTGCTCAATAAACTAATCACAACCATCGCATTGGTTCATCGAGCGCTGCATTGATTGACTGAGAAGCGCTTTAGTAGCAATCAGAGCCATTGCTTCCTGCAGACAGGATTTCTGAATCCGGTAAACAGGAAGCAAACTTTTGTGGGCGGCCGAGGACTGCAGCAAATGCGCTGGAGCTCCGGAATGCAGTGGGAGGGACTTGGACTAAGACTGTGAAGTAATGTATTTATTTATTTTAGGTAATACAACTAGGGCCTACTTTTTGTGCAGGGCTTATATTTCAGGCCCCGCCACCTCCTCTCCTGAAAAGCTGGGTAGGGCTTATTTTCAGGGTAGGTCTTATTTTTGGCAAACACGGTATCTATCTCATATCTATCTATTTATCTATCTATTACATTTTGGAAAGATATACGTGAGGGAGATAAACATGTGGAGTCTCTATGGGTATACATATATAGAGGGAAAAACAACAATAAAATCCTCATAGGGGTTTTCTATAGACCACCAAATATAACAGAAATCTGCGAGTCTCATAAAGGTAACACATTACTGTCAATAACTAAAGATTACCTTTCACAACTTGTACAAGACCTGACTAGAGAGACGGCCATTGTGGACTAAATACTAACCACCAGACCTGATATAATAACAGGGGGGCACCTAGTAAATACCCTGTTTCCCTGAAAATAAGACATACTCTGAAAATAAGACATAGCATGATTTTCCAGAATTTTTGAGTATGCAAAATGATTTTTTAGGCTTTTTGAGGATGCTTGAAATATAAGCCCTACTCCAAAATTAAGCCCTGCATAAGTTAATTAAAAAATTCAATTTAAATAGTGTCCAGGCAGCTATACATGTAAAAAAGTTAAACCTTTTTGAACAAAAATTAATATAAGACACTGTCTTATTTTCAGGGAAGCACGGTAGTGACCATAATATAATACATTTGCACTTATCTTTAAATAGGGAATTTTATCAGGGAGCTACGAAAATACTAAACTTTAGGATAGCAAAGTTCGATCAGCTCAGGGACGCCCTTAACCTTACGGAATGGGATGATGTCCTCAGAAATGATAGTACAGAAAATAAATGGGAAATGGTTAAAAACATTCTAAATACTTACTTTTAGCAGTTCATACCTTACAGGAATAAAAGACTTAAGGGCTAAATCCGCGGCGGAATTCCGCAGCAATAAGATTCTATTGAATCTAACCTGCCAATGCTGACACGCGGAATTTTACCGCAGATTTCCGCTGCGAGAAACAAATCGCGGCATGTTCTATTTCCCGAGGATTTCCGCTGCGGGAGGTCTCCATTAATAGACACCGTGGAAAAACACCAGCAGCTGCATTTTGTTTACAACCGCAGTACTCCCGCAGCGGAATTCCGTGATGGTCGTGGGCATGAGCCCTTAGTAATAGAAGAAAACCAATAAAGATGTAAAGGGGGCAATAAACAACAAAAAGAAAGCATTTAAACTACTAAAACAAAAAGGCAGCGAAGAAACACTAAAAACCAGTAGTGAAAAAAATGAATTATGTAAAAGGTAGATAAAAGCAGCAAAGGTGGAGACAGAGAGACTCATGGCCAAAGAGAGTTAATCTAGCCCTAAACTGTTCTTCAATTACATAAATAGTAAAAAGATTAATACTGAAAGTGTTGGCCCCTTAATAAATAATGTAGGAAAAATTGTAGAGGCTGATGAGGAGAAAGCAAATCTATTAAATAGTTTTTTTTTTCTCTCTAGGGTATTCACAGAGGAAAATGAAATGTCAGATGAGATGCAGAGTGATAAAGTAAACTCCTCACTAAATGTCACCAGTGTAACCCAGGGAGAAGTGCAGAGCTGCTATAAAAAGGGTCCTAAAGGAATGAAGTAACGTGATAGACAAACCATTGTTTCTTATATTTAAGACCTCTATAGTGATGGGGTCTGCTTCACTGGACAGTAAGGCTGCCTGCCCACGGTCGAGATATAGCGAGATCCGCAGCAATAAATCGCCCGTGGAGCTCGTATGACATGCTTTCCATAGGATAACTATGGAAAGCGCAGCCCGACGTGCACGAGTGGAGAATCATAGCGATTCTCCGCTCGCGTGATTAAAATCTCGGCATGCCGCGATTCTCTGCTCTGAGCCTATCAATTAGATAGGATCATCGAGAGACCTGACAGTGCTCTCCCTTCTCCCCCGTGGCGAAATATCGCTTGCGATGTTATGTTGGGGCCGTGGACAGGCAGCTTAACAAGGGGGCAAAAATCTACATCTAGAGAAAAGAAGGGTTTTACACCAACCTAGACGGGGGTTCTTTACTGTAAGAGCAGTCAGACTATGGAACACTCTGCCTGAGAATGTAGTAATGGCAAATTTGATAAAAGAGTTTTAAGAGGGGCCTGGACACATTTCTTAAGTGTTACATGTTACAGTCACTGATTACTTCCGAAGGGTCGGTCATCCAGGAATTATTCTGATTGGGTAAGGATTTTTTTCCCCCTTAGATATCCATTTATCCATATTATTTTCTGGATTATGAACTAGATTCAATTCATTGGACACTGACAGCAGGAATCTGGATCTGAATTTCTGGTTTTACAGCTCCAGAAAAACGTCATGAAATCCCTCTGGAAACCCCAGCGGCTGAGATAATGTAACAAAGCGCCATTCTGCTGATTATTATTAGCCTTGTGATTACTTCCATCATTTCATTTGAGCTTTGATCCAGATCTGTTCCAAGATCACAGCGGCCAAGAAGAGAAAATCAATGCGCCGTATCAATAGCCATTAACAGCTGGTAGTAACATTCTCATACATATAGCATGTGTATTATATAGCATTCTTTATAAATGCCAATCAGGGGGGTAATCATAACTAAAAGTGCCATACAGTGGGATGGTGGCGCAACCATCCGAAGCAAAACACAGTAGCCTCAACCCAAAATGTCCAAGTTCAGATCTATATGTTAGGCGCAACGTTTAATATTTCTACCACCGGCTCTTTGAGGTAATTACCGTATTGGTGGCAACTGGACTGTAATTTGAGCCTTAGCTCTACTAGACATCTGACAGCAGCTTACATGCTGTAGGGTCAAAGAATTGGGCTTGTTAAGATGTGACATGCCCAATCGTTTTACAACTGACATATGCCATCAGCAATAGTCAGGAGCCCACCCATACACATTTGATCGCTGGCCCATCCCTTTGAAAAAAAAACTGGTTTGGCCAACCATGATTTAATGTGTATAGTTTGAAGGGGTTTTCCCACTAGACATTTATCCCCTATGCAAATAATAAGGGATAAATGTCAGATCCCTGGGGGTCCAACCACTGGGACACCAGTGATCCCAAGATCTGTGTGCCCTGAATCCACCAAAAGAATGGAAAGGACACTCCAGCAAAAACACAGTATTATTGCCTCCCCAACTCACCTGATTTCCTATAACTCTCTTCCTTGCAGTGCGACCCCCTGTCTGTTGCTTATCAGGCATCATCTCGAGGCTGAGGTTTTTCGTTTTCAGTTTCACATCTATCCCATGATGCATCAACACAGTATTAGCTAAGGCTATACTATTTTGCCTGCTGGTGGGACAGTTTAATTATCATTGCCTTCTATATTCACCTAAATAAGCCACATACCATAACTATACAGCTAGAAGGATGAGCTGTGATCTCCTCTATTATAACTGTGTGGCAGGAGCTGTGTGATCATCATCAGTAACTGTGATAAGAATGGCCAATCATCTGATACTCGGGCCAGCTGTCAGTGCACCTGAGTCGGACATCCACACTCAATCAGAGCCATGCCTTCAATTACACTTCTGGCTCCTCTAATAGAAGGCATCACTCCCATTGAAATCAATGAGAGTGAAGCCTTCTATTACACTTCCAGCTCCAATCCAAACGCTGACTTCCAGCTTGGCTACACAGACAGTGTGTCTGAGGATCAGATGAGGAGTGGGGATAGCGAATAGAGATGAGCGAGCGTACTCGGAAAAGTACTACTCGCTCGAGTAATGTGCTTTATCCGAGTATCGCTGTGCTCGGGTCTGAAGATTCGGGTGCCGCTGCGGCTGACAGGTGAGTCGCAGCGGGGAGCAGGGGAGAGCGGGCGGGAGAGAGGGAGAGAAAGATCCCCGGCGAATCACGCCGTCTGAAGCTTTCCATAGCATTGCTATGGAAAGCGCCGGCCCCGTGTCCACGAGCGGAGAATCATTGCGATCCTCCGCTCGCGGCGGGCAATTTGCAGCATGCTACAAATTGCCCTGATTCTCCGTCGTCAGCCTATCTATTAGACTAGGCTGACCGGCGGAGGTTCATGTGCGGCTCCTGTCCCCGGGTGGCGGCTCCTGCGGCGGAGATCTGCCGCGGGACTTTGCAACGCCCTTGGACAGACGACCTTAAGCAACATTACCATCAAAATTTAGTGAAAGCAGTCCACTTTAAATTCCCCACTCACCCTTCTCCTTTAAGACTGACAGACTGACCATTTGGTGAGTGGGAAATGGACTATTGAATACTGAAACCCTCAGTCCTGTCCCTCTTGTCACTGACAGGGGTGCCACAAGTTAATTAACACATAAATACCCATCATTTACATATAAGGATATCCAATTCTCAGTGTATTCTTATGTATATTCACCCTCTAGCAGACCCCTAGGACCACCTCCATGCACAGGCCTTCTGTGCCTATCCTGTAGGTATATCCAGCCCTGTCAGTATATTGCAGTGACAAGTACATAATTTTTTTTAACCCCCTCCCCCCCCCCCCCCCTCCAGGAAAGATGATTTATATTGGCTGTCCAGTTGTAAACTATTAATGACCTATCCGTAGAATAGCCCATTAATAGTAAATCGCCAGGGGTCTGCCACCCAGGACAACTGCCAATCAGCTTTTCACTGGGACGGTGCACAGAGCTAAATCTTTCAGAAACGAACAGCTCTGTTCCTACTGGCTAGGTTTGGTATTGCAGGCAATGTTCCCATTGAAGTGAATGGAAGCTGTACATGTAATAGCAACCATGACCACTGCAGTGGGAGTGGAGCTATCTGCTTCCTGCAGAAATCAGTTCAGTGCATAAGCACAGTGAACAGCTGATCAAAGTAGGTTTCGGATGGCAGACCCCCACTGATATAGTATTGGTAGCCCGTCCTAATGATAGGTCATCAATAGCTTACAACCGGAAAGCTCCATTAACCGGTTGATAATCTATCATGGGTATTTAAGGGAGTTAATGTAGATGCATTCCCTATAAGGCCTCCTTCCCACGGGCGCATTTGCATAGCCATAATATAATACACAGCAGCAGCCCTGCTCTAACAGCAGAGATCAGAGCAACCGCTGATCTCCACTGTTTAACCCTTTAACTGATGGTGGCAATCAAAGGGAAAAACTGAGGGTGGACCCATCCTCTCAGAGGCCTGTGGCACAATGGAGCCCCATACCCATGTATTTGCAGCCTACATGATCAGGATGTATCTGAGAAAGATGGGTAATAACCGGTATGGCTTCCATTAAAGCTTTTATTGCAAGTTTGCCATGCAAGAAAGATCTATTCGAATCTGCCATTCAGAAACCTGGAAAAGCTGGGTCACAATCAGAGGTCCTAACCTAAAGCTCCTGGGTACAAAATCTGTAAAAGGGCCCTCAACTATCATGTGCCATGTATAATACTGGTGTGTTCTAATGTGGCAGAGGGGAATGCCCTTAGGCACCAGAGCTGCTACATCTGCATCCCTTATTGTTTCCCCTCTCATGACTGACCCTATTGATTATCACTCAGCTTTCCTAGTAACAGATATATCAAAAATCAACTAAAACACTACATATACTGTATCCAGTGAGGTGAGTTCTGCACGTTCCTCGTCATATGTGGACCTACTTTTCTGCGGCCGGGGGCTGCAATTACGTCTAATTACTCTTGACCTGTAAGTAAGGAAAGGCGCTGCTAGTCATTTGTCAGCAATTAATCAGCCCTCCATGAATAAATCCACATGTACAAAACATACTATAAAATATGTAGTAATTAGGCGTGAACATACGATAGGGAAACCGCAGGCGTACGACATAATTGTGCAGATCCAGCCTCACAGAAGCCCCCATTACGTTGCCATCTGCTCCACGTAAGAGGCATTTGGGCACATCAATTGTTAAGCAAATGAGTGCACTGACACCGCATCACACATGTGAGATAAGGAAGGATGGCTCGATGTGTCCCAGGCACACTGTATGTTATCTTGGCCTTCTTCTATTAAGTCCCCAGTACTTGTGTCAGCTGTAATCCCGCTATTCTCCTTATGAATGAATCCCGTATAATACGCTTGAATGTTTTTTTTTGAAGGACACTGTCAAGGGCATTGCTGTAGGTTCTGCTCATGTATATTTGCACACATCCTCAGATCAGCCATGGTTAGGTGCCGGGTAGAAAAAGAAAAAAACTAGATTTGAAGGATGATTCATAGAAGAAAAATCAGCTTTTATTTGGAAATGAACCCATGGGACGGGAATCCTTGTCATGTAGGAGGAGGTGGCAGAGAGGAGATGACCCAGGCAAGGTTACGTAGCTGGTGGTAACGACATGAATATCTTACGTGACATCAACATGACATCTTTGTGTCCCCTGTAAACTGCCCTGGCGTCCTTACGGCATCGTAGGGTCTTCTTCCACTCCCGAAGCTCTTCTCCAGGTCACAGTGGTGGGAGGGTTACTTTGTCCTTCTAAGTCACCTTCCACTAAGATGTCTCATTTTTCACGATAAGGAGCCCTTCCTTCACCCTCTCTGTAGATGAAACCCTGCAACTTATGTACTCAATGCCCTCTTTTTTTTTTTGGTTCTTCCATCCCTTATTATTTTTTTGCATTTTCTAATGGTCATGTAAGAGGGGATTAAAGGGGGGCTCGCCGGAGAGAGAAGTAATTCTGGGGGATGCTAATGCTATCAGCGTGAGCTTTGCAGAACACAGAAAAGCTATTGCAGGTAGAATCAGTGATAACACAGTGCCATCACCAATGAAGTGGGCTTGGATTGTACCATTAGCCCAAATAGGGGGGGATCAAAAACAAAACTGTCATTTTTTTGCTCGCCGCGTATAAACAATAGTTCCTTTCTTTGCTGCCCTGCTCGGCATTAACCCTTTACGGCCACCGTGGCGAACTTGAATGGTGCTCATCTAGCTTAACCTCCTGCTTTGCTTTTAATAGCCATCCTTGGACCTCCCCCCCATCCCTCTCCCTTTCTGCTCTCCTGGGATGCTGAAGTCTGCAGATGGACTACAGCACAGAGTTCTGGCTCCATCCATGAGGCATGTAGTTCTCCAGTATCAGCTGCTGGAACCAATTTTACATCATTTTCCAGCTTTTTCATTTTCTTCCTTTGATTCAGACAAAAGACTAAGAAGAAGAGCTTACCCTGGATTCCTGTCTACCCTCCCTCCTCCTATCATGGCCTGGTAAGACATTGTATTTTTTTTATTATGCTGTATTGGATACATTGTTGCTTGTCATTAGAATCACTGCTACATGAATGTATCATTTGTTGCAGATGTTGGTAAACACATAACACATCTGCTTACTACCACAGGGGCTGCAGTATATGGAAATGGCATGGTGAGGCTTCACTTTTGCAATGGCAATTGCTGTATATTACATAGGCATAAGGAATGATGAAAAGGGCACAAGGTATAGGAGGGTTCCCTGGGATTGGAGTGGTTGCCACCTGTCTAGGGTGATTTTCTTTTTCCAGTTCTGAGATGGAACAGAGGTTTCCATGAGGAGGAGGGGGAGGCTTGGTGAGAACATGAAGCACTTCATCTGCAATGGAGAGAAGAACTTGCAGTCATCAAAGAAGCTGATGATGATGCTGAGACCTTGTGGAGGGTCAGTGAAGTGGGACACAGGCTGGGACAATTCTCCTTCAAGCGTGGCACCTGCAGTCCCCTGTCCTCCTGACTCAATTAAGGATGGAGAGGAGGTCACACAACACCCATCCCAATGCAGGGACAGGGGGTTGATGATGATGCCACACTACTATCTCACTGCAGATGAACATGGGCTGGAGGAGGTGATAAAACACATAGGCAATGAAGTGGTTATTCTATGGAATTGCTAGGATGGAGGTGGACATCCGCACACCTGCTTCATGGACCACAGATGATCTATTGCTGCATTGCAATGTCGTTTTTTTTTTTTTTTGCCTTTTTATTCAACTGCAGGGTAGGGGGAGGGATCCGGCTCTAACACGAAGAGCAGCCTGTCCCTAATCCTGATTGGACGGATTGCACGGAGTGACAGAGGGGTATCTCAGCAGCACTTAATTGGGAAGATGGTGGGAGGAGAGGAATCAAGGGGGGCAGATGTTTTATTGCACTGATCCGGGCCTGGTTATTGGGCAGGGTGGGATGTTCTCATCTCTCCTGGTGACATGTCAGGATTCGGGAACGTCAACCTGATGTCTGATCTCTTTGACTTTAAAATCTCCTCTATGATATGATGAGGCCTTATATTCTGTAGGGCAGATGTAGTCAATCCCCTACACAAGTGATCAGCAGCTGCCTTGGAGATTTACCCCAGAATGACCTTCTCCAGTAATTAAGAAGTCATAGTAGATAACACGAAGGGGCACAGGTGGTGATAGACTGAACTCTCTGCATTGCTGGGTTGTGACATCTGCGCCATCTGGATGATTCTTCTTGCATCACTTTTTCACCTTTTTTTAGTCCCTTCCTCATGTGAGGGGGTGTGACACGGTAGGGTGAACATGGCGAACATGCTGTCATAGCACTGAAGCTGCTGCTGTGCCTCTTTAGACCACCCTCACTTGTATGCCAACTTGTATAGATTATGTTGTATCATGGCATCATTCGTATGGGCAGTGGCGTACATACAACAGATAGGGCTCCATAGCAAAAACGTAAATGGGGCCCCTATTACGGTATCCAGCTTTGCCACCAGGACAGGAGGCGCCAGTTTGGTTTCTTCTTCCATGCCCTTTAAAGTAAACCTCGGGCAAATTCTCTACCTCCTTGTTTGCTAGCAATGCCGTTCCTCTTTGCAGGAACCTCCTGCATATAGTCTCACTATCGATGGTGTAATCACAGTTGGGGCTCCCTCTCTCCAAGGGCCCCATAGCAGTCGTATGATCTGCCTCTATGGTACATATGCCCTTGCGCAAATTTTTTTTGTATTCTCCATAAGTATACAGTAAGAAGCAAACCCTAAAATGCTGGTCGTAACTTGTCAAGATAAGAGACTAGAAGACGGGATAGCGGTTTCTTTTCTGGCGCAATCCGCTATTCCATTCTCCTTCGGGGGAGAAATGTTTGGGCATCAGCGCAATATTTCTTGCACCCTGCCTATCACGTTTTATGGCCCTCGCAACCCACCATGGTGGGCGCTAGAACTTGTGACATATTATCAGTTTATTTCGGCTTTGTGCCTGTTTTCTTACTTTGCAAGATAAGAGATTGGCGCAAATATATGGAAAATAGACATAGAGGCATTGCAAAGCCTATGCTAGAGCCCCCAACTGTGCCATTTATAGTATGGCGCCGGGGCCGTGTGCCACTGCTATCTTTGTAGCCCCTATAGTTATGCCCTTGTCCATGTATGTGTATGATATTTTATGATGTTGATAAAAATGAACTGAATGATGCCAGTCCTTCTTCGGCTATTCATGTGCCCATTCCGCTGATGTGTGGGCATCCGTGCATGCTGATTTCTGAAGGCGTATTAGGAAAATCTAATGGGGTCGCATTGTACCTAATGTAAATGTCATTGTCTATTACAAATAAAGCTGTGAAGATTTGATGTTGTATTAGTGCCATCCGTAGCATCACGGAAAGAGGACTATGCATGGACTGCGCTGGCATGGGTGGGGGTCATTTAAAAAACACGGACCCCTAAAATAAAAGGAAAATGTCTATAAACCTAATAGGATGCCATCATTTTATGTAGCTGCTTCCCTAGTGTATCTGTTCCTGGGTGACAACCAATGTGGCCATCACTCAAGGGACCAGCCGGCGTTCCTAGACTCATAAATGGCTGTGAAGTCCCAATATACTTCAGGGTTATGGTGGAGTGGTATCTTTGTTGTATCTGTACCGAGGAAAGTTGGGTGACATCTAATGTAGCCACCATTATCTTATGTCCCCTAGACTCAGGAAGGGTTATAGATTCCTAATACATTCCAGGACCTTAGGAAAGTTGTGTTATAGGACCTGTAACAGGGACCATATTGGTTATCACCCAGCTTTCCTAGAGGCAGATGTGAGTAAGAAGTGCAAATCTTAAGGACTTGATGTAAGAGTGATCTAACAGGATCATATTTATAGTCATTAATGATTCCTTATGGTAGAATATTTTATGGTTTATTTGTTATATCTGTTCCTGGGAAAGCTGGGTGATATCAACATAGCCCTTACTGAAGCCACCAATATAACCGTAAGGGATGTTGCACAACTTTCCTGGACTCACAAATTGCTATGAATTCCTAGGAAAGTTTGATTCTGAACCTTTTGTAACTACAGTGGTGGTCATATTTGTTATCACCCAGCTTTCCTATAAACAGCTAGAACTTAGAAAAGCAAATTTGAAGGACTTGATGCAAAAGTAAGCTCACAAACTGCATATTTATGGTTTGTATGGTAGAATAGTTTATGGTTTCTTTGCTGCTGGGAAAGCTGGGTATTAACTAATATAGCTACCATTACAGAGGATGTTACCCAGCTTTCCAAGACTCACGAATACTTATGAAATCTTACTACAATTCAGGGTTCTATTAAAATCGTGCTACAATGTTGTTGGAACTGCAGCAGTGGTTATTCTGATTATCACCCAGCTTTCCCAGGAACAGATATAACGTAGAAATTGGAATTTTAAGAACTTGATACAAAAGTGATCTCATAGGATCATATTTATAGCTGGAATGATGACTTTTTGTATCCATTCTTGGGAAAACTGGGTGACAGCCAATATAAGCACCATAAATAGGGACGTAGGGGATGGTAACAAGCTTTCCTGGACTCATCAATGACTATGAATCATGGCCGCCTTAGATATGTGTAATCTGTGTAGTCACATAGAGCGCCGGCCACCAGTTTGTAGGGGGAGTACCAGGTGGATGTAGGCTGGGGGCAATCCCCCTCCTTAGGTCTGCTTGTCCATATGATCTTCCTCCATGTAGCAGCATCTTGTGGATCTATATGAATCATCCTCCTCCTGGTTTCGCCCCTCTGATGTTCTAAGGTGCTACTGACAGCCCAGCGACACCCCCAGAACACATTTGCTTAGTTTTACTACTGAATTTATGTTATGAGCTTGGTTCTGGTATGATATTCATATTATGAGCTTGATTCTCCTGCTGTATTTCTATACTGAGTTTGGTTGTGGTGTTGCATTTATGTTACAAGTTTGCTTCTGGTGCTGTATTTATGTTATGAGCTTGGTTCTGGTGCTGTATTAATGTTATGAGCTTGATTCTGGTGCTGTAATTATGCTATGGGCTGGGTTATTTTGCTATATTTATGTACTGAGCTTGGTTCTAGTACTGTATTTATGTTATCAGCTTGGTTCCTGTGCTGTATTTATCTACTGAGCTTGTTTCTGGTGCTGTATTTATGTTATCAGCTTGGTTTTGTGCTGTATTTATCTACTGAGCTTGGTTCTGGTGCTGTATTTATATATTGAGTTTGGTTGTGGGGCTGCATTTATTTTACAAGCTTATGCTGTATTTATGTTATAAGGTTTGTTCTTGTGCTGTATTTATGTACCAATGTTAGTTTCGGTGCTGTATTTATGCTATGAGCTTGGTTCTTGTGCTATAATTGTGTGCTGAGTTTTGTTCTGGGGCTGTATTCATGTTATGAGTTTGGTTCTAGTAGTGCATTTATTCTATGAGCTTGGTTCTGGTATAATATTTATTCACTACACTGTATTTATGTTTTGAGCTTGGTTCTGGTGTTTTACCTTTGTATTGAGCTTAGTTCTGGTGATGCATTTTTGTACTAAGCTTGGTTCTAATGTTGTATCTATGTTATGAGCTTGGTTCTGGTACTGTATTTATTCACTGAGCTGGTCTGTTGTGGGTATGCTGCTGTCTTGCTGATTTCTGTATAAGTAGAATATAGACAGACTGCCTATCTGTGCAATATATATATATATATATATATATATATATATATATATATATATATATAGTGTTTTTCTTATGATGGGGGAACAAAAAAGATTCAACACAGGGTGCTATCAAACCTAAGGTCAACACCACTATGAATTCTCAATACACTTTAAGACTCTAGGAAAGTTGTGTTGCAACCCCATTGTCGTTGCAGCAGGGGCCGTATTGGTTGTCACCTAGCTTTCCTAGAAACGGCTTTAATTCAAAAATCCTGATTAGAAATACTTAATGTAAGAGTGATCTCACAGGGTTATATTTATAGCTGCTAATGCATTCCTATGGTGGTGTGATTTATGGTTCCTTTGTTGTATCTGCACAAACAATGGGGTTGGAACCACCACCTGGCCGGCACCCAGTATAGCCACCATCATAGGGCTGACATGGGAGGTCACACAACTTTTCTAGATTCACAAATTCCTATAAAATCCCAACACACTTCAGGGACCTAGGTAAGCTGGGTTATGAACCTTTTGTAACAGCAGTGAATCACAGGATGGTAGAGTTGGAATGGACCTCCAGGGTCATCAGGTCCAACCCCCTGCTCAGTGCAGGATCACCAAATCATCCCAGACAGATATTTGTCCAGCCTTTGTTTGAACACTTCCATTGAAGGAGAACTCCCCACCTCCCGTGGTAACCTGTTCCACTCATTGATCCCCCTCACTGTCTAACATCTAATCTCTGTCTCCTTCCTTTCAGTTTCATCCCATTGCTTCTAGTCTTTCCTTGTGCAGATGAGAATAGGGCTGATCCCTCCGCACTGTGACAGCCCTTCAGATATTTGTAGACCGCTATTATGTCTTCTCACAGCCTTCTCTTCTGCAAGCTAAACATTCCCAGATCCTTTAACCATTCCTCATAGGACATGATTTGCAGACCGCTCACCATCTTGGTAACTCTTCTCTGAACTTGCTTCAGTTTGTCTATGTCTTTTTTAAACTGGGGTGCCCAGAACTGGACACAATATTCCAGATGAGGTCTGACCATGGAAGAGTAGAGGAGGATAATGACCTCACACGATCTAGACTCTATGCTTCTCTTAATACGTCCTAGAATTGTGTTTGCCTTTTTGGCTGCTGCATCACATTGTTGACTCATGTTCAGTCTTATGATGCAGTGGTGGTCATATTGCTTATCATTATCACCCAGCTTTCCTAACAACAGCTATAGCTCTCAAGTTCAGATTTTAGGAACATAATGGTAGATCTGTTCCTAGGAAAGCTGGATGACAACTAACACAGCTGCCAACAAATATAACGCAGAGCTGTCAGTTATTACTATTTATGTCAGCACTTTTTGCCATGAGATAAAAGAAGCATCCCGCATGTCCATTGCTGTAGAACTACAAATTCCAGCATCATCAGAGACTTGTGAGAGGAGTAGGTTGTGTTTGGGGATAATGCTTGTGACTGGACTGGCCATTAAAAATCATTTACATTTATTAGAGGCCCTTTACTCTTCGGTGAGCTGGTAGATATGAAGGTACTACAACTCCCATCATCCGGGATTTACCTATCCTGTGGAGGCTGAAGGGTGCATTAATTAGGGCACTCATGTAATTCTATCTGTCCATCTATCTGTATTATTTTCTGGATTATCAAACTACCTTTTCCGATTCGGGGGTCTCGCCCTGACAACTACATTCAGACACTGACAGCAGGAATCCGAATCTGAACTTCTGGTTTTACAGCTCCAGAAAAACGTCATGAAATCCCTCTGGAAACTCCAGCAGCTGAGATAATGTAACAAAGCGCCATTCTGCTGATTATTATTAGCCCTGTGATTACTTCCATCATTTCATTGGAGCTTTGATCCAGATCTGTTCCAAGATCACAGCGGCCAAGAAGAGAAAATCAATGCGCCGTATCAATAGCCATTAACAGCTGGTAGTAACATTCTCATACATATAGCATGTGTATTATATAGCATTCTTTATAAATGCCAATCAGGTGGGTAATCATAACTAAAAGTGCCACACAGTGGGATGGTGGCGCAACCATCCGAAGCAAAACACAGTAGCCTCGACCCAAAATGTCCAAGTTCAGATCTATATGTTAGGCGCAACTTTTAATATTGCTGATACTGTATGAGACAGATAGATAGATAGATAGATAGATAGATAGATAGATAGATATGAGATAGATAGATAGATAGATAGATAGATAGATAGATAGATAGATAGATATTAGATAGATAGATAGATAGATAGATAGATAGATAGATAGATAGATAGATAGATAGATAGATGTGAGATAGATAGATAGATAGATATGAGATAGATATGAGATAGATATGAGATAGATAGATAGATAGATAGATATGAGATAGATATGAGATAGATAGATAGGAGATAGATAGATATGAGATAGATAGATAGATAGATAGATAGATAGATAGATAGATATGAGATAGATAGATAGATAGATAGATAGGAGATAGATAGATAGATAGATAGATAGATAGATAGATAGATAGATAGATAGATAGATATGAGATAGATAGATAGATAGATATGAGATAGATAGATAGATAGATATGAGATAGATAGATAGATAGATAGATAGATAGATAGATAGATAGATAGATAGATAGATACAAGATAGGATATAGATAGATAGATAGATAACATAGCATCTAGTTCAGCCTATAACCCACCAATGTTTATTCAGAGGAAGGCAAAAAAACCCCAATAAGATATAAGCCAATTTTTCTCATTTTAGGGGAAAAAATTTCTTCCTGACTCCAATCTGCCAATCAGTATAATCCCCGGATCACCGACCCTTCTGAAGTAATCAGTGATATAACATGTAATATCATAACTAGAGATGAGCGAGCATGCTCGGTAGGGTCAGTTACTGGAGCGAGCATCACTCTTCTCGAGTAACTGCCTTCTCGCCCGAGCTCAAGAAAGGCGTCCAGGCCCCTTCTAAACTCTTTTATCGAGTTCATCATCACCACATCCTCAGGCAAAGACTTCTATACTCTCACTGCTCTTACAGTAAAGAATCCACTTTTATGTCAGTTTAGAAACCTTCTTTCCTCTAGACGCAGAGGGCATCCCTTGTTACAGTCCTGGGTATAAACAGATGATGGGAGAGATCTCTGTATTGATATATTTATACATAGTTATTAGGTCGCCCCTCAGCTGTCTTTTATTCTAAACTAAATAACCCCAATTTTGATAACCTCTCAGGGTATTGTAATCCTCCCATTCCATTTATTACTTTACTTGCCCGCCTTTATACCCGATCAAGTTTTGATATGTCCTTCTTGAGTACCAGTGCCCCAAACTGTCCACAATATCCCATGTGTGGTCTGACCAGTGACTTTTAAAGAGGAAGAACAATGTTCTCATCATGCGCCCCTAGACCTCTTCTGATGCACCCCATGATTCTACTTGCCTTGGCAGCAGCTGCCTGACACTGGTTACTCCAGTTAAGCTTACAGTTGACTAAACTCCCCAAGTCCTTTTCCAGGTCAGTGTTCCCAGTGGTTTCCCATTTGGTGTATAATGATGACATGTATTTCCTCTGCCCATGTGTAGAGCCTTACATTAATAGGTCCTTAGGAACCTAGGAACCTTACATTAATACATTAATCAGTGTTAAATTTCATTTGCCAGATCCCTTTGCAACCGCCTTTTGTCCTCTCTGGTGTTAATTACTTTATACAGTTTCGTATCATCTGCAAATATTGCTATTTTACTGAACAATCCTTCTACCGGGTCATTAATAAATATGTTAAAAAGAATAGGACCCACAACCGACCCCTGTGGTACCCCACTAACAATGGTGACCCAAGCAGAGTATGTACCATTAATAACCATCCTCTGCTTTCTGTTATTGAGCCAGTGACTTATCCACTTCCATACATTGTCACGCAGACTCCTTCACTATAAGGTCATTAAACATAAGAAACAATGGTGTGTCTAGCATATACTTAATTCCCTTAGAACCCGGGGGTGTATGCCATCTGGACCCAGCGACTTGTCTATTTTAAGCTTTTTAGGGCCGCTCTGCACGTCTTCCTGGGTTAGACCAGTGACATTTAGTAGAGAGTTTACTTTATCACTTTGCATCTCATCTGACATTTCATTTTCCTCTGTGAATAAACTTGAGAAAAACTATTTAATAGATTTGCTTTCTCTTCATCAGACTCTACAATATTTCCTACATTATTTATTAAAGGGCCAACACTTTCAGTATTAATCTTTTTACTATTTATATAGTTGAAGAACAGTTTAGGGCTAGTTTTACTCTCTTTAGCAATAAGTCTCTCTGTCTCCAACTTTGCTGCTTTTATCTGCTTTTTACATGATTTATTTTTTTCCATTGTTTTCAATAGGACCTTGAAAGCCATCGCATGAAACTCACATGCCGTGTGATGTGCATGTGACTATGATGTGATGCTTCCCACTGAAGTCAATGGTAAACACTTGCGATCCTTTCACGCATGTGAAATACGTGCATGAGGTTTACAATTTCATACAAGTAATGCAATGCATAAAAAACGCACTTGGCAAGTGCTTGCCCATGTGAATGTAGCCTTAAAAAGATGCATGTGCGGGTTTACTTAGGTCAGTAAAAAAGCATATTGCGGTCATGAATGGGGTTAAAGGGGTTTTCCAGCAATCCAATATTGATAACCTATCCTATGGATAGGTAATAAAAATTTTAAAGCTGTGTGTTCACTACTCAGGACCCCTATCACTTTGCTGTTCAAAGAGTCCACGGCACTCACTTGAGCACTAGGGCCTCTTCTCAGGCCGGTGATATCATGTTCATTTGTCATGTGGCCTGAGACCAGCTCAGTCCTGTTTAAATGAATGGGACTAAGCTGCTATACCAGGCACCACCACTATGAAACGTACGGCACTGTGCCTGATATGCAGTGAAGAGGTCTTTTTTGAACCAGCTGATCAGCAGGGATCCCAAACGGCAGCCCCTAATCTGATATTGATGACCTATCATAAGGATAGTTTATCAGTAATAGAGTCCCCAAAAACTCCTTTATGACATGGCTTATTTTTGACCTAAGGATGGAACGATTTTTTCAAAAGCCACAATTTTTTTTTATTTTTTCATCAACATGGCCATATAAAGCTCTGTTTTTTGTATGTCGAGCTGTAGATTTTATTGGTACTATTTTTTAGGTATTTTTATATTAATTTTTCTGTAGGGCAGGGAGAAAAAACACCTCAATTATTTTCATTGTTTTTTCTTTTTTGCAGCGTTAACTCATGCAGCATAAATGACATAATACATTGTTTCTGCAGGCTGGTACGGTCACAAAGTTATATTTTTTTATTAGATTTTTTCACTTTTGCACAATAAAAAGCCTTTTTTGGAATTTTTTTTCATTGCTGCATTCAAAGTCCTAGAACTTTTTATTTTTTCATGGGCGGAGCTTTGTGAAGGCTTGTTTATACTGTGATGAGCTGTAGTTTTGATTGGTACCATTTGGGGGTGCATACAGTTTTTTAAATCACTTTTATTACATTTTGGGGGGGAGGGGGAAATGAACAAAAAAAGCTTCTTGGCTCAGTTTTCCCTTTTTTTTAATAGCATTTGCTGTGTGGGCTAAAAAGTGCATTCAATTTATTGTGCAGGTCGTAATGGATGCAATGATACCAAACTTGTGGTTTCTAAAAAAAAAAATTAAACAAGAAAGTGTGCAAAAAAGTTTTTTACATTTTTTTTATGTCCCGGTAGGGGACTTGAACATGCAATGCAATGATCACTCTGATAAAACACTACAGTACTTCAGTACTGTAACACATTACTCGGTCACTATTGAGCAGAGAGCCGATGACATCACAAAGGGAGCGCCTTCCCTCTGTGAACCTTTTACATGCCGTGATCAACACTGATCACTACATATAAGGGGTTAACAGTGGGGATCAGTGTTCTCACCAATCCCAATTTTTACAGCAGGAGGTCGACTGTCAGTCACAGCCGGCTCCCGCTGCAGATGGCACAGGCTCAGCTTCTGAGCCTGCACTATCCAATAGGACGTAAGTGTATGCCCATTCGCAAGCACCCCTTCTCACCCACAGTCCCATCTGTTGTCATTTGGGACACCCATGAAGAATGCACTGCACATTCTGTAAAATTCCTTTCATCCAGCATCAATGGAAAGTGATAGGTGCCATATTATAAAATATTCTGGATTATTGGACAGTTATAAAAATACAGTGTTTCCCCCAAAATAAGACCCTGTCTTATATTAATTTTTGTCTCATAAGAGGCACAGGGTTTTATTTTTGGGGGATGTCTTATACTTACCTAGCAAGCGCCGTCCGGGTCCTACCCACTGGTCTCTGCAGCTCTGGGCAGGCTTGCTTGCAGTTCTCAGCACCGACAGAACACCCCGCCTCCAGCAAGCGATTACTCTGATTCAATGAATGGCTGTGATTGGTTCATCCAGCAATGCAGTAATTGGTTGAGCCGCGGCACTCAAGAACCAATCAGAGCAATTGCTTACTGGGAAGCTGGGTTTTCAAACTCCATTACCAGCAAGCGATGTTCTGTTGGCGCCGAGAACTGCAAGCAAGCCTGCCTGGAACTGCGGAGACCAGCGAGGGGGACCCAGATGGGGCTTGCTAGGTAAGTATTTTTTTTTTATTTTTTTCACACAGTGTAGCTAGGGCTTATTTCCAGGTTAGGGCTTATATTTCAAGCTCACCTCTCCCCCCCAAAAATTAGGACAAGGCTTATTGTAGGGGTAGGTCTAACTTTTGGAGAAACACGGTAATTAATGCATAACGGCGGAGAGCCGTCGGAAAGAACGCTTTTGTCATTAAATGAATTTCCTAACTGCTTCTTCCTGCTCAGCTTTCTGCTTCTGGTTTTGAGAGACTCCACATTATATCTTAATTCTGTACTAGACACGTCAGATTATCAGACTTTGTGGATTACTAGATCATAGAATCCTAGAATGGTAGAGTTGGAAGGGACCTCCAGGGTCATCGGGTCCGACCCCCTGCTCAATGCAGGATTCACCAAATCATCCCAGACAGATATTTGTCCAGCCTTTGTTTGAACACTTCCATTGAAGGAGAACTCACCACCTCCCGTGGCAACCTGTTCCACTCATTGATCACCCTCACTGTCTAATATCTCATCTGTGTCTCCTCCCTTTCAGTTTCATCCCATTGCTTCTAGTCTTTCCTTGTGCAAATGAGAATAGATGTCAGAAATAATGGAATTGCACTGTGCATGTCCTTGAGGTGTTCTCTCCCATCAGGTTATTACATCTGAGTACAATGGCACAGTTCACGGCAAACATACATTCACATGGGAGGATCAAGGAGCACAGAGAGCTGATCTGTGTACACCAACCTCATTGGCTGAGTTTTGGTGCAAAGTGATAATCCTCTCTTTTTTCATTGTGTACCTCGCCTTCAAACCAGTCTGTAGTTGGTGAGAGATGCAATCAGTATAACTGCTTTCAGCCCCACTGAGGAACGGGTCCGGATTCTGGTTCTAGCGCTGATTAATGAAGAAGGTGTTTCCTAGGCCCATCAGGAAACTCTGCTGGAGTAAAATAGGCCACATTTTTAAAGGGGTTCAGGCCTGTTAATAAATTTGGCATATCCTATGACAGTCATATTATAGGTAAGGGGCCCAGTTACAGAATTTGCATTGGGGCCAAAGAGCTTCTGGTTACACCCCTATAGCTCTCCTTCATTTGAACTCGAATGGTGAGGATTTTCCACAGCAAAACCACAACAAAAACTGCATCAAAATCTGCACCATTGTTGTAGATTTTGATACGTTTTTTGCCCCAGATCTGCGGCAGATTTCACCCTTTTCAATTAAAGGGGGGGTGAAATCTGCTACAGATCAATGGCAAAATCCACATCAATGGTCTGGATTTTGATGCAGTTTTCACAGCTGAATTTGCAGCATTTTTTCCACTGCGGAAAATCTGCACCGTTTCCGCTACGTGTGAAAGTACCCTTAGGCTGGGTTCACAGGGGGCGGAATTGCTGCGGAATTTCCATGCAGATTGTCCGCCCGCGGCTCCGTTTTTACCAAAAATAGCGCAACGTTTGCCAGAATTCTCATACAACACCAATAACCGTGTCTCAATGTCTGCACTTACGACAGAAAATAAAGGCGATTGAACTTATATTTTTAAAAAAAAATGTCTTCACGCCACTTCTACCCAAAACAGCGCCAACATTGTTTACAGGTTGTGGGTGGCATTGCAGCTCAGTCACATTCACCTCAATGGGACTGTAATACCAAACATAGGAGAAGGCAGCCATGTTTTACTAATCCTGTACAAACCGTTCGAAGGGGAAATATCTAAAATCCTCTACGTAAATATGTCCTTGACCCCCTATAGTGGCAGTCCGCTCTCTAGCAGCTTAGCTGTAATAGGACAATTATACGGGGATGATAAGTACAGATATTTCTTGGTATCGTTCATAATCATTCTACGTTTTTACTCTTTGAGGTTGAATTAATATTAATGTCATCGATTCTTCATGAAGTTCATGAATAGTAACAGCCGGATTTCCTTATAATAAGTTTTGTAAATTCCATCACTTTTCTTAAAGGACCAGTACACAAAATATTGGAGGCTTTCAAATGTGACCAGTATAAATGTATAAGCGTTTCTTGCGGACGTAGTGACAGCTGCCGTAGGGGGCTTCTATGTTAGAACAGTAAGCAATAGGTTGTATTCCGAAGACGGGATGTATTTCCACTGGGTGGGTGAAAGCTGATAGATCAGTGGGGATCCAACTGCTGGGACCCCCACCGATCCTGAAAATGAGGGGATCCCATTTCCCCATATCCCCTCAAATAAGAGTGGCTCCTCCCACCCACGATGATATCATTGAATGCTCAACCCCCCCTCCATTCACGAGAACTTAAAGTGATAGTGCAGAAAATCCTACACAAATCTGCAAACTGCAGTAGTCAAAAATAAATTTGTTGACTCTGCAAAATTACTTGTTTGACTCCATTCTCTTTTCTGCAGGACATCATGGGAGATACAGATGCTGGAGCCCATTGTCATATCAGAACCTAGGCCTACTGGAGGATCCTCTTGCCTTTTAGTGGGCCACTTTGACCCAAAGGGTCATGTTACCCCTTTCTCTTACAGAGTACAGTAATATGCTTACATGGGGATGTCTATGGGATGTGGTGATCAATCACCGCCAGCACCAGCAGGGATGTGGAAGAGGGGGGAGTGTTACCCTCCCCTTACACAGGGCAGCACCCTGTATTCACATGAGCAAAGGTCCTGAAACTTACTAGCCCCTTCTATTCAGATGAGCAAAGGTCCTAGAACTTTCTAGACACTGCAGCGGGACGTCCCACCTCCCTAAAAAGATCCTACAATTTACTAGGGACCTGAGAGAAAGTAATATGAGCTACCTCTCAGATGAGAAGGTGCAGGGGACAGCAATGTGTGCAGAGATGCTGCGGGGCTCAGAAGTAGGCTGAGCGTGATAGTCTGCAGAAGTCACAGGGACCAGTGAGAAGAGCAGCAGGAGCAGCTCAGCATCGATTGACGACTGCTTGAAACCGCAGCAGTGTTCTTCATCATTGGAAGAGTCATCAGTTCAGGAGCAGTGAGCTCCAAGCAAGATTTCAAGCTGTGCTATGGGTCCTCCAAACTGAAATCCATAGGAGGATTTCAGCAGCATCAGGATTGTAAGTGAGGCCGGCCTCAATAAAAGTTACATCGAGTGCACACTCAAAGTAACTTTCATGCCTGACAAGAGTGTATTGAGACAAGAGAAGCTCAAACAATTTGTACGAACTATGGCTGAGACTTCTTATTATATCTTGGCTGGGGACTTTGGGATAACATTATGTGAAGCCATTGCATATTAGTCGCGGAATATGGATAGTGTGTTACTATTCAGGACTCTTAGTTGCAATGGACTGTTATAATATTCCATATTGAAGTATGGATGGCTTTATCATAGCTATGCGAACCTTAAATGTTGCACTTATTCTATAAGACGTATATCATATTATTACTCCTTATTACCCGTAGCATAACAGTTATAGGTCTTATATAGTGGTAGTCAGGATACGTGACGGAACCGTAACGTGAAATAAAAACATTTGCTATTTTTGTAACTCCGTCGCCTGCGTCGTATCCTGCAACCTGTGTCCCTTACCACCACCTGCGACAAGTTCAATTTTAATAAACTTCTAATCAACTTCTACACAAGCCATGTTTCATATATACCTGCAGGCCCTGAATGTGACCGCTCAGCCCTCTTTTGTATTCCGCCGGCATCCACAGCGAAGGGAGTCATTAATATAAAGTGCAATGGGGACGAATGAGAAAGAAAAACGTTCTTGAACAGATATATATTTGAGAAGTGGTGACAGTGATCAATACACGGTGACACCAATGACATTGCAACAAGGGAAGATGCTGCAGAAAACAGAAGATGCAAGTATCAAGCCTTCCAAGACCAAAGAGAACATGTTATATCACATCCCAGTAGGATATTACTGAAGCGAAGCAAGCCTTGGAAGAATTAAGGTTTAATTCAGATATACCGGAACGCGCAGTGCTCCAATTAGACCCTGTCCGTAGACGCCATTTCCTCTTAGTGGTAGTCTATTGGGACGTTATTCAATCAATGTCTATGTGACTGTGTTATAAGATGATGTCATTATTAAACCACCTGGTGGCTTGTCCCTGACACAAAGTATCTTGGCTACTAAGAGTATTAGCAACCACAAAAGCTTCATCGGAGTCACAACAGTCGCACAAATTGACACTGCAGAGTGCATTGCGTCTGGAGACGGTAGATCATGACTAGCGAGATGAAGGTTCTCATTAAATTTGCAGATAAAGTGGAAAATTAACTGTCAAGAAAGAAGCATGGCCAGCCTCAGCTACGTACGACCCATGCGGTCACATAGGGTACCGACAACCAGCTTTGGGGGGAGCTACCCCTGTTTCCCTGAAAATAAGACATACCCTGAAAATAAGACATAGCATGATTTTCCAGAATTTTTAAGGATGCAAAATGATTTTTCAGGCTTTTTGAGGATGCGTGAAATATAAGCCCTACTCCAAAATTAAGCCCTGCTAACAGTTAATTTAAAAAGTCAATTTAAATAGTGTCCAGGCAGCTATGTATGTAAAAAAGTTAAACCTTTTTGAAGAAAAATTAATATAAGACACTGTCTTATTTTTGGGGAAACACAGTAAATAGATGAAGGCGGGGATGATTATCACCTTTAGATATTCCGTGTGGCAGTGTCTTGTAGAGCTACATGAAATACACTCCTTCTGGCTCTGGCTCCTCCCCTCTGATGTTCTGAGGCATCACTGTCAGCCAATCGGTGCCCCCCCCCCCCCAACACAATCACTTAGTTCTGCTACTATATTCATGTTATGAACTTGGTTCTGGTGCTGTATTTATGTACTAATCTTGATTCTAGTTTTTGTATCCATATACTGAGCTTGGTTCTGGTGCCATATTTATTCACTGAGCTTGGTTTTGGAATTGTAATCTATATATTGAGGTTGGTTTATACTAAATTTATGTACTGAGCTTTGTTCCAGTGCTGCATTTATGAACTAAATTTGGGTCTGGGGCTGTATTTATGTACTAAGCTTGATTTTGGTTTTGTATCAATGTACTGATCTTGTTTCTGGTGCTGTATTTATACACTGAGCTTGGTTTTGGAATTGTAATCTATATATTGAGGTTGGTTTATACTAAATTTATGTACTGAGCTTCGTTCCAGGGCTGTATTTATGTACTAAGCTTGATTTTGGTTTTGTATCAATGTACTGAACTTGTTTCTGGTGCTGTATTTATACACTGAGCTTGGCTCTCGTATTGCTTTTATATATTGAGGTTGGTTTGTACTATATTTATGTACTGAGCTTGGTTCTGGTTCTGTGTGTATTTAATGAGCTGGTTTCTGGTGCTCTATTTAGGTACTGAATTTTGTTCTGATGTATTTATGTACTGAGCTTGGTTCTTGTATTCTATTTTTGTATTCAGCTTGGTTCTGGTGCTGTATTTCTGTATTGTATAGAGAGGGGACGAGCTGGGAAATGGTGTTTTCATATTATTGGTTGCCAACAGTTACGTCATTTCCCCAAGCACTGCATGCTGTGTGAATATATTAGTGGCTAAAGACAATTGCCCTCACAGCCTGCCTATATTTAATTCATTTATGGACTTAGTAAAGATTTAGTTTAGCCACCTATTCCTCCATTTTAAAGTGTCTTTGTCTGTTTTGATTGCATATATGTCAATAAAATATAAATTTAAATAATTCTCTTTTGGGAGGGTATAATTAGGCTATTTTTTTGCCTTTGTCAATTTTTTGTAAATTGTATTTATGTTTTGAGCTTGCTCCTGGGGTTGTATTGATGTTATGAGCTTTCTTCTGGTCCAGTATTTATTCACTGAGCTGTTCTGGTGTGGGTCTTCCGCTATCTTGTGGCTTTCCGCACAAGCAGAATGCAGGCAAACTGGCTATAACTGCCATATATATATATATATATATTGTAGCAAGCGGGGTACACTTACCTGCGGATCGTCAACCTATTGCACGTGAAAATGGCACACCACACGTGTAGAAACTGCTCAGGAGATGTGGATTTCTTTATCTGGCTCCTGACAGCCTTTATTTGTCATCACCGCAATCACAAAACACAGCAATATCATTTAACGTCAATATACACCGTCCATATGCACCCCACTTGGGTGTCGTCCCTGTCGGACTGTGGCCTTTGCTAGGCCACCAGCCTGCAGCACCCCAGCTCTGCTGCACTGGTCCTCTCTCCCTCTTGATTATGGTAGGAACTGGCCCTTTTCTAGTTCCTGCTCCACCCCTTTGTGTTAACCCTCGCACATATATATATGATGTTTTTTGTCTTATGGGTGTGAGGTTGGAAAACAATTCTGTACAGTCTGCCATCTAACCTAAGGCTGACACTGATCAGAGCAGACCAAAGTTTTATTTTTGTTGCACCCAGATAGCCACATTTAGGATACCTGTAGTCCACAAGTAAATGCTACTAGTTGGACATTCATGTACAATTCATGGCATGGTCTTCCAGGAATATAAATGTGTTCACTTTTCGGTACTTTAAAGCTAATGGCGCTTTGTGCAGGACTAAACACGACCCGATGCACGCATTGACAAGCTGCCAATGTTGGGGGATAATCCCTCAGTGTCATGATGAATTTAGCATTACTGTAAATGTGTCCTTGTTCATAACAGAGGCGATGAGACTTGGGATAAATCCCCGGCTTACATTATCATGTGGCTTCTTAGCGCAGCTACTTATTCACTTTGTAGAGGAAAACATCATTTCAGATGTGGATATATTTCATGCTGTCAATAGTCAGTGGGATACAGACTGCAGAAGAGCCCTATAGCAAAGAGCGACATAGATCCACCATTATGATGCCAAGTTTTGGGACAAAGGGACCCAGTGTTTGTTTCCCTCTGTGCCCCTTTTATGACATTTGGGACAATTACTTGCTAACAGTTCCTCTGGAGAGGAGAGTCTTGTGCTGGGTGTCTTCACCCATTAGCAAAAGGGGATGGAACCAACCAGGAACCCCTTAACAGCACCCTTGCTAACGGCATTCACAAATACACTATCCTACCAAAGTAATTAAAGACCTGAGCAAGAATCAATAGTCGTATTTATTTCCATATGTTAATACTTAGTGGGGCTCCTTTGGCCCTAATGACATTGGATACTCTCCATGGTCTACTTTCTACTTAACGTCTGACACATTTCAGCTAATATTTCCCTCCATTCATCCTGCAAATGTCTGGCAAGTTCTTTCAAAAAAGATGGACACTGCTTATACTTCCTGACTTGATGTTTCAGCTCATTTCAAAGATGTTCAGTATGGTTCAGGCTGGGACTCTGTGCAGCCGGTCCAATTGTGGAACATCCATATCCTTAAAACAATGTAAAACAGCATTGGATTTGTGACAGGGTGCGTTGTCTTATTGGAAGTATGGCCGACCATTCCTAGAGTATTACCACATTGTCGGCAGCACATTATTGCCTGGAATGCCAGGGTACACCTCCGTGTTCATGGTTCTTGCTGCTACAACCAACGGACTGAGACCATGCCATGTAAAACATCCCCAGACAATAACGGAACCGCAGCTGGACTTTACTGCTGGCTCAACACACTCCGGTAAAAGGCGTTCCCCGGGCTCCTCCACACACAGGTACCTCCATCTGATTTGAAGATGAAATAGTAGGATTCGGTACTTCATAGAATGTTCTTCCATTGCCCAACTGTCCAAAGACAACGCTCCTTGCACCACTGTAGATGGCCTGATGCATCATCTTTAAAAGAACTCACCAAATGTTTGCAGGATGAATTGAGGGAAATACCAAGTTTATCAGACATTAGTAGAAAGTATGCCATGGAGTGTATCTGATTTCATTAGGGTCAGAGGAGTTGTTTAGTGGGTAGTTGTCCTTCATTAAAGGGATTCTTCAGAAATATACAGCAACCCTCCAGTCCCTGACAAACCAAGACAGTGTTACTGTTTCTCTGACTACCTGATGCACACTGTGCATTGGTAGTGCATCAATAGTCTAAGACACTACACGCTGCTCTGATTGGCCAGAGTTTTCACGTGAGCAGTGCTGACCAATCAAAGCAGCATGTAGTATCTTAGATGACCAATGTTCTACCATGGCACAGGTAGCCTGAGAATCGGTGCCAGCATCATGGTTTAAATTTCTGGAGAATCCCTTTAATGGAGGACAATTACCCACAAAACTGAATATATTCAAACCGGTTCAAAATCTATATATCTTATAATACTGTGGAGTCATTAGAGGGGTCATCCATCTTTGAACTATTGATGATCTATCCTCAGAATAAGTCATCAATAGTTGATCGGCAGCGATCCACCACCCAGGTCCCTCACCAATAGGTTGTTCGCCAGGCCGCTGCGCTTGAATATAGAGCTACTGTGCAGCTGGAAACAGACAGCTCCATATACACTGCAGTGGCCAAGGATGGTATTGCAGGCACCGTTGCCATTACATTACACATGCTTCACAGAAGAGATACAAACTGATACTTTGTACATGTATCAGCACATGGCTTGAGATTCTGCATAGCACGTCCAGCCAGTAAACCAAATTTGCTTCTTGCATCCACTGTTACCATAGTGAGGTGTACTTGGTGTTGCCATATCAACACTTTAATAGGGGGATGCTGATCAAAAAATGCATAGTTGAAGCCTGCATTGGTTAAAATGCAGTCCTGCAGCGAGCCTTTTCCATAAATGTACTCATACGTGTAGAAATCTCCTAGGAGATGTGAATTGGAGTGGAGCGTCAGCCAGAGAAATAAGAAAGCCAGCGAGACGGCTCCAAGACTACAAGTACTTGTGCAGAGATTTACAGATCTTCAGTTGAAAAACCTCTCTTGTGTGGTCTAGAACTTCAGCACTTGCATCATCTAGATTAGGGGTCCCCAACTCCAGTCCTCAGGGACCACCAACAGGTCAGGTTTTCAGGATATCCTATAGTAAGAACACCAGTGGCAATGTCTGAGGCCCCGACAATAATTACATCACCCGTGCAACACTGAGGAAATCCAGAAAACATGACCTGTTGGTGGTCCCTGAGGACTGGAGTTGGGGAACACTCATCTAGAACATGATGGGACAAAATGGTTATGGTTAGCAAGGTTGGCCTGAACTTCTTGCCATCCATGCAATTACACAAGGTGCCAGCCACCAACATGTAGGGGAGCACTAAGGCCTCATGTTCAGGGCACGCGCGGATTCCGCATGCGGATGCACTGCGAGCAGGGGCGTAACTATAGAGGGTGCAGGGGATGCGGTTGCACCCAGGACCAGGAGCCTCAGGGGGCCCATAAGGCCTCTCTTCTCCATGTAGGGAGCCCAGTACTATGAATAAAGCATTATAGTTGGGGGCCCTGTTACAGATTTTGCATTAGGGCCCAGAAGCTTTAAGTTATGTCTCTGTGCAGCATAGTTTAGGTATGGGTACGGGTACAGATACAGATAGAGGTGGGGCACCAGCTCACGTTTTGCATCCGGGCCCTTGAGCCTTTAGTTATGCCCCTGACTGCGAGTGATCATGGATTTAATTTGTAAAAGCTGGCGGGAGGTCGCGAATTCTTTGGTTTTTTTTTGCGGATGTGCGCGGATGCACAGCGGATCATCCGCGTGGAGAAAATCTGCACCTCCCAGCCTTTTCATCACCTTCCTAGTTGATTTTAACCTTCATATCCACAGTGCATGTATTTGCAGATGTACGGCGGATCATTCGCTCCCATAGAGATGAATGGAGCCCATCCCCGCGCCATCTGCGTTATAATGGAGCATGCTGCGATTTCCCTTCTGCTCGTTCCCTCCACAAATCAAATCCGCAAGTGTTAAATTAAGTACGGATGTCCCCTGCTTCTCCATGGGCTGTTTGAACTGCGGATCATCCGCGCGGCGCGCAATTCAATTTTGCCCATGGGCATGATGCCTCCTAAGGGGATGTAGTGCTGGAGGCAATCATTCCCACTTAGATTCGCCTGCCAAATAATGTTTTTCCTCCATGCAGCAGCATCTTGTGGAGCTACATGAATCACCGTCCTCCTGGCTGTGTTTCCTACCCTCTGATGTTCTAAAGCACGCCTGTCTGCCCATCAGTGCCTCCATAACACAGTCACTTAGTTCTGCTTCTGTATTTATGTTATGCTCTTGGTTCTTGGGCTGTATTTATGCTATAAGCTTAGTTATGGTTCTGTATTTATGTACTGAGGTAAGTTATTATGTTGTATTTGTGCTATGAACTTATTTTTGGTGCTGTATTTATGTTATGAGCTTGGTTCTGGTGCTGTATTTATGTTATGAGCTTGGTTCTGGTGCTTTTGTATGCTATGGAATTAGTTCTGAGGCAGTGTTTAGGTACTGAGCTTGGTTATTGTGCTGTATTTATGTAGTGAGAGATTGATTCTGGTGCTGTATTTATACCTTAAGCTTGGTTTGGGTCAGAGGCGTAACTTGAAGCTCCTGGGCCCCGATGCAAAACTTGTAACAGGACCCCCAACTATAATGCTTTACTCATAGTACTGGGTTCCCTATATGGAGAAGAGAGGCCTTATGGGCCCCCTAAGGCTCCTGGGCCCGGGTGCAACCGCATCCCCTGCATCCTCTATAGTTACGCCCCTGGTTTGGGTGATATATTTATATTATGATGTTGGTTCTGGTGCTGTATTTATGTTATTAGCTTGATTCTGATGCTGTATTTATGTACTGAGGTTGGTTCTAGTGCTGTATTTATGCTATAAATCTGGTTCTGGAGCCATATTTATGTTATGGGCTTGGTTCTGGTGCTGTATTTATTCACTGAGCTGTTTTGGTGCTGTATTTATGTTATGTATGTTATGAGCTTGGTTCTAGTTTCACTATTTATTTACTGAGCTCTTCTGGTATGGGTATGCTGGTACCTTGCTGCTTTCTGTGCAAGCAGTACAATATATATATATATATATATATATATATATATATATATATATTAGTGATATATACAGTATATATATATATATATATATATATATATATATATATATATATATGACGATGAGTCGCAAATAATTCTGTACAGGGTGCCATATAACGTAAGGATGGCTGGTTTCAGGATTGGGAGGCTATGTTGTCCTACGTTTTCTATACAGTCCAGGTTTCAGCCTTTCACATGGATTATATCTCTACCATTTCTCCTCTTTGTTCTTGGCCATACATATAAGATAACTGATACAGTATATCCCATGACCATACCCTTTTTACATACATGGTTGACTTGGCTGAGCGCGTATGATTCATTGAGGGGGAACAAGCCCTGCCAAACACTTCTGGGAGCGACTTATCTCCTGGTAGAACAAAGTTTACCAGGATGATGAAATGGAAACCCAACATGCTCGATCCTCGTTTCCCCCAAAATCTGCCAATGGGGGCAGTAAAAATGCAACCAAACACATTAAACAAAATTGACCAACATTGATCTAAGGAGCAAGGGCAGGATTTATTGCCCACAGATGTTGGCATGTGTGGTATATGCCATTTTCGCTTTGTCATTTGGCACGGTGCGCTGTATACGGCTGCCATAACATTGTATGTGTCTCCCTATGTATTACAGCACACTTCTCATTACTATCATTTGTATGACATACGGGAAACATCATTCTTCTCTGCTACGTGTTTTTGCATTCCTTGTTATGAATGACTAATTCACTCATTCGCAAGTAATAGAAGTCATTTACAGCAAGTGTTTGGCCTTGGGAGATTGCACAATACATACACAAGACATCAGTGGATACAGGGGCTATTCCTGGATTCTGTACATAATACCGGATGTGGAGATGAAAGAAAAGGTAGGAAAAGCCCTCGTTACCCGAAAAAGACAACCGTGATAAAACCTGCAGTGTAAATGACCCCCTCGCCATGAGGGCTTTAGTTCACGGAAGCCTTCCTACATAGGGATACGTATTTACCATATGAGCTCATGGAAGATAGGGATCGCCCTGAGTAATAAGCGTCCTCCTAGACATCGGTTGAAGTATGATAATAGACCGTAAGCTTTTAAATAAAAGGATCTATAAGGTTCTACTATTGGTACTCATTGTCAAAAACCATCCCTCCCCTAGAAGTTGTCGGAGTGGAATGAAACTTTCTCTGTGTGATTGTAACGCTGATATAAGTGAGTGATTACAATATCAGAGCAAAAGGAGCATTTATTGTGGGAAACGTACCCCTTGTAGGGAGGTTCCAGTACCCTGTTGTACCGCCTCTACCTTGGATACAAGATGTGATACAGGTGGGCATGGAGGCTCTAGTAGCCGATTGTACCACCCCCCCCCCCCAGCTTGGATACAAGATGTGTTACGGGCGGCCATGGAGGCTTTAGTACCCTGTTGTACCGCCTCTAGTCTGGATACAAGATGTGATACAGGCAGGCATGGAGGCTCTAGTACCCTGTTGTACCACCTCTAGCTTGGATACAAGGTGTGATACAGGCAGGCATGGAGGATCTAGTACCCTGTTGTACCGCCTCTAGCTTGGATACAAGATGTGATACAGGCGGGCATGGAGGCTCTAGTACCCTGTTGTACCACCTCTAGCTTGGATACAAGATGTGTTACGGGTGGCCATGGAGGCTCTAGTACACTATTGTACCATCTCTAGCTTGGATACAAGATGCAATACAAATACAGACAGGCATGGAGGCTCTAGTACCCTGTTGGGTCGCCTCTAGCTTGGATACAAGATGTGATATGCGCGAGCATGGAGGCTCTAGCCTCCATGTTCAGAATGACACAGGGACCTGTAACAATGGTGCCACCGGTCTCTGGATAGCGGATAGCGATACAATTGGAGCTGCTCATGCTTGTCGGACGATCAGACGCTCCTCTCTACTGTTGGTCTGTTGGGGGTCCTGAGCCCGGTCACCTTGTGTGCCCTCACACATCCACTGGTCCCAACACCTCCTAACAGTTTGGTCAGACACTTCTCTCTACTGGTGGTCTGTCGGGGGTCCTGAGCCCAGTCACCTTGTGTGCCCTCAAATATCCACTGGTCCCAACACCCCCTAACAGTCTAGAGTCTGGTCAGATGCTCCTCTCTACTGGTGGTCTGTCGGGGGTCCTGAGCCCGGTCACGTTGTGTGCCCTCACATATCCACTGGTCCCAACACCTCCTAACAGTCTAGAGTCTGGTCAGATGCTCCTCTCTACTGGTGGTCTGTCGGGGGTCCTGAGCCCGGTCACCATGTGTGCCCTCACACATCCACTGGTCCCAACACCTCCTAACAGATTGATCTGAACAACTCAAGTGGTGGGGAATTCGTCTATTGCACCATAGAGGCATCTAATAGTCAACAAGCTCTACACAAGCAGGAGAAGAGGTCACTGCACACAAGGAGCCTCCGAGAGCCTTTTTCTAGGCCAAGGGGGGAACCACTTTTAGGACCTCAGGTGACAAGACCGTTCATCTAATCACACTGCTAATTTTATAATTATCCGTATATCTTCCTGAGATGGAACTGCAGCAAAACAACAACTTCTTTTAGGGGCGTGATTTTTTTGACAAAAATGTAGTAACTTTCTAATGTGTATGAGGTCTGCTCAAATTTTCCCAACAGATGAGGTGGGGAGAAAATAGGTCCAAGGAGGACTCATTGTAACGCCTCCCAGACAGCTGTTCAAGGTGTATGGGGACCTTAAAGAGATTGCCTGGGCGTTTTACTATTGAGGAACAATCCTCAGGATAGATCCGCAGTTGGTCGGCAGAGGTCCACTGCTCAGGATCCCTACTAATCAGCTGATTGCCCAGCCCACTGTCAGTGTAGACAGCGCTGGAAGAAGACAGCACTGTCAACATTGTGATAGCCCAGTGTGATACTATGTTACCAATCTGGGACAATGCAATATAGACAGCACTATCTGCTTCAAGTGTTGTCTATACTGACAGCGGGCCCAACGATCAACTGGTTAGTGGTGGTACTCTGCTGATCAACTATTGATAACCTTCCCTAAGAAAAGTCCCGGATAACCCCTTTAACCCCTTCCCGCTCCAGGGCGTAAGTTTACGGCCTGGCAGCAGGGTACCTTCCGCAACAGGGCGTAAACTTACGTCCTGGGGATAGCGTGGGATCATAAATGATCTTGCGCTGTCCGGCAGTGGAAGCCGTCTGTCAGTGATAGTCGGCCTCCCGCTGCAACAGTGCCCACTCCCCACTGTTAACCCCTTCCCTGCTGTGATCTATGTAGATCGCGGCATGGGAAGGGCTCACAGAGGGAGCGCGCTCCCTCTGTGACGTTGTCGGGCTCTCGCGATATAATCACAGAGAGCCCAGCTGGTTGCCATGGCAACAGGACCCCAGATACCGATGTCCTGTATTGCCATTGCCCATGATCGCTGTAATAAGCGATAAGGCAGTGCAGGAGAAAAGTCCTGCAAAGCGTTATCATAGTGATCAGAGCTGGTATGGTGTAAGTCCCCCAGAGGGACACAGATAGTGTAAGAAAAAGGATCCAAATAAAAAAAGTAAAAGAAAATGTAATAAAACCCCTTTTTATGTGCTTTTTCTCATATTAGCATAAAAAATGAAAAAAAAATCCCACATATTTGGTATCATCAAGTCCATAACGATGTGTTTAATAAGTTGCACATGCTTTTTATTCTGCACAGCAAAAAGTGTAAAAAACGCTAAAAAACTGAGGCCTCCCAAAAAACGCAATAAAAGTGATCAAAAAAGCCGTATGTACCCCAAAATGGAGCCATTAAAAACTACAGCTCGTCTCGCAAAAAATAAGCCCTCAAGGAGCTCTGTCCATTGTAAAATAAAAAACTTACAGGACTTTGAATGCAGCGATTTAGAAAGAAAAAAAGATTTCCAAAAAAGGGTTTTTATTGCAGAAAAGTGGAAAAACCTAAAAAATATAAGAATTTTGGTATCGTTGTAACCGTACCGGTCCGCAGAAAAAATGGATTGTGTCATTTATGCTGCATGATTACCGCTGTAAAAAAAAAAACCAAAAATCTATGGCAGAATTGATGCGTTTTCTCTCCCTGCGATCATAAAAAAATAATAAAAGTTTTACGATATAGTCTATGTACCCAAAAATGGCACAAATAAAAACTACAGTTCGCCACGCAGAAAACAAGCCCTTATACGGCCGCGTCGACGGAAAAATAAAAAAGTTATGGCTTTTACAAAAGGGAGATGAAAATCCGCCAAAAATTGTTGCGTTCTTAAGCCCAAAATAGGCCATGTCGTGAAGGGGTTAAGAGACATTTCACAATAGCCTTTTTGCGTTCCGTCACGAGAGCAGCAAAACGAAAAAAAAAATGTTTGTTTTCCTGCCCACAGAAATAAATCTTTATTGAACTTTTTTTAATACCATTTTTTAATCCTTAAAGGGAACTTGAAGATGCGATGGTTTGATCGCTAGAATAGTACACTGCATTACTTATGTACTGCACTTTATTATGTCTATGACAGCAGGATATTAAACTCTGCAGGAGATGGGGCCTAATAGGCTGAGATACATGGCCGACATGGAGGCCTTTGTAAGATGTCCAGCTGCCATGGGAACCCATTAGTACCTTTTCATCACACTGTGGGGTACTGACGGGGGGCAGAAGGATCTCCCTCCTCCGGTCATCTGCTTACATTCTGCAGTTGCTATTGATTGTGGCATGTAAGGAGTTAAACTGCCAGGATCTGAGATTTCACCACCCCTGGCTGTTAGAGCAGGAGCCTGGCTGTCGGTAGTCAGCTAACCCACTGCCTTAAAAATATGTGCGTGTGGGTTTAAAGCCCATTAGTGAGGTCAGTAAAAAGGCGTACTGCGGTCACTAAGGGGCTAAAATAACTGCTATAATTGTATATTTACGCCAAACGCCTACATTTACGGATGTATAGAGTTGTGCGCTTGTTTCCCAACTCATCATAGTTAAAATATGAGTCATATGAAACGATGCCGAGAACATGAACCAGGTGACACTGCGGCACAGAATCGCAACGAAGGTCCGCAATAAAGTTCTTCACACTCACGCCGCGCCGCTAATAACAATATGGAAGACTCGAAGGCTTCCGCCCACGCAATTCATTATATATAAATAGAGAGGGTCGAAGGACGGGAGCAGCAATCGTCTCGTCTCTACACATCTCCTCCAAGGAAAGCAGCGCAAATCTTCTGCTGGTACT
This sequence comes from Eleutherodactylus coqui, assembly GCF_035609145.1. NCBI lineage: Eukaryota > Metazoa > Chordata > Amphibia > Anura > Eleutherodactylidae > Eleutherodactylus > Eleutherodactylus coqui. The sequence continues at coordinate 26,636,128 of NC_089846.1, read as the reverse complement.
TACTGTATAGCAGTCATGTACTACGCAGGGCTCCTTCACTTGGGCGATTGTGCCAAAACGCTCTCCACAGCATACCGTAAATGAGGTTGGACGAGGTAGATTTGCTCGTGTATCGGCGCATAGGGCTGTACTTTTTGCACATGCAGAGCCCGTTCATACGCGCATGCGACAAACCTTTTCCGTGGTCTATTGGCCTAATGAGGTTCAGACGTGTTCTTTACCCCGGTTTTGTGCAGTGCTTCACGTATCCCCGTATTTGTGCACTCCCATAGACTTCTATGCAGCCCTTAGTGCATAAATCTGCAGGAAAATAGAGCAGGTCCTATTTTTTTGCTCACGCATGAAATGCGAATTTTTGCGCATATTACTGTATTTTTTGCAGGACCGTTTTATATGGGCGCGGGACACACCCACACCCTGATTTAGAAGGCTACTTAGCCTAATTAGTTTTTTTGGTAGAATTATGCAGCATATTGCAGAATTACGCGGGTATTGAGTGCGCATTAGCGCATCTCCCATAGACTTCTATGGGGCAAATGCACGCAAAAAGAAGAGCATGCTGCCTTTTTTGGCGCACACAGAAATGAGGAATAAGAGCAAACCCATTGAAATGAATGGGATCTATTCTCTGAGTATTGTGCGTGCATATATTGCGTGTGCAAAACACGCTGGTGTGAATCCACCCTCAGGCTAGTTTCACACCAGCGATCACGATTTTGCCACGAGAAAATCACGGCAAAATCGCGTCTTAGCTCGCTGCGATTTTTATGCTTTTTTTAGAGAATAATCTCACATCGCTGCCGCCTGCGATGCAATCAATAATTGCGATAATGTGACTTTCTAATATGAAAATCGCATCGCAACGCATGTTTGTTGCATTGAGTAAGAGTAAGGATGGCTTATACTCACACGAGAGTAAGTGCAACACGCATTTAATACCGCAACGTAGAGCAGTGAACGGGGTTAAGGGCAGACTCACACAAGTGCGTTTGCGTGCGCAATACCCAGAGAATAGAAACTATTGATTACAACGGGTACATTCCAATCAGGGGTGTTTGCAAACACATTCCGCCCACGCAAAAAAAACCCCAAAAAACGCAGCATGCTCTTTTTTACTGCACATTTCAGCACCAAAGGCCCCAACTTTGTGGGGAAAGAAACACATCTGGAAGTGATAGTATATATAGTATTTTAACCCTTTCTAATCCAATTTGTATCCTGGTTTTCCTAGGGGGCTTACCTTTATCTGCTGTTATACAATAGCGCTATCTGCTGGCTAAAGCCAGTACTGCATGAGGTGACACGTTGGATAGGCTCCGACAGCAGAGGGGCTGGCAATATACAGTAAGAGAACCCCGACGGACGTCTTCCAACATCAGAGGTGTACAGCCTTAAATCATAATGTCTTAAGACGTCAGACAGTGGATTGGAAAGGGTTAAATCGGGACGCGGCTGTGTCCTGCGCCCATGTGAAATGGCCCTGCAAGTACAGTAAAATGCGCAAAAAAGCGCACAGAAGCACGTCATTCGTGGCGCATATGCATTGCACTGATTTACGTGCATATTGGCGCATAGTACTGTACCTTTTGCGCACATAGGGCCTATTTACATATGTGCGCAAAACACCCTCGCAATGATTTAAAAGGCCATTTAGCCTAATGAGGTCCAGATGTGTTCTGTTTTTCATGGAATTGCGTAGCGTATTGTGCATTTGCGCATCTCCTATAGACTATTATGGGGCCTTTGCAGCGCAATACGCAGAACGATAGAGCAGGTCCTAATTTCTAAACATGTTCATGAGAACGAACCCATTTACATCAACGGAGTCTATTCTCTGCACCTTATGTGCGTATATTGTATGCACGAAAAAACATGCGCAAATACGTTTATCTGAAGAACGCCAAAGGGCACCAAAGTCCCCATAAAAGTCCATGGCAGGTGGAGAAGTGCAGTCAATGCGCACGCAAATGTGCAAGATGCTGCGCATTTCCATAAAAAAAAACACATCTGGACTGCTAAATGGCCTTTTAAATTAGGCGCAGGGGCGCACAAAGTAGAGCACAATGCGCCGATACTAATGCAAATAAACCTTGTTCATGGCGCAAATACGTAGCACTGCAGCATGTGCAATTGTGCATACGTCCATGTAAAGCCACCCTTAGGGCGCCCACCCACTGGCGTTTGCGATTTCCGTGCGTGAAAAACGCAGCGTTTTCGGCGCGTTTTTCGCGGCGTTTTCGCGGCATTTTCGCGGCTTTTTCGCGCCATTTCCATTGACATTCATGGGTGCATTAGGAGAAAAATAAGGACACATATGCAACTGACAGTTACTATGTTAAAAAACGCAACGGACCGAAAAAAAAACGCCAGTGGACAGGAACACATTCAAAACTAATTGCTCTTGAGAAAAAACGCAAAACGCAAAGGAAAAAAAAACGCCAGTGGGTGGGCGCCCTTAAGGTGGACACTCACTAGCGATATTTTCTCTCTTGCGCTGCGAAAGCACAAGAAGATTCTCGCCTCGCAGCGCAAGAAAGATGCTGGTATAGAACCGGCATATTGTTAGTGCCTTCAATGGGGCCAGCGACAGCAGCGCTAGCCCCATTGAAAACATAGGCGGAATGTCGCGGACTTCTGCCACAGCTGTGGCAGAAGTCCGCGGCATTCTATTCCATTGCTTTCAATGGTTTCTGGCAGCAATGGTTTCTGCCAAGCCCCGTGGAATGATTATCGGGGAAGGACTTGAAATATAAGCCCTTCCCCGATAATCATCAATAAGTGGTAAATAAAAAAAATATATATATTACTCACCTCCGCAGCGCTCAGACGCGTCCTCCTGCTGACTCCCCGACACTGCTATTAAGCTCTTTCAGCAGTCGAGGATTTAAAAATCCCTGCCTCCTGAAAGGGCTGTGCAGATTGGCTGAGGGCTCAGCCAATAGCAGCTACTCACACATAGCCCTTAGCTATTCATTCATTAGCGTATTTATCGCCCCGGGCGCTGCTGCATGAGTGTTAAAAAATATGCAGAAGTGCTGGCACGCAACGATCAGCAGAAATCCTTGGAATGACCATTAACGCCAAATTAGGGCGAGTGGTCTTATTTTCCAGCGTTGTACGCAAGGTTACTCTCTCTCCCTCCTTTTTTTCCAGCTGCCATAGAAGTCCATGGGAGCTAGCTGCGTATCGCGTCGAAAGATAGGGCAAGAGCTATAAAATATACGACTGAAAACGATCGACTAGGTCCTCTTTTACGCGGGGGGGGGAAAAACGTTCATCTGAATGCAGCCACTGTAATCCAATGCTTCGTACGGTCGCGGTTTAGGTCCGTTTTTTTAACGCGCCTAAATACCTGCGTAAATAGGGTCGTGTGAAGCCGCCCGTAGAGAGATGTTTTTGCCTCCGCACCAGAACCTCTGGAATTAATTCTAGCATTGGCGCAAACAATACAAGCGTCGGAATAATGAGAAAATAAGCAGTGTAGTATGTGACAACAGGAGCACGTTTGGAACGTCTCACAGCCCTGTTTATCCAGCTCCCCTGGCAGACATCTATAATCTGTTACTTGATAATTAGGGACTAATGATTAGTTATTGTGCTATGATTAGTTTATACATAATTGCATACATGATGTACCCACTTTTTTTCCTCCCACGTATCTTAATTGTTTTACCGTCATGTCTTAGGCTTTTGTATCAAACTCAGCCACAAAGAGCAAAGAGTTAAGTCTCTCTCCAGATACAAGAACTGCCGAGGGCAAAAGTGGACCTTTTGAGAAATTTTTAGCTAAGGTTCTGGGCTGTCGATCTAAAATTTGGTCTTCTTAAGATACATATTGACTTGTCTTAAAGGGTTTGACCAAGAAACAGAAAACAACGTTTATTCGAAGAGTTTCAAGGAGAACCCAGTTCCCTTTGTAGTAAGGCATTTGATCTAGTGGGCAAAAGTTAGGCCTTTACTAAATACCAGGGGTCGGATTGAGAACTTAAAGAAGCCCTAGAAAAAAATCTAAAATTGGCTCCATGTATTAGGTGGGTCCAAATTGGTAGAAGACGGGGTCAACGCAAGTAGGAAGAGTCAGCAAACCGTTTGTTGTAGCAACGTTTGTGTTAGGGTGGTTTCACATCTGCAGCGAGGTTCTTCCGCTTCCCTGTTCTGTTTCGGGGAGCAAGAAAGGCGAATCCCCGTGGACGAATGGCTTTGTCTTAGGATAGAACGAACAGCACTGAATGAATCCCATTGACTAGGATGGAGTGCGTTTGCTTTCCTCTTAGCTGATGAGTATTTTGTGTTGGATCTCCAATGAAACCTCCGACCAGAGGTTCCAACTTAGATAAGAAACCACCTGTAGCTGGGAGCAATACGATGCTAGGTAGAGTAGCCCTGTGTAGAAACTAAAGCAGTGGACAACATTCTTTAAGAAAGAAAAGCAGTAATTGGACCTCAAAGCAGAAGCAAGCCCACCAGGAATTCGGCAAGTCTAATAAATTGTCAATTCACCCTTGTCGAATACCCTTTCAAAGGGGTTAAGAAAATAAGTGTTCCCATCTACTGTCTCCAAAGAAACAGCACTCTTTCCTAGAACTCGGGGCTATGAGGAAGAGTGTTATGTGGCCCCTCTGGACTCAGCTGGGAGGTTCACAGAGGGCATTTATAGCTTTCAATTTTCCAAACCTTGAATCCTGTTTTGGACTATGGCCCACCAGAGGAAGTGATTTGGATTGTACATCCATCTATACAGAACATGTACATGTCCAATCTTCATTGCATTGTACATTCTGCTGTTATTAATTAGTTAGATTCAAGATTATAGGGAGGACAAAAAGGGGGCAGAAGCCCAAGGGCCTCTACCATTCCACCATCTTGGGTCCGCCACCACATCCTTACAAGTCTCAGATTAAATAGAGAGTGATCCCCAAAAGAATATTTTTTAAAATGCACATGTGTTAAAGCAATAGGAGTAGCTGTACTCACTGATTCGTTCGCCCGGCGATCCCTCCCTGAGCCAGAATGGACAGCTGCTCTGACATTGGGAAGAACCCAGTTGGCTGCGATGTCCCCTTCCGAAATCTGCTATTTGCTTGGGGCGCTGAGGGCGGGACCCAAGGCGATCAGCTGTTTTCCCTAAGGACCACATTGTAAAGGTGGTTGTATCTGATGGCCAAGCCCTTTTAAGGGGATCAGCAAGTCATAAGAAAAAGTTAGGTGGGGTTGGACCTCTGTGACCCATTGCCAAGAATGAGAGCTGCAATTTCCGATTCTTACATGGACAGCAGGCTGAGCGTGCCTCATCTGCCTTCATGCAAATGAATAAGAGTGTCAGAAAAAGCCTGGTGCCCTTACTTAGCCATTTCCGTCACTCCCTTTGCTGTGAATTAAAATGGCAGAAACGAGGACACTCATCTGATTGAGACACCACCATTTTATTCTATGGAGAGCGTTAGCACATGTCTTTCCTACTCTCCGTCCGAGAATATGGATTTGGTGTCCCCTCATTCTCCACCATGGTGGGACTCACAGGGGTCCGATGTTCACCTAACTTGGGGTGGCTTTTTACGCGACTATCGCTCAAAATAGTAGCTAAAACGTACAAACAACTGCTGTTTGTGCTTTTATACGGGGCAATTCCTGTTCATTTGGTCAATTTCACAATTGCTAAACGAATTGTTGGGCACATTCATCGACTAGTTAAGGGGTGTGGGGTTCTTTGGCCGGTGTGTATTTGAAGTTCCAACCCCTCCCCAACAGAGACTCATTGGTTGCCGAGTGCACTAAACTCCCATAAATACGTGCAAGCGGTCTTCGACTGAAAACTCACTGCTTCGGTCTCTTGCTGGTTTGACTGAACAGTCGATGCTGCGGCCTTTTGTTCTTCTTGACTTCAAGGACTGTTTTTTTCTTTTTTCGTTTGAACCTATTCAGACATATACTGTATCCTCTTTTTACTTACCTCTGATAACAGATGAACCGAATGAATTAAATCATTGCAGCACCGAATGCTCCGTCGAAAGCCAACCCGGCAAGAGATTGTCTCTTTGAAGACCAAAACCAGCCAGAGACTGTAGTATCTAGTGTGCTTTTGAAGACCAGCAGAGACTCTTCAGTTGAGGATCATGGACACGTAGTTGTGAGTTTTTAGGAACCAATAGGCATTAAGAGAAAGGGTAAAATGTTCAAAAAAGGCGGGAGCCAATTGGCAGGAGTTGTAAGCCAAAAAGTGCACACCTTCCCGCAAAGTTGTTGGCTAGTTGTTGAAAGACAGCAATTACCTGTTTGATAATGAATCAACCAGCAACTATTTTTCGGTGAGCTGAAATGAAGCGACTAATAAATGAACTCACACTTGTCACCCGGTTGGTGTCCGCGTTTACAGTGTTAAAGTCTAACATTCACTTGCAGGCATGCTGCCTGCCAACAGGTGATGCTGAGGAGGTATTGTTCTATCTCCCTTATTTTCATATTACCCAGAGGAGCATGAATGGCCTTATAAGTCTCCTCACTTACTCACCTTCTAGGTGCTCTCCATAAGGAGAAAAGATAGTGTTCCCGACCCACATAACAGGCCTCTTGCTTGCCAAGCCAGAAACCTACTACACACTGATGAGGGGCAAACCCGAAACAGCTGTCTGTGTATGGATTCTGGCTTGGCTTTCAATCCCTGGTCATTGTTACAAGGCTTGTATAAAAAGTCTAACCTTGACATGCAGGAATGCTGCCTTCCAAAAGGTGGTGCTACAGAGGTATTGTTCCATCTCTCTTATTTTCATATTACCCAGAGGAGCATGCATGGCCTTATAAGACTACTCACACACTCACCTTCTAGGTGCTTTTCCTAAGGAGAAAAGATAGCGTTCCTAACCCCATGGAACAACTGTCGCTTACATTCACTCTGTCAAGTAACCATTCTGGCAATAGTTTTTCCACGTAAAGCCACCCTTACTTTTATGACCTGCCAAGCTAATTGGACCACTGAAGAACATGTAGCTGTATCTACCAGATTGGCCGAAGGAAGTTCTGTCTACTATACAACAGACTGCTCCTCCTTGTTACACAGACTTGTTTTCGGTCTCCCTCCCATTTAGGCAATCAAGAATTCTGCAGCTTCAGGAGGATATAAAACCTGCAAGGTAAAGAAGTAAGATTGTAAATGAAATACAACCAAATCCTTCTTCATGTCTACAAGGGTTAATTGTACGATTTTTTAATCCAGCCACTTAAGCTTGGGTAGCGAAAAAAAAAAGCCTTTTTCTGTTAATGTACCTGTAAGAGGAAAGTACAAAAAATCAATTTGGTGGGTGGGAGACCTCATGCTGGCAATCTTGGATCTAGCAATAGGGTTTGAATAAACCCAGCAAAACGTCTCGTTATTTTTTTTTTCGCCCACTACTGTTCAGAAGCGGCGCAGGGAACAAGCTCTTCTCGTCATGCTGCTTCCCGTGTTACCATTACTACTGAAAATGTACCCAGATGAGTCTGAAAAGAGAATGGGAGGAGGATTCGTAGAGTAGGTTAAGACTAATCTGTGCTCTTCATTGCTTTACCAAGAGACGGGAAAATATTTTTAGAGCCTAATAGAAGGTATCGTAATACTGATATAGATGGAAGACGTAAGACTCTGTTGTCTGCGAATACCAGGAGCATCAGAGGCGTAACTTGAAGCTCCTGGGCCCCAATGCAAAACCTGGAACGGGGCCCCCAACTATAATGCTTTATTTATAGTACTGGGCTCCCTATATGGAGAAGAGAGGCCTTATGAGCCCCCCAAGGCTCCTGGACCCAGGTGCAACCGCATCCCCTGCATCCTCTATAGTTACGCCCCTGGGGAGGATCACACATATCAGAGAATGGATTCCTCAGTGCTAGTCTATGTGGTTGTGTAGCTTTCGTTGGCTCATGTTGTAGAGCGGTGATCTCTTTCCTTGTAGCTCTCCAACACCGGCTTAGGTATCTTGTATTGTGAAATACATCCAAAAAATGTTCTGAAACCCATGTGATTCAGTGCAAATATACATGCCGAAAATACAGAGTGTCTCAAAAGAATGAAAATACCCATATAGAATGAATATGGCTTGACAGACGGTGATCCCGTTTTGCAAAACAAGCTGACGGGGAAAACTTGTTAGACCATGTTACCAATAGGACGGCCATTTTGAATTGGAGCATCTTGGACTCAACTCTAATTTTTCCAATGGGAAGGTCGGTGTGTGATATATCAAACTGGCAGAGAATTTCACCAGGAAAAGAATGGCGGGCTTCATTTTAACATAACTTTATTAATTCTTATGTTAACACAGGGATTTTATGTCATTACAGGCAATATGAATGATTGCGCTATCTCAAGCAGAACACGCAGAGATCATCTTTATGTCAGGTGAACAAAGCTCACATGTGATTGCCGCCAGAGGCATAACTTGAGGCTCCTGGGCCCTAATGCAAAACCTGGAACGGGGCCCCCAACTATAATGCTTTATTCATAGTACTGGGCTCCCTATATGGAGAAGAGAGGCCTTATGGGCCCCCCCTAAGGCTCCTGGGCCCGGGTGCAACCACATCCCCTGCACCCTCTATAGTTACGCCCCTGATTGCCGCACATTTTAATCAACACCGCCCAACTAGCCCCCATTACCCACAATGCAGTTGTCAAACTTCTTGCCAAATTCCGAGAAATAGCTTCTGCCGCTGATAATAATAATAAAGTAAAAAATCCAATGGTAGAAAAAAAAAATATTAGTTCACAAAGTTGTCGTTGTCTACCAGTTTATATCAGAAATGTGTTGATATATTTCTAATTTAATATGTTTTTTTCATACTGATTTAGATATTTTTAATATTTTGAAAAAAAAAGTTATTTTTTAATTTTTCTACCATGGGTTGAGCTGGATTTTTTCCCTGTTGTTATAGTCTACATGTGGTTGGTCAGATGCTTCCTATGTTCTATGCATTTGCTATGGAGTTATTTGCTGAGCTGAATTTCTCCTCTTTACTGTCGCTGATAAACCAAAATCTGGACAACCAACAACCATTATTGATGAATGAAACTAGAACTGTTGATGCCTCATCAGTAGCTGTTTTTGGTCATCCAGATTTTGGTTTATCAGTGACAGAACCCGTTTCTCAGAATTTGGAAATAAGTTTGGTAACTTCACTGTGGGTAATGGGAGGGCTGGTTGGGTGGCGTTGATTGAAATCTGCAGTAATGACACATGTGCTACATTCACCTGACATAAGGAAGACCTCAACATGTTCTGTTTGAGATAATGCCATCATTTACATTGCCTGTCATGTGGAAAAATCACTGTATTATATGGGAAACCACTGAGTAACACTGGCATGGAACATGACTTGTGGATTTTAGTTAACTGTAAGCTTAACTGGAGCAACCAGTGTCAGGCAGCTGCTGCCAAGGCAAATAATATCATGGGGTGCATCAGAAGAGGTCTAGGGGCGCATGATGAGAACATTGTTCTTCCTCTCTACAAGTCACTGGTCAGACCACACATGGAATATTGTGGACAGTTTTAGGCATCGGTACTCAATCGGTATATCTAGAGGAAAGAAGGTTTCTACACTGACATAGAAGGGGGTTCTTTACTGTAAGAGCGGTGAGACTATGGAACTCTCTGCCTGAGGACGCGGTGATGTAAAGTTACTAAAACAGTTCAAGAGGGGCTGGATGTCTTTCTTAAATGATACAATATTAAATGTTATATGACTAATTACTTCAGAAGGGTTGGTGATTCTGGGAATCTTCTGATTGCCGGACTGGCGTCAGGAAGGATTTTTTCCCCCTTGAATAGGGAACATTAGCTTCTACCTAATTGTTTTTTTCCCTTCCTCTGGATAAACATTGGGGAGTAACAGGCTGAACTGTATGGACATATGTATTTTTTTGGCCTTACTACTATGTTACTATGTATGTTCTAAGCACTCCATTGTTTTTCTAGTGAATGTTTCTGCTAGTTTGACATATCACACACCTACCTTTCCACTGGAAAAATTTGAGTTAAATGGAAGATGGTGGCATTCAAAATGGCCGCCATTTTGGTCACATGGCCTAACAGGTTCCCTGCTTCACTCCACACTTTGTATGCAAAATTACATCACCGCATACCAAACCGTTTTCATTCCAACTGGGTGTTTCCACAGTTTTAAAACCCACTGTATGATGTTCTGACTTTATCAGAATAGGGATAAACTCCCCCTCCCAAAAAATATCAAGATTAGAACAAGATTCATTAAGCTGGGACCAAAACGCGTAGAATACTGCAATACCTTTGTTGTGCACTATGGCATTCATTTAAATGCATGGGCCAGATACATGTCCTTTCCAGGCATATGGCTGGATTTGTTTTGTTGAGTCAGCCCCTGTAACGCTTTTATGGATTTGCATATAATGTGTCTTTATTGGCCGACCCCTGTCCATATGCCATTGGGACATATGAAGATCATGAAGGGGATCCCAGCTCAGGACCCCACTCTAGTAGCTAGAGTGGAGACGTTGACAAGCAGCTGCTCTTGCTCTGGTGGATTCGAGCCATCCTTGCCTTACATGGTCGCCAGTTCGTCTATTGACTGCAAATCAGGCCAGTTTCATATCTGCATTGGAACGTCCGGTTGGAGGTTCCGTCGCAGATGTGGTTGAAAATACCAGAAGTAAAAGGCGTTGCACGCCGCGCTTTTTCTTCCGTCCAAAAGCTGGGCGGAAAGTGGGCAGACCCCACTATAGTCAGTGGGGTCTATTTGGCGCTGTTCAGTTCCGTCCTGAGATGTTACTGTTTGGCCGTGGGGATTCCCCTGTCTTTTTCCCCGAACAGATGTGTAAGAACGGACAGAGAAATAAATGGGAAAAGCAAAAAAAAAAAAAAGGAATGGCGGTCTTTTAAGAGAAATAGTGTAATTCCACCAACTTGACTTTTATATCAACGTGAAATCACAGAGGGGAGAGTAAAAAAAACAAAAATATTCACTGAAAAAGCCAAAAAAATGCAGGCAGGCACAGTCGCCACAGGCACAGTCACCGTAGGGCAGGCACAATCACCACAGGTACACTCGCCATAGGGCAGGCACAATCACTATAAACCCTAAGGCCTCAAGTCTACGGGGAAAATCAGGCCCGCCGCGGATTCTTCATGTAGAATCCGTAGCGGGTCCCTTCTGCCCCGCGGACATGAGGCCGAAAAATCAGAATAAACTCACCTGCTCCGGACGATGCGGATCTTCCCTCCTTCGCGGCCGGATCTGCTTTCTTGGGCCCGGCAGATGTGCTCGGCACGTCTGAGGCGTGCCGCGTGCATGCACCGGGCACATCCGCCAGGCCGAAGAAAGAAGATCCGGCCGTGAATGAAGGAAGATCTGCACCGTCCGGAGCAGGTGAGTTTAATTCAGGCGCGGGTCTCCCGCGAATCCGGATGGCTTCCATAGGCTTCAATAGAAGCCTGCAGGAGCCGTCCCCGCGGGAGACCCGCACTAAAATAGAGCATGTCCATTTTTTTCGTCAGCAGTGCCGATCCCATTGAAAGCAATGGAATAGAATGCCGCGGACTTCTGCCACAGCTGTAACCTACGTTTTTCAGGCTTTATCAAAGCGTTTTCGCATTATAAAAAAACGTGCAATTTGCATTGCTGTATAATGCGATTTTCACATGCATGGAAAAAAAAAATCGCATGTTGTTCCAATAGCTGATGCGGAAAAAAAACCTTATCACACTTGTATGCAAATTGCATGGCTGTGAGTACAATGTCATTTTTTTTTCATGCTCTCATATTAAAGAATGGACGATTCATGCCAGGGGATCGCTCAAAAATAGAACATGCTGCCATTTTTCTGTCTCACGCTATCGCTGCAAGAGAAACATCACACGTTTATATTAACCCATCGAAAATAGATTTTTCCAAGCACAAGTTAACGCAGATCGCTAATATCGCCCTTTGCAAATACAGCTTGACTATGATAATTAAAAAAAAAAATAATAGAAGAGTCCTTTTCATTTGCTTTACATTCTTTACATTAAATCCGCGCTATTTTTTCCATTAAAAAAACGGACAGCAGACGAAACAGAAACGAACATAATGAAGCTCAGAAAATAGCATCAAAATTTAGTAAATTTAAACCCTTTTTTTCCCCAGTATTGCTGCTTCTCTGACGGAACAGCCGGCCGGAAAACAAGCACCCTGATGTGAGCGAGCGCTGCCACTTAGTCACGTAATGAATAAACATGATGACAAATCCGAATACTGGAGCCCGGGCGAAAACTGTAAAATGTGGCTGAGTTTTACCCAATCCAATCTGATAAATGGTTCTTGTCATTTGTACCAGTAAATTTGGTGTCAGCGGATTCTTATCTGTATGTAAATGGCCGTAAGTGGGAGAGTTTTATGCAGTTTTAAATGTCGCTTCCCTGCCCGTTTATTTATAGGAGCCGCATACATTTTCGTGCTTATTATACTCAGACTACTTATTTCACGTTCAGGTGTCTAGAAAGTAGAACATACTTCACAGGTGATCAGCATGGAAAGCAGTTTGCTGCTCACTGAGCCGGCACTCGCTGGGGTAGAGGCGGACGGTAGTTCGGAAGAGCAGGCAGCTAGCTGGGTGACAGTTAAGAGGGATAAAGGGAAGAGAACCAGGGAGGCTTGAACTGAACTGGCACAACCCAACAAGTTTGCAAAGTTGGCAGATGAGGGATGCCATTACAGAGTCAACTCCGCTGCAGCACGACATGCCCTCTGAACGCCAGGGAGATGACTGCTCCAGTGAGAAGGGGACGGGGAGCGCAAAGCAGGCTAGACAGGTCCTAGTGGTGGGGGACTCAATTATAAGGGGGACAGATTGGCAATCTGCCACAAAGACCGGGATAGTCGAACGGTATGTTGTCTTCCTGGCGCTCAAGTTCGACACATCGTGGATCGGATTGACAGATTACTGGGAGGGGCTGGTGAGGATCCAGCGGTCATGGTGCACATTGGCACCAATGAACAAATTAGAGGTCAATGGAGGGCCCTCAAAAATGATTTCAGGGACCTAGGGTCCAAGCTTAGGGCGCAGACCTCCAGGGTAGTTTTCTCGGAAATAATACCTGCACCAAAAGCCACACTACCAGGGCAACATGATCTTAGGGAGGTAAACAAGTGGCTCCGGAGTTGGTGTAGGAAGGAGGGGTTTGGGTTCCTGGAGAACTGGGCTGACTTTGCTGTCGGCTATAGACTCTACCGTAGGGACGGGCTGCATCTTAATGAAGGGGGTGCAGCTCTGCTGGGGGAGAAGATGGCTAGAAGGCTGGAGGAGTGTTTAAACTAGGGACTGGGGGGAGGGCAAAAAGAGAAACAGGGGGGTAGATAATGTAGACAGCGACCTGGGACCAAGTAATGAGAGTGGGGGTTGAGCAGGCAGTGGGGCTAGTATAGTTAGAGCTAACAGAACAGCCAATAGTACCATTAGTGGCAAAATGAATATAAAGCACAACAACAACCATATAAATTGTATGGCAATGAATGCAAGAAGTCTGATCAGTAAAGTGGGTGAGCTTGAAACAAAAATGTCTGATAATAATTACGATCTAATGGGAATAACAGAAACATGATAAATGTGACTGGGTGGTAGATTTACAGGGCTATAATCTCTTCAGAAACCAGACTGTGGAAACCAGAAAGGGGTAGGTGTATGTCTATGTGTTAAATCGTAGCTAATGCCGAGGCTACGAGAAGATATAGGTGCCGGAGATGGGTAGAAATGCAGGGAGAAAAAAATATAATTCTGATAGGGGCTTTCTATAGGCAACCAAAAATAACAGAAGAAACTGAAAACTTATTATTAAGACAAATAGAAGAGGTGGCGAACCGCAATGAAGTAATTATTATGGGAGACTTTAATTATCCGGATATAATATGGGAAGATGAAACCTGCAAATCTCACAAGGGTGATAGGTTCTTGAAAACAATTAAAGCCAACTAGAGGGAGGGACACTCTAGACTTATTATTAACTAACAAATCAGACAAAATCACGGGGGTGCAGGTGCAGGGACACTTTGGAAATAGGGACTACAATATAGTTCATTTCCAGCTGTCATTCAATAGGAAACCTTATCAGAGAGTGACAATAAAACTAAACTGTAGTAAAGCAAAATTTGATCAGCTTAGAACTACTATCGGTAACATTAATTGGGACAACATCCTCATAAAAAATAGTACAGTTTTCATAAAAACAAAAGAACTGCAAGTGGAAGGAAACCAATGTGGCTCAACAAGACTATAAGGGGGGCAATAAATGAAAAAAAGAAAGCGTTTAAACTACTAAAACAAGAAGGCAGCGAAGAAGCGCTAAAATCATGCAAGGGAAAATACTAAATATGTAAAGAAAAGATCAAAATTTCTAAGGAGGAAGCAGAAAGAGAGCAAAAATAACCTTAAACTATTCTTCAATTATATAAGCAGTAAAAGGATTTGCACTGAGAGCACTGGCCTTTTAACAAATAATGTGGGAGAAACCATAGAAGACGATGGGGGGGAAGGCAAAGCTATTAAATAGTTTATTTTCTAGTGTATTCACGAATGAAAAAGAAATGTCATATGAGATGCAAGGGAATAAAATGAATCCCTCGCTAAATATTGCATACCTAACACAGGAAGAAGTGCAGAGCCGGTTAAAGGGGATTAAAATCGATAAATTGCTGGGCCAAGGTGGAATAGCTAGACCGCTATTTCTTATATGTATGGACATTATAGATACCGGGGTTGTACCACTGGATTGGTGCATTGTCAATGTGGTTCCAATATACAAAAAGGGTCTAAAAGAGAGCCTGGTAACTACAGGCTCGTAAGTCTCACTTCAGTAACTGGAAAAATATTTGAGGGGTTTCTGAGAGACGCCATCCTAGAATACCTCAAGGAGAACAGCGGAATAACTCCTCACCAGCATGGGTTCATGAATGGTCGATCATGTCAGACCAATCTGATCAGCTTCTACCATGAAGTAAGTTCTAAGTTGGACCTGGGAGAGTCTATTGATCTCGTATATCTGGACTTCTCTAAAGTATTTGACACCGTGTCGCATAATAGACTGATATATAAAATGAGACAGCTCGGATTGGGTGAAAACGTGTGTATCTGGGTAAAGAATTGGCTCAATGATAAAAAGCAGAGGGTGGTAATAAATGGTTCGTACTCTGATTGGGCTACCTTCGTTAGCGGGGTGCCACAGGGTTCAGTACTAGGCCCCATTCTGTTCAATATATTTATCAATGACCTGATAAAGGGACTGCATAGCAAAATATCAATATTTGAAGATGATACAAAATTATCCAAGACAACTAATACAAGAAACTGACAGAAACTTCTTTAAAGGGGTGTTTCCATTTTGGCTTTTTACAGCTGAGATGGGAAACCAATGCCATGAGTACCAGTTACCTAGTCAGAGCCTACGGAAAGAGCACTTAGCCCAACGCTGTTTCCGTAATTCTCATTTGCTTCAATGAGAACTATGGAAACAGCGCTCAGCTGGAGTGTGCTCGGAACTTTCCTCTTGTTTTCCTACAGTCATAACTTTTTTATTTTTTCATCAATGTAGCTGTATGACACCTTGTATTTTGTGGGACCAGTTAAAGTTTTTATAGGAACCAATTTCAAGTACATATAATGTATTGAATAAGTTTTATTAACTTTTTTTTTGCTGTGGGTAATGGGAAAAAAAGCTATTTCCCCATTGTTTTTGCAGTTTATTTTTATGATATTCACAGTGTGGCATAAATGTTTTGATATCTTTATTCTACGGGACATTACGATTATGACAACACCAAATGTCTAGAGGTTTTATTATGTTTTATCACTTTTGCACAATACAAATACAGTTACAGCAAATGTTAAGCAATATGTTGTAGGATACCATATGGAGCCTGTATGCCTCCATGCCCACCCATATCACATGTATCAAAGCTAGAGGTGGTACAACAGGGCACTAGAGCCTCGATGCCCATCCGTATCATATCTTACATCCAAACTAGAGGGGGTACAACAGGGCACTGGAGCCTCGATGCCCACCCGTATCATATCTTACATCCAAACTAGAGGCGGCCCAACAGGATATTAGGGCCTCCATGCCTGAGTCACTCATTCCATCCAAGCAAGAGGCGGCCCAACAGGATCATAGAATCCTAGACTGGTAGAGTTGGAAAGGACCTCCAGGGTCATCGGGTCCAACCCCCTGCTCAATGCAGGATTTACTAAATCATCTCAGACAAAATGTCATCCCAGTATGGGAAATCAAATTTCTACTCTGCCTTTAGGATCTGGTTGAACAGTTCGGAGTCATTTTCGCCATAGAATGGTGGGTATCCACAAAGCCTGAAGAATGGTACAATCAGAGACCATATGGGACATCAACATCAACTCAACAATCTAAGGTTGAATCAAAGCTCGCCATGAATAAATCTTGTTATTTGTATATCACCAACTTATTCCACAGCGCTTCCAAGCAATTTATTTATTATCCCCCACCATACTGGCTACTCATCTTACCGACCTCAAAAAGATGGAAGGCTGAGTTGACCTTCATCTAGCTCCCTGGAACATGTGGGGATTGAAATCACAACCTTTAGGTCATGAGCTTAGAACTACATTTCTGCTGCCTTAACACTCTGCACCACATGAGCCTCTAGAGTCTAGGATACTAGAGTCTCCATGTCTGTCCATATCACATCTTGTATACAAGCTAGAGGCGGTACAACAGGGTACTAGAGCCTCCATGCCCACCTGTATGACATCCTGTATCCAAGCTAGAGGAGGTACAACAGGGTACTAGAGTCTCCATGCCCGCCCGTATCACATCTTGTATACAAGCTAGAGGCGGTACAACAGGGTACTAGAGCCTCCATGCCCGCCCGTATCACATCTTGTATACAAGCTAGAGGCGGTACAACAGGGCACTAGAGCCTCCATGCCCACCTGTATGACATCCTGTATCCAAGCTAGAGGTGGTACAACAGGGTACTAGAGCCACAATAAATTATCTTTTTACTCTGATATTATATCAATGTTACAATCACACATAGAAATTTTCCTTCGATTCTGACAACTCCTTCTAGGGGAGGTATTTTTTTGACAACGAGTATA
The DNA here is from genome assembly GCF_035609145.1 of Eleutherodactylus coqui. Lineage (NCBI taxonomy): Eukaryota > Metazoa > Chordata > Amphibia > Anura > Eleutherodactylidae > Eleutherodactylus > Eleutherodactylus coqui. The sequence goes on along the minus strand of NC_089846.1, from coordinate 26,619,024 downwards.
TATACGATTTCTTAAGTGAAGCGATCATAAAATTGCTATTTTGTTTGTTTTTTTGTAGCTTTTTTCTTTTACAGAATTTACCGTGCTGGATAAATAATGTAATATCCTACATGTGGTGATATCGATTATGTGTTGTTGTTTTGTGTTCTTTTTATTTTTTCAATACTTAAAGCTTTGTGTAAGGGGGGAAAGTTTTTAACTTTTTTTTCTGCAAAAATGTTTAGGTGCCACCATCAGTAATAACTGCAGCACCTGCGGGATTAAGCAGTGTAGAGGAGTGATTAGTTGAGCAAGTCCTCATCATTTTACTTCTTTTCTGGGGGGAAAAAAAACCTGTATGTGACAATCAGAGAGCAAATCTACTCTCTGATTGATGGGGGGTTGGAGGAGTGATACCATGAACAAAAATTCATGTCACCTCTACCCTATTGCTGGAAGATATACAAACCTCTGCTGCAGGCTGGTCTTACCTACTCCTCCCTCTCGCCTCTGCAGTGTATACTGAAAAATGACAGCTGTAAATTCAATATTCCCAGCCCCACTTCAAACGGCTATAGCTCTGGTTGTTCTGCTAGGACAATAACCGTAGCTGTAAAATGACACCAAACACATGATGGTAGCTGCGATAGAACCCGAGCTACTGCCATTTAAAGTAGAATGAACTCTGTTTGTCCAAAACTGTAATGTCTTTTTCCTGCAGAACAAATAGAGTTTGTCCTAAACTGCTGGGGGGGGTTAAGGAATTACATTGTATCTATCTGTACGGATACATATTGTAGAAATAGTTGCATATCTTCAGCACGGTATAACAAAGCGTAACAATATTATTTTCTATATAGAAACAAATGAATCGGACATAAGTTCATTCACTGGCAATGGCCTCGTGGTCTTTACATGGCAGTGACAAATGCTTTCCATGCCCGTTGCCGAAGGCTTTGTTGCAGGCATCTCCCGTGGGTTCTGTTTGATTTGATGAGCCATAAGGTCAAGCAGAGAGAATCATCTTCAATCCAGATCCCAGTCGCTTTCTGGCTAGCAGAATTTTCTCTATGGGAAAGTCATTGTTTGGCAATCTGCTGTGATATTCTCTGTCACTTTTTTTTCCGTCTCTCCTTGCCATGCTTCTACGTCTTCAAGGATGCAGCGGCGTCAGTGAGGGAAATGAGGTTATGAAATCAATATATTGACGTTCTACGTCAAGAGCAACAATTCACGTTTCTGCTCTTTGATTCAGTTCCATTGAAGCTTTGCATTCACTTTTAGACTCTTCTTATGGAGATGCTTAATGCTATTCAACTACTTTTGGAATTTCGCTGAGAAGGTTATATGGTCAGTCTAACGCATAGGTTCACCTGCATATACAATACCCAAATATACTGCTATTATAAGTGGGGGGGAGCAATTATAGAATAGACAAGTAGGGGCTTGAGGGGAGGCACATGACTTAGGCCTCATGTCCACGGGGAAAATCAGGCCCGCCGCGGATTCTTCATGTAGAATCCGTAGCGGGTCCCTCCTGCCCCGCGGACATGAGGGCTGAAAATCAGAATAAACTCACCTGCTGCGGACGGTGCGGATCTCCCTTGCTTCGCGGACGGATCTTCTTTCTTCGGCCCGGCGGATGTGCTCGGCATGCCGGCGGCGTGACGCGCGCATGCGCCGGGCACATCCACCAGGTCGAAGAAAGAAGATCCGGCCGCGAAGAAGGGAAGAACCACATCGTCCGGAGCAGGTGAGTTTAATTCTGATTTTTAGGCTGCACGAAAATGGAGCATGTCCATTTTTTTTCCTGCACGCGGACCCGTGCCTGACTGGAAAAATGACATCCGCAGGTATTTAACTACCTGCGGGTGTCCAATGCATCCCTATAGGGCGCGGATCCGGGTGCGGGAGAAACGCTGCGGATTTTAAGCCCGTGGACATGAGGCCTTGGGGATTCTCGTTTTGGTGTTCTTGGGTTATGCACCAGCAAGTTATGGCTCTCATGTTGTTACAAAATTCAGAAGGTCCTGACATTGCCAGCCTAAGTTGAGTGTGACTCATTTGGGTGCTAGCCACCAGCTTGTAGGGGGACACCAGGCAGGTGTAGGCCCCTCTTCTTAAATCCTTCAGGCCAGATGATCTTCTCTCTCCGTGCAGTCTCTTGCATAGCTACATGAATCATCCTCCTCTGGCTCTGTCTCCTCCTCTTTGATGTTCAGTGCACTGTTGCTGCCACTGTATTTATGTTATGAGCTTGGTTCTGGTGCTGTATTTATGTTATTACCTTGGTTCTGGGACTGTATTTATGTTATGAGGGGGGATGACTGGGGAAGGCAATTGCAAACCACCCCACAAAAGTAGTCTGCCAAGAACATAAGAGTCAGTCATGACTCGGTGCTTTACCAGTCACATGTAACACTCCTTGGACATGTGACTGGTATGTCGGTTATATCAAAAACGTACTTTGATTTTCTGGCACCCTATAAGCTTATGACCAATGTTGAGTCACCGAGTCCTGCTCTTATTCATGCCCCTCCACACCTTGGCTGCTTCCCCCCTGCCATCTACATTAGTGTGAGTTGAAGTACGAAATTAACATGCAGACTAAGGTCGAGGTGTGGAGCATTGCACATGTGCCGGATATCGGGTTTGGCAGCAAAACCCTGCCGAACTTGACTTCAGTGTGCTTGTCTGTTTCCGCTGTGTCTGAGGGTCACACTGCAACTTGCACTGATGTTAGAGGTACAGGTAGGCGGCCAGAGTGTGAAGAGGGCGGGATTAACGACAGGACGCAGTGACTCCAGTGGTCCACCTCCGTTACACAAGGTGGGTCATTAGCCTACAGGGTGCCAGAAAATAAAATTGCGTTTTTAATACAATGGACATTCTTCTGTTTTTAACATGTGTCCAAGGAGTGTGAAATGTGCCTTGTAGCGATGGCAGCTTTTTGATGCAAAATTCTAATTACAAAATCCCTTTAAGGCCAGAAATGTTAATTTATGAGGCACAAGGAAGGAAATTGAATTAAATTCCCTCTACAAGTTAATTTTTATTGATTCATTATCGAAGTACTCGTAATGTATATTTAGACCTTCACCAACTAGACTGGTGCTGAGAAGGTGCAGCTGAATGTATTGATTGGTCATATAGCGATGGCAGAAATACTGCCGGGCACATCTCATCGCGAAATCCTCCAGACCTTTCTTTTTTTTTTAAAGCTACATTATGAGCTCATCTATACAAGGCAATTTAGGATTTATGTCCAGTGGGTAAAAAGGTGTGAAATCATCTGTTTTATATGGAAATAGTACCTATAATTGAGGTCAACGCTACACTAAGGAATAAAAGGTTTTTGGTATTATCAGTAAAATGTGATGTAGCAAAAGCAAAAAAAGCATGGGGGTCCGTAGTGCCTTCCTAAACTACACTACAAAAAGGGGTCAGCTACTGATTGTTGTGGACAATTAGGGCTCCCACCCACTGGCGTTTTTTTCTCCACTGCGATGTGATTCTAAAGTTAAAGTCTTGCATCGCAGTGCGAGAAAAACGCCGGCAGATACCCAAAATCGCTTGGATATCACTGCGACATCGCCAGTCTTTTCAATGGGGCCAGCAGCAGCAGCGCTAGCCCCATTGAAAAGATATGGAGAATGCCGCGGACTTCTGCCACAGCTGTCACAGCTGTCACAATTGTGGCAGGAGTTTCCTTCATCCCTGTGGCAGAAGTCCGCGGCATGCTATCACATTGCTTTCATTGCTGCCGATCCCATTGAAAGCAGTGGTTTCTGACAAGCCCCGCAGAATGATTATCGGAGAAGGGCTTGAAATATAAGCCCTTCCCCGATAATCATTAAAAAGTGGTTAAAAAAATAATTTAAAAATTACTCACCTCTCCGGCGCTCAGACGCGTCCTCTGGCTGGCTCCCCGGTACTGCTGTCCAGCACTTTCAGCAGACGGGGATTTAAAAATCCTCGCCTCCTGAAAGAGCTGTGCGAATTGGCTGAGGGCTCAGCCAATAGCAGCTAGTGCTTAGCTATTGGCTGAGCGCTCAGCCAATGGCAAATAGCTCTTATCTTATTCACAGCTGTGGCACAATTCCGCGGCATTCTCCATATCTTTTCAATGGGGCTCGCGCTGCTGCCGCTGGCCCCATTGAAAAGACTGGCGATGTCGGAGCGATATCCCAGAGATTTTCTCGCACTGCTCTGCGATATTTTTCACTTACTCTCGCAGTGCAGTGGAGAAAAAAAATGCCAGTGGGTGGGAGCCCTTAGGCTTGTTTCTGCAATACAGTTTGCTGCATCAGATCCACTGACCATAATAAACAGGAAGACACCAATGGCTTGCATATAGCAGACATGGTATTCGAGACGTTAATTTGGATTTTTTTTCTTGGGCTTTAAACTCATTTAAGGACTATTCTGGTCTCCATAATGTAAGGAGGAACCAGCACTGCCTGGCTCTGATTAAGTTTGAAGCTTTATGTAAAGGACTATTATTCCATTACATAAAAATGTGCATTGCTTAATTATCTTGTCTGCTGGTGTCTGGTGGAAGTCACCCCTCCATCCTGAATTCCCAGATGCTGCATCTTCACCCATCATGAACTCCAGAAGTGATTTGTGCTTAAAGCAACCTTCCAGTTAGGAACTCGAAATTGATATGTCAGTACCTATGACGGATGATTACTTGCTATCTATTTTTCCTCAGTACTTGCGCCTTGTCTGCTTTTTCGCTCATCTCTATTTGGAGAGAGCTGAGAATATAGTTAATCTATAGTGCCTAGTTTGACATAGTCTGGGTCGCACCCTCTGTCTCATCATTGGTTCAGGCTGCAGAAGAAGCTTTTTGAACGAATGATGAGACAGGGGTGTGTCCCAGACTACTGTAGCTAAACTATAATCGCAGATCAAAACTTTGTCCTAATAGAGCTCAGCTAAAAAACAGTTAAGGAGCAAAAATATGAGGAACGATGCCCTCCTTGTCAAAAAGAATCTAGCATCAAGAAGGAGTTGTTGTTTCGCTGCAAAACTCGGCATGCAGTTACATCTCAGGCAGATATGCAAATGATGAGAGTTGTGGTGTGATTAGATGAACGGTCTTGCCACCTGAGGCCATAAAAGTGGTTCCCCCCTGGCCTATAAGAGGCTCTCGGAGGCTCCTTGTGTGTAGTGACCTCTTCTTCTGCTTGTGTAGAGCTTGTTGACCACTAGACGCCTCTATGATGCAACTGAAGAGATTTCTCCAACTAATTCACCGAGTCAGGGATAGTCCCAAAACTTTAGACCTTTTCACTGACACTAATATTTAAAATCTAACTTTTATTAGTACCAATTAAAATGTATCACGGGATACCTAGACAAACAAACCCCTCACAAATTTTCGATTCAATATATGAGTCTGTTCCAACGCGTTGATAGTTGTTGGTTGCCCCAGTTTGGGACAATCAGGATGATTTCTTTTTAACCTTTTAAACCTTAGTAGGTGATAGCAGTGACTCAGCCGGGCTGGCACATCCCGGCCTCACCTGGGATAGCGCCTGACACGACTGACTACTGTTTATCAGTTCTTTTGTGACACATAACTGAAACATCATCATCTAATGAATAATATATATCCCTCCACCTAAAATGAGGGAAGGAGGATTAATGACTGAGAACTATTCCCAAGTCCTTACCACATTCTTCCACACATGATGGTGGTCGGTTGCCCCAGTTTGGGACAAACTCATATTTTGAATCGAAAATTTGTGAGCTCTTTGTTTGTCTAGGTATCCCGTGATACATTTTAATTGGTACTAAGAAAAGTTAGTTTTTTAATAGTGCAGTCAGTGAAGAGATTTTTCCCAGTTAACAGAGTGTCGCATCTCCTTCGATGTGAACCGCGAATGGGAATCACAAGCAGACATCACACAATGACTGACAAACACCCAAAACACTTACATAGCATGTCTGCATGCATAAACACATGGAATTGCTACAGTACATACGAGGTATTGGTTCGTATTTTGGCCAATATACTTAAGCCCACGAGCCCACAACAAAGGCCCTCGTTGTCTTGTAGGTTCCTACTCTGACAAGAGAACAACCCTGTGAGTCCTGCCTGCAAGCTGGGTGATCATCCTAACAGGGACAGCCCCACACTGGAACCTAAAGGCCTAGATGGAAAATAATTCAAGCAGAACAGGACACTGTTCACACCAACACCCAAGGAAATGCATACAAAATGGAAAAGGACTGTTCACACCACATGTCTGGCCACCTGCACAAACAGGTCGCTGTTCACACCAATACACCCTGAACAGGACTGTTCACCTTATATCCAGCCATCTGCAAAGACACACAGAACACGTCGCTGTTCATACCTATAGAACAACATGCATGAATACAAACACAAGGGTACTGGGAGAAAAATGAGGAAATCAGCACCCTCTACAGAGAGGGGCTGGCATTCATGTGCAGCTGACTGGTGGTGATTGGCTGGCTGAAGAACTCCATACCCAGACAGCTCAAACATCCCACACCTGTGGCACTGTGCTCCCATAGAACTACAGGTCCGAGGAGCACAACTTAACAGAGTCTAAGAGGGGATGCATTATTGGGATGTGAGAAGCTGGATGGTCGTATCGATGAATAACCCCCCCCCCCATTCCCCCCGGGCCATTCTGAACAGACTGTTAGGAGGTGTTGGGACCAGTGGATGCATGAAGGCATGCATACAAGGCAACTGGGCTCAGGATGCTCTCAACAGACCACCAAGTAAGAGGATTGTCTGATCGCCCAGCAAGCACGAGCAGCTCCAACTGTTTAATTAATTGTCCACCATCCAAAGACCGGTGGCACCATTGTTATATTTTCCTGTGTCTGTCAGAACCATTTCAAGGTACTTGACTGTAGGATATTTGATTTCTCGGCACCCATTACATGTACTGCCTTTGACACCCACCAACCGTGACCTCCATTTGCATTAGTGTCGTAAGCAATAAAACTGAACTGCCATGGAGTGGAACTGGGTTGTCTTCAGCGACAAATCCAGGTTTGGTTTTGGCACTGATGACGGCCATGTTCGTGTCTGGAAACCTCTGGGTGAGCGCCTCAATCCTGCCTTTGCTGTGGAGCAGCACACTGACACCCCCCTTCCTGCTGGTGTAATGGTCTGAGGGGCCATTGCATACGACAGTCGGTCCCCCCTAGTAGTGGTACAAGGGACAATGACAGCTCAGCGATATGTTCAGGACATCCTGCAGCCACATGTGTTCTTCTCATGGCGGCTTCCAAAAGGCATTTTCCAGCAGGATAACGCTCGGCCGCACACACAAGGGGGTCACAGGAATGTCCCCACCACATTGTCACACTTCCATGGCTGCCCGGTCACTAGATTTATCGCCAATAGAACATATATGTAACCATCTGGGACACCAAGTTTAACAGTCTATGAGTTTACACAATCTGGAGGCTCAGTTACAGCAAATGTGGAGCGATATGTCGCGGGATACCATACGGAACCTGTATGCCTCCATGCCCGCCTGTATCACATCTTGCATCCAAGCTAGAGGTGGTCCAACAGGGTACTAGAGCCTCCATGCCCGCCTGTATCAAATCTTGCATCGAAGCTTGACGTCGTCCAACAGGGTACTAGAGCCTCCATTGCCCGCTCCTATCACATCTTGTACCCAAGCTAGAGGCGGTACAACAGGGTACTACAGCCTCCATGCCCATCTGTATCACATCTTGTATCCAAGCTAAAGGCGATACAACGGGGTACTAGAGCCTCTATTCCCACCCTTATCACATGTTGTACCCTAGCGAGAGGTGGCAACACAGGGTTCTAGAGCCTCCATGCCAGCTTGTATCACATCTTGTACACAAGCTAGAGGCGATACAACAGGGTATCAACATTACAATCACACAAATTAAAGGCCCTTTTACACACAACGATTATCACTCAAAGTTCATCCAAACGGCCAAAAATGAGCAATAATCGTTACACATAAACACCGGCATTGTGCACTTTTCATTTGAACGATGGATTTTACTTTACATAAAAACCATTGTTGAACCCCATTCCATTTGAATGCATTTTGCTCATCCTTCAAAAGACTGCATGATGTTCTCCCCGTGGCATGTTTACACTATCTGCGAGGAGAACAATGTAATGTGTCGGCAGCTGTTTGCACAGCTGGGTGTGTGTTTAAACACCCGCTGGGCTCTGCAAACATCTCCTGGAGGTCCTTTTACATGCAAATGAAGATGATAAAGTGTTAATGGCCATTAAATCCATTAACACTTTATGCAAATACATTGCTAAATCTTTCAATCTTTCAGCTGTTTGAAAGATTATCTTTGTGCGTCAAAGCACCTTTACATTTTAATTTTAAGCTTATGATTGGAGGGTCGCTTTACATGCTGAGAATATATTCAATATATTGCATTACTAGTCGGAGATATCTCACTATTAATTAATTCATAATACACCGTGTCTAAGATTATTATTAGCCCATATGGTGTCCATTTGTTTACAGACAGAAGTAGTCACTTTATTAAATGCGGCCAATGATTTCACTTTAATAACTCAAACGGAAAATTTTACCGTGTTTCAGTCGTTGGAGAAATCTCCCGGGCTTGGCGGAGACTGCTGCCAGTTCTATTAGAAATATAAATTCAAATTGTGTAAAGAATAACTAGTGCCAATTAAAGGGGATGTCTGGTTTGGAAAACTCAATACCAATTGCCTGCAATGGCTGGCAGCCACTGTGCCTCATCTCATCCTCTTCGCCCTGTTGGTTAAGGTCAGTGACATCTGTTGTCCACTTATTTACTGCTTGTGTCCGGCTCTCCCACTGGGTCAGGGGACACACTAGCTATGGAGAAGATCTGAGTGATGTAGGAGTCATAAACACCAGCAACCTAGGTCCAGTAACATTGATTGAAAGGGAAAGCGTGTGTTACAACAACCACAAGGAGTAACTAGTCAAGTGCGTTGCCTCTGTGATGCAAATGAGAAATGTCAAGCATTGAAATAAGTAAACATGAGTTAGTCTGGTCTCCTGGCCTTTATTGGGGTGCACTACATGCAACATCACAGCCCAGAAAAGTACACAGTGTCAGGAGGAAAGAGCAAGATGGCCCAACATGTAGAGTCTAAAGATTGTCCAAGACGGTTTTGGAGCAATGAGCCAGAAGTGAGGGCTCTGATACCAAACCCCAAGACTGTTGGTCCAAGTGGCATGGTGCAGCAGAACATGGTGCCACCAGTGACGATGGCAACACTGGCCCCGCCTGACATAGGAGCAACCACAGCTGAACCATCAATGGCTATGTCACTCAATGCCATCAATGTTTCCATCTACCCGACAATCCGTTTTTTCTAGACCGAAAGAGAGAGAACGCGATACAGCAACTATGCAGGAATTGGAGGACCTGAGACATTGCCATGACCGGCTCATGCTAACGAGATACAAATATCCCTTCTTTCGTGTTCAAGGGAAGACAGTGCACTCGCTATGAGTAAACATCCGCACGGCTGGGCTGTGTGGAATTCAATGGCACTGTAGCTGTTTTTAACCTCTTGTTAGGTTGCTAGGCCCCTGTGTCTTGTTGGGGACTGTTTTTTTTTTCTGTTGCACCGTTGCACCCTTCCTTTTTGAGAAAAAAAAAGGACACTATAGCTGTGCCGAAAATAGCACCGATATTGAGCATTTCAATACTAAAATGGCGCATGTTTAGAGAGACTGTAATTAACTTTCTCCATGTGCATAAAGTACTTTACGAGGCGTTGTATCTCTAGGCAGCTCCTTGCAAAATAAGGAATTGTTCTCCAAAACTTGAAGCACTGTTTTATGATATGTGAATGCTTGCTATCCTTTCTTAACCCTTTTGTTCCAGGCTTGCGCTAAGGACGGAGTATGAAGGGTTAGTCCTGTATGATATCATGCCACTGTTTTATTGCTGATTCGCATGTCTGTTTATAATGCGGTGGGTGGTCTTTCTCCTAAGTTGTAAACATTATGTTTAGGGACTATGCACAGTAGGGAGTGGAGTAAATGTTCTATAGCGTAGACCTCCAACTTCTGAGGACCAGAAGAGTCAGACCTGCATTGTGACAGACTAGGCAAGCAAGATGCGACCTAGTGATTGATTCCCAGCAGAACAGCTTGAACGTAGAACGGCCTCCGCTTGACCAGCAGGATGGTTGAGAGTAGGAGCAGAAAACTGTCTGAATGCCACTGGCACTACAAGTACTGAACCTGACCATTCATAGTAGGAGTGATGCTGCAAGAAGATCAAGGAGAACAGTCTAAGGGAAGTGCAGAGAGCCATTAGGGGCCTGTCGTAAGGTGGTTGGCTATGGAGAAGATCTGAGTGGTGTGGGAGTACCAGCTGTAACCACAAGTAACCAAGGTCCAGGAACATTGACTAAGAGGGAGAGAGAGTTTTACAGGCACCACCAGGAGTAACTGGTCAAGTGTGTTGCCTTTGTGATGCAGAGGAGAAACTGTCAAACTTTGAAACAAGTAAACGTGAGTTAAATCTCCTGGGCTTTATTGGGGCATGCTACATGTAACATCACAGCCAGGGGCAGTACAGCTGGAAGCACCCCACATTTTACTATAACATATAGGAGGAAGTAGTAATATAGCAGCTGCTGGTCTGCCCCATGTGTTTCACCTAATATACAAAGTGATTCAACTGCCGGGGCCACCAAGAACAAAAAGAGATACAACTAGGAAACTTTGTAGAAAGCCTTGGCCACCTCATGTGAATTTCTGTTACCAACCATCACGATGATCTCAATTCTGTACTGGATTGTTAATGGCATCTTCTACTACCAGAAAAGATGTGATTATTCAACAGAACTTTTTTATTAATACTCAACATGACATCATCTACAACTTGAAAATGGTTGCAGGTATTGAAAAAAATGACTGCACCTATCAATTTCTGATGAAATTCTACTCTTAAATCATGGATCCTGTGACCCCCTTTCCATTGAAGTTTCTTAGGCTGAATCCAATATGGCTGACATGCACTACCATAGTTCCAAAAAGTTTCTTCCCACCCTTTTAAATGTTCTAAAAGGTTTTCTACTTGCATCTCTTTTCTTTAGAAGATGTGGGTGACCCTGACTTTTGAATCACCTTGTGTGTGTGTGAATCAAACTACTCACGACCACTTTCAGTTAGTATGTGAGTGCTTCTGATGCTCCACCCCTGGTAATGTTATCGCTCCGCCCCCTGTTGACATCATATATAAAACATAGAGCCTGACAGACAGAAGAACAACAAAGTTAGGGCTCTTGAAAAGGGGGGACAAAAATAACAAAATGAGAAGACAACTAAGCCGTTATTATTTCAGACACAACTCAGCAGTTCTGACAGAAGACACCAACCTACCACCACCACCGAGATCCGGTGGGCTAAGGGACCTGCGGTGGCATCACTGCTGTGGGAGAAGCCATTCTGCAGTTTGGTATAAAGTACTGTATTTGGGTTCTTCTCATGCTCCGCCCCTGGTGACATCACCACAGGTCCTATAGGATATATAAAACACAGAGCCTGACCTACAGAAGAACAAGACAGTTAGGGCTTTTGAAAATGGGATGACAAAAATAACAAATTGACAATACAACAAAGTCATTATTATCTCAGACACAACTCAGCAGTCCTGACAGAAGACACTAACCTGCCACCACCACAGGGATCCGGTGAGCTAAAGGACCCGCGGTGATGTCACTACTGTGGGAGAAGCCAAGCTGTGCTTGTCTTGTGTGGGGATCAAAATGGATGTAGTCGAGCTGTGTGTTTGATGTGTGGGGATTACAATGGATGCACCATGTAGCAGAACTGTGTGTGTTTGAATCAGGATGTAGCAGAGCTGTGTGTGTCATGTGCTGTGTGTGTAATGTGTGAGGTCAGGATGGATGTAGTAGAGCTGTGTGTGCGTGGGGGGGATCATAATGGATGTACCATGTAGCACAGCTGTGTGGCACATTGTGCCATCAGAAACACTGGTACTATAATTCCCTAATAATTACTAGTATTGTATATAAAATGTGGTTGTTCTCAGTAAGAGAAATCAAGAAATCTTGTAGATATGATACCTTTTAATGGCTAACAAAAATACTTTATGTTATAGTGAGCCTTCAGACCTCTTGGGGTCCTTCCTCAGGCAAAATGGAACAAATCTAAAGATGTATTTACTATAACACATGGTGAACTTAATTTGCACTAGATAAATACCAGAGACAGAGGGTAAGAGGGCACAGACATGTTGGGATTAATAGATTAATAACATTTAGATAAAAACCGGGGAGGGATGACCATAACAGTAAATAATTAGTCCAGTGACAAGGAATATATATATATATATATATATATATATATATATACACACACACATTAAAGAAGTACTATTAAAAACCGCTTACAATACTGAAATCTGTGCAGTAAGTTTCAAAAATGTGCGTCCATACAGCCTACATGTTGCATGGAGCAGAATCCACGCTCAAATATGGGTAACGCCTAGGGGAAAGCTTAAAAGGTGCACCACCTCAGAGAGGTGAAGGTAGAGCAAGCTCTGCGTAGGCTAGATCAAGATATGTCAGGAAACAACAACAGGCACACTTGGAAAGGAGAACCAGGAGCTTTGTTTGAAGAGTTTATGGTAAATGGCCAGGTGAAGGTCCCGTTTTGGCACAGAAACAAGTGGCCTTTCTTCAGTAAAGCCTTCAAAGAAACCTCCTCGTCCTCCTTTCCAAGCGCGCCGGTTGTTATTTCCTGTTATTTCAAGTTATACCTGGAGGTCTCAACCTTCGTGGATTCTGGTCGCAGTTGGATCTCTCTTGACATCCTACAAGTTGTGCCATTCACAACTGCCGGAGGTGCCAATTTTTTAATTTTTTTCCTATTCATTTATTGAAGCCCCTCGGCAGTATGGAGCGCTCATTTTTTAGTTTTTTTTAGGCTAGGACATGTTTGATTTTAGCATTTTATAAAAATTCTGCTCAAACAAAACGATTGAGGTCACAAATTTCTCCCATTGCTGCTGACGGCATCTGGGTATAAATACCTAATGGCCGAACTGCTCTATAAGAGAGTGCTAGGATATGTCATCAACCGAGGGCCAAGCATATCCTATTTCCATCAACAATACCGTGAAGGGAATTTCAAATTGTAGCCTTGGCTGCTGACCAAAAAATGATTCTGTGCTTATTTAATTATAGATTTATTCTTAATGCTTCAATCAGCCAATCAGCGACCGCCGCTTCTCCCTTATCTCCCGCTGCATTCTCATAAGTGTTCTTTTGGAACAATGATTTCTGCTGATGCTCTTCCCAGTTAAAAATAAATCATTTATTGGCCATCTAGAGATGAGCGCACTGTGACAGGACATTTCACTTATCAGTCCCTATCAGGATGCAAAATGTCTGTCAAAGATGGCTGTAGGGACTCATGGCTGTAGGTCACATCTCCTTAATGGAAATCCATTTTGATGAGGGGATATAGTGGACATACCAAGCAGAGTAGAGCCTATATATATTCCTTTAGGCTTATGTGGTCCCATGTCTCAATGGCTTATGTCCCATGAAATGAGCAATAAATATGCATACTGTGGCCGATGGTAAAGAATATCCAATATGCTCGCCCAGGCTGTCAGTCCTAGAATGTGAAGGATGACCATGGAAGGACAATGTCTATTCGTATGGAAATCTGTTCTCCAGTGACAAGGAAACACTAGCAACTCAGTGGTGAAATCTCAAGAGCTCTGTATATGGTTAAGGGTATTTCAATCCCAGGTCATCCCAGGCAATGACAACCACAGGTAATCCTGAGATAAGAGACCAGTATCCCACATTCTAGACTATGAAATGGAATGCTGCTACAAATCTCTGGGCAACCTAACACATCTGTTAGCTTGCACTCCCAATTCTTTAATTTGAATAGACACTGTGTAATGCTTTATTTCCCCTGTGGAGGCACTGCAGGACAATTGAAGACTTGCAGTTCCTCTTGTCCACTAGGGCTATAGCACTTTCTAAGGGTATACAGTCCACCTACGTATCCTAATGTTAAAGGGGTTGCCAGTTGTAAACTATTGGTGGCTTATCCACAGAACAGGTAATCAATAGTAAATCAGTGGGGGTCCCTCATTTGGGACCCCCAGCGATCAGCTATTCGTCAGGTGGCGTGCTCTGAACTCTAATCCCCGCTGTGTCATGTTTTGTACATTGAACGTTGTCATTGTGGGCACCGCTCTACGTGGTTTGGTCAAGCAATCCAGGTCAATGTTACCAGAATGTTATTTTTGTCCATGTTTGTTTTTGCTTTTAGTCTTTTCCGAACACCAGATTTGCAGGACATAAGGGTTTACAATAAACTGACTTATAATACCATTGCAAACAAATCAGGGTAGTTGAAACAGGGCAATGTTCTGCCAAATCCTAGAAGATCTGGAGATCAACAGTCTGTGCATTTTTGGCACGGGGGTAGAGGATGGATTCAGAACTCTGAGGACCAGCCTTCTACTGAGAAGCTTGACTCTGGATTGAGGAATTTCAATAACTATCATCGCCAAACATTACATGTCCAATATGCCCTGCTCTTGTTGGGGTCATATGCACCCTAAAAATGCAAGACGCAAATCGGAACATCATTTGTTATACTGCTATCCTCTTTTAACCTTGAGGTTACCCATAGTAGATCTTCAATGTGGAAACCTCCTAATAATCTAAACCCTTGGACTTCTGATGTGGGAAATACAGGCCAGACGGGATGAAGTTTTCCTATTTGGCCCTATTATGTATTCTGGAGATAAATGACATCACTCATTCAGTGACCCACATGTGCATATTACCGGGCATTGGGATTGAAATACTATACATTGACCAACATATCGTCCAAGTACAGGGTGCAGGCAAAAAGATGGATCCAGCGTTATATCTCTATATTGGTGTTCTGTATTTAAATAACAATAGTGCACTTGAATAGAAAGACATGATTGTGCTACTTGATGGTATGGGGGGCCCATGGGGGCCCAGAACATGGCATGCAATTTTGTGTTGTGGCCCTTGTAAGAGATAGAGAGTAAAACCCAATTGGAAAGTTGTATAGTATGTGAGAAGCAGAATTCCGCTTTCTTTGTCTCTCTAAGTCCCGTAGGACCGCTGCTAGGACTGAAGTAAGGAAACGTAGTCAAAGTGTCCTCCTTCTGCTAATATAGGGGCAGATCATACATGAAGTCCTCCACCATCATCTGCAGGAAATTTCGGTAGCAATCAGTGTTGGGCCTCCATTGAGTACGCTTTCGTATGGGCTATACTACCAGAGCTTGTATTTCCTTACTTCAGCCATAGCTGCGGTCCCACAGGATGTAGAGAGACGCAGAAAGCTGATTTCTGTTTCTCGCATGCTACTCTTCTACCTTGCAATTGGGTTTTACTCTCTATCTCTTACAGGGGCCACAACTAGGGATGAGCGAGTATACTCGCTAAGGCACTACTCGCTCGAGTAATGTGCCTTAGCCGAGTATCTCCCTGCTCGTGCCTAAAGATTCGGGGGCCGCCGCAGCTGACAGGTGAGTTGCGGCGGGGAGCGGGGCAGAGCGGGCGGGAGAGAGGGAGAGAGAGATCTCCCCTCCGTTCCTCCCTGCTCTCCCCCGCCGCTCCCCGCCCCGCGGTGGCCCCCGAATCTTTCGGGACGAGCGGGGAGATACTCGGCTAAGGCACATTACTCGAGCGAGTAGTGCCTTAGCGAGTATACTCGCTCATCCCTAGCCACAACACAAAATTGAAATCCATGTTCTGGGGCCCCCTGGCGTCCATCCACCATGACATCGTGTAGCACATCCATGCCTTCCTATTCAAATACACTATCGGTATTTTAATGTAGGATACCAGTACTGAGATATAGCCCTGGATCCCACTTTTTGACTACACCCTATATAATGTATATAGAGCTCTTAAGGCAACTATTTCACAGTACTCCAATTTAATGCTTGCCATTGTGAGCTGTGTATGAGCCTGACCAAGCCACATTCCTCTAGAGTTGATCTCATGTGATAACAGAGAAGAAAATCCATCAACACACGACATAGTGTGGCAGGCCTTCGGGAAGAGACAGCGGGGATTAAGATGTTTTGTCAACAGCAGCCCTACTGTCCCTCCCTAGAGCACCCAGGCACAGCCCAGCCTGGCAGCACACAGTGGTAAAATAATAGGAAAGATGATAACTGTTTGATTTGAAATGTTCATGTGACGCCAGTGCCTCTTAAAGTAATGAAACAGACGAATCGAATAAAGAGTCAATAGTCCAATCGTTGGTTAAACCGGAGGCGCACGGTTTACTTAACATTGATAACGTGGGTTTCCTCCCTACATGCTGCAACAGTCTTAGGTAACAACTGATCTGAACCATCTTTTCCATGAGAGTCGCTAACCACCTTCTATTTGCCAATACTCTGTCCCAAAAACACACTTGCCATCAGTCTCCGTTATCTGCTGGATTCCTGAACAAGTGCTTTCGGCATGGCAGGGAAATAAATGGACAGTCTTATTATTCCTAGTTCCTAGTCCCTCTCGTCTTGAACCTAACAAACATTCCATACATTCACTCACGCCCGAATTGTACTCCAACTAGAAGACGTGAAGCCGGACCCGTCGCACCCTTCTGTGGATAAGCAGGGGAGTGGGTAACATACTCTGCCGACTTCCTTTCTGACGTTCCACCAGCCCTTCATTCACGAAGGGATCTCAACCCGATTCTCGGTAAAGATGGGTTTCTCTGGCCTTTTCACGGACTGTGATGGCATCGGAGCCTGAGCCTTCTACACATGTCTTCCCTTTCCGACTACATCTCGTCTTCTCTCTCTTACTCTCACTTTTCCGCACCATCCCTAACCCGCCCACTTTTTATTCCTCCAACTACGAGCAGGTTAGGGTTACAGGAACACAGACATATTACAGTTTGATGACATGAACACTAAACACATACAGTACTACACACAAAAAGGAGACAAGAAAGAGTTGTGGGGTCCCTACTCTACTTTGGGACACTACAATAACGAGACAGAAGGATCTACTCCTTTTGCCATTCCCCTGCTTGGCATCTTCTCTTTTCTCTCCACTTATATGTACAGAGAGAAACTTGCAAGATGGGAAACGTTCCTCCTGTGCTTTAGGCTTTTCCATAGCTTGTATGTTGCTTGCACATTAGGAAAAGTCCCATTTTAGCCTGCATTCGTTGAGCAAAAATGTGGCATTCCAACAAAATGTGGCATGATCCTGCAAGTAGCACTCAGAATGCATACGTAACCTTAAAGTCCATTTTGTATAAGAATAGAAGTCCTTGAGATATCCTCATAATCTAAAACTCTCATAGGGGTTGTCCTCCAAATTTCTGATATACCAACCTACGTATATCATAATGCAACCCACTTGATGGTGCTAATCCAGGCAGATTTTCCATTCTAAGGAAACTGAGTGACACATCTTGTGGGAGCCACTACTCATCATCCCTCGATACAGATCTTACCACTGAAGAATGTTTGAATGAAATGTCAGGGGAGGACAACTTAAGATGTGACATCCATTGAAATGCTCCTCAAGAAAGGTCTTGGTGGGAAATGCAATTATATATAAAAAGGACTAAATATGTAAGTGACCCCCTTCTTAGCATACACGAGACCTCATTTGCCAGAAATAGACTAGGGCTGATTTACATGAGACGGCCGCATGAGTTCTTCATTGGCTAAGAAAATGTCTCCATGTTCTGCACTCATTTGCCTCCCTGATGAAATGATGTAGACCGCTACCGGGGGGATAAATAATAAATTTTCTATTTCTCTGTATACAAAAAAAACAACAGCAGATCGTCACTGCAGCAGAACCTCTTCTTGTCGTCATGGCAACTGAAATTCAAGCATTCCTTCTCCTTATCCTACCTCCCTCTTCTTCTGCTCCCCCCCCCCCCTCCCCAACGCGTTCCTCTATGGACATGATTCAGCCACAGAGTCATCGTTCATGACTACCACATGCTCAGAGCACTTTCATGTCATGTAAGTTCTGCAACACTAGAGTATTTTTAAGGAGCTGCAATAGACCGCCAGGTACTGTCCAGCTTCTTATCGAGAGAAGATTTTACAACAGCTGAGTCAAGAGGCTTTTCAATTCTTGCGATTGTTCCAGAACTGGAAGAAGTGTTCTTGGACTTCCTATTGCTAGTTATGTAAATTAAACTATCCTGAGCAAGAATAGTATTTATAGTATTTATTTCCCTGTGTTAATAGACAGTGCTGCCTCCTTTGGCCCTAATGGCATCAAGATACTCTCCACAGCATATTTTTTTGCTAAAATATGATACACTTCAGCGGCTATTTCCCTCCATTCATCCTGCAAGCATCTGGCGAGTACTCTTAAAGAAAATGGACTTTTTTCATATCTCCTGACCCGATGTTCTAGTTCGTCCCAAAGTTGTTCAGATCAGAGAACTCTGTGCAGCTAGCCCAATCGTAGAACATCCATATCCCAAATCCAATGGAAAACAGCATTGGATTTGTGACAAGGTGCGTTGTCTTATTGGAAGTATGGCTGACCATTCCCAGAGTATTACCACATTGTCGGCAGCACATTATTGTCTAGAATGTCAGGGTTCACTTCCGTGTTCATGGTTCTTGCCACTACAACCTACGAACTGAGGCCATACCATGTAAAACATCTCCAGACCATAACAGACCCTCCGTCATACTTTATTGTTGGCACAACGCACTCAGGTAGAAGGTGTTCCCCAGGCCCCTTCCACAACCAGGTACCTTCATCTGGTTTGAAGATGGAGTAACGTGATTCGTCACTCCATAGAACATTTTTTCATTGCTCAACTGTCCAATGATAATGCTCCTTGCACCACTTTGAGAGAACTTGCCAGGCATTTTCAGGATGAATGGAGGGAAATACTAGCTGAAGTGTATCAGACTTTAGTAGAAAGTATGCAACTATGTCCTTAGGGCCACAGGTAAGTATTAAAATATAAAAATAATACTTTTGATTCTTGCTCAGGTGTCCAATTACTCTTGGTAGGATAGTGAAAGGCAATGTTTTTGACTTTTTTATGTATTACATGTCTTGTCATTGTGGTCTTCATACGTTCATTCCTGTAACTTGGTACTTTTCCCTATGTTTTGCTTTCACAGTGGAATAATGGCTACTAGAGTTGTTAATTCCATCTTCTACTGATCTCAATGCTACATTGGGATGAGTGTCAGAACTGCTTAGACCTGGTGTTTCCTTTCATTATGCCAAAGTAATATTCATTTACATGGATGGTTAACTTGTGCCTAATGTTCCAAAATACTTCTGCATGAACACAGAGCCCAAAAAAAGTGTTACAATGATGTAATACGAAAGGTTGGCATATGGACAACCATACTGGGTACACCTAGATTAATACATGCCAATGTTTCCAAATGGGATCATTACTTTTCAATTTTTTAGTGGCCTAAATTTTACCACTTTTGTTAAAAAATTGGGCCTGTAGAAGGTTAAGACATGCTAGGTTAGTACCTGTATTACCAATAAAAGCAGAGGTACTAAGAGACTACATGCAGAGGTTAATGCGATTCTTTTAGAAAGACTTTGGATGGAATGTTCATTCAGGGATGGTGTAAAGTAGGCTAATCTGTAGAAGTAGTCTTTAGTTTACCCAGCATTTTCATTACAGTACTGCAGAAAACATTTCTGAGCCTGTTCTAGTTTCCTTGAAAAAGTTGCAGTTGAGCACCAAAACAGAACAGTTGTCACCACCCTTCCACCTACAAAAGTAAAGATGGAAGATGAGATGTAACAAAGAACCGTAGGGCCCCATGGCAAAACCTGGAGTGAGACGCTGCTCTACCACAACTACCTTCTACAGCAAAGTTGTTGAGGATATTGGGATTCTTTTAGGTGCCCCTTCAGGCCCTTGGGCCTCTTTTTCTGGGGCTCTTAGTGATCTACATTGAATTTTCTTATAAAAGAGAGTCAGTACATAACATAAGATGAAAGCAAGTACGACAACCATCATGAATGAATACAAGACTGGTACAGAGGGAGGGAGAACCCTGGCCGTGAGGGCTTACCACTTAGAAGGGAAGAAGCAAGAAGGCAATAAGTGAGGGTAGAAGCTGTTCATATGGTAGAGGTGGCAGCAGGGTTGTTGTAGGCTTTTCTGAAGAGGTGGGTGTTCAAGTGGCTGAAGGTGAAAAAGTCTGATAGTTTGTGGTAGCAAGTTCTAAAGTATGGGAGACACGCAAGAAAAATCTTAAGAGACAGTTGTGTGAGTAGCAGACAAGAGGGGAGCAGAGAAGGAGGTCTTCTGAGAACTGGAGATTAGGTCAGAGATGTTTGGAGGGGACAGGCTGTATATAGGAGATTAAACGTGGGGAGATATCGGGTGATAAGGGCACAGATGTATGGAGGGGACAGGTTTTGGATTGGAGATTACATGTGGGAAGGTGTTAGGATATTAGGTTACAGATGTATGGAGGGGACAGGATGTATATAGGAGATTACATGTGGGGAGGTGTCAGAGATAAACTGGTTTATCTGGACAATGGGTAGTCAGTGAAGGGATTAATTAAGTGTAGAGACAGAGGAGTAACAAAGGGAAAGTGGATAAACCAGGCAGTGGAGTTAAGGATGGATTGGAGGGTCACAAGAGTGCTGGATGGGAGGCCATAGAGGAGGATGTTGCAGTAGTCTAGGCAGGAGATGGTGAGGGCAATTTTTGTTGACTTGAGGGTGAAGAGAAAGTGGATTTAAGAAATGGTGTTAAGGTGAAGGTGGCAGGAGATGGTAAAGGCACGGATGTGCATTTTGAAAGATGGGGCAGAATCACAGGTTATCCTGAGACAGAAAATTAGTGAGGCCGGGAAACGATGATGAATTCAGTTTCCTCCATGTTGGAATTTAAAAGCGAGAGGACAAAAAGGAGAATATACTATAGCTGATGGACAGTCTGAAAGTCTCTATAGCAAAGAGGTAACATCTGGGTCAGAGAGGTAAATTTAAGTGTTATCAGGCCCATATTGCTTTGCCTGATACTTGTGCATGGGGAAGATGCCTGAAAAGGAGAAGCTTGAATTTGAGAAAAGCCAGTTACTCTAATACTTGCCATATAATTGACCCTTTAGAATTTATTGGGCTACTGGAAGATGCGAACTAGTGATGAGCGAACTATTGAAAAGTTTGGTGTGGCCGGTTTGCCAAACTTTTGCAAAAAGTTCAGTTTGGTTGGAACTAGTTCAAACCAAACCGGAAGTTCACCAGAGTCCCTGCAACTGGTGTATAACACTGCTATCTAAGAGGTCATGGTGTGCTGTATGTTGTGTTTCACCATTGTTCTATATTGATAGTAATGATACCTTTAAATACAATAGAATCTGGGGGATTAAAGTCACAAGGAGAGGGTCATTGGGCGTGGCCCTTTCCCAGCAGAGAGTAGTGTGTGGCGGGCTTTAGATGAAGCTTCCCTGCTCTTCATGGTCTGTACCCAATGGGCTACCAGAACCAAGCAGCTCTACAGGCAGGAACCAAGTGCATCACCTCCCTGCACCTCCAAAAGAAGAGGACTCAGTCAGAAACTTTTCAACCTGGAAATAGCTGGTACCCAGCCAGGACATCAGTCACCGGGCGTGTAAGCATGAGGACTTCTGGTCTTTAACTTCTGGTAATCAGTGCGCTTCCATAAGGAAAACTTCAGATAAGAGACTTTAAAAAGAATACATGAACGTTGGTTGGATATGGCCTCATCATTGTTGCTGCGTGGATTCTAGCCGAATATGGCTTTACATTGTTGTTGGTGCAATATCTTTGATACCACTGGTTGTGGACTACTAAAACCCTTGTGCATCCGAATTGGCATTATATTGTTTGCAGTTCCTGTTAATTAAAGTCATAAGCAGCAACGATGCATGCCAACCATTAATATACTGAGCACCCCCAATGTTCCCTGCCACTGTTATGTCCCGGGCACAGTACAAGGAAACCTGCCATCGACCCCATCCCATATTGTGCTGGCCAGACCCTAGGCATGAGATGTTAATGACTCTAGTTCCCCTTATGGCCAAGAAAACCATGATGACTTCCAAGAGGACATCTGCTGTGGCTCAGACTGAATCGACCTCCATGATGCCAATCCTTGAGCGACCAATTTAAGCAAAAGCCCCCTTGGTGGATAGGGTGTCAACCCAGCCTGTACCGCGACCTGCTCCTTCATCTAAGAATCATACAATCCCTATATCATACTCTAAGAGTGTTATAAGGGCTTCTATGGCTCTCACAAGGTGTACTAGTGTTAAGCGAACCATAACCCGTAGAACCCTGTTTTGGGTAGAACTTTGCTAAAGCTCAATTCAAGTTCATGCCAAACCAAACTTTTAAGTTCGACCTGAAACAGGGTTCTACTGGTTCTGCTCACTTTACACTAATTTTGACAATACTTGGGGCACAGAGGAGTACAGTTTAATATAGCTATCCCTTGCACTAGGAGATCTAGGGCACTGGAGCAAACGTCTAGGGGCCCATGCTCCTGTTGGCAGCACCCCCACTGGTATGTGTAGTGACTGTTACGTATGCACGGGAATACATCAGTACGACATAAATTATGGATGACTGATCAAACAAACATGTCATTTCAGTAAACACGCAGAGTTTCATAGTAACAACACACCATATGGATATCCTATGGGGCTTGATAGTAGCGTCAGAAGAACGCGTTGATTATATATGCAAATTTTTGTGTATCTTTTTCTCGTCACAAGGGAATCCAAAAAGGAATTGATTGGATAATGCGAAGCATTAGAGCCGGCTGACTGTTACGCAGATCTCGTGCGGTAAATGTCCTCTCAGGGGGGCTGCAGATGTACGGCTCCCTTCGTCTTGAAATATGGAGCAAATGGACAGCTGGAGCTTCCTGGCTGTGCTAACGCGTTTCTTTGGAGAATGCTGAGCTGGGAATCAGCAAGTGTTTGGTGGAAGCATCATAAACAGTCAGATCTCAAAAACACCGAAGCTGCAGTGATGCTGTCACTAAAATATTAATAAGCCTCAGTCTGTAGCCATTTCTCAGCGTGCATCAAATGTCCTTGTTGTGGAAGCTCTTGACGGACAGGGGCCGGGGTGAAGATGCATATTACATAAGAGGAACATTATTAGGACTAATGGCAGGAAGTTATTATTCATTGATGGTTAGAATGGGAATTGGGAGGGTGCAGATGTCGGTTTACATCTCTTCTGCCAACTTGGTTTTGTATTAACGACCCTGAGAACCCGTCTCCTAGACACATCCGTTACGACAATGCGCCTCCTATCAAACTGGTTTCCTGCTTAGTTGGCATCTGGGAGGGTACGGTTTCCCTGACCCACATGTTTGGCAGCAGAGGTCATTAGTCTGACACCAGTAATTATTGCAAAGCTCCAGAAAGGACAAGACCCTGGTAACAGGATAATAGTGGTGACGTTATTGCTTTTGGAGACAGTGATTCTGGAGACCATCCACAGCAGAACACATTGATTAGCTCTTATTTGTCAAACATCAGATTTTATCTGGTTTGTCTGTCATCTACACGCTCCTCATTTCCATGAAGACCTTAATTGCTTTCTGCTCTAGTTAAGTGAATCAGCTGCAATACTGCACACAACCTGTGGGCGGGAGTGGCGCTGTTTTTGGAGGGAAGCACTGCAGCCATGTTTTTCTATACCTGGTCAACTCCTTAGGGAGTATTGTTATGTCCTGGGCGCACAGGGCTTTTTATAGAGCAGGATCGGCAGCTGATCCCGCTCTGTACATGGTAGCCGTCGGCTGTCTTTGACAGCTGTCACCTGCCCACAACGGCCATGATCAGCGTTCATGCTCATCACAGTTCTTGAAATGTCCCAGTCAATGTTCAGAGGTTCTCTGTAATGAGATTGCGAGGTGCCGTTCAGTTGCCATGGCAGTCTGGGGCCTTCTGAAGGCCCCCAGGGCTGCCATGACTGGTTGCCTTTCGTGATAAGCCTGTGGCATGTCTTGATGGACTTTCTGTCAGAACACAGTGCAATGCAATACCAGGGTATTGCATTATACTGTATGAGCGATCAAACACTTGCAAGTTCAAGTCCCCCCTGGGGACTTGTAAAAATGAGTAATTAAATGTTTTATTAATAAATGTTTAAAAAAAAACATTTTCCTATATTTATGATAAAAAAAATCAAAACACACAAAAAAAAACATATTTGGTATCACTGCGTTTTGGCTGCCAGGAGATGGCGGCAGAAAATAATTTTTTCCAAAGATATTTTACTTTGTAAGGTGGTGGCATTGCGTTTTTTTTCCACTTCACTCCACTTAAAAAGTTTTAAAAGTTTTCAGTACATTATATGGTATATTAAATAGTACCATTGAAAAATACAAGTCATCCTGCAAAAAACAAGCCCTCATACAGCTACGTTATGAATTTCTGAAGGTAGGGAAGTAAAAACAAAACTGAAAAAAAAAGGTTTGCGTCATTAAGGGGTTAAGGATCGTTTCCTTCATTTTACGGAGTGGGAGCAATACTGTTATAATGCTGCCACAATGCCACCCACATACTTGGCTTAATAATGCCACCATGAAGCGCCCGCAGAGTATTTTTTTACAGTGTTTATATAATGAATACCATACAGTGCAGACATAGGAGTGCCCAGGTGGCTGCGTTATATGGCGGTGCTCCCCAATATGTGGCTCCTGGCTATTGCAAAACTATGACTCCCCGCATGCTAATTAGAGATGAGCGAGCGTACTTGCTAAGGCAAACTACTCGAGCGAGTAGTGCCTTATGCGAGTACCTGCTGCTCGTGCCAAAAGATTCGGGTGCTGGTAGGGAGAGAGGTGAGTTGCGGGAGTGAGCAGGGGAGAGCGGGGTGGAGAGAGTGAGAGAGAGATCTCCCCCCCGTTCCTCCCCACTCTTCCCCGCCGGCACCCGAATCTTCTAAGATGAGCGGGCAGCTACTCGCATAAGGCACTACTCGCTCGAGTAGTTTGCCTTAGCGAGTACGCTCGCTCATCTCTAATGCTAATACTAAGGCCATCTTCATACACGGCAAAAATGCTGCTGAATTTCCACTGCCGGAATCGGAAACTCGTTTCATATCTCATCCCCCAATATTTCCTATATCTATGCAGAATAACTAATGGAGAAAGGTCCATTTTTCAGGTGTTGTCCATTAGTCGTGGCCTATCCTTAGGATAGTTCATCAATAGTAGATTGTTGGTGGTCCATCTGCAGAGCCTCCTTCCTATCAGCTCTTATCTGGGCTGGTTAGCTTATGTACTGAGTTGATTTCTGCAGTAAGCAGACAGCTCTGTTCTTACTGCAGTGGCCAGGCTTGGTATTACAGGCCATAGAAATGAATGTGATTTTTGCCTGCAATACCAAGCCTGGCCAATGCAGTAAGAACAGAGCTGTCTGCTTCCTGCAGAAATCAGCTCAATACATAAGCTAACCAACCCAGATAAGAGCTGATAGGTAGGAGCCTCGGCAGATGGACGCCCAACAATCTACTATTGATGAACTATCCTAAGAATAGGCAACCACTAATGGACAACCCCTGCAAAATGGACCTTTCTCTATTAGCCATTCTGCACAGCTAGATATGACCTGGCTGATCAACGGTGATCCTGAATGACAGATCCCTGCCAATCTACTATTGATGTGTACAACTGGGCAACCACTTTAAAGAGGGCCTATCATGTCTACCAGGGGCGTAACTATAGAGGGTGCAGGAGATGCGGTTGCACCCAGGCCCAGGAGCCTTAGGGGGCCCATAAGGTCTCTCTTCTCCATATAGGGAGCCCAGTACTATGAATAAAGCATTATAGTTGGGGGCCCTGTTACAGGTTTTTCTATTGGGGCCCAGAAGCTTCAACTAATGTCTCTGTGCAGCATGGTTTAGGTATGGGTACGGGTACAGATAGAGGGGGGGCCCCAGCTCACGTTTTGCATCAGGGCCCCTGAGCCTTTAGTTACGCCACTGATGTCAACAGAGCTGATTGCAAATCTTCACTCCAACAAAGTCTTTCTGTTAAGACTATACTCACCCCAGTTCTCCCATATGGGCTTTTCTTAGATTCAGCACTGTGAATGTGTCAAGTGGGTGGTCCTTAACACTCATTGTCAATCAAGTCTAACATAACTCATTAAAGCTGTGAAGACCTTCGCCAGTTTACACATACGGGAGCCGAATCTAAGAGTAGAGACAAAAGAAAGACCTGGTTGGAGTCAGCAGGGCTGTGACTGCAAAGCTTCTGTACGCAGCCGGCCGTGCTGACATGAGGACATGACAGATCCTCTTTAAGTATCAAAGGATCCAACCCAAGGTTAAGATGTGAAATCACAGGAAGAAATATGTCCTTGCCGTTTGGGAGTGTATAAACAATACAAAGCAAACTCTCCATGAAATATGCATGTAGCTTCTCAGCATAGCGAGCGTTGGGGGAATTGGCGACTCAATGTAAGGATTGTGTAGATAGCGCATTCTTGATGTAACCTCCGTTATATAGAAGTGAGAGGTCCGAAATAAAATACAGAGCAGTAAAGCTGAATAATTGAATTTAATTGATGCGTGATCATTACGAGTTCAGCTCGGTGCAAACAGCGGTTAAATGGGCAAATGGATGCAAACAGATCTTACCGGATTTGGTTATTTTATGTATTTCACTTGTCTTTTAATACATGTATTATTAATAGGAAGAAGAAGTAGTAGAAGAGAGAAGAAAAAATATGTTCCGTTAATTCTCTCATAGTAATCCATCTCGTACTGTTTTTCTCACTATGTCTAGTACTTAAAGGGGTTATCTGTGATCAGAGTACTTAATGGGGTACCTGAGGTGGCACCTGGGGGAAAGGCATGGAGGAATTATACTCATTTTCGATTTTCTGATGTTAGAGTTTATGCCAGGGGTATATCAACGAGGTGACAAAAATATGGAAACACCGTACAAAATATATGCCTTGAATTACATGGGATTGAACATCATATTTCAATAAGGCATGAAGAGACCGATTTTTTTTTAAGTGGAGGTAATATAATACAGATGCTGGCAGGCAGAAGTTAACATCTGCCCAAGTAACAAGATCCCATTGGTCAGGGGTTTGAGAGACTTTGCAAGGCTCCCCAAACCACCCAGAGCAGGGCAAGAGGTGAAGTAAACACAAATTTGGCAGGAAAGCTCTAAGCTAAGCAGGGGTCAAAAGGGGAGCTAAGTGCTAATGATTAAAATCCCATGCATTTCGTAGGGTGTTTCCATATTTTTGTCTACCTCCTGTATATGTTCACACATAGCATAAAAGCTGTAGATATTCAATGCGGAATTGCTGCCTGGAAAATCTACAGCATTTATAGTACGAGCCACGCGGATGACAGTTAGATGGGGTGTGTAAAACCCACACGGAATTAACAGGTAATTAACATGCAAGGTGACTTTTAAACCTGAAACATGTCAATTTACACAGTGGATTTTCAGTCTGGATTACACTTCTTCAAATGAAGGGGCGACATCTACATCAAAATTCACACCAAAATCCTCTTCTGAATTTTGACGTGGATCGGCACCAAAATCTACCACGGATTTTCCATTGCAGTGAACGTAACTTAAGGCAACATTCACATCTGCAACAAAGGCTTCATTTCAAGCTTCCAGCTCAGATCGAGCGCAAAATCCTAGACGACATAGGCCAATTTCAGGCTGCATGCCAAAAGCCAGGTAGACTCCATTATAGTCAATGGTGCCTCCAGGGGCGTAACAAAAGGCTCAGGGGCCCTGATGCAAAACGTGAGCTGGGGCCCCCCTCTATATGTATCTGTACCCGTACCCATACCTAAACCATGCTGCACAGAGACATAACTTGAAGCTTCTGGGCCCCAATGCAAATCCTGTAACAGGGCCCCCAACTATAATGCTTTATTCATAGTACTGGGCTCCCTATATGGAGAAGAGAGGCCTTATGGGCCCCCTGAGGCTCCTGGGCCTGGGTGCAACCGCACCCCCTGCACCCTCTATAGTTACGCCCCTGGGTGCCTCCATGGTAATACTCCGGTCCAGCATTTGCCGGTTCGGCACTTCCAGTATTTTCGCTGTTTGGCCAAACAACTGGAGACATCTAGCAAGTGTGACTATGGCCTAATTCTGCAATGGTTTGACATGTTTGACTGCATGAGATTCCTATGACATTGATGCCGAAATGTCTTTGTTACCTTCTTTTCTGCAGGTTTTCTCAGTGCAGCGGAGACACAAGGTGTGCTTGCCCCTGACTGGGTCACAACAGCAGTTCGCAACTGAAACTGGAAACGACAACGTCCATGGATTGGCCCCCTCACTCAGCTCGGACTCGCAGTGGTGCCTGTGACTGTTAGATGTGGCTGCATTCATGAATGAAATCCCCAGTGAACGTTGTGTTATGATGCCGTCTACAACAAGATCCTAAACAGGTAAGTTTCTCATTGGAGAAGAAACTTGAAGCTCCTGCGCCCCAGTGCAAAATTTGCAACACCTACCATGTGCCATTTATAATACTGGTGACTTATTATGTGGTAGAAGGTACATTTGGGCCCCCTCAGGAGCTAAGGCTAAGGTGCAACTGCTACCTGGTAACCCCTTATAGCTAAGCCCCTGTTTTCTTGTGCATGTTCTTGAGTTCTCCTCTTCTATCCAGTATTACATACACATGGAATAATGTCAAATGAAGAACAAAGTCTGTAAGATTTCCATCTCGAGGTTAGTGGATAGTGCGTATTAATGGTGATAAGAGTACACAAGTTGGTGATCGTTTAAAAGAAAGTGGCTAGCAACATTTAAATTTGTGGCTCATGTGACGGGAGTTTGCTTAACCAAGAACCATCATACGAAAATATCTAACGTTCTTCATTGGGGTAGACAGTTGAAAGATATGGGAGTATCCATTAGTGACAAGTTAGTGGCAGACATTCAATGAAATTATATCTGCCATCCAAAGAAATCAATATGTTAATGTGCTCAACAATTATGTTGAAGTAATCAATTAATTTAGGTGGTACATGAAGCCTTATCAATCAGGGATGCCTTATTATTCGAAGCATCGGAGAAGAGTACAATGAGAAACACTAAGGTGATGTTTCCAAGCTCTTTTGTTTTATTGTTCTAATGCAAGAGGCTATATAGTGTGGCATCCCCACAAAGTCAACGATTTAAAGTCTACAGCATGTGTGATACTTCGCTCTTAGTAAAACATTACAAGGGTTAATTATGACACAGCTGCATGCTCAGCATCTAAGACCCTGTTGGTAAAACTTCACTGCAATGCGTGTCTTTTGCACATATACTTTTTGGTATGCACACGGCACATATATTATGCATATGACCCGGGTAGGTTAGAGTCACGGTCCGCTATGACCACTTAAAAATAAACCTCCATCTAAGCCAATAAAAGCCAACACCATTCTTTGGCTTATATTGGCCATAGCAGCCATTTTATTAAAACATATTACAAATGTATAAACACTTTTAGACGCCATAATGAATACGATGGGAGGTCCTTGGAGCCACAAAATCTGGTGCTTATAAAATAACTTAAGTAAAACAGAACTTTGCCCCCAACCGTACTAACCGGTTTAAGAACACCAGTAGCCACCTTAAGTGGGTAATATTAGCGTAAAAATTGGCCGGGAGAGATTCCCCCACATAGGCCGTTTCCCACAGCACCAGACACCAAAATAACATCAAGGAGGGAGTACTCAGGGTGAGGCTGTAGCCACCAGCCTCCCCTCACTAACCAGTATAAAACCGACTCCAAGGACCCTCACCCTGCTGCCATGACAAACATTCCCACCGACCACAATACCCTTCCAACAACCAAATTACTTACACCACACTTCATGCACCAAAATTAGTTTTCCCTAGTGGTATTCGCGCTCGTTAATAGTACGGGCGAGAAAAGATAGGACTGCCCTATCTTTCTCGCATGTAGTAAAAAAAAAACGGTTCATGCACAACTACACCCTATAGTGGTGAGCATAGTTGCGCATACGAAGAAGCCCTTACATGGGTCTTTTTTCCCCCCTTTTATTATCGAAGGAAACCAAAGAGAAGGGCTCCTGCTTGCCTCTATTCTGTCAGGTTCACGTTTTTTGGGGGCGGAAAAATAACTTTGCAGGCTGCGCTATTTTCCCATCCAAAAAAAAGGAGACCTAACGAAGCGAAAGCGAACTGAAGCTATCCGTTTTTTTTCCATTTACTTCAGTTTCTCTCCTTCAAAAATGGAGCAGAGAGACGGAAACCCTGAACTGACCCTAACGCAGGTGTGACAGCAGCCTCTGCCTTTCATTTGACTCTTGTTTCATGTGTCTATAAGGGCTCCTGCATACTTGCTGCTTCTTGTGTTTTTTTTTTTTTACGCGATTGTCAATGGGACTTTCCAATTTTTCTGCCATGTGTTTTTAACATTAGAAAGCCCCATTGACAATCATGTAAAAAGCAAGTGGGTATTTACCCTAAGAGAGATGGAATAATACCACCACAATGCCACCTATTGGAAGGCAGCATCCCTTCAAGCCTTGCAAGAATGACCAGGAATTACAAGCAAAGCCAGCCTCCATGTACAGACAGCTGTTTCAGGTTATTTGCCCTTCATCAGTGTACAGTAGGAGTCTGGCTTTGCTAGTGAGAGGCCTGGGATGGGGGGTCAGAAACGCTATCTTTTCTCCTTAGGGAGAGCACCTAGATGGTGAATGAGGAGACTCAAAAGTCCATTCATGCACCTCTGGGTAATTCATGCTCTTTATTTACATATTACCCAGAGGAGCATGAATGGCCTTTTGAGTCTCCTTACTCACCATCTAGGTGCTCTCCCTAAGGAGAAAAGAGAGCGTTTCATGTGTTTGTCACGTTTCAATCCAACAAAACACTCAGTTGAAACCCCACCATGACTTCTAGGACTTGCTGTATTGGAAAGTCAGGTTTGAGGCTGGGTTCACATGGGGTGGAATTTCCGTATGGAAAGTTCACTCGCGGCTCCAAACTCCAGGCTTAACCATCAAAGTGGTCGAGATTTTGCAAAAATCTTGTCAACACACTGCAGCCAATCCGCACGAAAACTGATACGTGGCGCGAAATTCAATTCCGCAGCGGCTTCTCTCCTCTCTATGGGGAGAGAAAGTTGCAGTGGAATGCCGACTTTGAAGCTGTGCTTATCCTATAGAAATCTTGTTGGTTTGCATTGCGACCATTCCGCTGAAATTCTGACCCATGTGACCTCAGCCTAAGGGGTTTTCTGAGTTATTTATTTTATATGGTTTTGGGATTCTTGTGCCCAAAGTTATATAAAATAGATACATTCACCACACGCCGGGCGGCCCTTTCGGCAGTCCGACGCCATGGCATATGGCTGGTGAAGCTGGACTTCTAGGCAGATTTACGGGATGTTGTCAGTGACTCCCTATCAGGCCTTCTATTGGTTGCAGTGGTCATGTGGATAAACAACCCATGTGGCCACTGCAGCGCTTGAAGACCAGAGGACCGGGAGAGCGAAATAGGGAGCAACGCGGCAGTGGTAGCTGAGTATTGGCAGGATCCCCCTTTATGATATCTATATGTCCTAACAAAGTGAAATACTTCTGAGGCATCTTTTCATAGAACTTTGTATACTATTCCTCCTGGAAATTTATGAATAAATTGGCAATTGGGTGTTACCATTCCTCTAGTTAACAGGGAGTGACCTTACACACCCTGGCACTATTAACACTGATTGGACTTTGAGTGTCGGAGTTTATTGGGACATCACCAGTTCTAAGAAGGTATGCAAATTAGCTGTCCTTCCGGGGAGCATTCCATGGTCTATAAGACTCCAGTTGCAAACTTGGCACTGTTCACAAGGAAAAACAGCACCTACCCCAAATCCACATCAAAAGCCTCTCACCCAGCCAACCAGAACCCAACTCTGCACTATTGAACCCCAAAACAGCTGTCTGCATTTGGGTGTCTTTTCCTTGTAGAGAAGATTCTGGTTTGCCTTATATCCTTAGTCGTGTTGCCAAGCCTGTTAAACTGTTGGATATTGACTTATAGGGAAGCTGTCTTCCATTAGGTGGCACTGAACAGACAATGTTACGGAGAGCTTATTTGCATACTTCTCTCCCAAGAAGCATTGCATGACTTATAATCCTCCCTATGCCAACTTGGTGATCTCCACAAGGAAAACAGTGCCCCTCTCAGAGTTCTATGAAAAGATAGTACAGAACTTCTATTTTACAGGGAATATAAGTTTTTACTCAATCAGACATGTCAGGCGAGCTGCAGTAGCACATCTTTCTTAAATATGAGATTCAATTGAAAGGATCATGTGATATCTCTCGGAAGTGTGAGATCGCGGAGTGCTGGCCATTTGCAGAAGGAAAGGGCTGTAGAGTGTTCTGACCCTTTCGGCACTGCTCAGAGCTTTCTGTTGTTGGAGATCTAACACAAAATTGTAAGCACAGTCCATTCTATACTAGGGTCCCCCCTTTAAATGTTCTGGGGGTCCTCTGGTGTGTATTTGCATCCATCCTGTGTTTAAGTGTATGGTCTCTTTTAGGCAGGAGATGCATCCTTCAACCAGAGTACAAACCTCGGCACTCGGTTCACAAGACTGATGTGTATTTGTTTGCCTTTGGGGAAATTAAGTATAGACAGCCAGTCATTAAGTTAAGGGGGAAATTATCATTCACAATTAACTTTGCTTGTAGGAAATCCTTGTAAAGTGGCTGCTATTTATGGTTCTCACCGGCGCGCTTGCCACCAATCACCATGCATCTGCTCCTCTGTCAATATGTAATCTGCTGGGTCTTAGTGGAGATAAACCATCAGCTGTTCTGAAGCCCTGTGCAGATATTATCAATCAGTTCTGCTGTACGCAAAAGTCTGGTGACAATTACAGAATAAGGACTCCTTCGCACTGGCGTATCCGCGCGTGTATTTGCACATGCTATAAGTAGAGAATAGAACCCATTGATATCAATGGGTTTGTTGAAGTCGCCTGTTTTTGCACATGCATTTTGTACGCATGCAAAAAAATAGGATGTGCTCTATTTTTCTGCTTATTTGCACAGCAAAGGCCCCCATAGAAGTCTATGGGAGGAGCACAAATGCGCGCTCAATGTGTGCGTAAATGCACAATACGCTGCGCAATTCCATTGGAAAAAGAACACATCTGGACCTCATTAGGCTAAATAGCCATTTAAATCAGGGCGTGTTCATTCACTGTGTGCGAATGAACATGCCCCGCATGTGCAAAAAGTACAAGTCAACCTTGTTCACAGAGCAAATATGTTGCGTCGAAGCCTGCGCATTTGCGCATACGTACGTGTGAATTAGCCCTAAAGAATACATTTGGCAGTTTGAAGTTGCCTGTTCACATAGCCTAAACTACCCAAATTTCTAAGAGAGAGTCTATGAGCTTGAACTACATGACATAACTACACTGACATGACAAAAGTCATGGGACAGGAACTAGTATAGTGTCAGAAATCTTCTAGTGAAGTGTTGCAACTCGACGTGGAATTCATTCCATAAGTAGATGGAAGAAGTCTGGAGGGATGTTGAGCTATCTGGATAGCCACCCGCAGCTTCATGGTATTTGCAGGTGGAGGGTCTTGGGTGCGAATAGGCATCTTCACCACATCCCATAAATGCTCTACTGGTGAATGTGCAGGCCACATCATTCGTAGGAATTCTCCAGAATGTGTTTTTGAACCAATTCTGGACAACTTAAGCCCGATGGCATGATGCATTATCCTGCTGGAATATGCCATCATGGTTGGGATACCTGAAGTCCATTAAGGGCTGCAAATGGTCACCAAGCAATTAAGTGTTTAGGAGGACTAGTAGGCCCAACCCAGAACATGGAAACACACCCCATACCAGTATGGAAGCACCGCCAGCCTGCACAGTGCCTTGTTGACAACTGGGTTCCATGGCTTCATGGGGTCTGCACCACACAGGAACCCTGCCACAGCCCGAAACAACTGGTACCGTGACTCATCGGACCACCCCACATATTGCCAGTCCTTTAAGCTCCAGTTAACAACCTTACGAGCCCAAATGAGGTGCTGTTCCTGGTGTTATGGTGTTAACAGAGGCATCTGGTGGGTCTTCAGCTCTCATATCCCATGGTAGATAAAGAATGCTGTACTGACCTTTAGGTATTTATGTGGCCTCCAGCATTGAATGTGGATGGCATTTCTACTGGATGTGCTTGTCTGCACGGGCAATTCTAGCCAGATGCTGCCAGTTACAACCATTAAGCACCTGTGGGTGGTAATGTCTTCTATGATGTATTCTCGATACACACGTGACACTGGGAATTGAGGAATTTTGAATGCGCGCACAACTTCGGAAGTGGAATGGGACTTTCGTTTGGCGCCTACTATCATGCCTTATTCCAACTCTGATCACGCCTTACCGTGAACGTCCTGGTCAGTGTTCAACCTCACTCACGAGATAACACCTCGCAAGTTAATTAGGTGTAAGTCTTCACAAACTGTCACCTGAGGTAACGCCACTTCATAATCCACTTACATACTGCTATCCCATGACTTTTTGCATGTCAGTGTAAGTATAGATACATATGACTACAATACCCAGATAAGTTATAAAATTGGGGTTATTTAGTTTAGAAAAAAAACGGCTGAGGGGCGACCTAATAACTATGTATAATATATCAGGGTACCATACACAGATCTTTCCCATTATGTATTTATACCCAGGACCGTGACTGTAACAAAGGGGGCGCTCTCTACGTCTAGAGGAAAAAAGGTTTCTACACCGACATAGAACGGGGTTCTTTACTGTAAGAGCAGTGAGACTATGGAACTCTCTGCCGGAGAACGTGGTGATGGGGAACTCACTTAAAGAGGGGCCTGGATACCTTACATGTTATAGTCACTGGTTACTTCAGAAGGGTAGGTGATCCGGGGATTATTCCGATTTCCAGATTGGAGTCAAGAAGGAATTTTTTCCCTTTAAATGAGGAAAATTTGCTTTTACATCATTGTTTTTTTTTTGCCTTCCTCTGGATCCACATGGGGGTGGGGTAAGAGACTGAACTGGATGGAAATATGGCTTTTTTTCAGCCTCACATACCATGTTACTGTGAAAACCTAAAAACTTGAAACCATCAGCAAGTTGCCATTGACAGATCTATTATTCTTTTAGCGTTTCAGTGTCCTGCATGGGCTGTGGAGGGTGTCTCTACCATTAATCTTTAGTCTGGTGGGGGTCTGACCACTGCGATTCTACCCCATCCAGATTATGAAGGAGCCTTGGGACCTTTGTCCCATTTCTGTCACAGTTCCCCACCACACCGTTCAGGGAATTACCACACAGCCCCACTAAAGTGAATGGGATTACGTTGTAGGTTGCAGCCAGTGCCGAGTCTGGATGGGTGGCTTCAGGAAAAATGGCAAAGGTGTTGTGGTAGTAGAAGCATATGCCTGGGCAGAGGTGTCCATACACAACACAGGGCTCCATAGCAAAAATCAGAAAGGACCCGTACAAAAAACTGGAAAACACTTACTAAGCTCCTCACTCCCGGTTGGGCACCACTGCATGAGTCTTGGGTCTGATATTACTATAGGAGGTCTGAATATATTTAGTCCCGCTCTTTTATGTAAGCCCCACCCTTTGAAAAAAACACACCCATTTTTGCCATGCCGTGCTGCTTAAGTATAACACCGTGAAGATCTCTCCCAGGTTGACATCTCTGCATTGGTGTAATGTAAAATGTCACTCACTATCCATAATAGACTCTATACATTGTATATAGCGGGTCTCTGTATTAAATATCCCCATTCCCTTGTTCTTCCAGGCCCATCATCTATCTGGCACACCCACTGATACTAAGCCTGCAGACTGTGGCGGCTAGTTTTGGAAAACAAAATACGCACAAAAGCCGATAACCTACGCTCCTCGGCCACGGAATAACAACAGTTAATCAAGATGGGAGATCTGAACAGCTCAGTGGATTTTTACCCAAAGAATCAACGAAGAGAACAGAACCATGCCGGAGGTTTTGGCTGCACTTTGCAGGAGCTGCGCTCCCTCATGGAGTTGCGAGGGGCTGAGGCCATTCAAAAAATCCAAGATAGTTACGGTGATGTCCATGGCCTGTGTAGGAGACTGAAGACTTCCCCCACTGAAGGTAATGTGTGTATCACGTGTCTGTGCATATCCAATGCTAATCATCAGGACTGATTTGCAAACGTAAAGGTTATTGAAACCTTTGTACATGAAAAATCAAAACACACATACTTTACTAAGTCCTTGCAGACAAAAATGATGCACCTAACTGTTTTCTGCATTGAGTTTTCCTTTTCATGCATTCAGAAAGCCTCAACCTTGGTTTGCAGGCTCTCCTACATTCTCAAGGGCTGTTCCCAGCAGTGATCAGCTGGTCTGGTACACTCCCCTCGCCTGTATTAGAAGCTGTGTATCATGACCCCGCCCATTCAATACTAGGTATCTGTCACCCTCTCTCTGAGTAGCTACTCATCCATTTCCCCTCACTGCTGATAAGACCAGAAAAGTCACCTGGAATGAATTACAATCCTCTGTAATAGTAGCTTTCTCTGTTACCTCTATTCAGAGTGCTGAATCCAAATACAGCAGCCAAAATTGACTGTCAGGCAAGATAATGAAGTTATTGACATAAGAAAGTATGATATTCAATATGGTACCATTTTGTTACAGTTTATTGAACTTTCAAAATAATAACAATATAATAATAATATAATAATAATAATAAATAAAAATAATATAATAATAATAAATAAAAATAATATAATAATAAATAAAAATAATAATATAATAATAATAATAATAGGCCTAATTTATTACAACTGTCTACAATACTTCCCAGAGAGATGGATGACAGATGAGCATGGTGAAAGATTTCGCCAGGACATACGTGCAATTGAAAAACAGTATGAAGGAAAGTGGATGCCTGCGATGCCGGCTGGTTACTTCTGGAGAACACCGGCGGACATAAAAGAAATAAAGAACTTATACAAACTAACTTTCATTCCACTTCTAGAAGTTTTGATTATTCATCTGCCACCTGGTAACCATGTCTTGCTTATAACTGCATGTTACCCAATTCAGGATCTACTGGTCATAATGACATTTATAAAACATACTTAATTGCAATTATATCTACACTTCTTTATTCTACTGTTGAGGTTATTGTCTGTAAATCTGTTCCTAAGTCAGAATCTGAGCACAAATTTGGAATCGGCACTCAAAACTCTGTAAAACACGAAGCTTTTGCCCAAAAAGTTAAAAAAACATTTTTTGGTAACAGTATAATAGCTGATGGTGGGGTTGGTCCCAACAGACTCACCCAACAAGGAGGAAACTGCTCTACAGGAAAGGGTGGTCTGGTTTATTTTTGGAAATGTGATCACTACTTGTACTCTATTACACGAGCCTTATTTACTTAAAGGTACAGGAGCCCATTAATATGCTCACTATAATGATGCAGCATTTGACCTGCAGGTACTCTAGACTAATGAGAATATTACAATAAACCACTAATGTCAAAGTGATGCACTTTCTTGCCAGGAAATATATTACAATCCATCATGTTGTTGCAGCATTTCCCGATGGTCCTTTATGACATCACTTGCAGTATGTATTATGCCTCTGAGAAAGGCTGGGGCTATAGCAAAGAGTAAGGGCATCATTGATATGCAGTAAAATGGTGCTATAAAATACTTGTATAGAGAAAAGAGACAATTCTATTCCCCCGAGACTGGCATCAAAGGATGTGCACTGTCCATATAATTCAATGAGAACATGAGCAAAATGGATGAGTGAGGAATAGTAAACGGGAAAGTGCAGTCAACAGGTCCCTATAGTGTCCTAAAAATGGTGCCTTGATGAAGTTGTCTCTCACCATCAGTTTAATATTATGGGAGGTACTGAGCAACAGGTGACTAAAGGCTTTATCATTGTACATCCCAGAAAGCTATGTCATGTCTTCATACTTGGCCGTGTTATTTCTCCCATCTGCCTGCACTATATTAGTCATCAGTGGATGTGTGAGATCTGCACTAGCTAATGGCACTAGTTAGCGCTAGTCAATACTCAGAGGTCTCTATATGATTTGACAATGGGAATCTTACTAGAAAAGGATGGTGACAGGCATACACAATATACAATTTCCCCACGTCTGGGTAGAAGCCTAGACGCTCCATGGTCTAACAGCAGGATCTACTATGGGTCACTACTCTTGAGGTATACTAGGAGACAGAGGCTCATGGGCCCAGATGCAAAAGTTCAGCATGGCCACAACCCCCACAACTTTCTCTGCATGGTTAGGTCTCCTAAGAAGCCCATCAATGCAACACTAGCAGCAAGGGACATTTCTAGAACCTAAAAAGATTAGTCAAAGGGTTAACTAGAGGCTCTTGGGCCCCCATGCAAAATCTGTAACAGGGCCTCCTACCTACCATGTGTCATTTATAATACTAACGTATGACATAGAGGAGCATTTGGGTCCCCTAAGGCTCCATTGCCCAGTAGTGACGGCAACCCCTATAGCTAAGCCCCTGCTAAGAGAACAAGATGTACAATTCGGCCACCATTGGTCAAGTTAAACCCCCCAAAATATTGTTTTAATTACAAAAGATGATTATCACAGTAGACTTTGGTTTGCATCCTTTTGTTATGGAGAATAACATCTCTAGGATGTCCTGGGGCTTTCTGGCTTTATTATCAGATCTTTCTCATTTAGAAGAGGGGTGTTCCATTTATTTGAAAACAGCTATTTATCTTGATTTGTAATTGCCTATTTATGAAGGTGACCTTTTTCTACATAGTTTTAGAGGAGGCACATTCACCCGTCTGTATCTAATAGGGGTATAATCTAAGTCATCTGTTTGTGTTTCCTGGTTACTCTTCTTCATTATCACTAATATAGTAAAATAGTACAAGTGTCACATAGCCTGGAGTGTTCGATTCTGTTTTCAGTGCAACCCATACCACCTGCATGACAAGAAGGCTGAGCACCGTTCATTCTTTTTTTACCGACTACCCTCCAGTCTTTTTAACCACCCTCTAATCTTTGCAACTACCCTGCAACCTTTTCAATCACCCCCTGGTCATTTCAACCATCCTGTAGTCTATCCAACCACCCTTGAGTGTATCCAACCGTATTTCGGATTACCCTCCAGTGTTTCCGACTGCCCTCCAATGTGTCCAACCCCCTGTCATTCTTTCTGGCAACCCTCCAGTGTTTCCAACCACCCTCTAGTCTAGCTAACCAGCCTTTAGTGTATTTAATCAACTTTCAGTCTTTCTGATCACTCTTCAGTATTTCCAACCACACCCCAATCTGTCCAACCACCCTTCATTCTTTCCAACTACCCTCCAGTCTGTCCATTCACCCTATTAGGCCAGCTACTCATGCTTGCCTTCCTCCTGCTATTTCTGGCAGATGCAGACATCGTCCTGCTTCCTCTGTAGTATGAACTGCTGCACACTTTTCGCTAGCACTGCAGCGGTTACCTTCTCCAGTATTCCAAGCGCAGCTGTAGGGTATGGGCAATTACCTCCATATTTAGCTCAGCCGGGAACCCTCCCTCACTGCATGAGTGTTGGTAGTGTTTTCCTTCTGATGCCAGCACAGGTCCTCTTCCTTGCTAGTGTATCTGCACCATTCCCTGTATTGTTATTTGTCCTTGTCCCTGCTCCGTTACCTACCCATTTGCTCTCTGTCAGTCCTGTCTCTGCTCCAGTTTCTGGCTGAATATCCAGCCTATTTGCATGGTGCCTGCACCAGTGCTTCTTACCCCCGAGGGTCAGCTGCCAACCACTCGGGGACTACTACAAGAGTTAGCGAACTGCTCGGCTTTCCACAGTGGAGGCCAGATCCCTGTACAGGGGTGAAAGGGTGGAGACCAGAGAGTCAGCAGGATAATGCCCTCAGCTTTAGCCCAAAGTCAAACCTATTGGTTGGCACAGTGGGTCCACGCTTGCTGTCCCTAACACACCCTTAATTTTTTTTTGGCTATTCCCCAATCTGTCTGATCACACTTCGTTCTTTCCGACCACCCTCCAGTCTATTCAACCACCTTCCCGTCTGCCCAATTACCCTTTAGTTTTTCCAAACACCGTTCAGTCAATCCAACCATCTTGGAGTCTCTCCGATCACCCTCCAGTCTTTCTAATCATCCTCCCGTCTGCTTTCACCAAGCTTTTCTCCATCATTAAGAGCTGGACTACATATTTTG
This sequence comes from Eleutherodactylus coqui, assembly GCF_035609145.1. Taxonomy (NCBI): domain Eukaryota; kingdom Metazoa; phylum Chordata; class Amphibia; order Anura; family Eleutherodactylidae; genus Eleutherodactylus; species Eleutherodactylus coqui. The sequence continues at coordinate 26,578,760 of NC_089846.1, read as the reverse complement.
CTCCCAGGTTATATGAAGTCTTTGATATTTTTACCTTCCAATTACAGATGAGGAATGTTTTGTTTATTTAGCAGATCCCTTTGATATATAAACTGTATTGTTGAGAGCCTCAATTCATACGACCAGAAATAAGTATATTCTTTGAAGTACCACATTTATTACACTGACCTACTTACAGTCTCTAATTCCTGAGGGTAGTCTCAGGTTTTGAACATTTTCCTCTGAAATAAATGCTGTGTTTCTATAATGATCCAGAGTATAATAATATTCGTCTGAAGGTGGCCATAGATATGCCAAAAATGTGGCTGATCCAACCGATAATAAGCAGCCCAAGCCAAATCTCATGCGTCTATGATGACAGTGGGGTCAATAAAAATGTCATTGTTCCGAAATTTTATGGGTCCTAATTAGAAACCTCGTTTGGTACTGATTATAACCACAACTGTGCCATTTAAAGCTTCATTTCAATAGTAAACCACTTTTATATAATCCAATAAAAGTTAAAAGCTTCCTCCCCATCGCTGTATCGCTCAGATTACCCTTCAACATGCCCTGATGCTTCCTTCTCCACAGCTGTTAATGACTTCCTGTATTGGTGACCACAGAGTCTATACATAATAGGTTCAATATTGCTTGTGACCAATACTTGGCAGTTGGAGTATTTCCTATAGTGGGTGGCTCATGACATCACTGCTCTCATGATGTCATCATGTGATGTGGTAAACAGTCGTAGTAGTTCTTGTTTTGACTATCCAGTGGCAAATGACAATGCTACTCCATTTTTATAGCCATTGAAGGCCTTAACTGTAGTCTAGTGGACAACATGGTGAAAGTTACATGAAACGTATGGACTTCACAAGTCTGGCCAACGGGTGAATTCTCAGCTGTTTGATATAATTAGACTTTTTAAAGGGTCCATCATTTATATGGGGTTTTCCATCTGTACAATTTTATTGAACATGCACTATTAGAACAAATGAACATCACAGAAAGGGGTAGGGTCTAGAGATGAGCGAGCCTACTCGGCCATACCCCTTTTTCGCCCGAGCACCGCGATTTTCGAGTACTTCCGTACTCGGGCGAAAAGATTCGGGGGGCGCCGTGGGTGAGTGGGGGGAGAGGGAGAAAGAGAGGGCTCCCCCCTGTTCCCCGCTGCTACTCCCTGCTCCGCCACGCCTCCCCCCGCCCCCCGGCGCCCCCCGAATCTTTTCACCCGAGTACTGAAGTACTCGAAAATCGTGGTGCTCGATCGAGTAATTACTCGAAACGAGTATATTCGCTCATCTCTAGTAGGGTCCTAAGACTCAAAGAAAAGAGCTGTAGGAAACAGTCATGAGAATCGGCTTTATATAATATTGCAGCAGTCAGTGCACAGAAATTGAGTGACCTCATGGAACATCTCCCAGTTGTTACAATAGATCTCAGAAGTCGAATCTGTGGGCATCTCCCGCTAATTGGAGAGGTTTTATTCTAGAAAGAGGTTGTCTATATGGGCTAACCCCCCTTATTTGATAAATTGTCCAGAATAAAACTAAAAAGTCTATTTTTTCCCCAGAAACAGTGCCACCCTTGTCCACAGGTTGTGTCTGGTATTGCATCTCAGCCTAATTTAATTTGAGGTTGAATTACAATGCCAAACACAGTCTGTGGACAAGAGTGGTACTGTTTCTGGGAGAAAACAGTCATATTTTTCTAATTTCACACAATCCCTTTGGGTTTTTTGTGAATTATGAGATGGGTAGTCAACATTTGCTTCTGGAATCTAAGACTGAGTGCTTTTCTACTGGTGCCTTGAAAGTTTTATCGATGGGCGACTAAGAATAAAATTGACTCCTGAAGTGTCTCGTAAAGTCTATAATAATTTTTTCATCCCTACCTGGAAACCTGGGCGTAACAACCATGGTCACAGAGCGTGCAACCACAACTGATCCTGTTGGGAGGCTCATGCATGCCGAATCATTGAAGGATGATGGCGGTTGGTTGGGGGATATTGGAGGATGATGTGAGTTGGTTGGGTGGCATTGGAGGATGATATCTTTTGGCATACACCGGGAAGCTAGTGCAAAGTTTGCTCTTGGGCCCGTAGGACTCTAGTTACGCCCCTGGATCCCAAGTCCATAAAGTCAGGACTCCTATCTTTTATCTGGGCAGAATGCAAACAATTACCTCTTATTGTGGTCCAGTCATGTGTCAGCCATTTCTGCCACATCGGGTAGACCACAGCTAGCACAAGATCTTCCAAGTTACGGTGGGCATATTTCATTTACTTTAATACCAGTTGGGTGAGAATTTGCCATTATGGACAGTGCAATTTGAATAATATTTAATGTGACGGGAATAATTTTCCAGGAGACACATTCTTCCAATAGTAGCCATGACATTTGGCTAAAAGTTGCGTGACATTCTGGCTATATATTCACATTCACTGGACATATTGGATGAGCAGGAATTTTATAAGAGGCAAAGATGGCATTACGACAAGAATAGGTGTGCTCGCGTAGCCTGGTCTTGTAACATGCAAGATCTTAGGACTGTGAGTGATGTGCTTAATTGCATTGTTCAGCTCCATAGTATCTTTCATGTCCGGAATGTTCTGTCTGCAGTTCTTTCATTTCCCGGATAAGCTGCTGTGTCTGGCAGTATTAGTGTTCTCAACTGAGTTCTTGAACTTTTCTGAAGTTGTACGCTTCATCTCACCGAGGTTTGCAGTTCTGATCTTCAAGAAGTAGTTGGTAGTTATTTTGCAGAATTGCAGGAGCCGTATCCACAGAGTTGATCCTAAACAGGTCAATATGAATGTTAGCAGGTATTCCTTTGTCCGGAGGCGTAACTTTGAAGCTCTGTGGCCTCAATGCAAAATCTGTAACATACCATTGATAACATAGGTGTCTTATGTAGCAGAGCGGCCTTTGGCTTGCATGCGGCAATAGGGCCAGGGTTCAAGTGAGACCTCTGCACCCTCTAAAGTTACGACCCTGATTACTGGCTAGCTATAAAACGTTATATCCAGGTTTGTCAACTCTAAATAAAACATATATGCTGAGTTATGCCTTACAAGTCCTAAGGGGGCTGTGTGTGTGATACAGGCATTGTTACGATCCGGTTCAGGGTTGGAGTCTTTGTTGTAACCGGTGCCGATCGGTAACGTGGTCAGGAAGCCAGAGGTCGGTACCCGGGTAGGCATCAGTTCGCGGTACAAAGGAGCAGGAGCATAGAGTAATCAGGGAAGCCAGAGGTCAGTACACGGAGCAGCAATAGTAGTGGGAGGAACAGTTGGTAACAGAGCTTGACTAAGGGTTGAAAACACAATAATTATGCACTGAGGGATGGCCAGGGTCAGGTTTATATAGAGTGTCTAATCAGTGCGGGGTGGAGCTAATCAGGAGCTGGGTTTGCATGAGCAAGAAACTGGGCAAGGTTAGGCAGGGGAGCTGTCCAGCTGGCTGAATAGCTCACTAGGGAGAGACGTCGTATGGCGTACGGCAGTTCCCTGATGCAAACCCTGACAGGGATTTAAAGACCACTAAGAAGAGAATCCATGGGGCCAAGAAGAGTGACGTTCCCTGGCATTTCATATGCCTCTCTCAAAATAAAGATTATTGAAGTTAACTGCACCCATTTTAGTAAAATGCGCAATTTTGGACTTTCCTGAAGGCAGAACATGTAATCTACAAAACACTGCTGTTAGCATTAATAAAAATGTCTGGTATAAACTTAATAAAGGTGTTATACAAGCAATACAAGTTATCCCTTATCGGCAGCATAGGAAATAACTTGCAGAATGATGGGAGTCTACATGTGGGGACTCCTACCAATCCAGGAATGAAGGAAGCTGAGGTTGCACATAAGTGCTGCCCCACCATTTACTTCAGTGGGGTAGGAGGAGATAGCCTGGTTCAAGTACTCTGCTACTTCCATCGGTCCCACTGAAATGAATAGAGAGGTGGGGAGCACGTGCGACAACCTCCCCCTTTGTTGCTGGATGGATCGAATATTCATTCTTGGGATTATTGGGGTCTGCAATTTATTTTCTATCTTTACTATATATAATATTGGAGATGAGTGAACATTTAAAAAGTTTGGTCTGGCCAGTTCGCTGAACTTTTGCAAAAAGTTTGGCTCGGTCCGAATTAGTTCGAACCGAACCAGAAGTTCACCAGAATCCCTGAAACTGGTGTATAACACTGTCTAAGCGCCATAAAAGCCATGTATAACACTCAGAGAGTGTTATACAGGGCGTTTATGGCTCTTAAACAGTGTTATACATCAGTGTTCAGGACTAGTGTTGAGCAAACTGAACCAGTACAACCCTATTTCGGGTAGAACTATGCTAAAAGTTTGGTTCGGGTTTGTGCCAAACCAAACTTTTAGCAAAGTTTGACCCGAAACAGGGTTCTACTGGTTTGGTTTACTCAACATTATATATAATCACAATTTATCAAGCAGTATAGTGTTTTTTGCATTTTCGTTCTCCTTAAAATGCTCCACTTGCACTCTGAAGCTTTGATGTTTTGGGTTAATGTACTTTTGTGTCATCATAATGTCATAAACTGGTAATATGAATACTGCAGTATTTCTTCCAGTTGTTAATAGTACTATGAGGTGTTATAAAGTTCTACATGAATTGTTGAAGGTACTTTGGTCAGCAAGACATGAAGAATGGCATAGCCTAGTTTAGATTGCCTATACTGGCACAGGAAGACTACTCTCACATCTGCTGCTGGCACAGCTCTTGGGCTGTCGTCCATACCTTCCAACTGTTCCTCAGTTGGAACCAATTTCCCTGTCTTTCTATCCTTCCAAATTGTCCCTATTTCAAGGCTTTCACATGTAGAAATCTATATAGGTTAACTCCTACAATAGCTCCCAGAATGTTTTCATCTCCAAATCCATTCCTAAGGCATTTGATACCAATATTATACTGCCGATTTGTGGCTCTTGTGAATAAAAGACCATGTGGAGAATCCAGGAATGATCTTGTGCATTTTTCTTATTGCACATTACCTAGAATGGTCTTGGGCAGGACCACAATGAGGTTAGTACAGATGGCAAATAAAGGACCCAAGCTTACCTGGTAGCTGCTACCTATTAGCTCTCAACTGGAAGCTAAATGTTTTTACTTATAAAATTGAAAAAGCCCTACTTCCTTAATAAATAATCGTGGATAAACCTGGTTTCCAATGTGGCGCCATTCATTTCATATAAGGGTAAATGATACTATAGCCCCCAGTTAGTAGTCTGATCTCCTTTTCCTTCGGGACCCACTTTATGTAGGCATAGAGATAATTAGGCTCTGACGACCAAGAGCTGGGGGAACCAAGTGTCTGACATATAGGAGTGGGAAGGAAGATGTACACCCTGCCAGCTGGGTTCCCGATGTAACAAACCAGCTGACTGAAGAAGTAGTAACTGTGGGGAAGGAGATAAAGTAATATTGACCAGTGCAGTTAGACTCTTGCCTTTGCTCTCTCTACTCGGCCGACTGACCAATTATTCCATAAGAGAAGAAGCTCTCCTCTTCTTCCCGATGCCACCTAGATGTTTCAGGAGAGTTGGCAGGTATTAGTTTGGATGGTATAATACCGTATTTTGAAAAACATCAGTACGTGGGAGCACGTATTTGTTATACTTGAAGAGTAGTGTCTTTGGCAACAGGGTTTTTACGAAGGATGGTCATAGTCATGCTATTATTAGGATGTCCATCAACGTCATCTGTGACAGACCTTCACTTTCCTCTCTAGTAATATTTTTTGTCCAGATTTTATCTAAGAAAGATCTATAAGAGTCTTAGAACTTGTGGACATTGTACAATCATACTGTTAGGTCGCACTACCGCTGCAGCTCACCTGTCACTGGAGCTGCGATCGGGTGTCGCCATCTACCGCAGACTGAACATTGGGCTCCATCCACACCACATTTTTCTGCCTCCACTTAGTACCTGCTCTCAGTCCATAGGGTGTGTGTGCTCCTCTCCCTCCTTTTAGAGGGTCAGTGCGCCTCTATCAGGTTCCCCACCAACAACTTCCTGCTATGTTAGGCATCCTCTCTCCATAGAAGATGACTAAGCAGTCAGTCTCCTATAGTCATTTTGACAAAGTTCACATTAATCTGTTTTTTGGGGTTTTTTTCGAATCATGCCTGACTCTTGACTACTCTGACGTCTGTGCTCCCTGACCTCAGTTCTGATTACTAGACTATGCTATTACTTGCTACCTGCTCCAACCACCTGCCTGTTCCTCGTTCCTACATTTGTGCTGCCAGCCCTTACCACTGCCTGTCTACTATGCTCTAGTTCACACCATCAGATACCACACCTTGGCTCTTTGCATTGTCAGGAGCCACACTACTGGGACTATCTGTGTGAGAAATGGCATAGGGACCCCACAGCAAAGACCATATCTCTCTTGGGAGTGTCAAGGGTAAAAACTGGGGTCCCTCAGGTGTTGCCTTCACAGATAGCCCAAAGCCAAACCAGTGTGTGATAAGTTGGGTTCACATATGCATGCTTGACACATACTATAAATCATCAGAAGTCTACTACCTATTACTGTGTGTCTACATGACTATAAATGGTTCTAGAGGTTGACCAAATCTGGTTTAGGGGACTGTCACCAGGGAAATGCTTTTATTGTCCATGGTTGTGCCTTTAATGGAGAAAATCCCATAAATTACTAAATTATATGGCCACATCAGATAATACACTCTTTGTAAAAAAAAGAATCCAGCCCCTAGAAGAAGCTGTTGTTTTGCTGCAAAACTCGGCATGCAGTTACAACTCAGGTAGATATACAAATCATTAGAGTTGTATTGTGATTAGATGAAGGTCTTGTCACCTGAGACCCTAAAAGTGGTTCCACATTTGGCCTATAAAAAGACTCTTGGGGGCTCCTTGTGTGTAGTGACCTTTTTTCCACTTATGTAGAGCTTGTTGACCACTAGACGCCTCTACGACACAATCAAAAAGATTTTGCCCAGTTAACAGAGTTTGAGAGGGGGCGCATTATTGGAATGCAAGAAGTTGGATGTTCGTATCGATGAGTTGCCCATCACCTCGGCCGTTCTGACCAGACTGTTAGGAGGTGTTGGGGCCAGTGGATGTGTGAGAGCACACAAGGCAACCAGACTCAGGAGGGCCATGACAGACCACCAGTAGAGAGGAGCGTCTTATCGTCTGACAAGCACGATCAGCTCCAACTGTTTTATTGTCCACCATCCAGAGACAGGTGGTGCCATTACAGACCCTGTGTCTTTCAGAACTATTTCCAGGCGCTTGGCTGAAGGAAATTTCGTCTCTCGGCACCCATTATGTGTACTGCCTCTGACACCCACCATCGCTTCTATTTACAGTGGTGTCTAGAATGACTAAACTCGATTGCTTCGGAGTGGAACTGAGTTTTCTTTAGTGACAAATCCAGGTTTAATTTGGCACTGATGATGGTCATGTTTGTGTCTGGAGACCTCAGGGTGAGCGCCTCAGTCCTGGCCTAGCTGTGTAGCAGCACACTGCCCCCTGTTGGTGTGATGGTCTCAGGGTCCATCGCATATGCCAGTCGGTTAGCCTAGTGGTGGTACGAGGGACAATGACAGCTCAGCGATATGTTCAGGACATCCTGCAGCCACATGTGTTCCTCTCATGGCGGCTTCCAGCAGCATAATGCTCGTCTGCACACACAAGGGGGTCACAGGAATGCCTCCACAACATTGTCATACTTCCGTGGCCTGCCTGGTTGCTAGATTTATCACCAATGGAACATGTATGGGACTATATGGGATGCCAGCTTCGACAGCCTATGAGTTTGCATGATCTAGAAGCTCAGTTACAACAAACGTGGAGCGATATGCTGCAGGATAGCATACAGAACCTGTATGCCTCCATGCCAACCTGTATCTATTCTTGCATCCAAACTAGAGGCGGTACAACAGGGTACTAGAGCCTTCATGCCTCTCCGTATCACACCTTGTATCCAAGCTAGAGGCGGTACAACAGGGTACTAGAGCCTTCATGCCTTTTCGTATCACATCTTTCATCCAAGCTAAAGGCGGTACAGCAAGGTACTAGAGCCTCAATTTCCGCCCATATCACATCTTGCATCCAAGCTAGAGGTGGTACAGCAGGGTAGTAGAGCATCCATGCCTCTCAATATCACATCTTGCATCCAAGCTAGAGGTGGTTCAACAGGATACTAGAGCCTTCATGCCCACCCGTATCACATCTTGTATCCAAGCTAGAGGTGGTACAACAGGGTACTAGAGCCTCCATGCCCACCCATATCACATCTTGTATCCAAGCTAGAGGCGGTACAACAGGGTACTAGAAAGCTCCAAGCCTGTCTGTATCGCATCTTGTATCCAAACTAGAGGCGGTACAACAGAGTACTAGAGACTCCATGCCTGCCCGTATCACATCTTTCATCCTAGCTAAAGGCGGTACAACAAGTTACTAGAGCTTCCATGCCCGCCCATATCACATCTTGCATCCAAGTTAGAGGCAGTACAGCAGGGTAGTAGAGCCTCCATGCCCCCTGTATCACATCCATCCAAGCTAGAGGTGGCACAACAGGGTTCTAGAGCCTCCATGCCTGCCTGCATCACATCTTGTATCCAAGCTAGAGGTGGTACAACAGGATACTAGAGCCTCCATGCCCATCTGTATCACATCTTGTATCCATGCTAGAGGTGGTACGACAGGGTACTAGAACCTCCAAGCCTGCCTGTATCTTGTATCCAAGCTAGAGGTGGTACAACAGGATACTAGAGCCTCCATGCCCATCTGTATCACATCTTGTATCCAAGCTAGGGGTGGTACAACAGGGTACTAGAGCCTCTATGCCTGCCCGTATCACATCTTGCATCCAAGCTGGAGGTGGTACAACAGGGCACTAGAGCCTCCATGCCCGCCTGTATCACATCTTTGATCCAAGCTAAAGGCAGTACAACAAGGTACTAGAGCTTCCATACCTGCCCATATCACATCTTGTATCCAAGCTAGAGGCGGTACAACAGGGTACTAGAGCCTCCATGCCTGTCTGTATCACATCTTGTATCCATGCTAGAGGCGGTACAACAGGGTACTAGAGCCTCCATGCCTGTCTGTATCACATCTTGTATCCATGCTAGAGGTGGTACAACAGGGTACTAGAGCCTCCCTTCATGGAGTCAGTTTTCTGCAATGAATGATCCTTTTGCTCTGATATTGTAATCACTCACTTATATCAGCGTTACAATCACACGGAGAAAGTTTCATTCCCCTCCGACGACTTCTAGGGGAGGGATATCTTTTTCTTCTTACAATGGGTGTATATTTCTGTAGTTTGATGACCACATAGTGAAGTTAGACGGGTATGTCTCAATGTACCATCTGAAAGGAAAAGCGCTTATGTTCCTGGTCTACACACTGACCACCTGCGGATATACGGAAAATAATTTCTAGACACTCAGGTTACTTTGTCTTGCAGTACAAAGGAAACAGCATGAAATATAATTGTGAAATCCCTGTTCTGACATGGACGTTGCATGACAGAAAAGGTTGACTCAAAGACATTTTTCTTCATGAAAATGTGTCAGTTCTTGCTTTGTATATCACCAGCTGGGAACTTTGGAAATCTGAGATGTTAGTACATAGAGACATGGCATCGGAATCAGAACATAATGTGACAATTCAGTCTTCACATTCATTTTCCTTTGACTAAGAAGTTTGCAGTTCTTTCCATAATGCATCTTGTCCATATGGAATCTTCTGTGGCTTATCCAACTCTACCTGAAACTTAAGTAATAGACCATAATTATCTTGGTTGCCGCTGATCCCGCTTATTTATGTATTTATTATGCAAGATTTGAAGATTTTCAAACCAAAGCTGCACAGGACGCATCGCCTGTCACCATTGAAGGGGGCGCCACTAGCTTTGATGGCCTGGTGGTCTAGAGCTTGTATCCACTGAAACGACTTCCTTTTTTTCATTTGGTAGCATAATTAAAATAAATGTCTGGCAATATTATTTGTGCACTCTTTTTTAACAATGGTATATTTATGTGAACACCATACGATTGTATTCATAGACTGGTAGAAATGGAAGGGACTTCCAGGGTCATCGGGTCCAACCCCCTGCTCAGTGCAGGATCACTAAATCATCCCAGACAGATGTCTGAATAGCCGCTGTTTGAAGGCTTCCATTTAAGGAGAACTCGCCACCTCCTGTGGCAACCTGTTCCACTCATTGATTGGGTATTATTTATTATTTTTGTATCACAGAAGGGGAAAATTAAAAACAAATAATCACTGAAAACGAGACTTACTGATACAAGGAGGCAATAGATGCATCCCTTCAACATGCAGGCAGGCAAATGCCAAATGAGGGAGCCAATTACACCTGTGAGGGACACTGATGAGACAGCCACTCACACAGCCTCTTAATATAGAGGAGGTGGCTGCTTGGTGTATGCTGTACAGTGTAGTTACAAAGTGTCAGACCATCCTAATACATGTAGTGCACCATGCAGACCAGCAACTTATCAATGACGCCATGATAGTTCGTCGGGCTGCGCTGCACTTCACAGTGAACCACATTGGTACTGCCACCCTGGGCTCTCCCGGCATTTACAGACGCACTGCATGTGAAAAAAAACATAATAAATGCAAGGTATTGGTTGGATTTTGGCCAAAATACTTGAGCTCACAAGCCAATCGTCAAGGCTCCTTGCGTTTTGTGAGTCCCTACGCTAATATAAGTGTATCATAGAAGAGGAAAATTAAAAACAAAGAATCACTGAAAGCGGCCAGATACTTACTGATACAAGGGGGCAGATAGCTGAATCCCCTCAACATGCAGTCAGCCAAACTGCCAAATGAAGGGAGCAAATATACCTGTGCTGGCTCCTTCATTTGGCAGTTTGGCTGCCTGCATGTTATGAGGATGCAGCTATCTGCCCCCTTGTATCAGTAAATATCTGGCTGTTTTCAGTGATTATTTATTATTTTGAGTTATTTGCACATAATCTGACTCTTCTTCCTCTCTTGCTTTCTCAGTATGTGTCCAGAAAGCAGGAGAGTGGGAGGAGTCATGTTGTAAAAGAACTAAGTATTATGAACTTGGTTCTGATAATGTATTTATAGCCCGAGCTTGTATATGGTGCCATATGCATGTCCTAAGCCTCATTCTGGTGCCATATTTACGTTAAGAGCTTGGTTCTGGTACTGTATTCACATACTGAGCTTCGCTCTGTCTTGTTGGTGCCATATTTACGTTAAGGGCTTGGATATGGTGCCATATGCTTGTTCTAAGCTTGTGGCCCGTCTCACAGGAAAGGATTTGAATTGCAGATTCCTTGATCGCCGTCCGTGCAGACGATATGTGGTAGTACGGGCATTGAAAGTATCGCCTTCAAAGTTTCGCTCTTAGTTGCGGGTAGGAATTGCATATTCCGTCAGCGGTAAGAAAAAAAAACGCAGCGTGCTCTATTTTACAGCGGATTCCACATGTATGGGCTCCATTGATGGCCTTGGATACGTGCGATCCGCAGTGCATACGCAATTAACATTGAGTATGGGTGCAGATTCACTCACAAGTTGCTAGGAGAAAGAGAGTGAATATGAATATGTCGCCTGAGCAATTTTGGGCTACTTTGTAATGTCATTCTCTGCTTGTGATGTTTATTCCGCGCGGACAATACACTGTCGATACGCATACATCCATGTGAAAAACTGCATGCATATGCAGCCATACGCAATTCATTTCCGCGACCGTTCACAGGTCTTCTGCCATGGATATCTGCAGGATCCGACCTGGTTGTGTGAGCCCAACCTGATCCAGGTGCCATATTTATGTCCTGAGCTTAGTTATGGTGCAGTATTTACATACTGAGCTTTGTTCTGGTGGCATATTTTTGTCCTAAGCATGCTTCTGGTGCTGTATTTATGTCCTAAGCTTGGTTCTGGTGCTGTATTTATGTTATTAGCTTGGTATTGGTACCGTATTTATGTTACGGGCTTGGTTTTGGTACCATATTTAGGTCCCAACCTTCGTCCTTGTGTTTTATTTCTGTTATGAGATGGGTTCTGGTGCTGTATTTATATAATGAGCTTGGTTCTGATGTTGTATTTATATTATGTACTTGGCTCTGGTGTGGTCTGTATGTCCTGAGCTTGGTTCTCGTTTTATATTTACATACCTAGCTTGGTTCTGGTGTCGTATTTTTGTACTGATCTTGTTTCTGGTGCCGTATGTATGTCCTAATCTTCGTTATGGTGTCATATTTATGTCGTCAGCTTGGTTCTAGTGCTGTATTTGTGTTATTAGCTCGCTTCTGGTACTGTGTTTATGTTATAACCTTTATTCTGGTGTCATATTTCTGTTGTGAGATGGGTTCTTGTGCTGAATTTATGTAATGAACTTGATGCTGATGCTGTATTAACTGAACTAGCGATGTTTATGTACTGAGCTTGGTTCTGGTATTATTACTAACCACTAAGTCACTGGATCAACTATTAATTGAACCCGTAGATTCTATCTTATCCCTCTTTCTGTCTCAACTCTTTTCTGTTGTCTTTACTAGAGCTTTTATGGGGTTGAAACTCAGACAGGAGTCCTACAGAGTAGATGAAATCTTAGTTATTGATTAGCTTCTCTTGTCTTGCATAACATTCAGCAGCTCCAAAGAATTGATAAGCTCAATTGATTTCCTTCTCCAGAGAAACACGTGAAGTGTAAATACATTCAGTGCTGCAGCCTAGAAGGAGTGATACAATACTGTGCAAAAGTTTTAGGCTAGTGTAGAAAAAAAGGCTGCAAAGTAAGAAAGCTTTCAAAAATAGAAGTGTTAGTAGTTTATTCTTGTCAATTAACAAAATGCAAAGTGAGACTAAACAAAAGAGAAATCTAAATCAAAATTTGGTGTAACCACCTTGTGCCTTCAAAACAGCGTCAGTTTGTCTAAGTACACTTGCACGAAGTCGGGGATTTCGGAGAATTATAGCTATATACATTAATTAACCAATTATACCAAATGGGTGATAATGATCATCTTTTTCATATGTAGGTTGAAGCACAAGCATGAACTGAAACATAAACAGCTGTGTAGGAGGCTTAGTGGGTGAGGAACAAGCAAACTCTGTTACAAAGGTGAGGTTGTGGAAGACAGTTTCATTTCATACACCATGGCAAGACTGAGCACAGCAATAAGACACAAGGTAGTTATACTGCACCAGCATGGCCTCTCTCAGGCAAAGATTTCACAGCAGACTGAGGTTTCAAGATTTCCGTTCAAGCTCTTTTGAAGAAGCACAAAGACATGGACAACGTTGAGGACTGGAGATGCAGTAGCTGGCCAAGGAAACTTAGTATAGCAGATAAAAGATTCATCATGCTAACTTCCCTTCAAATTCAAAATATGTCCATCAGCTCAAACCTGGCAGAAACCATTGGAAACCAGGTACAACCATCTAATGTTCAAAGACGTCTGAAGTGGTCCTCATGGAAGAATAGTAGTCGAAAAGCCATACTTTCAATGTAAAAACAAGGCCAAGTTATTCAACTATGTACAAAAAGATATGAACTGGGGGACAGACAAATGGCAGCCGGCGCACTGGACTGATGAGTCAAAATGTTGAAATATTTGGCTATAATAGAAGGTAGTTTTTTTCTTTGAAGGGTGGTACAGAAATGAGTGTCTGCAGGCTGCAGTGAAGCATGGTGGAGAGTGGTACAATAAAGAGCGTCTGCAGGCAGCAGTAAAGCATGGTGGAGTGCGTTACAATAATGAGTGTCTGCAGGCAGCAGTGAAGCATGGTGGAGGGCGGTACAATAATGAGTGTCTGCAGGCAGCAGGCAAGCATAGTGGAGAGCAGTACAATAATGAGTGTCTGCAGGCAGCAGTGAAGCATGGAGGAGAGTGGTACAATAATTAGTGTCTGCAGGCAGCAGTGAAGCATAGTGGAGAGCAGTACAATAATGAGTGTCTGCAGGCAGCAGTGAAGCATGGTGTAGAGCGGTACAATAATAAGTGTTTGCAATGAAGCATGTTGGAGAGCAGTACAATAATGAGCATTTGCAAGCAGCACTGAAGCATGGAGGAGAGCAGTACAGTAATGAGTTTCTGCAGGCAGCAGTGAGGCGTGGTGGAGAGCAGTACAATAATGAGTGTTTGCAGGCAGCAGTGAAGCATTGTGGAGAGCAGTACAATAATGAGTGTTTGCAGGCAGCAGTGAAGCATTGTGGAGAGTGGTACAATAACAAGTGTCTGCAGTGAAGAATGGTGAAGACTGATACAATAATGAGTATTTGCAGGCAGCAGTGAAGCATGGTGGAGAGCAATACAATAATACGGGTTTGCAGGCAGCAGTGAAGCATGGGGGAGATTGGTACAATAATGAGTGTCTGCAGGCAGCAGTGAAACATGGTGGAGAGCAGAACAATAATGAGTATCTGCAGGTAGCAGTGAAGCATGGTGGAGAGCAGTACAATAATGAGTGTTTGCAGGCAGCAGTGAGGCATGGGGGAGAGCGGTACAATAAGGAGGGTCTGCAGACAGCAGTGAAGCATGGTGGAGAGTGGTACAATAATAAGGGTCTGCAGGCAGCAGTGAAGCATAGTGGAGAGCAGTACAATAATGAGTGTCTGCAGGCAGCAGTGAAGCATGGTGTAGAGCGGTACAATAATAAGTGTTTGCAATGAAGCATGTTGGAGAGCAGTACAATAATGAGCATTTGCAAGCAGCACTGAAGCATGGAGGAGAGCAGTACAGTAATGAGTTTCTGCAGGCAGCAGTGAGGCGTGGTGGAGAGCAGTACAATAATGAGTGTTTGCAGGCAGCAGTGAAGCATTGTGGAGAGTGGTACAATAACAAGTGTCTGCAGTGAAGAATGGTGAAGACTGATACAATAATGAGTATTTGCAGGCAGCAGTGAAGCATGGTGGAGAGCAATACAATAATACGGGTTTGCAGGCAGCAGTGAAGCATGGGGGAGATTGGTACAATAATGAGTGTCTGCAGGCAGCAGTGAAACATGGTGGAGAGCAGAACAATAATGAGTATCTGCAGGTAGCAGTGAAGCATGGTGGAGAGCAGTACAATAATGAGTGTTTGCAGGCAGCAGTGAGGCATGGGGGAGAGCGGTACAATAAGGAGGGTCTGCAGACAGCAGTGAAGCATGGTGGAGAGAGGTACAATAATGAGTATCTGCAGTCAGCAGTGAAGCATGGTGGAGAACAGTACAATAATGAGTGTTTGCAGGCAGCAGTGAGGCATGGGAGAGAGCAGTACAATAATGAGTGTCTGCAGGCAGCAGTGAAGCATGGTGGAGAGCGGTACAGCAATAAGGGTCTACAGTGAAGCATGGTGGAGAGCGGTACAATAATAAGGGTCTGGAGGCAACAGTGAAGCATGGTGGACAGTAGTACAATAATGAGTTTCTGCAGGCAGCAGTGAAACGTGGGGAAGAGCAGTATAATAATCAGTGTCTGCATGCAGCAGTGAAGCATGGTGGAGAGTGGTACAATAATAAGGGTCTGCAGGGAGCAGGGAAGCATGGTAGAGAGCAGTACTATAATGAGTATCTGCAGGCAGCAGTGAAACATGGTGGAGAGTGGTACAATAATGAGTGTCTGCAGGCAGCTGTGAAGCATGGTGGAGAACAGCACATTGAGTGTCTGCAGGCAGTAGTGAAGCATGGTGGAGAGCAGTACAATAATGCGGGTTTGCAGGCAGCATTGAGGCATTGGGGAGAGCAGTACAATAATGAGTGTCTGCAGGCAGCAGTTAAGCATGGAGGAGAGTGGTACAATAATGAGTGTCTGCAGGCAGCAGGGAAGCATAGTGGAGAGCAGTACAATAATGAGTGTCTGCAGGCAGCAGTGAGGCATAGTGGAGAGCAGTACAATAATGAGTGTCTGCAGGCAGCAGTTAAGCATGGAGGAGAGTGGTACAATAATGAGTGTCTGCAGGCAGCAGGGAAGCATAGTGGAGAGCAGTACAATAATGAGTGTCTCAAGGCAGCAGTGAAGCATGGAGGAGAGTGGTACAATAATGAGTGTCTGCAGGCAGCAGGGAAGCATAGTGGAGAGCAGTACAATAATGAGTGTCTGCAGGCAGCAGTGAAGCATGGAGGAGAGTGGTACAATAATGAGTGTCTGCAGGCAGCAGTGAAGCATGGTGGAGAGCAGTACAATAATGAGTATCTGCAGGTAGCAGTGAAGCATGGTGGAGAGCAGTACAATAATGAGTGTTTGCAGGCAGCAGTGAGGCATGGGGAGAGCGGTACAATAAGGAGGGTCTGCAGACAGCAGTGAAGCATAGTGGAGAGGTACAATAATGAATATCTGCAGTCAGCAGTGAAGCATGGTGGAGAACAGTACAATAATGAGTGTTTGCAGGCAGCAGTGAGGCATGGGAGAGAGCAGTACAATAATGAGTGTCTGCAGGCAGCAGTGAAGCAAGGTGGAGAGCGGTACAGTAATAAGTGTCTGCAGTGAAGCATGGTGGAGAGCGGTACAATAAAAAGGGTCTGCAGGCAACAGTGAAGCATGGTGGACAGTAGTACAATAATGAGTTTCTGCAGGCAGCAGTGAAACGTGGGGGAGAGCAGTATAATAATGAGTGTCTGCATGCAGCAGTGAAGCATGGTGGAGAGTGGTACAATAATAAGGGTCTACAGGGAGCAGGGAAGCATGGTAGAGATCAGTACTATAATGAGTATCTGCAGGCAGCAGTGAAACATGGTGGGGAGTGGTACAATAATGAGTGTCTGCAGGCAGCTGTGAAGCATGGTGGAGAGCAGCACATTGAGTGTCTGCAGACAGTAGTGAAGCATGGTGGAGAGCAGTACAATAATGCGGGTTTGCAGGCAGCAGTGAGGCATGGGGGGGAGCAGTACAATAATGAGTGTCTGCAGGCAGCAGTTAAGCATGGAGGAGAGTGGTACAATAATGAGTGTCTGCAGGCAGCAGGGAAGCATAGTGGAGAGCAGTACAATAATGAGTGTCTGCAGGCAGCAGTGAAGCATGGGGGAAAGCGGTACAATGAGGAGGGTCTGCAGACAGCAGTGAAGCATGGTGAAGAGCGGTACAATAATGAGTGTCTGCAGGCAGCAGTGAAGCATGGTGGAGAACGGTACAATAATGAGTGTCTGCAGGCAGCAGTGAAGCATGGTGGAGAGCGGTACAGTAATAAGTGTCTGCAGTGAAGCATGGTGGAGAGCGGTACAATATTAAGGGTCTGCAGGCAACAGTGAAGCATGGTGGAGAGCAGTACAATAATGAGTGTCTGCAGGCAGCAGTGAAGCATGGTGGAGAGCAGTACAATAATAAGGGTCTGCAGGGAGCAGTGAAGCATGGTGGAGAGCAGTACTATAATTAGTGTCTGCAGGCAGCAGTGAAGCATGGTGGAGAGCAGTACAATAATAAGGGTCTGCAGGGAGCAGTGAAGCATGGGGAGAACAGTACAATAATGAGTGTCTGCAGACAGCAGTGAAACATGGGGGAGAGCAGTACAATAATGATTGTTTGCAGGCAGCAGTGAAGTATGGTGGAGAGTGATACAATAATAAGTGTTTGCAGGCAGAAGTGAAGCATGGGGGAGAGCAGTACAATAATGAGTGTCTGCAGGCTGCAGTGAAGCATGGTGGAGAGAGGTACAATAATGAGTGTCTGCAGGCAGCAGTGAAGCATGGTGGAGAGCAGTACAATAATAAGGGTCTGCAGGGAGCAGTGAAGCATGGTGCAGAGCAGTACAATAATGAGTGTCTGCAAGCAGCAGTGAAGCATGGTGGAGAGCAGTACAATAATGAGTGTCTGCAGGCAGCAGTGAAGCATGGTGCAGAGCAGTACAATAATGAGTGTCTGCAAGCAGCAGTGAAGCATGGTGCAGAGCAGTACAATAATGAGTGTCTGCAAGCAGCAGTGAAGCATGGTGGAGAGCAGTACAATAATGAGTGTTTGCAGCCAGCAGTGAAGTATGGTGGAGAGTGATACAATAATAAGTGTCTGCAGGCAGCAGTGAAGCCAGGATCAATGGTGTTTTCGTAAAACATGGGCTACAAAACCTCACAAGTCAGGTGCATATCGCGAAACCTGCGAGGTTTTTGATTCCCAATGCAGCATGCTACAAAAGATCGCAAATATGAAGGAATCCATAGCAAAGCATGGGCTTTACATACATGCGATCTGTAGCATTGTCCAAAACAAAAAAATTGTGCCACTTGAACTGATATCGTGCTCGCGAAATTGCTTTCCACTCGTATATACATGCAATTTTTTTTTTCTCACCCATTAGAAACAATGAGCGAAATTTCTGTGGACTTGCAGAAAAATAGAACATGTTGCAAATTTTTGATGCACATGTAAATGGACCCACTGGGGTGTATTTCACAACGCACTAAATTCGCCTGAGTAAATGCACGCGGAAGGGGTTAAGGTGTGTTGGTCCCTTTAAATTTTAACGCTCATAATCAAATCTGCCTTTGGATTAAAACATGAAATTGTCTTGAATCTTCCGGCTTTATCCACTGAGATGCGTGAATAGACTGCTACTGCTGCAGCCGAGTCTGACATAAAAGCGCGGTTGTAGTCTTATCTCCTCACTCTGTATCTGCTTCAAAATACATTCTGCAGCCGGCAGCTCCAGCTAAGAAAGATGTGCCGAGTTTCACCAGTGAAAAGCAGAAGTCTGCTGCAGTCTCAAGGACAAGCCAAGGTGATGGTGGAGAGAGAGGCATAGCGCAGGCTTACTGCCTCAATACATGGTTGATGTACAGGTCTGCCTTGCTAATTTCATAGTGCAATTGCTAGGATTAAGTATTTGCACCCCAACCGATATATAGTATATATGTGATAAAATCTTGCTGCAATGGTTATTATACAGGGAGTCTCAAAAGTCTGGAAACACCCATAGAGAATAGAAAACTGCCTGTGATCCAGCTGCAGGGGAATGGGAAAACCTGTTAGGCCATTTCATCAACATGATGGCCATTTTGAACGCCGTCATCTTGGATTCAACTCTTTTTTTTCCAATGGCAAGGTAGGTGTGTGATATATCAAACTGGCAGAGAATTTCACCAGAAAAACAATATTGTGCTTCATTTTAGCATCATTTTATTCACTCTCATGTTAACGCAGGGATCTTTATCATAATAGGTAATGTGAATGATAGCGTTATCTCAAGCAAAATGTGTTTGAGATCATCCTTATGTCAGGTGAGCAAAGCACATGTGTCATCACCACAAATTTTAACCCGACCTCCTATTACCCACAGTGCAGTTGCCAATCATCTTTCCAACTTCAAAACATCACAGACTGAACATGAGTCAACAATGTGATGCAGCAGCTAAAAAAGGCAAACACAATTCTGGGATGTATTAAGAGAAGCATAGAGTCTAGATCACGTGAGGTCATTATCCCCCTCTACTCTTCCTTAGTCAGACCTCATCTGGAATACTGTTTCCTGTTTTGGGCACCCCAGTTTAAAAAAGACAGAGATAAACTGGAGTAAGTTCAGAGAAGAGTTACCAAGATGGTGAATGGTCTGCAAATCATTTTCTATGAGGAACGGTTAAAGGATCTGGGAATGTTTAGCCTGCAAAGGCTGAGAGGAGACTTAAATCGCTGTCTATGAATATCTGAAGGGCTGTCACAGTGCAGAGCGATCAGCCCTATTCTCATTTGTACAAACTGATTAAACTGAAAGTGAGGAAACAAAGACAAGATTTTGATATTGTGGGTGATCAATGAGTGGAACAGGTTGCCATGGGAGGTGGTGACTTCTCCTTCAATAGAAGTGTTTAAACTGAGGTTGGACAGACATCTCTGTGGGATGATTTAGTGAATCCTGCATTGAGGAGGGGCCTGGACCAGATGACCCTGGAGGTTCCTTCCAATTCTATAGTTCTTAATGAAACACATTCTACCGCTGATGAACCAAAATCTGGGGACTAAAAACACTACTAATGAAGCATCAGCAACGGCTGTGGTCTCAGCAGGAGCCCACAACATATCATTCGCTGTCTGTCCCAGGAATGTGGGGTTAGCCATGCCTTGTCTACACATAAATGGCATCCCTACAAATTGCAGATACTGCAACACCTGATGGAGGACGATCTCAACATATTCTGCTTGAGATAACACCATGATTCATATGCAGGAAAATCAGTGTGATAACATGAGAATTAATAAAGTTATGTTAAAATGAAGCACCACTTTGTTTTTCTGGTGAAATTTACTGTCAGTATGATATATCACACCCCTACCTCCCAATTGGAAAAAGTAGAGTTAAATTCGAGATTCAAAATGGCCGTCATTTTGGTGACATGACCTAACAGGTTTTCCCCTTCCTCCAAAACTTGTATGCAATATTGGATCACTGTCTGCTAAATCGTTTTCATTCTATATGGGCGTTTTCACACTCTTGAGACATAACTAATATATTACTGGAAGACCTTCCATTAGCTATGAGAATATTCCAATAATTGGGGTTAACTAAAAGATGAAGGGGCCCCAAGGATAAAAGTGGAAACCCTTCTGGTGATACTTAACACTATGACACTCATGACCACCCGACAGACCCTTTTATTGTCCCACGCATTTCCTTTTCACTGGTTGTCACCAACCATTAAAATGAGATATACAGTCAACCTGAGTGAGCCCCCTCTCCCTGGGGGCTCCATAGTAGGCCTTTAGAGTACATACTCACTTGCCAGTATTGCTATGCAATACATTTCCAATGCCCTCATGGTGGCCCTAAAGATGTCTATAATACAATACATTTCCAACGCCCTCATGGTGGCCCTGGTGTATAGACTATTGTGGGTATACAACAATGTATAAACTGTTGTGGGTGTACATCTGTGTATGGGCAATTGTGGGCGTACATTAGAGTATACATTTTTGTTGGCATCCACCAGTAACAATTGTGGGCATATACCAGTGTATAGACTATTGTCGGTGTACAACAGTGTATACACTACTATGGGTGTACACCAGTATATAGACTGTTGGGGGTTTACAGCTGTGTATAGACTATTGTGGGTTTACACCAGTGACAGTTGTGACCATACACCAGTGACTATTATGGGTGCACATCAGCATATAGACTACTGTGGGCGTACACCAGTATATAGATTACTGTGGGCGTACACCAGTATATAGACTACTGTGGGCGTACACCAGTATAAAGGTTACTGTGGGCGTACACCAATATATAGACTACTGTGGGCGTACACCAGTATGTAGACTACTGTGGGTGTACACCAGTATATAGACTACTGTGGGCGTACACCAGTATAAAGGTTACTGTGGGCATACACCAGTATATAGACTACTGTGGGCGTACAGCAGTATGTAGACTACTGTGGGTGTACACCAGTATATAGGTTACTGTGGGCGTACACCAGTATATAGGTTACTGTGGGCATACACCAGTATATAGACTACTGTGGGCGTACAGCAGTATGTAGGTTACTGTGGGTGTACACCAGTATATAGGTTACTGTGGGTGTACACCAGTATATAGGTTACTGTGGGCGTACACCAGTATATAGGTTACTGTGGGCATACACCAGTGTATGGAATACTGTGGGTGTACACCAGTATATAGACTATTTTGGGCTTACACCACTGACAGTGGTAGGCATACACCAGTATATAGACTACTGTGGGTGTACACCACTATGTAAACTTCTGTGGGTGTACACCAGTATATAGACTACTGTGGGTGTACACTAGTGTATAGACTATGGTGGGTGCACGCACAGTGACAGTTATGAGCGTACAACAATGTATAGAACATTGTGGATATACACTACTGCATAGACTATTGTGAGTGTACACCAGTATATAGACTATTGTGGGTGTACACCAGTGACAATTATGAGTGTACAACAATATATAGAACATTGTGGATATACACTAGTGCATAGATTATTGTGGGTGTTTATCACTAGGCACAATATAATAGTTAAGAGGATTTCCAGGGTTAAAACAAAGGGTCCACTTTTTTTCCTCCAAAACAGCGCCACTCTTGTGCATAGGCTGTATGCGGAATTGCAGCTCAGCATGATTCAAGTAAATGGGGCTGAACTAAAATAGCATAAACAACTGTATTTGGAAGAAAGCAGACATATGTTTCTAATCTCATAAACCCCTTTAAGGGATAATCGCATAACACATTCCCTTCCAAATGGCCCTATCTAATTTATGATATATTTTATACATCTTCACCTCAATACATGCAGGTCGCGGCCGCATTAACCGAAGCCACGCCATATCTGTCACAGTTCTTGCCGCCAAGTCTGATTCTGAATCCTCACTTTCACATCCTAATCCCCTAATCTCGGAGCTCCGTAGAGTCCCTGTGATCTCGGGACAAGCAGAGGATCTCAGGTTAATGGATACTTAACCTGTAGACTGATTGACCCGCTTTGAAGAACACAACTTTCTGGGCCTCATCTAAGTCAGGAAATGAGATGAAAGTATTCTAAGAAATCGTTTCCTGATCCTAGGAAGGACTTGATGTCCTAAAAGTGGTAATGGAACATGGCAATAACAAGAGGTCCATAGCGTGGTGGCATCTAGGGAGGTTGCAACGAGCAAAAGTGTTCCTTGAAAGAGGAAGAGAGATGGCAAAGAGAGCAAGCAAAGTGGGGCGATTTGGTTAGGAGCATGGTGGCAAAGACGTCAACCTGGGCGAGCCTTTCTCGGGGTAATGGAAGTGGCCTTTTGCGGGTGTGGCTAATCTAGGGCAGGAAAGGGAATGAGAGAACAAAGGAGGAGAAAACAAGAGAGAGAGGAAGGGAGAGAACTAGAGATGAGTGAGTATACTCGGTAAGGCTAACTA
This sequence comes from Eleutherodactylus coqui, assembly GCF_035609145.1. Classification (NCBI taxonomy): domain Eukaryota; kingdom Metazoa; phylum Chordata; class Amphibia; order Anura; family Eleutherodactylidae; genus Eleutherodactylus; species Eleutherodactylus coqui. Next base: position 26,555,945 of record NC_089846.1, on the reverse strand, counting down.
CTCAAGCGCCTTAGTCGAGTATCTCCCCGCTCGTCTCTAAAGATTCCGCTGCCGGCGGGGAAGAGCGGGGAGGAAAGGAAGGGAGATCCCTCTCTCCCCCCCGCTCCCCCTGCTCACCGCCACAACTCACCTGTCACCTGTGCCGGCAGCCGAATCTTTAGAGACGAGCGGGCAGATACTCGACTAAAGCACTACTCGATCAAGTAATGTGCCTTAGCGAGTATGCTCGCTCATCTCTAGAGAGAACACAAAAAGGGAAGCGTGAGAATGAGATAGCTGTGATTGATTCATCGAGCGCTGCAGTGATTGGCTGAGAACCAATCAGAGGCAGCACTTCCTGGAGGCTGGATTTTTGAACCCCCCTGAAGACTACAGACAAGTGTGCCGGAGCTTTGGGAGGAGAAGTGCGGCAGAGCGGACAGCGACTGTTAGGTGATGTATTCTTTTTTTTTTTTAATGCAGCTAGGGCTTATTTTAGGGACAAACACTAGGACGTCCTACTGTAAAAGTTGCATTGCACCACATTGAAACCATGTTTTCGTGCGATGCGATACAACAGAAAGGAAGGCTCCATAGGGAAACATAGGCTACAAAACTTTAAAAATCACGTCAATATTCAGTAATGTAGCAGCCTACAAAACACCGCTAATGTAAAAGAAGCCATTGGAAAGCACGGGCTTTACATACATGCGATTTGTAGCACTATCGCATCGCCAGGAAATCCCACGATTATGTTGTCCGTGAGAAAGCGGCCTAAAAGTAAGCATATGCTGGGAGGTGCTGTACATCAAATCAAAATGCAGTGGACCTTACATGTGAATGCAGTACTGATGTGATGCAGTCAGAGACAGATTACACACTGACTGACGTCCTCTGGACTCCTTCCTTTTCTTCTCCACCTGCTCCAGACTTCCATGACTTTTCCAGCTAATTCTTGCCTCTACAAAGTTTGTCACTCAGACATCTCAGGCTCCTTTGAAAATAATTACACCGCACACTGTGTTACCTGAAAATAGTGCCAACTCACCGTTCACCAGAGATACATTATAATACCCACTGTGCTCCAGAGATAAATAATCATGTGCCCCCAGTAAAAAAAAGGTTAAACTACACACTGTGGTCTACGTAATAAACTATACAGCACTCCTGCCCCCCCCCCCCCCAAAATTAATTATACTACACGCCCTCAGGAATTAACTACATCAGACACTATGCAACCCGTATTAAATTCTACTACATGCCATGCCCCCAAAAATTAACTACACTATATGCCACATTCACATGGGCGAGCGTGATATCTCCGCCCGCCATGGCCAAAGTTGATTTCCACGGCGATGCAAAGCGTTTTTAATCAAAAATGGTATTGCAATCTTCACGCATGTGAAAGGATCACCATGCGAGGGTACTGCGATGGCTTTTAAGGTCCCATTGACAACATTGGGCGAGGCGTTTTGAGGGAACAACCGTGGATGCTGCGAGGAAAAAAAAAATCGCTTGTGTGAATGAGTCCAATCACACAAAGCTCAAAGCTCCCTCATGCATGCGCTCAGTAAAACACCTCAGTTTCACTTTAGTTTTCGGGCACAGGTTCCTGCGTCCGACAGCGGGTTTTAGCGCACCCCGTCACTGTGATGGGTGATGAGGTGCGCTAAACGCGACAAAGTCAGTGGAGAGAGAAGAACAGGATGACAAAGAACAGGATGGCTGGAAACAATCAAGGCCATCGCGAACATGTCAAACTGAAGGACATGGTGAAAGACAGAAATGTGTGGAGAGCTTTGATCCATGGAGCGACCGAAGGTCGGATGCGACTGAACGGTTGATCATCTTCACAAACGCGGCAAAATAGAGCAAACAGTGCTAGAAAATCGCGGCGCCAGAAAGCACCACGTTCAAAGGGCATGTCTGTGAGGCCTAATTGAAGTCAACGGGAGCGTTATACCGCGATTGCCGCGGCGTTTAAAACGCGTTGTGTGGAAGCGGCCTTAGAGGTACAAAGTCTATTAGACTGGGAACATTTCGGCTGCTGTTATGATGAACCCGTAGGGGCACTTTAGCTTTCAGTCGGCTGACATTATGAGGCTGACTCTGTTATGGGGGCTCTGTTGTTGCTCTGTTCCGGGTGCTCTGCGGTTGATATTATGGGGTGAGGTAGTTGGCTTTGTTATGGGGGCTCTTATGGATGCACTATGAGGAGTTGTGGTGGGCTTAGCTCTATTATGGGGGAACTGCTGTATTATGAGGGCAATATGGCGAGTAGAGATGAGCGAGCGTACTCGGTTCGGGTGTTTTTGCACTCGAGCACCGCTTTCTCCAAGTAACTGACTACTCGGACGAAAAGATTCGGGGGACGCCGGGGGAGGGGGGCGGCGTGGTGAAGCGGGGAGTAGCAGTGGGGAACAGGGGGGAGCTCTCTCTCCCCCCCCCCCCCCCCCCACTCCCCTGTGCAACCCTCCGCTCACCCCCGGCGATTTGATTTAGCGCTGTCCATCGGCTAATTTAGTATTCAGAATTCCGATGTGGAAAATCGCATTTCCACAAGTCTCGCCACTTTAAGGGCTCCTGCACACTTGCGTTTTCCTTGCGTTTTTTTTCCACGCGATTGTCAATGGGACGTTCTAATGTAAAAAACGCATCGCACAAAAATCGCAAAGCGCCAACTTGTGATGCGTTTTTAACATTAGAAAGTCCCATTGACAATCGCGTGGAAAAAAAACACGCAAGAAAAACGTAAGTGTGCAGGAGCCCTAAATGACATGTCACTTTTTGATGTGGAAACCCAATTTTTCGTGTCAGAATTCTGCACACGGATTGCCCATTGACAGAAGAACATGGACTTTGATGTGGACTTTAGAGACGGAATTCATGCGATGCGAACAGAACTAAAGGATTGAAGTTTGCTGTGGATCCTCGTCAACATCCGCATGACTTATGTGCGAACGTACACATCACGGTTCTGCGGTTGATGTGATGAGGATGTAGAGGACGCCAAGCAATTTTGACGCCCCCCCCCCCCCCTCCCCATGTAGTGCATGGACCTGTCAAGGTGGCACTTACCAACTTCTGGTCCCTGCGGGGGTTACCGCAGCAGAGTACAGGGCCAGTAGTCCTCAGGATTAGGGGGGTAGTAGTTGTCAGTTCGTGACGCCATCGTTCCACACACCGGCATTCATACACAGCGGATTAATAAACACTGGACAAGTGTGTCGTACCTCGGGTCCTCAGGAACGGGTGAGGCCGGGTAAAACATAGGTATCATTCATGGCAGCAGTTACAGGCAGAAGCTCAGAGGTTGGGAGGAAACACACACAGGAGCAATACGGCCCTATAGTCCACGTTATCTATATGTCAGGATGGTCCCGGACATTGAGTATACTTCAGAGGAGGTTTCCATTAACCACTTAGTGACCAGCCTATTTTCTGTCTTATGGACCAAGCGATTATAAATTGTCGCATTACAAGAGCCATAACCCGCTGACAGCCGTATGAGAGCTCGTTTTGTGTGGGATGAGTTGTAACGGCTCCAATCTGGGGTCCATATAATGTGTTGCAGAACTTTTATTACATTTTTTTGGCAAGCAAGATTGAAAAACGTCCAGAAATTCCGCCATCGTTTTGGGGGTTTGTTTTTACTGTGACCATCAGTTTAAAAAAAAAAACTATTGAATCGCCACAGTTTAAGATTCGAAATATTTTTATTTTTCCAGCGGCGGAGCTCTGGGGGGGCTTGTTTTTTGTGGGCAGAGCTGTAGTCTTTATTGATACCATTATGAGGTATACGTGACTTTTAGATTGCTTTTTATTACAAACAGCAATGTTGTCGTTAGTTTTTTAAAATATTTTTACGGCGTTCACCATGTGCGAAAAATAACAAATTATTTTCATTGTCTGTATCGTTACAAATGCAGTAATATTATTATGCATTGCTTTGTTTTTCATTATTTGGGTATTTTATCCATTTAAATGGGGGGGTTTTTTTGCGAGAAAATATGTATTTTTTTAAACTGCATTTTTTTTCTTTAAACTTTCTTGAACTTTTTTGATGCTATTATTTAGTCCCTCAAGGGGACTTGAAAATATGATTGTTTGATCGCCAGTATAGTACACTGCATTACTTATGTAATGCATTCTACTAAGCCCATGACAGCCGCCTATTAGGCCCTACTGAAGGCAGGCTCTAATAGGCTGAGTTACATGACAGACATGGAGGCCTTTGTCAGGCTTCTAGTTGCCATGAAAGGCCATTGGTACTTTGTGATCCTATTTCAGGGAGCCGATGAGTGACAGAAAGAGCCCTGTCATCTGCCTACATGCTGCAGTTGGTATTGATTGTGGCATGTAAGGGGTTAAACTGTCAGGATCTGTGGTTTCTCGGCTATTGGTTGTTAGAGCAGGAGCCTGGCTGTCAGTAGTCCACTAAGCCACCAACTTAAGGCCTCTTTCACATGGGCAACAGGGATATCGAAAATCACAGTGATTATCGCAGCCGTGTTCTGTGCAATATCGCTGCATTTTCTCGAAACTTTGTAGCGCTCTTTGGCCAGAATTTTCGGGGGTGGAGCTTGAAATATAAGCCTGACCCTGAAAATAAGCCCTAGCTGCATTAAAGAAAAACAATACATCACCTAACAGGCGCTGTCCTCTCCACTGCATTTCAGCCAGGTCAGAGGGTTCAAAAATCCAGCCTCCATGAAGTGCTGGCTCTGATTGGTTTATTGAGCGCTGCAGTAATTGACTGAGCCCCGGCACTCGAGAGCCAATCAGAGCCAGCTCTTCCTGGAGGCGGGATTTTTGAACCCGCAGACACATGTGCTGGAACTTTGAAGGAGAAGTGCGGCGGAGTGGGAAGCGCCTGTTAGGTGATGTATTGGGATTTTTTTTGTTTTTATTATAGCTAGGGCTTATTTTAGGGGAAACAGTAGGATTTCCTACTGTAAAAGCTGCATCGCACGACAACCGCATTTTCATGCCATGCGACAAAGGAAGGCTCCATAGGGAAACATGGGCTACATGTGAAAGTGGTCTGGAGCTCATTAGTGGGTCAGTAAAAAGCCATATTGGCCATTGATAAGGGGTTAAGGCAGCAGCAGCGCCATTGTAATAGTTGATACAGTATATTCCTCCCGGCGTCCATGGAAGATCCAATGCTTTCCCCATGTTTAGAATAAGACAAACTATTACAAAAGGCACCTGAAATCACAGCATTTCCCCGTATCATGTGACGGTAGAACCCTGACCCCGCGATCACTGTCCTGGGACTCGTTGTGCCATATGTAAGCGAGTTCATTTAATTTTTAAGCACTTCTCTAAATCTTAATATATTCCGCTGTCTCAGAGGAGGATAATTTAGACGAGCGCTAATTGAGTGAAAAATGTATATCTTAGCTTCAGGGGAAATCATTATTCTCTCTTTTTTGCGTCTCTTGTGTTCTCTAAGCTCCAACAAAATGTCAGCCAGATCCATTTATAAATATATATATATGAGGTTGCTGCTGGTAGGTAGCCTGTGGCGACGAGACTTCCAGCGTTTCCTGGGAATTCGCGGTTCTAGCAAGACTACATCATACTAATTGTCATTATCAAGGTCGATGTGCCTGTCTGTGTTTAGGGTGATTAATGAGTAGTCTTCGCAGGCGACACTGCTTGTTACAGCGGTAAATAGTCGCTTTGCAAAGGGAATGAAGGCCGGCTTCACACAAGCGTAAGCGCAATTGCGAGCGCCTCGGCGCAACGTATTTGCACGCTGAGCGAGGCATTTTTTGAGCACTTATCGGTGTATTCTACTGTAATTTTTTTTGTCCGCAGGGTATGCACATTTGCGCGCTGCAAACAAACGCACCGATTGCAATGGCAAATTAGTTCCAGATGTGCTATTTTCCAGCAGATTTGCGCGGTTTTCCCACGCATCTCCTTGCGTATTGCGCGTGCAGTTGCGCACTACCATAGACTTTTTACTGCTTGAATACGGACAGGACATGGACCCATTTGAGTAAAAGCGGCTTCACATGGGCGTCGGCGTTTTTGTGCAGTTTTTTACTTAAATGGTGAAAATTGACTTCTACTTCATTGGAGTTTTTTTTTTTTCCTTGCCCTGGATCAACATTGGGGGGTAATAGGCTGAACTGAATGCACATTTATGTTTTTTCAGCCTTACATACTATGTTACTATATTCAATCAGCTGATCGGCTGGGATCCCAAGTGGTAGACCTCGCCGATCAACCATGGATAACTTATCCTGAGGATAGTTCATTAATAGTGTAGTTCTGGAAATCCCCTTTAAGCCATTAAGGATCAAGCTCCATAATTTGGGTCAGGGGCTTTCATCCCGCACCATAGTAAAAATATGATGCGGGATTAAAACTCCTGCCCCTGCAATGTAGCAAGAGCAGGTTGGGTCCTTGGTTGTTAGTCAAGCTCAGGACCTGGAGGAGAAGGTAGGAGTGGTTTTTAACTGCTTCTGCCTTCTCTCTTGCAGGCTACATGGCGCTCAATGAGTGCTATGTAGTGACTGGAGAAAGCGAAAGTGATGCTTCCGCTATTCAACTCGGTGATTACATGTCACCAGGTGCCTCCTGCTGTAGGCAGAGCTGCAGGGTCTTAGCAGACCCAGATTAGCTCTGTTAATGACTATTGTTGCACTAGGGGGATTTTTTCCCTGTAACTGGAGCTTCTATGTATACCCCAGCTACAGTGGAAAAGTGTGAAATATAAAAAAAGGGTCAATGACCCCCAGGAGTCTTATATGATGTCAGTGGGGACATAGATGTTAAAAAAAGTTACAAAAATAAGTTTAAAAAAAATTACAGAATAAAAGAAAATTTCCCACCGCTGATGGCAACCAAAACCGTCGCCATATGTGCCCTATAAGCAAAGATCATATAAATTATAACATCCAAAGCAAAACAAGGAACCCATTCCTGTACTTTATTTTAACTTATATATACTAATTTTAAAAATAAACTATAAATGAAAAAAAATAATTAGTTTTTTCCCCTAATAAAACTGAAAAACTGAAAAAAAGATGTTAAAAAAATAGTCTTATACATCATGGAAAAACAAAGCTGTTAGGTTGTGTGTCTGGGACCTGTGGTTCTACAGGTTTCCATGAGCACACCTTTACAGGTAGAGTTTAATTGACCTGGCTGGGTGTGGTATTAGCCATCCAGCCAATCAGCTGGTCTGCTGCACATAAATACCAGCTTCTTTTGACAGAGAATGCTGGTCATTTTATCCTGTTTATGTACACTGTGTTAATTCCACTCTGAGCTTGGTTTTATGCATGTCTAGTCTGTAGTGTCTATCACCTTCCCTGAGGATGGTCTGGACACCTGTAGTCCCCGTCTGCATCCTATGCAGAACCCCTCTTCCCTTCCCTTTTACAGGTGCGGTCTCCTGACATCTGATGTCTTATGTGTGTGTGTCATAGGTGATGCCTGACACTGTTCCCTATATGTCAGTATGGTGTCTGACTCTTTGCCCTTGGTGTGAGGACACTTGCATTAGCAATGGTTTATCTGTATGCATATGAGCTCTGAGTGGGGTTTCTGTGTTGGGTTTCTCTGTCACCCTAGGGTTTTGCTTTTATGCATGATGGTGGTGCATGTCTGTGTAAGGCAGCCAGACGTGTGTGAACAGTGTTGCATTCATTGGGTCTGTGCAGGTTCCAGACAAGGTGTATGAACAGTCCTGTTCTATCTTGCGTGGAAGTCCCTGGGGTGTTGGTGTGAACAGCAACATGATCAGTGTTTGTGTAGGTTTCCAGATATCAGGTGTGAACAGTCGTGTTCTGTGAGTTGGTGTGAACTGCGTCCTGTCCTTCTGTGGATCATTTGCCATCCAGGGATAGGTAGGTCCCTAGGTTCCAGCGCAGGGTTGTCCTTGTCAGGACGATAGCCCTGCCTGCAGGCAGGTTTTTACGTGTTGGTTGTCTCATTAGAGTAGGGATATGTTATTTCTACCCGTGAGACCAGGACACCAGTATGCAGTCCCATCTTGGAGTTCAGTATGCACTTTGTGTGTGCTTATGGCATTTGTGTTAACGCCGCCTTGCATCCGTGATGAGGCTTGGTTCCCTGGTGATGCGTAGACTTAACAGAAGCAAAAATAATTTTGGTAACTGAAGAAAAAAATCCCACTCGGCTGTTTACAAATCTTTTATTAATTGCAAGGACTGGACTCCTCTGTAACCCACCTAGACGAGCCATCCAGCTTTTCTGTCCGACCCCGACAATGATCTCCTCTCTTCTGGAGGTTGGGGATTGAAAATTCCCCGCCTCCAGAAAGCGCTGCCTCTGATTGGCTGAGCGCTGTAACCAATCAGAGGCAGCGCCCAGATGTTATTGAATGACAGCTGAGCGCTGCCTGTGATTGTTCACAGCACTCGGCCATTCACAGGCAGCGCTCAGCCATTCATTGATTCATTCAGCTGTCATTCAATGGCGCTGCCAATCACAGGCAGCGCTTTCTGGAGGTGGGGATTTTTCAATCCCCAGCCCCCAGAAGAAAGGAGATGACTGCCGTGCCGGAGAGAAGTGCCAGACGGCTCGTCTAGGTGGGTTAATTTATTTATTTATTTTTACTTTTCTTTATAGCTAGGGATGATTTTCAGGGAAGGGTTTATATTTCAAACCCTTTCCCGAAAATCATCCCTGCGGGGGATGCCTGCAACTCATTGCTTTCAAGTGACCGGCAAAAGCGCTGGCCCCATTGAAAGCAATGGGATAGCATCGCGGACCTCTGCCACAGCTGTGGCAGGGGAATCCTTCATCCCCACGGTCCCCGCGGGGAGGAAGGAATCCCCTGCCACAGCTGTCATAGCTGTGTCAGGGGAGCACAATGTACTCCCTATGCTTTCAAAGGGGCCATAGCTGCTGCAGCCGGCCTTATTGAAAACAATGGGCGATAGTGCAGATTTTTCTTAGCGCTGTGAGTGTGCAGTGAAGGCATCGCAAATGAGAATGAAACCATTGAAAATCATTGGTTTCGTTTTCATGCGCTTTCACTCACTCTCGCAACACAAGATTATCGCCAGCGTGAAGCCGGCCTTAAAATGTATATATAATATAGGAATGGGGATGAAGTTGCCTCATTGTCGTCCCCTGAGTTTCTGTATTCACAGAGCAACTTTCATATTGACTCAATATAAAAAAAAAAGGTAGGAAATGCTATTTTTGGAAGATGCATTTATCCGGTGATACGTCTCACAGCAGTGTCTGTCTGTTCATTATGAAAACCATTACTGAGATGAAATACATAATAATGTGCAATGAATAACATTCACGACTATGAAGGAAGCGGTGGGGACTGTCACCAAGGAGACTACATGATGCAAGGGGCTAGGGTGTATGGGGCTGTCAATGCAAGACAACCGCTAACCATTCAACAATCGGTGTCTTCAGGGCCGGCTGAGGGTTTATGTTCACCCTTGGGCAATAGAATCACAGTGGGTCACCTGAGATACTGATAGGCCCTGATGTGCCCTTTGAGTCATTTCTAGGTCCCACTGTGCCCTCTAAGTAATTTCTAAGCCCCTCTATGCCTCCGGAGTAATTTCTCGGCCCACCATGATCAATGAATCATTTGTAGGCTTCATTGTTCCCCCTTCGTAATTTATAGGCCCATTGTGCCCTGACAATAAAATAATTCTCATTCCCCATAACTCATTCCCCTCCATCACACTCCCATGTCATCTTCCTCTGTCTTGGCCTCTTCTGGCAAGGATCTTGCAGAACAACACAGGTGGTACGATGACATCATCATGCCACCTGCATGACAAAGAACGCATCAGGCATTGACTGCTTTCTTCCAAAGACTCCGTGGGGTTGTGTGTGGTTTTGCACCTCAGCTCCTATGAAGTGAATGGGAGCTGAACTGCAATGCCAAATACAACCCATGGACAAGGATGGCGTTGTGTTTGGAAAAAAGCAGCCATGTTTTTCTAACCCTGGACAACCCCTTTAAGACATAGAAACAATTGATTTTAAAGAACAAGCACTGGATCGATCCCACCCTTGAGTGGGACCCCCAGGGCCCTGGCACCTGCCTAGGTTTTCTGGGTGCTGACACTGACCCAAAGTATTTTCAAATCTAATGGTATAGGTACTGTGCTAGACATGGGTACAAGTCATGGTTGGTTGCTATTGGATGGTAAGAACCTGCGAAGGAATCTTCTAGTTAGGTACTGGAGACCGTTTTAGTTTTTGTATGTACCTTGTATATCGGTGCCAAACAATAGATATGAGAACTTTTGCAATTGTGTTTAAATTCCTCACCGTTGGCAAGGTCTCTATTGTCCTCATCATGACAAAAAGGGTATATTGGGTAGTCTCACTGGTATTGAGCTTTCCCACAATGCAAAAGTTGACAAATATTGTAGATGTATAGAAGGAGATACAAATTGGTCCTCTGTAGCATCTGATGCTCAGGTAAACCCTAGGAAAGGGACCTATGGCCATTGTGCAAGAATAGAATAAATCCATACTGTAAATTATTGGATATTTATAGAATAGACACTCCGGCTCTCTGTAGAAACTCTATTCACTGTAGACCCTCCTAATTAGATCTACTGACATGATCCACATGACCCGGTCTAATATCGCTTACTGTGTATAAATAGCTTAGTAGACTCTCACCGGTAAATAGAGATCTTAGTAAAAGGCTGTTTCCAGTAATGTATTTGAAATCCGCTATAGAGTTTGACCTTAGCTTCTTCTATTACAATGTTTTACCCTCTTTACAGATCTGTTTTGCCCATTCTGTGCCCTCCATTGAAATGAATGGAAACTCTCTGGGCCCAGATAACCTGCCCATAATAAGCTCCGAATGATGATATATAGTAAGTAGAGATGAGCGAGTATACTCGCTAAGGCACATTACTCGAGCGAGTAGTGCCTTAGCTGAGTATCTCCCCGCTCGTCTCTAAAGATTCGGGGGCCTGCGCGGGTGACAGGTGAGTTGCGGCGGGGAGTGGGGGGGAGAGAGGGAGAGAGAGATCTCCCCACCGTTCCTCCCCGCTCTCCCCCGCCGCTCCCCGCCGGCCCCCGAATCTTTAGAGACGAGCGGGGAGATACTCGGCTAAGGCACTACTCGCTCGAGTAATGTGCCTTAGCGAGTATACTCGCTCATCTCTAATAGTAAGTCAATGGGCTCTTGTTAAACTTCCATATACATGGAGCAATCATCTCGAGTATGCAAACTGTATGTGGTCCGTTTGTTTCCGTACAAGCTTGCATTATTATTGTTGCCACCATATCCCTCTTTACGTAAGGAGATGTGCTGCCAACAGATGGTCATTTTTGAAGTCTCAATCTATCGACTCTCGGTGACTTTATATTCCCCATGCTTCCCTGTCAAGCATGGCTTCTTTTAACTGCTTGATGGACATACTAGTATCAATTTTGATGGTGTCAAATCAGCGTGTTCTTTGTCGGCCCTTTCTTCTGGTTCCATTGGTCATTCCCAATATTATTGACTTGGCACGTATGACGAGGCCAAAGTAAGTCATTCACAGTCTAGTGACTTTAGCTTCTAGCGATCTCCCTGGTTTTTTTGTGATCTAACACTTCTCTGTTTGTAACCCCAGCTGTCCATGGTACTCTTAATAATTTACGCCATCACCACATTTGGAATGTATCGATGTTCTGCTGTCGGTCTTTCTTAGTGTCCAACTCTGGGACCCATACATCATCGTAGGAAAGATGATGGAGCCACCTAGTCTGTTTTTGGTAGTTAGAGTGATATCTTTGCTCTTCCAGATCAGCAACTGAAATTCCCTGCTGTGCAAAAATATAGGCTCAGAAACCTCCATAGACTCCTATGGGAGACTAGACGAGTCGGACAGCAAAGGGAGATGAAGGGATTCCCTTAGCAGCATGGGTGGAGGGGTTCCCCTGCAGAGGGGGGGAAGTGATTCCTGAGCAGTGAATCCCCCCAAACCGTCACATGCTTATGGCCAAAATAGGGCATATCACTAAGGGGTTAAAAAAGAATATGTGACAGCATAAAGGTGCAAAAATAGCAGAAGCTGGATTTACTCCTCCATCACCAGCAGCGACGTTTCGACCTGTCGTCTTGTCGTGGTCGAAATGTTACTGTTGATCCCAGCTTGCTATAGGAGTAGTGCTGCTGACATAGACTTTGTTAACTACTATCATAAGGATAGTCAGTAGTTGATTGGTGGGTGTTCGCCGCTTGGGATCCCGGCTGATCAGCTGACTGTCCAGCCTGATATCACTGCAGCAGGCCAGACGTCGTCATTGGTGGTCAGGGCCAGAAGTTTAATAGCCAACTTTGCTCCTATTGAAATCAATGGAAGCGACCCCCACCATCAACTATTGATGACTTCAATAGTAAAACTCCCAGGATACCGCTTTAAAGGGACTGCATGAAAAGCAACTTTTTACCACCTATCCACAAGTTAGGTGGTAAAAGTCTAATCGGCGGGGGTCTCACTGCTAACACCCTCATCGATCCCGGGAACGGGGGTCTCATGTTCCCATCTTTTGTGACTATGGACTCACTGTACCCACCCGCAGTGATGTCACATTAACCCTTTCCAATCCAATTTGTATCCCGGTTTTCCTAGGGGGCTTACTCTTTTTCTGCCGCTATACAACGGCGCTATCTGTAGGTTAAAGCCAGTACTGCATGATGTGACATGTTGGATAGGCTCTGACAGCAGAGAGGCTGGCAATATACAGTAAGAGAACCCCGACGGACGTCTCCCAACATCGCAGCTGTACAGTCTTAAATCATAATGTCTTTAGACGTCAGACAGCGGATTACAAAGAGTTAAGGGCGGCTTCGCACGAGCATTTTTGCATGTGCATTACTCCAAATAGAATCCATTGTTTCCAGTGGGTTAACTCTCATCTTGGTTTTTGAAATGTGCACGCAAAAGAAAAAAAAAATATTTAGGTGCGCGCCAAGTGCCCTATGGGAGATGAATTAGGCTTAATAGCATTTTAACTCAAGGCGCGACTGTGAACAATCGCAGTCTGCGCAAAAGGTTCAGTAAAATATGCAGATACGCGCGTGATAACGCCACGTTCATGGCGCCAAAACCTCACACTATCTCCTGAATTTTTGCGCTTCTGTTCAGGTGAGGGCGCCTCAAAGGAGCGGGTTGTGCATGTGCAGCGCTGCTCCATTCATTTCAGTGGGACTGACTGAGATAGAAAGTGCAAGCCTTGCAGTCCCATTGAAAACGACTGGAGTCGCCCTGCCAAAGCGCACCTGTCGCTCCGTACAGTCTCCTGTTCTCAGGATCAGTGGAGGGTTTTAATGTTGAGGCCCCCATGGATCAGACTTTTCTCAGCTGTGCTAAAAGTTGTTTTTGATAAACCCCTTGTGCTACGCAAAAAGTGAACCGTGCCGCGGCGCTCTACGCTTTTCATGTAGCGCAGCGGCGGTCGCGGCAGCAGCTGCTGCTGTACATCTGTAAGTAAGAAAAGGCTGCATAGAATTTCTAATAATAGAAGAAGACATTTAGTGCTCCGCGCCGCCGCAGCGATCGACAGCAGAAGTATTATCTATGGATAAAGAGATCACAGGACTTGTACTGACATTGTCCACTTTGGAAAGCTGGAGCTAAATGCTCAACCTTCATTCTGTATTACAGGATAAAATCTTTATCCTTTCCACTAAACCCATTAATCCTTCTCGGCAGAAATGAGAGGTTGTGGGTGTAGCAGGGCACAGTAGTTAGTTTAATTGTAGGTCTACATTCATTGAGTCACACGGTAGGTGAGTTGTTCCATACGTGTCACATATGTAGGAAGGACGCAATCCTTAAAAGCGTATAATTCCAGCTGTCCGGCGTGCTGAGGTCCGCAACGTCTACAAGTATTTTATACCGGAGTGCTCGATCCACCTATTTCTCTCAAGGATTATAATCTGGCCGTATAATCACTGAATCTGCATTACTGGACAAGTGGTTTCGTACTTTTTTTTAAACTTTCCCTGTACATGCTTCGTAAAAAAGTTGACTAATAATCACCTTTATCTGTATAACGCATCCAGATTACGTAGCACTTTACATCACATGACCTTGGGTTCTGCCCCCACTGGGGCTGGCAATGTATAGTCCCCTATCTTTTTGGAGTGTGGAGGAAACACATGCAAACATGGGAAGAAATCCATGCAGATGTTGTCCTTGGTGGGGTTTGAACTCACAACCCCACTACTGCCTGAATACTGGGAATGTATACCCTAGCAAGGTTATGGGCAGGGGCAAAGTGACCATTGGGGCAGTACTGAGAGCCCATGGCCAAAGGTAGCTATTATCTTCTTGATCAGTTGGCACATACCCTAAAGGGGTTGCCTAGTTGTAAATTATTGATGACCTTATCTTCAGGATAGGTTATCAATAGTAGATCGCTGGGGATTTGTTGTCAGGGATTCCCCCTTCCCAACCCGCCAATCCTCTCGAGCACTGAACTGACATCTGCAGGAAGCAGAGAGCTATGTTCCCACTGCTGTGGCCAGACGTGATATTGCAGGCACAGTCCCCACTAAAATGAATGGAAACTTATCCTGCAATACCAAACCAGGCCAGTGCAAGGGGAACGGAGCTGTCTGCTTCCTGCAAAAATGCACAAGCTTTGAAAACAGCTGATCTGCAGGGTCCTGTGTGACAGACTCCCACCGATCTTTTATTGATGAACTATCCTGAGAATAAGGCCATCAACACTTTACAGCTGGACAACCCCTTCAAGGGCATTTCCCATCTCTACACTACTCCAGGATAGGTCATCCATCAGGGGTGTTCACCACTCTGGACTCTGGCTGATCAGCTGTTCTCCCAGTAGCTATCAGTGTGATCCTATTGAATTCAATGCAAACTATGCCTGCATTACCAAGTCCGGCCACTGCAATGTGTATGGAGCTATCTGCTTCATGCTCTGTACACGCTGACAGCTGCTGGAAGAATAGCTGATTGGCCAGGGTCCTGACTGGCAAATTCCCACCTATCGATTACTGATGATCTATCTAAGGATAGGTCATCAATCGTGTAGAAGCGGACAACCCACTTAAAGGGGTTGTCTCATGAAATGGTAACAACACTTGTTTAAATTTAAGCCAACTTAGCTATCACCTGATCACCGTGGGTCCAGCTTCAGAAACCACTAGCCATACATTTCCCTTGTAGTGGCCACTGCTACATGTTGGCCATTCTAAGTCATTATCCAATGAAAAATGTTTCTAAAAGCGTGGAATGCTTTAAAATCGACCAAACCTATACTCACCCTATTAACTGGTACTCTGATCTCTGCTCTTCCAGTCACAGTCTCTGTTTACATCTAGGCAGTTGATCATGTGACTCTAAGTATGCGATCACTGCATCCAATCACTGGCCTCAACGTTTATGAGACATCCCATTTCAAGTTTACAATGTAACTCTGAGTCAAGATCATTCTCAGTCAACCCATAGTTGTAGGAAACCATCAGTAAGGAGGCAGACATTACTGAATTGGGTAAATTTATGCTTTGCATATCACTGCAAATGGAAAAAGAATCAACTCAAACATCACAACCAGCAGCCAAATGTATCTATATATACCAACACAAAAATATACACAAGGGCAAGATATAGAAGAACAGCTACTCACAAGCCTACCACACATGGCTTACTATTATACTTGCACATAGATAAGGCATACAAAGGGCGCCAACTTGCATTGATACGTGTATTGCACCATGCAGGCTTACCACCTTTTAATGATGCCACATACAAGTCAGCCTGGTGGGTTGCCCTACATCTCGAAGTGAGCCACACTGCCATCGCATGCTGTATAGAGATGAGCGAGTATACTCGCTAAGGCACATTACTCGAGTGAGTAGTGCCTTAGCCGAGTATCTCCCCGCTCGTCTCTAAAGATTCGGGGACCGGCGCGGGTGACAGGTGAGTTGCGGCAGGGAGCGGGGGGGAGAGAGGGAGAGAGAGATCTCCCCTCCGCTCTCCCCCGCCGGCCCCCGAATCTTTAGAGACGAGCGGGGAGATGCTCGGCTAAGGCACTACTCGCTCGAACCATTACCTCAAAGAGAGAGTAGGGTACCGTATAACGGCACACCATTTGGTTTCCTATTACCGATATGGTTTTGACCTTCTACAGGCATTACCGCATTCTTGAGGCCTTCAGGTGGCGCTTTACCAACTTAAGGGATGCCAATGTAGGACAAGGTATGAATCTATAGAATTGGTTAGGGTTAGATTATTATATCTCAGAGCTCCTTCATATAATTTCTGTGTCTTTACACAAGTGGCCAATCCAGATGTTTCATCTTGACTTAATTGAATCATTGAAAGGGTTGGATAATAGTATGCTTCCCATATAATTAAATCCTTTACACATTCCTTTATGGCAAGTATAGAATCCGCGAGCTTTGCACAGTTTATTGTTAAAGACACACCACACATTGCACATTATCCTATTACCGTAATCTTCCGAGGCAAACATAAGATTATCCAAATAGCCTCATTATGTGCTCCACCCTGGTTACTGGTGTAAACATTCATCCTTGTGGGTATTGAGAAGTCATTACACAACATCAAGATGCCGGTGTAACTGCATTTCATACCCCAAGCACCGTATGATTAGTGTTCCCTTCACTTACCATCTGTTTATACTGTGAAAGTAAAGATCAAATGCTGAGAACCGAAGACGTACATACCACAAGGTCAACCGCTGATGATGCTCTTATGGCCTTTGGGGAGGAGGACCCATCCACCATCAACCATCGGTGGTGGGAACTTACTGTGGGCTCCTCAAGAAGCAAAACATGGTCCTCAAGAGATTGACCAGAGGGCAGCAATTAAATGTTGGTCCCCCTATAAGTACCTGTAAGACAGGTCAAGAGTGTAAGGGCTTGCATGGGTAGGTCAACCAGGTGAAAAAGTGTTAATCGAAGTTATCAAAATTGTTAACATTGTTAATTTTTATCTAGAGATTTATGTTCAAGGGAACTGGTTATCTACTACCACCATAAGCTAAGTTGTGGTGCTTCTAGTTTAGGTGAAGAGCCTCTTGTCATACTCACCCGCTCCCCCGTTCCTGCATTCACTGGAAGCTGGACTCTTTCCAAAAAGGTTGTGTGTGCGCACTTCCATACAGGTCAATGGGAATGCATGCGCACAGCCTTCTAAAAAAAAAAAGTTCAGCTTGTTGTACATGCGTTGACTTTGCCGGGAGACACCGCAGGAGCGGAGGACCTGGTGAGTATGAAAAGAGTCTCCCAAGGAGTGTGCATAATGAAACAGTAGCAATGGGCGAGAGAGGAACGTAGCCAGTGTGGTGGGGAAGTACCCTTAAAAGGGTAAAGCAAATCCCTGTCAATGGGTCCTCCATGCATTAAAATAAAAAAATCTGCAGTTCCACACCTCTCCCCTCGTCTCCTCCGCCGCCTGCTCTGGTCTCCTTGTGACATCACTTTGTATGCTGAGCCTGTCTACAAACAAGCTGCAGCAGCCAATGACAGCACTCAGCAAACATGGCTGAGCGCTGTCATTGGCTGCTACAGCAAGTTTACGGGATGTTCCAGCTGCCTGTAACAAGACAGCAGAGCCCGGAGCCGGCGGTGTGTTAAGCTGTTGCTTCAGAGCCAAGTCTGCCGAAAGTGCTGGATGCCCGGGAGTAAAGGCTGCTGAAGGTGTGTATGACAAGTGAACCGACTGGAGTAACACCAAGCCAGTCCACTGTTTCCGCCTGACAGTAACTACCGTATACCGCTGTTGAAGTTATCTGCAGTACAAGAACTGTTTGAACAACATGTGACATTATTACTTATTTTCTCCAGCGCCATTTATTTTGACCCCACAATACACCAGCCATGACCACTATGACTTTGCTAAAGCTGTATGACATCCAATTAATTTGCCATGGCTTGGTATTGCGGCCGATGCCAATCTACAGCCCCCTGGCCCATCCGGTGAGCCTGCAGTTGGCTTCCCTGGATGAGGTAATTTCCAATGTATTAACTTGACATGCCTTTTAGTTCATTAACCCATTCTAATCCTTAACTGGACATACGAACATAGTCCTACTTACTCACTAACTTCCTATAATGTTGGGAACAAACTAAGGCGGTACATATGCCAAATCCATCAATGGTTGCGTGGATTCTAAGAGTCAACCCCTTCATGTTAAGCCAAGATGTACATGGTGAGTTATGGAACCTACTACAAATAAGTAGAATAGGGGACCAAAAAAGGGTATTCTGAACATTTTTTCAAGCATCCACTGTATAGGTGAAAACCAATATATCGATAGGCGTCTGACCGTTGGGACCCCCACTGATCTCAAGAATGGCGGTCCTGTTTCCCCATTACTCCACTTTTGGATGGCGTCTACGACTCACAGTGATGTCACATTGAATGGAGCGCGTACTCCATTCATTCCAATGAGTTTACGGAAATAGCTAAGTGCTTTATACTCGGCTATCTCGAGCAGTCCCATTGAATGGAGTGGCACTGCATACACACAGATAGAATGAATGGGGAAATAGGACCCCTATTCTCAGATTGGTGGTGATCCAGTGGTCAGACCCCCACCAACCTATTAGTTGTCATCCATACAATGTGTAATCCATTTGTAGAGAAATAGAGTATGACAGTATGAAGATAGAGGAATTATGTTTGTGTTGCATACTCCAGCCCTTTCTGCGGCAAGAAAGAAAATGTGAAGCGTTGACTCCACAGCTCTTTACAAGAACAGTCAATTCTGACCTTACTAAATGCTTCCATTAGTCACACTTCCCAGTGCTGAAAAGGTCTGCACTGTATTAAAGGGCTTTGACATTAAATCGTTATTATAGTATCGTCTTAAAATGGACCTTTCATTGCTGCAAGTCACATTCAAATGTTTTACTAGTATGCTCAGAAGGGGCTATATAGAATCAAGAAGTAGCGAGGGCAAAAATAGCTGCCGGTAGAGCAAGTGCTCAGCCGCAAACGTCAACTAATCTGCTTTGCTATACCCCAATCATGCCATGAGATGGGTTTCAGGGGTTGGGTAGAGAATTGATGCCAAGTGATCGGAGGAGATGAAAATAATAGTTATAGATTATGACTAGAGATGAGCGACCATACTCGTTAAGGACAGATACTCGAGCGGGTATCGTCCTTTTCTAGTACTTGCCTGCTCGTCCGCAAAGATTCAAGTGCCAGCGGGGGTGAGCGGTGGGTTGTGGGAGTGAGCAGGGGGGAGCAGGCGGAGGAGAGAGGGAGATCTCTCCCCCGCCGGCACCAGAATCTTTGCGGGCGAGCAGGCAGGTACTTGAAAAGGACGATACCCGCTCGAGTATCTGTCCTTACCGAGTACGCTCGCTCATCTCTAATTATGACTAGAGGTTGAGTCAGAGCAGAAAAAGTTTTCTGGGTCAGCCTATACCTTCGATTAGCCATTACCGTTGCCTAATACACTGTGATTATGGACGTAAAGTTTTACTTGAATGATATCTGTAATACACTCTCTTACTAAAAGTGATTGGACACCTGAGCAAAAATCAAAAGTCGTATTTATTTCCAAATGTTGGTACTTAGTGGGGCTTCTTTAGCCCTAATGAAATCAGATACTCCCCATGGCATACTTTCTACTAACGGCTGATAGACTTCAGCTGGTTTTTTTTCCCCCTTGATTCACCCTGCAAATGTCGGGCGAGTTCTCCCAAAGAAGATGGTTGCTGTTCATATTTCCTGACCTGACATTACAGTTGATCCCTAAGACATTCTGTAGGGTTCAGGTCGGGACTCTGTGCAGGCCAGTCCAATTGTGGAACATCCATGTCCTCAAACCAACGTAACACAGTGTTGGATTTGTGACAAGGTGCGTTGTGTCGTTGGAAGTATTGCTGACAATTGCCAGAGTACTGCAGCCTATTATTGCCTAGAATGTCAAGGCATACCTCCTTCTTGTCATTACAACCAACGAACCGAGTCCATGCCACGTAGAACATCCCCAGACCATAACGGGACTTCAGCCGTACTCAACTGTTAGATAGTTAGATAGATAGTTAGATATATATGGGATGGATAGATAGATAGATAGATAGATAGATAGATAGATAGATAGATAGGAGATAGAAGGATATTGGATGGATGGATGGATAGATGGATAGATGGATAGATAGATAGATAGATAGATAGATAGATAGATAGATAGATAGATAGATAGATAGATAGATAGATAGATAGATAGGAGATAGATGGATAGATAGATAGGAGATAGAAGGATATGAGATAGATAGATAGATATGAGATAGATAGACAGATAAATATTAGATAGATATGAGATAGATAGATATTACATAGATAGATAGATAGCTAGATAGATAGATAGATAGATAGATATTAGATCGATAGATATGAGAGATAGATAGATATTAGATAGATAGATATTAGATAGATAGATATGAGAGAGAGAGAGAGATAGATATGAGATAGATAGATAGATATGAGATAGATAGATAGATAGATAGATAGATAATGAGAGATAGATAGATAATGAGAGATAGATAGATATGAGAGATAGATAGATAAATAAATATGAGATAGATGGATATGAGATAGATAGGTAGATAGATAGATATGAGATAGATAGATAGATAGATATGAGATAGATATGAGATAGATAGATAGATAGATATGAGATAGATAGATAGATAGGATATAGATAGATATGAGATAGATAGATAGGATATAGATAGATATGAGATAGATAGATAGATAGATAGATAGATAGATAGATAGATAGATAGATAGATAGATATGAGATAGATAGATAGATATGTGATATATAGATAGATAGATATGAGATAGATAGATAGATAGATAGATAGATAGATAGATAGATAGATATGAGATAGATAGATATGAGATAGATAGATAGATATATACCAGATAGATATGAGATAGATAGATAGATAGATAGATAGATGTGGATGTGTTGCGCTATAATTGTTTTTTCAGCTCAAAACTAAGGATTTATTAACCTTTATGGTACAAATGATATTGGTTTTGTCTAATGAGTCACACACAGCCAGGCTTTGTGAAGAGGGATGGTGGCATGGCATGGTGAATATGACATTGTCAGGAAGTATGATTGGCACTTGGCAGCATTAATCAGGAAAGTGTCCTGCTGTATAAAAGCATTCTAAATCCTCGTGTCATGAGGGCAGCTGGGTTACTGATGTTCTCTATTACATGGGCCATCAGCAACATTGATATAATTACAGACTACAACCGTTGAGGATGGATGATTAGTCTTTCTCTGTTGTTCAGTTTTTGCTATTTTGTTGGTTGCTAATTTTTGTCTTCACGGTCTTTTTTTGGGATGGTGGGGGTGGCGCATAAACTGGCAGAGTCTGGAAGCAATTCCTTACTGGTTTCTGGTAGCTCCTAACTGCTTCTTTGTATGGTTGTCTTGGAATGGCTCAGAACTGCTGATAGATAGATAGATAGAGAGATAGATAGATAGATAGATAGATAGATAGATAGATAGATAGATAGATAGATAGATAGATATGAGATAGATAGATAGATAGATATGAGATAGATTGATAGATAGATATGAGATAGATAGATAGATATGAGATAGATAGATATGAGATAGATAGATAGATAGATATGAGATAGATAGATAGATAGATAGATATGAGATAGATAGATAGATATGAGATAGATAGATAGATATGAGATAGATAGATATGAGATAGATAGATAGATATGAGATAGATAGATAGATAGATAGATATGAGATAGATAGATAGATATGAGATAGAGAGATAGATAGATAGATAGATAGATATGAGATAGATAGATAGATAGATATGAGATAGATAGATAGATAGATAGATAGATAGATAGATAGATAGATAGATAGATATGAGATAGAGAGATAGATAGATAGATAGATAGATATGAGATAGATAGATAGATATGAGATAGATAGATAGATATGAGATAGAGAGATAGATAGATAGATAGATAGATAGATAGATAGATAGATAGATAGATAGATATGAGATAGATAGATAGATAGATAGATATGAGATAGATTGATAGATAGATATGAGATAGATAGATAGATATGAGATAGATAGATATGAGATAGATAGATAGATAGATATGAGATAGATAGATAGATAGATAGATAGATATGAGATAGATAGATAGATATGAGATAGATAGATAGATATGAGATAGATAGATAGATATGAGATAGATAGATAGATAGATAGATATGAGATAGATAGATAGATATGAGATAGAGAGATAGATAGATAGATAGATAGATATGAGATAGATAGATAGATAGATAGATAGATATGAGATAGATAGATAGATAGATAGATAGATAGATAGATAGATATGAGATAGAGAGATAGATAGATAGATAGATAGATAGATAGATAGATATGAGATAGATAGATAGATATGAGATAGATAGATATGAGATAGAGAGATAGATATGAGATAGAGAGATAGATATGAGATAGATAGATAGATAGATATGAGATAGATATGAGATAGATAAATAGATAGATATGAGATAGATAGATAGATAGATAGATAGATAGATAGATAGATAGATAGATAGATAGATAGATAGAGTGTTAGGGCAGCATAAATGTAGTCTTAAGCTTTCGCTCACGACCTGAAGGTTGCAAGTTCCATTCCCACGTGGTTCAGGTAGCCAGCTCAAGATTGACTCAGCCCTCCATCCTTCAGAGGTCGGTAAAATGAGTAACCAGCTTTGTAGGGGGTAATAAATAAATTACCTAAAAGCGCTGCAGAATAAGTTTGCGCTTTACAAATAACAAGATGTATTATTAATTTATATAGTCATTTGTCTGCACTATTTTATATCTATTAAACTCCTTTTAATTATTAAAACCTGATAGTGAAGCATTTTCCATTTTTAATTTGTTTTTATTTTCTGATTGTAGATTTTCTTTTTCATATGGTCTCTAAATGACTACAGGGGTGGCCATCTTGACTGCTGTAATTTGCAGTATTTAAACATATGCCTTACAGAAGCCTCAGAGCCAATTCATATAATGGCCAGGACCTTTTATCATTGGGGAAGTGTTGTGGGCATGCTCTATGACCTGTGCAGATGTCAAATTGCAGGATGGGGAGGAGATGAGCCAGAAGAGCGCCACTCTTGTCCATGGGTGGTGTCTAGTATTGCATTTGCACTACATCCCAATTGACATGAATGTGGTTGAGCAAAAATCCGATACTAAAACACATCTCATGGACAAGGGTGGCCTTAGGCTGCCTTCACATCTGTGTTGGAACCTCTGGTCGGAGGTTCCTTTGCAGATTCGGCACAGAATACCGGAAGAAAGAACGCTGCATGCCGACCAGCCGGGCGGAAACTGAATGAAACCCATTATAGTCAATGGGGTCTGTTCGGCACTGTTTGTTTCCATCATAAGACAAATCAATTCGGCCAGGGGATTCCCCTTTCCTGTTCCTTGAGCGGAGCAGTATAACGGAATAGTATTTCCAGAAGTATGCTTTGTGGGTCACATTTAAAAATGTAGGTTGTCTTTTATCTTTCATTCCATTTTGGTTAAGATTGCCCAAAAATAAATATCTTCTCATAAAAGCAGCTAAAACAATATTTCGTGTGATCTCTGCTGATCCCGGACATAGTTAGCGTTGGGATGACGTATGGCAATGATTACGAGGTACAGAGGTTGATTGTTCTCCGCTGTATGGTACAATAGCCTGGGTAGGAGTTATTGTTATAGTGCGTTGGACCTCACAGGAGTGCTGAGTAACATCCCGGCCATAATGTAGTCTCTCCTTAATAATTAGCCTTCTCCTCTTTATGCTACTTCTGATTCACCACCGCCATTGTCTTCCTTAACCTCTTATTCCTTGTACTTTATCTAATTCTTCTATGCTTCCTATTTTTCTTGTCCTTTTCATTAATTCTCCTTCTCTTATTTATCTTCCTTCTTCCACTTCGTTGTCTTTTCCTTAAAGCAACTGTTGAGTTTCAGGACAAAATTTAATCCTGAGAAAGGCATATATTTCCTGCAGTTGTTCTTCTTTGCCGCCCATCCAATTGACCAGTTTGAAGCCTCATTTCCTGCTATCCAATATGGCTGCAGCAATTTCCTGACTACCTAATGCACATTGTGCACTGCTCTGTGATTGACCAGTGCTGATCATGCAAGCCATTCTGGCCAATCAGAGAGCAGGTACTATATAGCCACTGGCGTAACTATAGGGGATTCGGTTGCACCCGGGCCCAGGAGCCTTAGGGGGCCCATAAGGCCTCTCTTCTCCATATAGGGAACCCAGTACTATGAATAAAGCATTATAGTTGGAGGCCCTGCTACAGGTTTTGCATCGGGGCCGAGGAGCTTCAAGTTACGCCTCTGTGTTAAGGGGTTAAGAAAAGTTGGGGGACTCCAAGATAAACTTTTGGACCCGGACCCATGAGCCTTTAGCTGCATCCCTGCTAGTGCATTGGTAGTCTAGCACTGACAGTGTTCTGTGGGGATTAAGTAGTCTGAAGATTGCATTGGCCATCATTGATGTCCAAAAATGGGACATGGAACCAATGTCTCAGAAGGACAGCAAAGAAAACCAACAGCAGGCAATATACCTTCCTACCCCTCTGGTTCTGAGACTGAATTTTTTCCTGAAGCTGGAGGGTTACTTTAACCCTATTGTCCTATGCCTACTGCCTTCTCCTTCACTGTATTCTCCTCCTTTCTTCCTTCTTTTCCTTGTTCTTTTCATGCCTTTACCTTAAGCTCCTCTGTTTCTTAGGGCCCTTTTACATGAGCCGATAATTCGTACAGATTCCCGCAATTCAGCAAGAATCATTCAGTGTAACCGCATGCTCGGACTAAACACTGAACGATAATTTGTTTGCTTATGGTCCATCATCCAGTTTCTACATGTATAAAGACTGAGCGTCAATCAGCCCGTATAGACAGGCAGTTGTTCATGTACAGTATGATCTCCGGCCCCATTCACTAAGCGATGATCATTCCTGAGCGGTAAGCACAGGAGCAATTATCACTGGGATGACTGTCGGGAATCCTGTGCTGTGCCCGACAAGTAGTCCTGTGCAGAGGCTTAACTTGAAGATTCTGGGCCCCAATGCAAAATCTGTTACTGGGCCCCCAACTGTAATGCTTTATTCATAGTTCTGGGCTCCTCTAGGGAGGAAAGAGGATTTATGGGCCCCCTAAGGCTCCTGGGCCCGGGTGCAACCACATCCTCTGCATCCCATATAGTTACACCCCTAGTCCTATGTGAAAAGGCCATTACCTCATTAATTTTATTTCCTTTTTCCTTCTTCGCCCTCTCCATCTTCTTTTTCTTATGATTTATTTCTTCTCATTTTCCTCCTTCCTTCTCAATCTCTTTACTTTCTCCTCTTTAGCCTCTTTTTCCTTCATTTCCCTAACCGCTTCCCTAACCCTGTTCTCTTTCTCCTCCTTCTTTCTCCCTAACTCTCATCTCCTCCCTCTACTTCACATACTTTTTAATTACCTTCCTTGTACTCCTTTCTTGTCCTTCCTCTCTTCTTCCCTTCACATTTTCTTCCTTTACCATCTACACCTCCTTCTCTTTCCATTTCTCCACCTTTCCCCTTTTTCTTCTTCTCCTTCCCTCTCCTTTCCAGTCTCCTTCTCCTCCTCCTTGTCTTTTATTCTTCATATTTAGCATTTTCCTATTTCTGGTTGCAATAATTGAGAATCAGGGGAACCATTATAGCTAAAAATAAAATGGGGCAAAAGATAAGGCAACGTTCAGTATCATCAGAAGATAAAGTTGCAAAGAACAGATGGGGATCCACATTGAACCCTAAAGAGCAGTGAAGAACTGAAAACCAAATAGATTAATGGGCTTTGGATTATAAGAGTGAATGGCATTTCGAAGTACGGTTGTTCCACTATATCAGATCCCATAGATAAACCCAGAATGATAAGTGACCGTTAGTAGCAAATGGAAGAGTAAAGGCCAAGAATTGTCAATGGTGGACTTCTGAGAATAAAGAGGCAGCAGCAATGACTTCTTAAAAAGTGGACTACATGTTTTAAGAATGGATATACCTACAATGTGGTAGTAGGAACCTCAGTCTTAAAAATATTGATGGGAGATCTGAATGGAGATGTGATGCCTGCAGACATAGTCTACTTCTAGTTTGGAAACTTTGGAATGTGTTTCATGGAAAAAACATAAGTACTAGGAGTATTCGGTTCCTTTGAGGTGAGAGCTATTAGTTACATAGTTTTCAACATGATTCAGTTACTTTGCTTGAAAACTCCTGTGACCCCCCCCCCCCCCCCCACCCCCCATGCTCCGCACAACCATACACAATCACATATCAATGCTGTAATTGAAATCACCTCAACATGCTCTGACTTGCTGTTGATGTGGTGCTGGGCTGGTGCTCATACACAGTAGTCAATCTGAGCACACAGATCTTCAGCGTTAAACACGGGGAAGGGATAGAGTAGCAGCAGCAGGAGTCACTGAGACGAGAGCTGTGCTTCAGATCCCTTCAGGCTTTCTTTGCAGATTGGACTGCAATACCGCTTAGCTAGAAATATACGGCAGAGGTTCTTAAAAAAATCTAAAATAGACTCGGGGTGATTTACCCCCTTAGGTCCATTTGGTCAGATGATCTTTTTCCTTCAGCAGCGTCTTGTGGCGCTACATGAATAATCCTCCTCCTGACTCTGTCTACTCCCCTCTGATATTCTAAGACATCGCTGTCAGCCCACCGACACAACTACAACACAGTTGCTTAGTTCTGCTACTGCATTTATGTTATGAGCTTTGTTCTGGTACTGTATTTATGCTATGAGCTTTGTTCTGGTACTGTATTTATGTTATGAGCTTTGTTCTGGTACTGTATCTATTCACTGAGCTCTTCTGGTGTGGGTATGCTGCTATCCTGCTGCTTTCTGCACAAGCAGGGCAATATATATCATTTTTTATTATGATGGGGATGGGGGGGGGCATTGAAAGAAATTCTGCACAGGGTACCATTTAACCTATGGCTGGCACTGGTTACAGTTGCCTATTCTGGCTACCACATTGTTATGAGTGGGGTATTTTGCCAAAATTTTGTTATGGTGGTCTGTAAAAGGGGCGTCTGATATGGAATCTGTAATTTTAAGGGTGTTTATCATTCTAGGGTCTCTAAATAGGGGACTTCTAGCTGGGGGTCTGTATACAGGGCTGCACTAAATCTGACCTCTTTACTTCGGATGTCAGATATGTAGTATGTATTCAATTTGGGGTTTCTATCCAAAAGCTATTAATAAATCAAATCCTGTCAATTGGAGCATATTCTATGTAAATAGGCCGGCCATAAGGAAAATATTTTATTCCCATCTTCTGGGCAGCAAAGCCACATTGCCAGATCCATTACACACCACTCAGCAACGGCACCCTCATGGCTCCCATGGACTTATAATGGGGTCTGTCAGGGTTACTTTGTGGGGTCTGTAGTTTTGACAAGAAGAATAGCTCTACATGCTGTGCTATTCATCCCATCAAATCAGACAGAGGCTTTGAAGTATCCTGTGAACATCACCTTGTATCTGATCGCTTCCTTCGGAGTACTCTTTGGAACATCTTGTCACTAGGAGGTGCTTGCTTGAAAAGCTTGAGAACCGCTGTTATAATGTATGTTATGTTGTTACGTTGTCCATTTATTGTAGACCATGTTGACTTATTCTGTTTCCCTCTTATCTTTCAGGTTTGTCTGAGAATGTAGCAGATTTCGAGAAGAGAAGGCAAATATATGGTGTGAATTTCATACCTCCCAAAAAACCCAAAACCTTCCTGCAATTAGTCTGGGAAGCCCTCCAGGACGTGACTCTCATCATCTTAGAAATTGCTGCCATTGTCTCCCTGGGCCTTTCATTCTATGCACCACCAGGAGAACAGAGTGAGAGTAAGTTGGACTTTCCCCGAGTCTGTGGTATACAGCTTCTTGTCCTTATGTTTGTGTGTATATGTGTACTTGAAAGGCATCTTTGTAGGGATGTTGAGGGGCACAGGCTGGGTTGTCCCCTTCTTCTTCAGAGAAGGCTGAGTCGGTGAGAAGGTCCGGGTCTTTCCCGGGAAAGGAAGATTTACTTCCGTCTGTGTCGTCAACTAAGTCATAATTGGGGTCATAGAGCCCTTGTCCTCATAGGTTGTTAACTGTGTCTGTAGACTTTCATGGCCAGATTCTGACCACCCTGGATCAGAATTTGGACTGGATCAAATCGATGGATTCTCAGGAAAGAAGTAAAGGGCTCAGCACCAGACATTGCTGCTCTGATAACTTTCTTAAACAATGAACTGTGTCAAATGGGCGTATCCAGGCTGTAGAATTAAACATTGCTCCCGTGAACGGGGCAGATGTGGTATATCAGTATAAACAGTTTCTTCCTAGTGTAATGGGCACAGAAAGGCAATTAATAAACAGTCGTTTGTACCAAGGAAGAAATAAAAGTCTCTGGTTGACCAAGCCACACACCTCAGTACCTCTGCCAGATACCAGGTATATTAACAGTCTTTTGCAGAAGGTGCATACTGGGCAGTAACGGGTAGCAGATATTACACAGAGCAGTGGGAGCCTCCATGGAGATGGCTGTCTGTGGCATAGGTGCAGTGATGAGGACACTAACAATTTACTTTGCTTAACCCTTTCCAATCCAATTTTGGATTGAGGGTATCCTAAAAGGCTTTTTTTTTTTTGCTGTTATACAACGGTGTCATCTGCTGGCTAAAGCCAGTGTGTGTGCGCCAGAGAGGCTCCGACTGCGGAGTGGCTGGGAATAGACGGTAAGAATACCCTGTCGGACGTCTTCTGACATTGGAGCTGTACAATTTTCAATCAGAATGTAGGAAGACGTTAGACGGTGGATTTGGAAAGGGTTAAGCCTGTAGGGCTGGTTTCTTCTCCACCTCTGATGAACTGCTCGTGGGGCAAAATTACAGACTTGGCCTTGCAAGCCATGGAGCTTCTCCAAGATGTCTGCTGTTCACAGCATCTCACACACACTGCACGCTTCCAGCTTTCAGTCCATGATTTCCCACCAGAGACAGCCACACCCCGAGCCTCCCATGCCCTTAAAGTCACAGGAACTGTATTATTTTACATCTCCAAACAAGCAAGCACCTCTGTTACATCTTCACCCAGTATAAAACTGGTATAGACTTTCTCCAAACAAGTTCTCCGTCTACTATTTGTATTGATCACTGATTGCCATTTTTTTTCTAAATATTCAATTATGTATTGCAGCCACAGTATGTAGGGGGCAGTGTTGTACAAGTGCTTTGGTCATGCTGTTTCACTGCACAGCTGCTGCACTAAACCTACTTTCCCATGGAGTGAGAAGTGCAATATGGAGCACAGGCAGGTCTTGAACTGTAGTGTAGTACATGAAGTTACTACTTGCTCATTGCTGTTTAACTGCTGAAGGTGGTGCTTGCTGTCTATTCTTTAGGCTGCTGTCACATCTGCAGTGGGGGTTCCGTTTTCCTGCTCCATATGGAGAGCAGGAAAGGGGAATCCCCTGGCTAAATGGGTCCATCCTATGACAGAAGCGAACAGCACTGAAGGAACCCCATTGACTATTATGGGGTCCATTTGGTTTCCGCTCATCTGCCCTGCTTTTTACCGGAAGAAAAAGTGCCGTATGCAACGCTATTTCTTCTTTCTGGGTTTGGAGAAGCAATAATACATCATTAGGGGTTTGAGGGATACAGTGGGATGATAGGAGTCAGATTCTGAGGGAGAAAGTTGAAGAGGTGTAGACACAGATGGGTTAGATCAAGGAATGTCATAAGACTCTCTAAAGAGATATGTCTTTAGGACATACTTAAAACTGTTGATGTTGAAGTCTAGCTTGACTGGGGTAGCACATTCCAGAAAACTGGTGCAGCTCAGGAAAAGTTTTGGAGATGAACTGGGAGGTTCGGTTTATGGAGGAAATTAGTCTGAGATCATTGGCTGAATGGACAGCATGGGTAGGGCGATAGATAGAGATGAGGGAAAAGACATAAGGGTGGTGCAGCACTGTGGAGAGCTTCATGGATGAGTATAAATTGTATTCTATAGTGTATGTATTCTATAGTGTATGGGCAACTAGTGCAGTGACTAGTAAGATGAGTGTGGCTGCTCCATTCAAGATAGACAGGAGAGGAGAGAACTTAGTGAGGGGAAGACTGAATCATAGCAACTTGCAGTAATCAAGATGAGAATGAATCAGAGCAACAATAAGAATTGGCTGTTTCAACAATAAGAAAAAGACAAATTCTTGAGATGTTTTGAAGTGCAGGTCACATTTGCATAAAAGAGACTGAATATAGGCAATAAAAGAAAGATCGATGTCAAATATGATCCCAACTCATGAAAAACCATATCAAATAGAAGGAGCCCCAAAGCAAATATCAAAATTCGCCTTCATTGTGGTGATGACTTTTTCTACCCAGAAGGGTGTTAGGGCCCTTTCACAGGATGACCTGTCAGGTGTAGATGCCCAATAGGTCATGCTAGCAATATCATTCCTGTGCTTTTACACAGGAAGAATAAACACTACAGAATGGAGACAGAGCAGGTCGGAGATCTTCCTGTCCGCCTCCATTCACAGTAAACATGCAGTTGTTCATAAGTGAACAACTGCCTGTTTATACGGACCATTTCATTGTTAAGTTTTCTGCATGCATAAACTGAATGACGAACGAGAAGCGAACGAATTCTTGTTCGGCGTTCAGTCGGGGTGTGCCTTTACACTGAGCAATCATCATTCAGATTCTCACTGGATGTGGGAATCTGAACGATTTATGTGTAAAAAGTTTCCCCTTTCACACCCTTTCCATAGCTTTGGGGACAATTCTCCACCATCTTTGTTTTCTGACTATGGAGAGGTGAGTCCTATGCAGATTCTTCTCACCCAAAAGCAAATGGGAACCAATCTTCTCACCAAGAACTCCATGGTCCCTTTAGGAAGCATTCTGATAACTTTCAAGTCCAAGTAGACTAATATCATGGAGGACCCTTTAGTCTTCTGCACATTAAAATGACCAAATGTCTATGGAACCTCTTATGTAGGTAGAACATCAGCTTAACATAGTGATGTGTATCTTCCAGATGTAAGAGAAGGAGAAATGGTAATATTGTTTTACTGTTTGATGCTTTCAGGATTTAAGCCGCTCTCTTGGCTTCAAGCAGTATGTTGCGCTCCTCAAGTGTGTGCGATTGTTCTGAGCTGAAGAACATCCTGTATTATCTGGTGTACTCATCTCCTTCAGGATACTATGATTACCTGGAGCAGGGATTTCTTATTTAGAGCTGCTATATTATAGAATCACCACTTCAAGCCTGATATATCAAGAATATGGTGTGTCACTTGTAAAGCACTGCTCAACATGAAGATAGAGTTTTGGTCCTGATGCAAGTTTATCAGACTGAATCAGTGCTCGAAGGATGTATCTTAAGCTGTCCATACACATGAAAAATTCTTACAAGACATCTTGTATCTTAACATCTCATATTTCTACTTAACATATGGCCACCGTCCAACAATAACTCCCTAGGAGGGTCTTTTGTTTGGTGCCTTAAAGGCTATGTTCACCTTTGCACAGTTTTTTTAAACAATGTCTTTTTGGAAATGGTGACTTTTTGTAATTAGTTTTCATTAAAAAAAAATCTGATTGTTTGATTTCTATGCTTGTATTGTTTTCAAAGGCTCTGCAAACGGGAGGACTGAAATCATAGCAAATTCTGTTGGTTAGAGTAAATTGACGGATTCCTTTCCTAGCCTGCTCCCCTGTGCATTCACTGTCTTTCCACTGAGCTATTACAGAGGGGTATATGACTGTGCCAGGGATGGTGGAGGAGATCAGGAGGACAGAGAGCAGAGAAAGCTGTAATTTACCCCAGGGGATTTTTCTGCTCTTATCAACATGGAGGGGGAATGAAACCAGCAGCTACTCAGAGAGAGGATGGAGAGATAGCTGTGTAGTATTGAGTGGGTGTCGTTATGCTACACAGCTTTTGAAAGAGGAAAGGGGAGGGGTAGCTGAGCTTGTGTGAATTCATAAAAGGGATGAGCTGATCAGTGCTGGAAGCATCCTTATGCCAAAACCTGATTGTCAGAGATACTGCAAACCAAGTATGAGGCTTTCTAAATGCATGAAAAGGAAAACTCTATGCAAAAAAGTCAGATAAGAGCATCATCTTTTTCTGCAGGGACTTTGTAAGATATGTGTCAATTGAGTTTTCATGCTCAAAGGTTTCCTTAGCCTTTAAGCGTCCCAGGAGCAAGAATCACTTTTGCATCTAGGTATTTTCCCTCTGCTAGTGCACAATAGTAATATCAACACCCCTGTAGGAGGCAGTATATAGGAGAACAACTCCAATCCCATTAAAGGGCTTGTCTGAGTTAAGGACACACCTGTCACCGGGTCCTGCGTGCCTTAAAATAAAAATTCTGTGGTTACTCACCTCTTCCTGCTTCCCCATCCACCAGCTCTGGTCTCTGCTGTGACATCACTTTAGATGCTGAGTTCATCTAGAAAAAAAAGCAGCAGCAGCTAATGACAACATTCAACGATCATGGCTGAGTGCTGTCATTGGCTGCTACACCAGATTTATGGAACATCACAACTCCCTGTAAACAGATAGCAGAGACCAGAGCTGGCAGTGGGGGACGAACGAGGGAATTGGGAGTAGCTGATGATTTTTTATTTTAAGACAAGGGGGACTCAGTGACAAGGGTTTCCAGAACTCCGACAATCCCTTTAAATAAGGGACATGTTGTCTGGTCAAGAAACTTAGGGTGGCCATACACATTAGATAGGTGTCTGCCAAAAGCTTGCTTGGCTGACCGCTATCTTGTTCAACACCCCCATACACATGCACACTAGGTTTGGCCCAGTGTTCATGTGTTGTGAACGTAGAGAGGGACCAAAAAAATTGCCAGACATGTCTGGCAGCAGTTTTATTTCTTCAAAAACAGGGGGCTCTAGCAGGTGAAATCTAACTGCCTGGTGCTTATCTCCACTGACATCTGTCATTGGCGGAAAGTTGGGTGACCCACATACACATTAGATGATCGCCTGCAAAACTCAGCAAGTTTGAATGATACCGATCTACTGTACAGTATATGGCTAGCTTTGGAATTCAATCTCTCTCTACTATTATTATGGAGCATCTGCACCAATCCATTGACTTTTCTACTGTTCTCTATGTGACCTCGCTGGCTTTTGCCATATTCTTCAAGGGCCAGCACTAAGGTTTGGCATTGATGACATTGATGGCCAATTCTACAATGGTTTTCTGTCAACTGCCCCCTTGCCTACTTCTAAATATGTATTTTCTTATTATCTATAGCTACAGTGTTCCTTTCTGCGTTCAGTAATGCAACAGATGAGGCCCCAATGACCCATTCTTGTAGATCTCCATTACACACTGTCAAGAGATCTCAGAGGACATCTAATATAAAAAAGCCTACGGGCTTTTTCTTGCACAACACTTTGACCCCTTTGCGTGACCTTTGGTGGATGACTTTGGTGTCATTAAATTTGTTATATCCTCACCACCGCTGTAAAATCCTAAAATTTGAGTTTGATACATTGAGTGACCTTCAACGCAAAGCCAAAGCTAGTGGCGCTGTTGTGCTTCAGCCAATAGCGCCACTAGGGAGAGTCAAACGTTGCTAAGCGGTGTCCATATTAAGTTAATATAAAGAAGAGTGCTTACCAGTTTGACTGTTGTCAGGTTCCCAAAAACGTGGAAGACCAAGCCGTGGACGGCAAACAGTCCCGCTGGTAAGTAGGTTGAATTCATTGCAAATAGGTTACATTTTTTAATCATCATATCTATTTGGCGTCAGGTAAATCATCACTAATATAACAAGCATGATATATATTCAGGCGATCCAATATTAAAAACAAATGGATATGTTCAATTACTATTAGAACCTATTAACTCAGACAGATAAGGCACAAGGGTGAGATAAAACCAAATACCAACATTATCTACTAGTGCATGGGGAGAGGATGCAATTGATATTGTAATCATTTATTGACCCCCTTGAGTCATGTTTGTCTACAGTAGAGCCAATGTTTCCTGCCCTCGAAAGAATGTTATTTGAGTGTTCCCTTGTGGTCCTCCACTAATCACCTTTCATCTACATACATAGTGATTGCAAAACTGATTAACTTGTTCACAGTTGACTTATGGGACCTATAGGACTCCGAGCAGTCATCTATAAACAGCTAAGAACATATTTAGGAGGAGAAAAATTAAGAGATAGTCAGTGAGTCTGAGGCGGCCAGAAGCAGCTTTTATTAACAAATACTCTTGTCTCTGCCCAAAACTGGATTTTTCTCTAAACCAAAAGCATAAGTCCTCTAAATGCTGTCTCAGTGTTCATTGTGGATGACCAAGAATGACCTTCATCCACAGCAAGGTTCTCCATCCTACCATATTGTAATAGCTGTAAGAAAACAAAGAACAGTTCCTTGGAGGACCAACACATTGATTTTATAGGGCACCATGTAATACCTTGATTAACCTATGGGAGCACTGTTGGCGAGTTACTTTCAGGTTCCTTTGATTGCCGGAGGTCCAAGCAAAGATGATAAGCTTATTTTTGGGAGATACTGCTAAAAAAAAACATTTTCTAAAGCTGATAATCCCTTCTTTAATCAAACAATTTCTGGTCTGCTTGATAGAACCATGAGAAAAATGCTTGTCTTCAATCTAAATGTTCTTCATTGTTCTATTTTTTCTGAGTGGAGATAGAAAGGGACAAATTGGTGCCTAGATTTCCTTTTTATCACCAACCCCAAACAACAATAACCTGAATATGGCTGAAATAACACTAAAGATACTCAGACATGCAATAATAATACAGGATGTAGTCAAAAAACTGATCCAGCGCTATATCTCAATGCTGGTGTCCTATATTGAAATAACTATAGTGTACTTGAATAGGGGGGCATGGATGCGCTACATGATGGTATGGGGTGCCCTAGAACATGGATTTTAATTTTGCATTGTGGACTTCTTCTGCTATCATAGGGGCAGATCATCCAGGAAGACATCTGCAGCATCTAAGGAGCGGGCCCCAGCCTAATAGACAGCGAGGTTTAGATGTAGGCCTTGTCACGGTGGCTCTACCGTCGCCCACCCGGAGGGTAACCAGAGACACATCAAAGGGGCCGAGAGCAGGCTATTAAAGGGGTTAACCTTTTGCGGCTTACCTTGGTTGTTTGTCACGGGTGACGCCACCATTCCGTCCTCTGTGGTGACTTCTCGATGTTGGAATAAAAAGTCCACACGCCGGGTTGAAGGCTAAAGGCAGTACTGAGAACGGTCGGTAAAGCCGTTTACTTGAACACAACTTGAAATACAATCTAACACAGTCCACAATTGACATCCACTGGCAGGGTATTCAGTGCAGGAGAACACGTGTTTTGACAGGGAGGAAACACGGGAGGACAAAGTGACTTTAACAGGCAAAGTTATCTGTGTTTCTCTGTTCCTGGACACTTTCTCACAAACACTCATCGACTCTCTAGCGGTACACACTCACGGACTTGAGGAACGCACCCAGCACTGCACAGTGGGAACTCGCACTTCTTGCGGATTCTTGCTCTCGTCTATTCTGCCAGGAGGAAAAAAATAAGAGGTCCAAACCACTTGTTCGCAATCCTCTCAGCCTCTTCTATATTCACCGCACACAGACTGAAGGTGTCTGTGTGCAGACCGACTCCTCTCAGGACAATCCAAAAGACCATCAGACAAGAAAAGCCCCACTCCTGTCCCTTGCATCCACATATACAAAACAAGGTCACATGACAGACAAAGAGATACATTTCCAGACGTAACCCAGACTGTAAGCCATTCAGTGCTGCAGCTATGCAATACACATCATATTCACTCACATGGAACACACTGACAATACACATAAGCACAAAACTACATAGACCATTCAGAAACATCCAGAAGCTTCCACACATTAACTTCAGTACACTACACATCCAATGTTGCCTGCAGAAGATTCAGGTACTGACCCACGTTGAGAGTCCCTAGAATGAACACAGGTCCAACGACGGCGCCGTGCATATATCGTAGCAGAAGGAGGCCACTTTGAGTACGCTTTTCCTAATTCAGTCATAGCAGTGGTCCCACGGGACTTAGACAGACACGGAAGACGGATTTCTGCTTCTCACATGGTACTGTTTGACTTTGCAATGGAGTTTTACTCTCTGTTTCTTTCAGGGGCCACAACACTCTCATGCCATCATGTAGAGCAGGGGTCTCCAACTCCAGTCCTCAGGGACCATCAACAGGTCATGTTTTCAGGATCTCCTATAGTAGGAACACCTGTGGCAATGTCTGAGGCACCGACAATAATTACATCACCTGTGCAACACTGAGGAAATCCTGAAAAGATGACCTGTTAGTGGTCCCTGAGGACTGGAGTTGGGGAACACTGATGTAGAGCATCCATGCCTTAGGCAGACTGCACACAACTGGATGGGATTTTGGATGCGGGAACCCACACCGGAATCCAACCCAGTGCCCAGCCGGTGACCCCGCATACCTGGCATCTCTTGTCGTGCGCAGGCGACCTTCTGTATTGCAGATGGTCCAGCCAGCAAGCCATTGGACATGCATAGTACAGATTTTCCCACACCATTGCTAGGCGATGAGGCGGGTCCCGCGACCTTTCCGCAATGTCAATTGCGGAAGGGCCGCGGGTCAGACGGCTTACATTGACTTCAATGGAAGCTGTGCATGCGGTGTCTGCACAAAAATTGAACATGTCGCAACTTTTCCTCCGCGAGTGGAGAATCGCAATTGATTTCCGCTCATGTGCAGGAAAAAGTGCTTTTCATTAGCATGTTATGGACGCCATATGCTGCAGAACCCGGGGGCAGACCCCCGCCCCGGATTCCACAATTCAAATCCAGCTGTGTGCAGTCGGCCTTACTGTTCAAGTACGCTACTGTTATTTCAATATAGGACAACCGCATTGAGATATAGCGCTAGATCCGTCTTTTTGACTACATCCTGTATAGTCCCGACCCCAGAATAAATCCTCCCACCACAATTTTAAATGGTACATACAAAGCAGAATGTAATGGGAAATTACTTGACATATGAGCATATTATATAACAGGGAATATAGAAGTAGGATACAGTGACTGGCACTGATGTTGTATCTATCCAAGCCAACCTCGCCCAGCACATAATGATAATTACTCACTACATGTGAAGCCTACAATACATAGGAAATAGTTAGTATTCATCTCACGGGAGTAACTTAAAGCCCCTGGGTCCTAATGCAAAATCTGTAACATAGCCCCTCACCTATGATCTACCATTTTTGATACTGGTGGGCTTTTTTATGCAGCAGATGGGTCATTGACTCATTGGACCTCCTCAAGCATCCGGGATAAGGGTAACTACTACTTTTGCAACCCTAAAATGAAGTTTCCAGTACATATAGTCTGATTTTTCAGGGTCATTACACAGTGAAGCAGGGAGATGCCACTATTTTCCTCCAGGAATGTGTGGGGTTTTGGCGTTTGGATGCTCATTAAATAATAAAGAATTACATGAAAGAGAACAAGCAAATGCAAGCTCAGCAAATATGCACTGCCTCCGTAATAAAGTGTTAAATTCTCAGCGTCTTTCAGAACTTATTATTTTGCTTGACCTACAAACCTACA
Source organism: Eleutherodactylus coqui (assembly GCF_035609145.1). Taxonomy (NCBI): domain Eukaryota; kingdom Metazoa; phylum Chordata; class Amphibia; order Anura; family Eleutherodactylidae; genus Eleutherodactylus; species Eleutherodactylus coqui. Next base: position 26,518,218 of record NC_089846.1, on the reverse strand, counting down.
TACAGTGTGCAGTGGTACATCAATAAAACATGCACATATGCTCACGCCAACGTTCATTGTGGAGTCTCCGACCTGCATTGTAGTTCCAGTGCTTACATTGTTCAGTGTAGTGCATAGGTTTGTGTGGTTGCTTAGCGGGTGACTCTGGTGACAAACTAAGAAATCCTTTCGATCGCCATGCTCCTGTGGATATCTGGTCTCGAATGTAGCCATAGGGGGTGCACAAATAGCAGTTGTACACAGACCCTAGAGCCTGATGGGGCCTATAGACCCTTATGGAACATAAGAAGACACCAGCATCGGCACATGGTAAATGGGGTCCTGTTACAGATTTTGCATTGAAGATGGACACTTTAAGGTGACATTCCCACCTTGGCCAAACATAGCCATGATGGGAAGGAAGAAGATAGACAAGTGCTACAGGGCTATGCTGTTTCCATAACTCCTATTAAAGTCACTAGGGATTATCAGAGGCGTAGCTAAAGGCTTGTGGGTCCGGATGAGAAAGTTCAGCATGGGGCACTTCTACAACTTTATTCTGCATCATTGGGTCTCTTAAGAAGCCCATCGATGCAATACTAGCATTGCTAGAATCTTAAAAGATGAGGCAAAGACTAAATTAAGGGGGGCCCCAATGCAAAATCTGTAACATGCCCCAACTATCCATGTCCCATTCATAATACTGGTGTTTTCTTATATAATAGAGAGGCCCTTGGGCTCCCTAAGGCTCCAGGGCCCAGTAGCGACTGCTACCTCTGAATCCCCTATAGCTACTCCCCTGGGCATTAAGCATTGTTTCTGTAACTCCCGAGTTATGCATATGCAGGATACAATCGGTCCACGATGGTGGGGGCCCGAAATAGGTGTGGGTCCCAGACCCATACCCGTTGGACATTTATGGCATATACCATGGATGTGCCATAAATGTCCCAAATGGGAATATCCCTTTACGTTACACCTCTATATCTGGTGATGAACTCTTAGTAGAGAAGGGATGATGACAGCACACATTAATATACTCCATCAGTCTGGCAGAAGGTTCTCTTTCATACTAAGCTCTAAAGATATCCTGCCATGGAGTTGCTAATATGGATGACATCAACATAGGTAAAGCTTTCATGACCAAGTGTCACTGATTATCCTGTGTCCAGCTCACATTCTGCAGTTTTGGTATCCTCACTTTCAAAAATCATAACATTTTTATTTTTCAAGGACAAGTTGTATTTTTCAATGGCACCATTCAACGTACCATAAAACGTGTTGGAAAACTTAACCCTTTGCAATCCAAATTTGGATTCAGGATTTCCTAGGGAGCTTTCTCTTTCTGCCACTATACAAAGGCTCCATCTGCTGGCTAGAGCCAGTACTGCGGTATGGGATATGCTGGAGAGGCCCCCGACAACAGAGCGGCCGGTAATCTACAGTAAGAATACCCTGCCGGACGTCTTCCGACATTAGAGCTTTACAGCCTTCAATCAGAATGTCTTTAGACGTCAGACAGTGGATTGGAAAGGATTAAATATTTCTAAGTGGGGCAAAATGGGAAAAAAACAAACAATTGCGCAATTGTTTTTTTTTTAGGGGGATTATTTTTATGGTGTTGATGATGCAGTGTTGTCTTGCACTGTCTGTGCGTCAGTATGATTACAGCTATACAAAATTTATATATTTTTTTATATAGTAATACTCAAAAAATATAGATCTGGATGAATATGGCTTTCCACACCCCCTAACTACATGCAGGAAATAAGCCTAGAAAGGCTCTAGAATCACTCACCCATGAAGGGATGGCCTAGAAGTTTGTTGAGTCAGCTTCCTTCTTTGCTAAAAATATGAAGTTTACATATGCAAGAATGATGAACCTCCGTAACATCTGATGCTCTCCACAATCTGCTGACTGTAGGGTTCACTTCAATGACCGGTTTCCTACAGAATCTACAATCAAGGCTGATCGGTTTACAGTACATAAAGCTTATGAAAGTTACACCTAAAATCTAGAATTGGAGCAACATATCAGGTTTGAGGACAAAAAAAATGAAACCATATCATGTAGTCAGTGCTTTTCAATGGTGGCATCCATTCATATTCGCTCCCTCCACACACTAGAAATTCCCATTACCCTGCCGATTCCTGAACGATGATGCAACACTGAAGCACCAAGGAGGTCATGCTCAGTTTACTTCAGAAGCTAGTCGCAAATTTTTGCACAAATGTGTATTTGCGCAAAAATTTGTGACTTTTAGGCCATTTGTAAGAGCCTTCTCATTTTTGAAAAAAGTGGGTTGGACTTGTCTGGAGGAGGCATGTATTGATGGCATGAATTATGCCAGATTGGACCTGGGAAGGCGAACAGAGTTGTATCTCTTCATATATTAGGTGCACTGGGGAAAATGATACTAAGCTCGGCCCTGGAAATACCTGTCTTAGTAAATTTTCCCCCAAGTGTAGAGCACAGGGCAGCAGAGAGTGATGCAGCAGTTTTTGAGAGACTGTGATGCAGTAGAACAGAGTAGAGTCCTATGCAACCAGCCAGTTAGCCAGCCTATTGAAGTGGCGGAGGCCACCACTACGGAGTGGAGTGCAGACCACGAACCAGCCTTATCTTTCCTTCAAGTGTGTGTGACTCAGCACTTTGATGTAAGCAGAGCAGGGCAGGCAGTTAAAGTGGCAGAGGCCACCAGTAATGAGAGCCACCAGATCCCCATGCTGTCAGGGGCCCAGATGACCTTGCTCTGCATGGGAAGAGAGGAAGTTTCCCTCCCCGCTGTTACCCAAACTGAGGTGGCTATGTTTAAAAGATGTGCGCAGTGGACACTGCACAGACAAAGATCAAAATCCACTTTGGGGTCATTCCATGTCAAGTGGCCTAATGTCCCTGCTCAACCACCATCAATTTTTGGGAATAGTGACTTTTATACAAATGGCTCTATTGCCTCAACCAAGCTGGAACTTTGCAGAACTTCATACAGGTGGTGTATGACCATTCCGTAAAAATTTCAGTAAAATTGGAGGTGGTTGAGCAGGGACCCTCTCCCAAATTAGGCCACTGGACATGGAATGACCCTTTGGAGAAACTGGAGAGCAGAGGTAGGCGATGATGAGTTATGTCGAATATATTGTAAGCAGGAGAGAGGACTGCAGTGCATAATCAGTTGCCACTACTTTAAGAAGAGGGTTCTGATACGTAAAGTTCTACGATCCTGTGTGATGTTATGGTGTAATGTTGTACCGAACCCTCCTGTGGAGTGATATCATGAAAACAATTGATAGTACAAGCTGCCTCTGTCTCGTTCCGCCACCACTGCGCTATCGCATACCGTCCACCTGTCACAACAACATGCCTTACCCAATGCGAATCAGGAGCACCTCATAACAAGTGCTAGAATGTCCTCTATTTGCGGTCAAGCATGCCGAAGCTGACTGCTCTGGTAAGCATGTCCGGCGTCACTGCAGCAATTCCTTTGTGTAATGTTCCTTCTCAATTCCTGGATAGCTCGTGGCTTATTCCTGTAAATGTTTTCTTGTGGGGCCTCCTGCAGGAAGAGGTTTACTGGAATCAGCCATGAACTATCCCAAAACTGAAAAGGAACATCACGCAAGAAATTGCTGAAGTGAGGCTGGACATGCTTACCAGAGCGTTCAGTAGTATGGAGCGTCAGGTTCAGTCATGCCTGACCACAAACAGAGGACACTTCTAGCACCTTATGAAGTGTTCCTGATCCTCATTGAAAGGCAGCAATCTGTAAAGTCAGTGTTAGACTCTTTATACAAGCCTTGTAACAATGACCAGGAATTGTTACAAGGCTTGTATAAAGAGTCTAACATTGACTTTAGCGTTTGCTGCCTTCCAATAGGTGGCGCTGCAGAGGTATTTTTCCATCTCCCTTATTTACATATTACCCAGAGGAGTGTAAATGGCCTTTTAAGTCTCCCCACTCACTGTCTAGGTGCTCTCCCTAAGGAGAAAATATAGCGTTTCTGATTCTCATTGAGTAATGTATGTTTTAACCAAACTTAATTAAAATGTGTCCTATTAGTCTTGGAGTTATAGCCTCCAGTGAGCGGGACACCCTCTGCAATAATAGATAACACGACTCACAAAGAGCACCCGTTTTCCATTAGAAAAGTTCCCTTCCGCCCCTTTAAATTAATTTTCCGTAATTTTGTTCTCATCCTTGTCATAACAGGCGGTGCATCCTTGCTGGAATCAATGAAGTTCCAACCTGATCAGCCTCATGTGTGGTTGTTGGCATTTTAGTAAGGCTGCTAGCTGGTTAAAGGGGTTGTCCGGTTGTAAACTATTTTTGCCATATCCTTAGGACAGGTCATCAATAATAGATAGGTGGGGGTCAGTCAACCGGGAGCCCCACCAAATAGCTGTTTGCCAAGGTCAGCCCGCTTGTGCACTGAGCTGGTTTTGGCAGGAAGCAGACAGCTCCTTTATTACTGCAGTGGCCAAACTTCATTTCAATAGGAACTTGAACTGCAATACCAAGCCTGGCCACTGCAGTAAGAACAGAGCTGTCTGCTTCCTGCCAAAATCAGCTCAATGCACAAATACACTAGTTTGGCAAACAGCTGTTCATCATGGGTCCTGGATGACAATGACACCTCGACACCCCTTTAATAAAAATGTATTCTCCCAATTTGACAGTTATGCAAGAATATTCAATAACTGCTATGGGCAATCCCATCTTAGTGTTTATATGTTTATTTCTATTATTATGGCTCCGTTAGATAATAGTTTTGGTGATTGCCTTGCGAGTCTGACTCAATCTTGGGTCCCCCTGTACAAAATTGAAGCAGTTACGCCTCTATGCGGTCATATGTATGCTTATACATATTTTTTCTTGCTGTCCCTCTCAGACTGTGGAAATGTGCAACCCGGAGGCCATGATGAAGGAGAGTCAGAAGCCGGGTGGATAGAGGGAGCTGCCATATTGTTATCTGTTATATGTGTGGTGTGGGTGACAGCCTTCAATGACTGGAGTAAGGAGAAGCAGTTCCGGGGACTGCAGAGTCGCATAGAACAAGAGCAAAGATTCTCCGTCATCAGAAATGGACAAGTCATTCAGATTCCTGTGGCTGAGCTCATTGCGGGAGACATCGCCCAGATCAAATATGGTGATTATATCATAAAAAGACCATTTCTTCTAGATGATATGTTGTTACACCATGCAGCACACTCGCTTTCTTATGCCTGGCAGTCCATTTCCACTTATGTTGCGCTTAGTGGAAAAGTTGCCTTGAATTGAGAATGTTCTAACGCGTTTCCAGCCGGTTTGTAATTGTAATGATTCCAAGGTAGTATTTTGCCCTCTGCTGTTGTACATTGTGCTCTCCCACACTAATGAGTCACACATATATACTGCAGGAGAAGATCAACTTCAAACTCATTTTTGAATATTATTTGCTGTTACAGGCGACTTGCTGCCTGCAGATGGAGTTCTGATCCAGGGAAATGATCTTAAAATTGACGAAAGTTCGTTGACAGGAGAATCGGACCACGTGCGCAAGTCTGTAGAGAAAGACCCAATGCTGCTTTCTGGTGAGGACATGGGACCTTATCTAATATACAGTCTAATATACAGCAAGTATTGGAATATTCGGGTCAGAAGCACCCAACCCGATTAAAAAAAAATAATAATTGTGAATCGGGACAGCTGATTCCATCTTCCACTAAAGATTGGGTGCACTAATTTGCTCTCCAGAAGGAGGTGATTCCTCTTCCAAGAACGTGGCTCATAGGTTAGCACCTTGTAGTGTTGGGGTCCATCATTCAAATCCCATCAAGGGCAACATCTGGGCATAAAATGTGAAAACCTCCATCCAGATGTTGCCCTTGGTCAGATTTGGACTTTAGACTCCAGCCCTGCAAGGCAAAAGCAAGAGCAACTGAGCCACGGCCCTTGTTCTTTTACCTCCAGAGGGAGAGGAGAACAAGAACAATAAATACAAAGAATACATAAAATCTCCATCCAGATGTTGCCCTTGGACAAATTTGAACCTAGAACTTCATCGATGCAAAGCAGCAGTGCTAATAACTGAGACAACACACTTGTTCTTTCACTTCTGGAGGAGAAGAACATAAGAAGAAGGAGGAGGAGAATATTCTCTTTTTATTCTCCTTCATCTTATTCTCCTTTTCCTTATCTTCCTTGTCCTCTTTCTCCTCCTCCCCTGCTTCCTTTCATTCGTCTCTAGAGGAAGATGAAGAAGAAATGGGAGAAGAAGGAAGAAGTAATAGCTCAAGCATGGAGGCTCAGTCATTAGCACTGCTGCCTTATAGTACTGGGTTTCAAGGACAACACCTACATAGACTTTGTATGTTCTCTTTGCGTTTCTCCTTCTTCTTTTCATTCAGAGAAGGAGGAATGAAGACCAAGCGTGGTGGCTGAGTTGTTAGCACTGCTAAGTTCAAATCTGTCCAACATCTGGATAGAGGTTTTATGTTCTCTTTGTGTTTATTCTCCTTGTTCTCCTCCTCCGGATGTGAAAGAACAGGTCTGGTGGCACATTTATTAGCACTGCTGGAGTTCTAGGTTCAAATCTGACCAAGGGCAACATCTGAATGAAGTTTTCCAAAGCCCATGCAAATGTTGTCCTTGATAGCATTTGAACCCAGGACCCCAGAACTGAAAGATAATAGTGCTAGCCACTGGGTCGGAATGACATCATCCTATTTTATCACCCCGCCCATCACGATGAGCCATACTACCTATGATAATTGTGTTTTTTATTTCAAGACTATTTTTACATTTTATTGCTTTTCTTACAGCAAGGAAACTCTATACACAACTATGTGGAACTTCCATATTTTTCTCTTCCAGCTCTCCTGACGCAGCGGCTATAGTACATACTCATCATCCCCATAGAATGACAATTCTGGAGAATCCCTTCTTAAAACTGTTGAATGGGCTGTTCCTCTGTTATTCCTCCTGGAATTGTTCAAGTAAATAGACAACTGGGTGATACTATTTCCCTTGTTAAAGGGGTGTCTCCCTACATTGTCTGACACCTGCAGCACTGATTGGACAGTGTCTGAGTGTAAGGACATCCCCCCCCCCCCAAATGGCAACACCCAGTTATTAATTTAATTATAAAATTGTAGTAGGAATAACAGTAGAACGGCACGATGCAGAGAGCTGAAAAAAGATGCTTCAGAATTGTTATTTCATGAAGAATAGAAGTATTTAGTAAATTAGTGATGTTAGTAGAGGCCTCTTTAAAAAGAAAAATCTGATTAATAATGCAGGCTTAGATGGGGAAAGGCAAGGGCATTCATAGCATGGAGGTAGACCATTTGGCTACTATGGGGCATTGATGAAAGGTGGCCCAGCCCTTGTTAGTTCCATCCCCTTTGATACTGATTGACAAGAATCATTGCAGGATTCCCCTCTACATGCATTGTTGGTAAACAAAGGGTGGGGAATTGAAAGGTGAGTGGAACATTAACGGGTTATTCTGGCTGTTAACCCTTTCCAATCCAATTTGTATTCTGGTTTTCCTAGGGGGCTTACTCATTTTCTGCCATTATACAATGGCTCTATCTGCTGGCTAAAGCCAGTACTGCATGAGGTGACACGTTGTATAGGCTCCAACAGCAGAGCAGCTGGCAATATACAGTAAGAGAACCCTGACGGACGTCTTCCAACATCAAAGCTGTACAGCCTTAAATCATAATGTCTTCAGACGTCAGACAGTGGATTGAAAAGGGTTAAAATGGATGGCCTATCCTCTGGATAGGTCATCACTCATCAGTAGTTGATCAAAGTAGATCCACCGTCAGAATCCCAGTCCATTAACTGATCGTCCAGCATGCTGTTGGTGCTGCAGGCCGGACGTCACCATCGATGGCCATGGCAGGAAGTGCAAGTGCCAACTTCACTCCCATTGAAATCAATGGGAGCGCCACGTTTCTATTACACATCCTGCTCCTCATTATGGACTAAACAGTACCAGACATCTGGTCCTGACCATAACAGAAATGTAGATATCTCTTTAAAGAAATAATTAATAAACCCTTCTGTTCTGGGTAGAAAAACCCAACACCATAATGGGAGGCGCACTTTTTTCTTTTGTTTAGTGGCCCTCTATGCAGACCAGTCTGGTTGTGGGAGATGCACTAAGTTGTTTCAATGAGTCTATCAGGTGGCATATCTCTAGCATCCAGTCCCTCTCAGGTTAGGCAGGTCAAGGGTAGACTGGAATTCATAATCAGGCAGGGAAGCTGCAAGAAGTCCTTAACTTTACTTTTTCTCTGAATATGCCCATACACCTTCAACAAGTGTTGGACAAGTTATCATTTGTCCAACAGAACTTTCCACCGGCTCCCTAATATACATGAATGTTCAGCTTGGTGGAATGTTCATATGTTTACAGAGTTAAGCCGCAGCCAGACAGTTCTGGTCCCGGCTGATCTTCCGGGGAACAAAAGTCGTTGAAATTCAATGTCCTTCTTGATCTTGTCTCCGATCCTTCTTTTCTTCAACATGATCTGTTGACGGAAACTTGAGCTGCCCCCATACACATTAGAGAGTCTTCTGGCTCTACTAGTTTCGGTGGGTTCCGATGACTAAACTATAATGTATATGAGGGCCTTTACTGCCACATTAATCGGGTTTTCAAAGGAATATCCTTTGTTGAAGTAGCTTCACCAAGCCTGGAATGCACAGTGGAGGTCCTCCCATCGATGACATCCATACACAGTATTCGGGAGTGGACCACTCCTTCCATTTATTTCTTTAACAACAGAATAATTAATAATATATTAACCCTTTCCAATCCAATTTTGGATTCAGGGTTTTCTTAAAAGGCTTTCTCTTTTTGCTGTTATACAACGGTGCCATCTGCTGGCTAAAGCCAGTGTGTGTGTGCCAGAGAGGCTCCGACAGCGGAGTGGCTGATAATAGACAGTAAGAATACCCTGTCGGATGTCTTCTGACATTGGAGCCGTACAAGCTTTAATTAGAATGTAGGAAGACGTCAGACAGTGGATTGGAAAGGGTCAAATCAAACTTGTCACATCTCCATAGCACCATACAGGGGCGTAACTATAGAGGGTATGGTTGCACCCGGGCTCGGGACCCTTAGGGGGCCTATAAGGCCTCTCTTCTCCATATAAGGAGACTAGTAGTATGAATAAAGCATTATAGTTGGGATTACAAATTATGCATTGGGGCCCTGAATCTTCAAGTTACGCCTCTGGGTATGGGTACAAATGGAGGGATGGTGGGGGGTCCAGCTGAACTTTTGCACCCGAGCCCCTGAGACTTTAGTTACTCCCCTGGTACCATAAACTATGTTATGGTGCTATTAGGGGACATGACAGAAAGCCAGGAGACATATTTATTTATACTTACCCACTCCCGCGACCCAATGGTGTCCCCATCTGAAGTCGGCACACGGCATCAAAATCTGACTTGCTCTCCTATGCAAGTCCTGTACAAGGTAGTCAAGTTAAAGGGGTTATCTGGGGACATAGCTCTGTTCGAAAACGTCTTCAGTTTGCGGTAGTAAGAGGTGAAGTTCAGAAGAGAGCGAAGAGATGGTAGCGGCAAGGGAGCGTGGAGGGTGAGTAAGAGCTCTGTTATTTTACTACTGCAGACGGAAGAGGTTTTTGAACATTACTATGCTCCCGAATAACCCCTTATGTTTATGGTGCTGTGGGGTCATGACAGGTTCCCTTTTAAATTGTCAAAAAAAAGTGGTAAAGCAGTAAAATGATAATACAATACCGTACAGAACCTAGCAACAAAAATCCTAAAAATGTTTCAGATGGATTGGGCTAGCAATGGTTCCCTTTATAATAAGTGTTTAAAACTTTAAATTCTATTGTACTAGAGAAGGTGTACCTAAGGAATTGTAGTAAAACAGGTACGGGTGTACGATGGTCAGCATAGAGGTTGCCCTAAAACCAGGTGACACCATATAAAAAAGACAAGGAGACTTTCAAGGGACTGTCCCAGGAAGCAGACAGCTCTGTATATTGCATAGTGGCTTAGGTTGGTACTGCAGGCTGAGTACCCTTCACTTAAAAAAAGACTCCTGAAGCAAAACAGTCAGAAATGGGACAACGCCTTTAATGGGTGAAAAACAATAGCAATGGCCACAGCATTGATTAACCCCTGCACTCCTGCAGTATTTTTCCTTTCTCCTTTGTTGTTTTTTTTGGCCCTGCTTTTCAAGAGCTATAACTTTTTTGGTACCATTATAGGAGCCTGGAACTTTTTGATCATTGTTTATTCAAATTTTTTTGCAAAAAAAAAAAAACTCCACAATTCTGGCATTGTGTCATTTTTTCTTTTCTTACAATGTCCACCGTAATACAATAATTGCATATTTTAATAGATTGGACTTTTACAGAAGCAATTTTTTTTTTTTAATGGGAAAGTTTTATTTTTTTTTTACATTTTTACTATTTTTGTTTTTTTAAGATTTTAAAAACTGTTATTAAACTTATTTTTACAGTTTTTAGTACTCCCCATATAGAATATGAGCTTACAATCTATTTGCTTGTACAGTACACTGCTATACTTCTGTATTGCATTATATTGTACTTTTTGCATTCTTCTGTTAAGGCTGCGCTTAGTAGGCTTGATTCCTTGATAGCCTCAGGAGCTTTTTACTAGGCTCCAGGCTGCTATGGCAACTATCAGTTTCCTGAGATGGTGTCACATGGAGGCCACAGAGTAAAGGTCCCCACTATGACTACCTGCTTAGCATTATATATGCTATGCCCCTTGGCCAATAGATGAGGGCTTTGGAAGTCCCCTCTGTTAACTCGTAATTTCTTAAAAGGGTAGTTGAAAATGGGTGTCGGAACAAAACCTTAGGGTTTAAAGTTCTTGCAAAATAGAAGGCCTCTTTAAAAGCGCACCTGCCTGCTGACACATGGAGTATAACCAATGTGGCAGTTAATACAGTTTTTCTTGGGGGGGGGGGGGGTGTTATACATTGAATTTGCTAAAAATATATCCATCCTTAAGCCCAATTTACACGCAACGATTATCACTCAAAATTCGTTCAAACAATGGCATATGAGCGATAATCGTTGTGTGTAAATGCTACCATCGTTTACTCTTCGGCTGAACGATGATTTTAAGGTGAGCTTAAAATCCATCTTCAGCCGGGTAAAGAGTAGAAATCAGCGAGTGCAGGCTGTGTTCTCCAGGGGAGCAGCTGATTACATTGTATTCATGCTGACAGCCCATGCGAGAACAAAGGAGCTGATTGCAGAACTCAGACCACCTGCTGTGTTCCGCAAGCAGCTCCTGGAAGCTCAATTACATGCAAGTGAAGCTGATAAAGTGCTAATGGACATTAGTGTCCTTTAGCACTTTATGCAAAACGATTGCTAGAACTGTCAATCTTTTAATTTTTTGAAAGACTGTCCTTGCTTGTAAATGAGCCTTTAGTCAGATACACAATTACAAGTTCTGCATGAACTTGTATAATTGTCATAAGACAGAGTGGATCTGCTGCACAGGTGACCCACGGATAGACTACTCAGTCAACAGAGTAATTACGGTTTTGGCTGAATTGCGCTAATTGCTAAGAGCACGGTGACAATGTTTGATATTGGTCATTATCTTCCCTTTATTCGATGAGCTTGAATGGGTTATTAGCATTACACGAACCAAGGCTTAATTATATAGACAATGGCAACAGAAAGCCTAGGACAGTAGGTGGACACAGCAGGAACACCACAACTGGCTCCTGTGTGCCTCCGCCTTCCTACGTTATAACAGCCCTTGCATATTAAGCATAATTGTACTGCAGACGCTTTGGCAAAGCTCATGATGAGATCTGGGCTGTAATTCATAACATCCAGACCTCACTTGAACCAGGCAGAAGGAGGAAAGGGATGAAGATCTGTCCCTGCTGTCTAGTTGAGGTACTCATTATGAGTCATGTGTTGGCAGGTACCCATGTCATGGAGGGGTCTGGCAGGATGGTGGTGACAGCTGTTGGTGTAAACTCACAGACTGGGATCATTTTCACCTTGCTTGGAGCTGGTGGAGAAGAGGAAGAGAAGAAAGACAAGAAAGGTAAATAGCACAGTCTGCTTTACCTTCCCAGTTATCATATATCCATGTACAAAACAAGATAATGGCATTTCCATGCTTTAGCCTGGTGCTTCTAGTGCTAGAAAAAGTCTATGTACACATGGCATCTACATGGCATCATGGCTGACTTTTAAGGGACATTGAATGAAAGAAGTATTGCTGATTGTTGTAAAACATTTCAATCCGTTAACTGTAGGTGGAGGAACATCACAAGAAGAACTCGCACCGTGTTACATTCACCGGAGCAGTGGTCTCCAACTTACAGTTCTTCGGCTGTTGTGAAACTTCCGAGTGTGTTAGGAGTTGTGATTCGTGGCAGCTGGAGAATAATAAGTCGGGGATCATAACAAAGGCATATTTTGCATATCCATATTGGAGGTAGCTAAAGGGGTCTACCTTTACCAGTGTCCATATGAATAAAATCTAGTCTAGTTTGGTATTCTAGAATTCATTGAGGCCTATAGCAAGGGGAAGTTTTCCAGCTTAAGAGTAAAATATAAAGTTTACGCTGTAGTTTTAAACTCCTTGTAACAAGGTTGTGGAATGAAGTGGCTTACGCGTTTTAGACCGAAATCATGCCCTTGCTCATAGCATGCATCAACACAGGTGAGCTCTATGAGTAAGGACAGGATTTCCATCATGAATGCATAAATTATTTCACTCCACAGCCTTTTTACAGGGATTTGGAAACTATCCCCGTACTCTTTATGCTGGTGTACTCCTTTTTTTTATATAGCTTGCTATACCTTATATACCCAAGAATCGTATGTCTATTATTATTTTTACGAACATTTATGGTGATCTGGTAATTTTTATTTTTTGTTTTATTCCATAATTATGTAACCCATTAATTTACTAGTGTTGGATACCCATGATTGTCTGATGACTAGACATACATTGCATTGTAGTCATTTGTTATAGTGGCTTCAAAGAGAGTTAAAAGTCTGATATGTTCCCTCTCTCCTATTATGGCAATTCAAACTCATAGTACTGATGGAGGTAAACAGCAAAAAAGAACTATTTTGATAAACTACTTTGACTTGGGGCAGCATTGATCCCCATAGCGGTACCTAAAATCCTATCATAAGGGGTGGATGAAAAAAGAGGGCCACCTGGGAATATCTTTTAGTTTGCTTATGGAATAATTCTTTGTGTCTTTAACATCAGCAGCAAAACAGGATATTGCAAAATAGGATGTAGAGCATGGTCCACAGGGATAGGTCCATATATCCTAGCAATACATGTAGGAGAGAAAAACCCAATGTATTCACCAAAAAACATGCCACATCAGCTCAAGGTAAGATATTCAGGCAGTGTGACTTGGATGAGCTATTCAGATGATGAGACTTTTAACATAATACTATGGGCAAGATGCATTTATTGAAGTCAAGCGTGATTTCCTGCCCAACAAGACTGAGAAGATACTTAGCACCAAGTGACCGTGCCGGATACTTCTTGGGTATGTGTGGATTTTCCACATCTTAAGATAAAAAGCAATTTGTACTCAAGCAGAAGAATATCTTAAGGATATTTTTGCTCTTCAGCTCACATGTTGGCCGTCACTTCTGAGGTGGGCATGTCCTAGTTGATCCACCACTCTATTACCCAGGTAAGGGTCTCCTTTCTATCAACCACAAAATCTAAAATAAGGTACAAATCTGAAGATAATAAACTAAAAAGAGTGTAACTTCACAACCAGCAGCCAGAACAAGCTAGGTCAGGAGGGACACTCGAAACATGGTTTTATCACATATGTTGCTCTCCGCCCACCTTTTTGTCAAGCACCAAAGTATTTAAAAAGCTCTCTATAACATCATTCTCCCTCTTAGTAGTAGGTCCCTGTATTGTATATTATTTTGTCATATGTTATTGAACCAGGGCCACAAGTTCTGAATGTGCATCCTTCTGTTGCAAAGATTGTGGCCAGATTTGGTCTGACACGGGAGTAAGGAGTGGAGTCCTAGAAATGCTGTTCACAAACTTATTTACTTAGTTGCTTTCATGCGCCATCTACAATCTGTCATCACAATGAGGGGACATGTCCTTTGGTAGTAGACAGCAACTAAGGTAGAGAAACACACCATCCGGATTTTGTCTGGGTCCTCTGGGTAGCTAGAGCTCTTGTCCCACCTTGCTTGTCACCTTCATCTCTGACCCTCTTCGGAGGGTTGCAGGTGGTGCTCACCACTCTCTGTCCCTATCGGTGCACATGCTACTTAAATAGGGCTTAGCTTTGTCTGTCCTGTATGTAGGAATGCAGTGTTACTGCATTATTCATGGGCTAACCTTATCACATGTAACTTCCAAAACATGACATAGAACCACACTACGCCACAAGACCGGTTTCTGTCTATAGCATTCCTGGTCAACAAAAACTCCTCAACTGTCCCCCAGCAACACAACAATAAAACAAAACTTTCAGCCCAGAGCTGGAGGATCAGCAACAGGAAGCCGTCAGTGTTGATTTTTTGCTACCTGGAAGTGAAATCGGCTTGCATTCTCCAACACAATATAATGGGACAATAAAGGCAGCATCAAGAAAATATATCATGGCATCAACATAACAGGGTTCTAACATCCTGTGCCGATTTTATCCTGGATCTGCCATGTTTCCTTTGTCACTTAACTTTAATTATTTCCCATAATCCATGCACAATTAGCAATTGGGGCAGCGCCGTACCCCATGGCGGTACCTATAATCCTAATATAACTATACTGCGTTAATAAAACACCAGAGACTAAAAAATGTTGGATCAGAGATTTGATATTATTCCAGTGCATCTGTGCTAAGGGACTGTTGAGGAGCTTCCCTAGGTGACAGTTGATATGCTAGGCACTCCCTTCCTAACATGAAAATCCAGGCTACAATAAATGCTTTATTAAATGCGTCACCTCGGTCCTCCAGGAAAAACAACTGCTACTGCACAGTTCATAGATGGCAGTAGTGGTGGTCAAAACCACACCCATCTGTTAGCGCTCTCCAACTATTGGCTGTAGCTAAAGGGCACTGATATTATTACTGCTTTACCCCCTCCCTCACTCTTCCTCTGCATTAAAGTTACAGTATACCACCTGTCTGGGTGTTTGAATAACACATTCCTTTGAGACTACTTTTCAGGCTTCCAGGGAGGAGGTCTAGGGTAAAATATTTTTTAATTGGTTATATCTACTCCATACCTGCTTTTGCTACTATGAGATTCCGAAATATCTTGGATTCCTGGATTATTCTACTGTATTTCAGGATTAATGTTGAAAGGAACTTTATTATGTAATGAATAAAAATCACTCGATTTCCTGTTCATTTGACAGGATTGATCGCACAGCTAGAAGCTGCCAAGTTCTGTCTCCATCCCATCAGTCCTTGTCAGTTCCACATCGAGCATTGCTTTGGCTGCCCAGCATTAACCCACCACCCACGTTGCACTTGTCGTCTTGTGTTGTTGCAGTGCACTGTCTTGTTTGTTTTCAAGTGTTGCGTTTGTCACCCCTCTTTTGTTATAGGAAAGCAGCAGGATGGGGCAGTGGAGAATATTCAAAATAAAGGTAATGTGCCACCGACCGTGCCAAGCTTGACTACGACAAAACCTCAACATACAAATTAGCTCTTTGTCATTCTTGTCAAACATGGGAGTTAAAGGGAATCTGTCACCACCTTTATGCTACCCTTCCTGAGGGCAGCATAGAATAATGACAGACCCAATATGTGCCTGTTCTGTAGTTTTTGAGAAATTTACACTTTGTTAGTGGCTGCCTTCCCAACACTGATTGACAGCTTTCTCCCTATCACCATGCATAGGGAGAAAACTGTTAATCAGCAGTAGGCAGGTGGGTTAGCCCACAGCTCATGAATACTTCGGACCTCTGAGCTTCTGCATATTATTGAGAGGACTGTGAGTGCTGCAGCTAATAAAGTGTACATTTTTCAAAAACTACAAAATGGGCGCATATAAGAGATGTCATGGTGCCTGTCTCTACATTATGCTGCCCAAAGAAGGTAAAGGTATAATCCCCTGGTGCAAGCACCGAGTCATGACTGACTCCATGGGTAATGTCACATCGTGACATTTTCTAGGCAGACTGTTTTTGTAGGGTTGTTTGCCATTGCCTTCCCCAGTCTTTTACCCCCCAGCAAGCTGGGTACTCATTTTACCAACCTCGGAAGGATGTAAGGCTGAGTCAACCTTGAGCCGTCTACCTGAACCACACAGGGATTGAACCTGCAACCTTCAGGTCATGAGCGAGAGCCCTAAGCTAAGACAGCATTTCTGCTGCCTTAACACTCTGCACCACACGAGGCTCGAAAGGGCAGCATAAAGGTGGTGCCAAATTCCCTTTAACTATCAGATATAGTGACACCCACCATGTATTGCCTTGACTATTTCTGGATCAACCTATAACTATCGGGCACCACAGGTATTACCATCAAGAGCTCTAAAAGTTATTCTGAAGCACCCAAGGGGTTGTTACTGTCCTACTCAACCCAAGGTGGCCCTCCCAGCATTGGCAGGTCTCCAATGACATGCTAAAGGTTGTGTTCAACATTGTGGTTCAGCAATATACTTAGATGGCACCGTATGGAATATCACATCTGTGTTACTAATCTAATCAAATCTATAGAACGGGGGTATCAAACTCCTATTTTACCGAGGGCCACATCAGCATTCTGGTTGCCTTCCCAGTGCCGTTAATTAGAGCTCACTCAGACGGGCATATTTGCTCTTTGTATGCGTGTATTTTTTTGCACACGTAACACAGACAGCTTAATCACCATTGATTTGCAAAGGCCCCCATAGAAGTCTTGCCCTATCTTTGTCCGTGTGAATAAGCCCTTACACGGCTCCGGAGCTCCCTGCACTATGATGGGGTTACTCCCCTTCCACCTCTTTAGCACTGAGCTCCCTGCCTTGGAGGTTGGCTAGGGTCGGTAGGGCTGGCAGAGCCGTGCTACCACCTGTGAGTAGGTGAACAGAGCTGTGTGTAGGTGGTGTAGAGGAAAGTTTAGAACTGGTCCTTCCGCATTTGGACCTTGTTGAGGGCCACATAAAATCACATGGTGGGCCGGATTTGGCCAGCGGGCCTTGAGTTTGACATGTGTATTAGATGCTCTTTTTAACCCCTTAATGACGCAGCCCTTTTTTTCCCTGTTTTTTCCTACCTCCCCCCACCCTTTTAAAAAATTGTACCACCTTTAGTTATCCATCGACGTCGCTGTAGGAGGGCTTGTTTTTTGCGGGACGAGTTGGATTTTTCAATAGTGCTATTTGCTGTACCATATAAAGTACTGAAAAACTTAACAAAAATTCTAAGTGAAGTAAAATGAAAAAAAAAACACATTCTGCCATCTTTTGGTGCGTTTTGTTTTTACGGCGCACAAACTGAAACAAAAACGACATGATTACTTTATTCTATGGGTCGGTGCGATTACTACAATACAAAACTGGTATAGGTTTTTTTGCTGTACTACTTTTATTTTTTTTGTCAAAGACATTTAATTTGTTTTAATTATTTTCTGCCGCCAACGTCTGGGCGCAATAACTTTTTAACTTTTCCGTCGACGTAGTTGTGCAAGAGTTCCTTTTTTGCAAACTGTCCTGTAGTTTACGTTGGCACTATTTAGGAATACATATGAGTTTTTGATCGCTTTTTATTGCATTTCTTCAAAGTTCAATTCTGGTGTTTTTTTCCTGACAACGTTCGCCGTGCGGGGTAAATAATGTTCTATTTTGATACATCAGACTTTTACGGATGTAGCAATACCAAATATGTATTTTTATTTTATGATTTAGATTTTTCTATTATAGATATGGCAAAAGTGGGTGATTTAAACTTTTATTCCTTTTTTTTTTACAATTAATAAAACTTTATTGATATTATTTTTTTTATTTTTATTTTTAGCCCCCCTGGAGGACCACAACTAGCGATGCTTATATCGATCCTGCAGTATGACGTAATGCTATAGTATTACGTCATACTGCGATTTGACAGGCAGTTTATCAAGCCACCCTACGGGAATGGCTTGATAGGCAGTCTGCTAAGGCAGCTCTGGAGCCTTTCAGGAGGACCCCGTCTGCCATGACACCCGCACGGCTCCCTGTGATCTCACGCATGGGACCCCCGAACATCATTTGGGGGGAATTTAAAGAGTTAATAGCCGCGAACGGCCGCGCGGCCGGTTGCAGCTATTGCCCTCAGGTGTTAGCTGTAATAAATAGCTGATACCTGCGCTGTATGAAGAGAGGTCGCCCCGCAATCTCTTTTTTAATATGTAGGCCGCCAATACAGGCTGTCAAAAGGCGTATCAGTGGTCGTTAAGGGGTTTAATCACATCAGCATCTCTCCTGTTCTTGATTGAGATCCAAAACATGGATCCTGTTGGTCGGATTAGGCAAGAGCCACCGTACACCTGCCATTCTGACTCCGATTAGAACTTGAGTGCTCCGGCTGGAACCACTTGATATCTCTCTTTCAAGAGAGTGTTGTAATAGCAACTTAATTACCATGTACATCTATATCAAAGGCCAATAATGACCTTTTCAAACCTAAGCCTGTTACCACGGCATGGGGGCATCTAGTACACTATCCCACCAAAAGTACTTGGACTCCCATACAAGTAGAATGGATCATGTCTTTTTAGCATATCACATGTCCTCAACCACGCTACTTAAGATGCAGGAGGGGTCAGCCATGGTTTGTGATGCTGCTGCACACAAGCCATCCATCACGAAGCACAATGCATCGGCCCGTCTACAATGGTGCAAGGAGCGTCATCGTTAGACAGTAGAGCAATGGAAGAACGTTCTATGGAGTGGCGAATCACGCTACTTCATCATCACACCAGATGGAGGTACCTCGGGCAAGAGGAGCCCGGGGAACGCCTTTTACCTGAGTGTGTTGTGCCAACATTTAAGTCCAACCTAGATTCAGTTATGGTCTGGGGATGTTTCACGTGGCATGGCCTCAGTTCGTTGGTTGTAGTGCCAAGAACAATGAACATGGAGGTGACCCTGACATTCCAGACAATAATGTGCTGCTAACAATGTGACAATACTCTGGGAATACTCAATACTCAATATAAGGTGACAACACTCTACTTCCAACAAGACAACGCACCTTGTTACAAATCCGACGTTGTTTTACATTGGTTTGAGGAGGATATGGATGTTCCACGATTGGAGCGGCTGCACAGAGTCCCAACCTGAACCTACTGAACATCTTAGGGATGAACTGAAATGTCGGGTCTGGAAATATGAACACAGTCCATCTCTCTTCCTGAGGATGCTGTGATGATTGATCATTTCAGGATTTTAAAAGGGGTCTAGGTGAAGTTTGGGTTGGAGTACTTCAGACTTACCATACTAAATTATTCTGAGGACCCACCTTCCATCTATACAGGACAAGTTTAAGTTTACTATTTATTATATTGTATATAATGCTATCTCTGTGATCCACCACATCATACATCATAAAGTGAGGAGGGGGCTGTTTTTGACGTCAACTTTTTTACTATAATCTTATTAATGTATGGTCTGGCACACAGGAGACATTGGGCATTGTAATCTGTGATTGTCAAACTCTATCCCTATATACGTGTATCACCTTACTTGTATTCAGAGAAAACCTTTTCATTTATCAAAATGGTTCATCAGCTCCATTAAAGGGGTAGTCCGTCCCCCTTAAAATAACAAAAAATGACTAATATTGATCTTACGGATCTAGCGTACGTTACGGCACTCACAGGGTTGCCTGGTTGGTCTTTGTACTTCTTGGCCCCTCTCGTCATGGACGTGTGACCATTGCAGGCAATCACTGGCTATAGCAGGTCACCGCTAGGACCGTTGATTGGCTACAGGGATCACATGTCCATGTGATAGAGGGACCAGAGACTACAGAGAGCAGTGGGGACACCTAGGGAGCACTTAAACGGGGTGCCGTGGATCAGTAAAGGGAATATTACACCTTTTATTATTTTGAACCATCCTGAACCATTTTTAGAAAACTTTAAGTGGACGACAACCCTTTTAATTTGCTTTAGTGATATAGAGAGGAATTGCACTTATCAGTTAAGGGAACTTCATTGCTATTTTACATCATGCCAAAAACTTAGAGGAACTCTGAATGTAGAGAATAGAAAAACAATATTCATCACATCCGATCTAATATCACAATCTTTGTGCTCCAGGAGATCACCGTTCCCTCCCACCTCCTTTCTTAAAAGCCTCACTTAAGGCCGGTGCCACATTTACGTGCACATTTGCGCAATGGGCGTTGCTTATTTGCACACTCGTGTGTGTTTTAGGGCTCCTTCACACTGGTGAGAGGGAGTGAAAACGCAAGATTATGAAACCAATGATTTTCAATGGTTTCATTCTCATTTGTGATGTTTTCACTCCTGAGATGATGCGTGGAAAAAAAAATCGTGGCATGTCCTTTTTTTTCTGATATCGCCAGTCCCATTGAAAACAATGGGAGAGCATCGCGATCTCCTGCCACGGCTGTGACAGCTGCGGCGGGTGATCCCTTCAGGCCTGCATGGATGCGAGGCGTTTTTACATGGAAACAGCCAGGGGTTTTCAGAAGGATTGCGAGGGCGATATCAGGGCGTGAATCATAGCCCAATATCGCTGTCGCCAGTGTGCAGGAGCCCTTACTGTACTTTTGCGCGCAAAAAAATATGAATGGAATCATTCACACGAGCGACTATCTTGTCCATTGTTTTCAATGGGACCTTGAAGGACATGGCATGGCACTCGCATACCGTGCAATGCGATGTTTCAGATTAAAGTCAATAGAAGTCACCTGCGATCCTTTCTCGCGCACGAGGATCGCCATTTCACAAAAGCGATGTGATTTTTAATCAAAAATGCTTCCCATCATCGTGATATGGTGCTCACCCGTTTGAATGTAGCCTTAGGGTGGACACCCACTTGCGTTTTTCTTGCACGGTTTTTTAATGCGATATCGCTGCGTTTTTTTTACGCGATTGTCAATAAGATTTTTTAATGTTAAAAACGCATCACACAAAAATCGCAAAGCGCAAACTTGCAATGCGTTTTTAACATTAGAAAGGCCCATTGACAATCGCGTTAAAAAAACGCGCAAAAAAAACGCAAGTGGGTATTCACCCTTAGGCTGGCTTTACACAGATGTATGCACAATTGCGCGTGCCTTACACGCAGCGTTTTTGTGCTACAAATTAGACTTTTTTGCGTGCGTATAGGCATGACTAGTAGAGATGAGCGAACATACTCGGTAAGGGCGATTTCGCAATCGAGCACCGCGATTTTCGAGTACTTCACTACTCGGGTGAAAAGTAGTCGGGTGCGCTGTGGGTGAGCGGGGGGTTGCAGCGGGGAGTGGGGGGGAGAGGGAGAGAGAGAGGGCTCCCCCCTGTTCCCCGCTGCTACCCCTCACTCCCCTCTGCAACCCCCCGCCCCACAGCGCACCCGAGTACTTTTCACCCGAGTAGTGAAGTACTCGAAAATCGCGGTGCTCGATTGCGAAATCGCCCTTACCGAGTACGTTCGCTCATCTCTAATGACCAGGGTATGTCAGACTCACTACTGGCCCTTCCAACTTGCAATACCAAAAATTAGACAGGACACCTCTTTTCTTTGGAAATTTTGGCCACAGCAGCCATTTTATTAAATACATAAAATATTACAATTTTTAAACTTACAGAGAGGAGGCCCTTGGAGACACAACCAAAAACTAAGGGTCTGGCGCTTAATACATAAATAACAAACCTTGCCTCCAATCGTACTCCCAGCTCGGAGACACCACTAGCCCCCCTCCCCCTTCACTGGGAGGCTAGAAAATCAAAATTTCCTTCAGGCCACCCGGGATCCCTTCCCTGGCCTTCCCCTAACGCACCAGACCCAACCACGATACAAATAGGGTAGGAATTCTTCCAGGTGAGGCCGCCCCCACCATAACTCCTTCCACCCAAAATTAAAACGCGCGTCCAAGGACGCCCCCACCCGCCACAGCCGGAAAAACTTAATCCCTAAGTCTGCGCCGCCCCAAACAAAACTACCGGCCTTTCTATTCCTTCTTGTATAGCTAGAGACCACATGTCCATTCCCACGTCGCTTAAGTGCACTCCGTCCTGTAACGAGTAGCCACCTTCTCCACCTTCCAGATTTCTATGTCTCACTTCCCCCCCCCCCAACCCCCCTCCCCCCTCCCCGTTTCGAGCCACAAATGCTGAAATATGTTGATTAAGTTTTATCCTTGCTTTGTTAAACTTCTCCACAGATGTAGCCATCCACCAAGACTTTCTGGGCAGTATTTCCGACCATATGTTGATCATGGCCGGAAACAATCTATGCAGTCTCAAAAAGTCATGCTGTATATCCGTCCTTACCTTCCTTGCAGGTGGCCCCCCAAGGTCGTTGCCCCCCGCATGCAAGACTAAAATATCCGGGGCCCTATGCAGTCCAGCATGTGACATAACTTCGGGCAAAACCCTTCCCCACATCATTCCCCGTATACCCATTCACTGGATAATAGCCTCCCTCCTTGAGATGCCTAACTGCTGGCCATCAGGTCTGATCTTCGCCCGCTCTGCCGCCCAGAAAACGAAGGAATGACCCAGAATCCACACCAACACTGGTCCATTACCTGTCAAAAACACCAACCCCATGAAAAACATTGTTTAACCTATCATATAATCCTTTTTTTTTTAGATATATATATATACATAATTACAAATTAAACATCCCTTGGGCTGCACATACAACTGATATTGGTTTGACTTCCATCGCCCAATTTTCTGCACCACAGCCGGGCTCAACCTCCATTCCACAGCCTCTGTCACTGCCCGGATCCTAAATGAATGGGAGGAGTAGCCAGCATTATCAAGGCCCAAAATCCTCAACAATTTATTTAAGACTGCTCCAAACTGAAATTTCGATAAAAACGATCCATTGCCATGCCGTAGTAATGGGTCTCTGCTACTTGGTACACTCTCCATCAGGCTACCCACACAATTTACCGGGCACATCCTAGCCCCCGGCATGCTACCTAGTATAATCTTTTTTCCTCTTCCCAACTGATCTGTCTTAGATCGCCTTAACCAAATTTCTACCCTATCTTTCAATAATGTCAGATCTGATCTCCCCCCCCCCCCCACTTCCTTTTTACTTGGGGACTGATCCGAAAAGCCACAAAGAAAGCTAAAGAAAAAAATGATGTAAATAGTACCACCTCTGAGCCGTCCATACGAACCTCCTCCAAAACGTTCCCCAATTGTTCACGGATCACAAATGAGATTGGCCTCCTCTTGTCCTTCACCTTCCTGCCCCTCTTTAAACCCCTGAAGGCCTGCCCTATTATAAAACTTTTAGTTACATCCTGCATACCGCGGAATTTAAAACCGAATGCCACCGACCACCCTTCACTGGAAGTTTCGCTCAGCAACCATCACAACGCCCCTATCCTATCCTCATCTGACAATACCTCCCCTATCCTATCAATCTACTGTTCCCATTCACTCCAAGCTGCCTCATAAGCGTTCCAAGTGCCAGCCGCCAGCGACCCCTGAATCTGGTGGTCCGCCGCACCTCGACCAGCCTCCAAAGTTCTTGAGGGCATGCTGTTCCTTCCTCATCCGCTCCCGGCACCAGTGTGACACCGCATTAATGGCTTGTACAACCTCCAAATTGTCACAACAAAATCTCACCTTCTTGTTCCTAAACCAATTTCCCCAAATTGCCACTGCCACCACAATTGGGAACAATTCCAGAACGGCTAAATTTCTGACCAAACCAGCTGTAACCCACTCCTACTTCCGCACACCAATGCCCTTTAAATAAGGCCCCAAAACCTACACTCCCTGCCACATCAGTAAATAATTCGCACTCGACATTGTCAACCCCCTCCTCCATCACCATAGATCTCCCATTATATTTTTCCAAAAATGACATCCAAGCATCCTAATCGGCCTTCAAACTTCCCGTTATTCTAATGAAATGATGAGGCTCCCTTACCCGTGCCGTAGCCCTTGCCAACTTCCGACAGAAAACCTCACCCATGGGCATAATCCTACAAGCAAAGTTCAATTTCCCTAATAGAGATTGTAAGCTTTGCAGAGTAATTTTCCTTCTTGCTCTCGCCTTCGGCAGATCTTGCCTCAGCCATGCTAAATTATCTTGCGGCAGCCGGCATTCCATTGCTTCGGTATCAATCGTGATCCCCAAGAAGCTCAGGCACGTCGCCGCCCCTTCGTTTTTTTCTGGAGCCAATGGTACGCTGAAATGATTCGCCACCCATTGTACCGTCGCTAACAATGAACCGCACATGGGCGACCCTGCCGCGCCTACGCATAAAGTCATCCAAGTAAACTCCTGCCATGTCACAAACAACCAATTCTATGAATGAGCTAAACGCCTCAAAATATGCGCAGAAAATCGGACAACCCATGGGCAAGCATCTGTCAACATAATACATCCCGTCCCAAAAACAACCTAACAACCTGCAACTATCCGGATGCACCGGCAACAAGCAAAAAGCCGATTCAATATCGGTCCTTGCTAACAACGCTCACTTCCGATATTTTCGGACCCATTTTACCGCCGTATCAAATGAAGTATAAACCACTGAGCAAAGCTCGGGGTCTGTACCATCATTCACCGATGCCCCTTTTGGATACGACAAGTGTTGAATTAGTCGAATCTTGTTCGGCTCTTCCTTGGGCACCACCCCTAGCGGTGAAACAATCAAATCTCCCCATGGTGGAGAAAGAAACGGGCCCGCCATTCTTCCTAACCGCACCTCCTTGTGCAACTTCTCCCTAACCACCTCTTCGTGTTGTAAAGCCGACTTCAAATTTTTTAACAAAAAGGGGACTTGATGCCCCGGAGGCGGTATTCTAAAACCATCCTTAAAACCAATAAACAGAAGTAAACTTTCTCGGTCCGCATATCTATCTAGATAAGGGACCATCCTTTGAAGCCTCACCGGCGTCATCCCTTTTTCCACTACCACCTCCGCATTTTCCCTTGTCTCGTTGGAAGCAACGCACTGAACTATGGGAAGCCCAGTCGCACACTGAGCAGACATGCTTAAATCTGCATGTTGCTCCAAACCTACATTTTCCTTCATTAAATTGCGGGCATAAACCTGGCTTCTTACCCCCATACTGTCCTGATTGTTGCCCTGTTCCCACACCGGCTCCTCCCTGAAAAGGATGCCCGTACTTTGCCGGGGCCATCACCTTTAACCATAGCCCTATATCCTTATGATCCCATCTTATACTTGGCCTTACCGCTTTTCACTGACGAAACTGTTCATCGTAGCGAAGCCAAGTCTGGCCACCATAAGTACGGTACGCCTCCCCTATTGCATCCAAATAACAAAAGAAACCCGAACAGTTCTCGGGGGCTTTTTCGTCGATCATTCTGGCGAAAATAGCAAAGGCCTGTAACCAATTTCGAAAATTTTGTAGGATTAACCTCCATCTCTTTTTTCCTCATCTTCCTTCTTGGATTCGGTCCATATTTTCTTATCCAAGTTAAACTTTTCTAATGGCAAAAGGGAGAACATTTCTACGTATTCGTCTTTCCAAATTTTCTCCCTAATCTCCTTTTTCAAATGGGCCCCTAACGGCCCCTCAAACACACATAGACCTCTCCCTTTGCCTTATCATCCAGCCGGATGGCCTCTCCATCTTTTTCTGTTTGTACTGCTACCGTCACCTCAGACACTCCAGAAGCTGTCGTCACTCCCCAACAAAGTACCCCAATCCTGTAAACCTCCTCCTGTACCTGCCGCCAGCCAGGCTGCAACCGGCAATCCTAGTCCCTGCTCGTAGCGTGCTAGCATCTCCCGCAGATTCCCCAACAATAAACGGATATCTCCCTCTTGTTGCCCAGCAAGCGGACCTTCCCCACTTCTCCCCCTTGTTAGATTACTATCACCCCCATATCAACACCCGCATTATTAATCAAGGACAAACACGACAAAAATTCATGCTCACCCGGCCGCATGGGCGTTGTGATCCCACCAGCCATCTGCTGCGGATCCGGTCGTCTCTTTTCCATCCTGGCTGCAGATATCAACAAATCTTCAAGCTGGTACCGGAACAAGCTTGCCCGTGGTGTCCGTCCTGCTTCTCCTAATTGTTCAAGGCCGAGTTGATGCCCGTCTGGTTGCCGCACCAACACTGCCGACCTAACTTGCCAACTATCTCCTGTTGTCTTACGCTGCCACCCTGTCCCCTCATCCCTGGAGCGCTCTGACAAGCTCCCCGTGGCCCTTGGCGGATCTTCCTGTTGCTGCAACACTTCCATAACTGGCCCCGCTCCCAGCGAGCTGACCGTGGCACTACGCTGCTGCTGATCCGCTCTCCCAGCTCCCTGACATCCAGAATCCCGTTGCCTGACTCCCGCCGGGCCGGTACATCACCCTGGGAGGTGGCCGTGACTTCTCCTTGCCTGATGTTGTCTGGCCGCACAAGCCCCGCCTCCCGAGGAGAACGAAACCTGCGGCTGGCCGTTGGACCCGGGCGTTGTCCAGAATTCCTCCTGGACGGTTTGGCCCCATTACCCCTAGCTGTGGGCAACGAGCAACTGGCCAGAGGGTCCCTGGAGGGGCTCCTCATCCTGCGCCGGGTCCTGGGCTCCGCCTCCTCGGCTACCCCAAACTCTTGCTGCACTTCACTCTCTAAATTTCTTTGAAAATCTGGCGCTCCCGCCTAAACTGCCCCCTTTTAAACCTTTTCTCCCCCCCTCACCCCATAACTGCTCTACCGATCCCCTTCCGCTACGTCACCTGGCCACTCCCCTTCACTATCTTCCTTTTCCCCGTATTATGAACCCCTTACTGCCTCTCGTTTCCCTGACAACCCTGTCATGCAGGGCCTACACTTATGGGCCCCTTTTTGGGGACCTGGTTCTGGCCCTGTACTTACTTCATTGTACTTCTTCTGCCCGCTAGGCATGCTCACCTGCTTGTGTCAAACTAACCCACCAATTAAAATGGCTATTTAGTTCCAGAAGTGTTCTTTTATCAGCGCAATTACGTAGTGTTTCACGCATCTCCTTGCGCATTACGCGTGCATTTGTGCATCCCCATTGACTTCTATGTGGAACTTTGGTGTGGAAATACGCATTCAAATACAGCATGTTCTATTTTGTTTGTGCGGCCAAAATACGCAAGCAAAATATGCGCATGTGAACGGACCCCTTGAAATCAATGGGTTCTATTCACTGCATGCACAAATACATCTGTGTAAAGCCAGCCTAAGGGCCTCACATGAGCGTAGGAGCATATAGGCTTGCTGTCGCTATTGACTCTGGGTCGGCGTATTTTCTGTACTTTATTGCGCAGCCGGGATTTTCCCAGCAGCGCCATGCTAGAGTAGGCCGGACTGCCTACCTTGTTAGGTAGGTCAATTGACTCGGTAAGCGGGTCAGCTGACCTACTAGGCCCAGCTGTTTTTGTTTAAGCCCACAAAATCAGGCAGTGAACTGCGCACTTTCGGGTTTTCCGTGCGCAGAAGATTAGAGCATGTTGCGTATTCCTCCCCACACTCGAAATGCGTACGAAAAAACACCACATGTGAAGGAACCCATTGAAGTCAATGGATTCCATTTGCTGCGCATTGTGGGTGCAGATTTTGTGGTCGTAATTGCATATATGTTAGGCTGTCCTTTGAGCGGTCCTGCCTGCGCGACAAAGTATAGTAAAATGCGCGTTAGCCCGGATCATGGGCCATGCATGGCGCTTTTATGTCCTGCGATACTGAGCATATATACTTGTGTTAGGCCGTCCTTAAGGCTTGGTCCCTCATCAAAAAATTTCAAGGATTGCATCTACAATGGGGTAGGGGGGGCAATGCTTGTTTATAAAGGAAACAGTTCTAAGGATGGGCACCAGGGGCGTAACTATAGAGGATGCAGGGGATACGGTTGCACCCGGGCCCAGGAGCCTTAGGGGGCCCATAAGGCCTCTCTTCTCCATGTAGGAAGTCCAGTACTATGAATAAAGCATTATAGTTGGGGCCCCGTTCCAGGTTTGCATCGAGGCCCAGGGGCTTCAAGTTACGCCTCTGATGGATACCATTTTATAGGTTGAAGGTAAGTCCTCCAAAACTATACAGCTGAAGTCCCCAAGATTCTCACTCGGGGGTAATATTTAATATATAGGCTTGTTGTTTAAAGTTGAAGAACCCCTTTAACTTCCATCAGTACGTCAATAAATGTTTACATATTTCTCATTACCGTTAATCTGCATATATATTAAGTGTTATATTATTTTACTGTAAGCTACTATTGATCAGTCCTTCTCAGCGGAAGAACGGACTTACGGCTATGTTTTTTTTTCTCCCTCTTAAATGTTTATTTCGGCACAATGGTTTGATCACAGCATGGAGGCCCTCAGCCAATCAGGCTACTCATTCTTCCCTGCCCACTTCATAACTGAGGAATGAGACTCAACAGGGTGTGTTCTGTTACAGCGAGAAGGCTTGACAGGGCTTCTATTGTGGGCCTGCATTTATACGCCTCAGGTGCGTTGTTTTGGTAGAGGCCTGATGGTCGAATAGCTGCCTCCATCGAGCAGCATAATTGTACGACAACAATGCCATCTCGGTAGGGCACATCGGCAGCTTAAAAATGGATATGAGCAATTGAAAATATTCACCCTTCCCGGAGGAACACTTGCAATTACAGCTTAAAAACATTAACATGGCATTAAAAAGATTCGGGTTGGACACAAAGTCTTTGACGCACATTCCTTAGGTGAATAATCCAAATTCAATTGTGAACCATTGACAAAATGTTCTCAAATTAGAGGCTGCACCGCGATAACGCATAACTCTGAAGGCGCCGTCATCAGAACTGTCGGTTTATGATAAACCTTCTAAGCCCCCTGTTATTGCTAAAGGTTGGATTTTTTTTAAGGGAAAACTCAGGACAAAATCTACAGAAGGCTGCCTTGGATAAAATTCGTCACTAATGAGGTGTTTCATTTTTCTGCACTGCCCCCACAGGAGAAATAAGGCATTACACAATTTCAGTTAGAAGAAAACAATTGGGCACCGTATTCAGTGGGCCGTCGTGTACCGCAGAGAACTACTGTGCCCTACAAAGCATCATGCTCTTCGCAGCTGCTCACTTCTCTAGTTAGTAGATGAGGGACCTGAATGCTTCCATCACCCCCCCTTCTCCTCTTTTAACTTCCCTTTATAGTGGGTTTTTTATTTATTTTTGCAGATTATACTAAACTGGGTCAAGCAGTAAGCACAATAATACCTCAATACAACAAGCATAAAAATAATCATTCCAGGGAGAATGATGGAGAAGCTTAAATGCTGAAGCCCCAGGGGCATTTGCCTCTTTTACCGTAGTTTTAATCTAGCTCTGACACTGCTGCACCCAAGTTCCCTATTGTCGGTGGTTGAATATTTAGGAAGTTATTAACATAGTAACATAGGATGGTTGGCTGAAAAAAGAAATGTTCATCCAGTTCGGCCTATTACCCCCCAATGTTGATCCAGTGGAAGGCAAAAAACCCAATGAGGTAGAAGCCAATTTTCCCCATTTAGGAGAAAAAAGCCTTTCTGACTCAAATCTGGCAATCAAAGTAATCTCTGGATCCCCAAACCTTTTGAAGTAATCAGTGATATAACATGTAATATTGTAACGCTCAAGAAAGGCATTCCGGCCCCTCTTGTACTCCTTTATCGAGTTCACCATCACTATGTATTGACCCCTGATATATTTATACACAGCTATTAGGTCACCCCTCAGCTATCTTTTTTTCTAAAGTGAATAACCCCAATTTTGATAACCTCTCTGGGTATTGTAATCCGCCCGTTCCATTTATTACTTTACTTGCCCGCCTTATACCCACTCAAGCTCTGATATGTCCTTCTTGAGTACTGCTGCCCAAAACTGTCCAGAATATTCCATGTGTGGTCTGACCAGTGATTTGTAAAGAGGAAGAACAATGTTCTCATCATGCGCCCCTAGACCTCTTTTGATGCACCCCATGATTCTACTTGCCTTGGCAGCAGCTGCCTGACACTGGTTGCTCCAGTTAAGCTTACAGTTGACTAAACTCCCCAAGTCCTTTTCCAGGTCAGTGTTCCCAGTGGTTTCCCATTTAGTGTGTAATGGTGACATGTATTTCCTCTGCCCATGTGCAGAACTTACATATTCTTTTCTTAATCAAGTTTATCTTAAAAAAAAAAAAGAAAACTCTAATACATTGAAGAGGTGATTGAATTCCTACAAGGTGATCATACGTTTCTCTTATACCAGTAGTTTGGACTCTTATGTTTGCACTGCTAGTCCATGAATTAGTCCCACGAACATCTATGGGCTAACTGGATAGGATTAAGCATGGCGTCAGTCAAGTCGCCCTCCTACCATACTGTGAGTCTTATCATACAAATGTTCTGGGTCAATACACAAGACACATCAATGGGATAGCTGAATAGGACTAAAGTTGGCGTCGGTCATGTGACTTCCAAGTGTCATGAACCCAGCTTATTTCTTATGCCATCTAACGCTGGATTTTTCTGCTTTGCTTTTCTTTTTGAAGCTAAAAAGCAGGATGGCGCCGTTGCCATGGAGATGCAGCCACTAAAAAGTGCCGAAGGTGGAGAAATGGAGGAGCGTGAGAAGAAAAAAGCCAGTGTTCCCAAAAAGGAGAAGTCTGTGTTACAGGGGAAACTCACCAAGCTGGCAGTGCAAATCGGAAAAGCAGGTAAAACCGGGTATCGTAATTATAGATGAAATAGACGTATTCATGGATGCCGTGATATTAAATTTGGCTCCTCGAGGTCTATATATGAGCCTAAGCTCCATTTAGCAAATAACATTTTTAGGAGATATGTTGTGAATTATGACGTGACTCTGATTTGTAGGCTTATGTTCCTATACCACTATGCTCAAAATGGCGTCCTAAATTGTCAGCCTATGATAGATTCACTTCAAACTCTTTTTTTTTATTATAGTCTCTGTGTAGTCTAGGTGATCTGGGAAGGAGTGATCTGACATATGATAGAGCTGGGGAAGGAGTGATCTGACATATGATAGAGCTGGGGAAGGAGTGATCTGACATATGATAGAGCTGGGGAAGGAGTTGTCTAGAAGTTAGGATGGGCACTTGGTGATGTATTGACAAGCTTCTTATTCGCAAGGTAGCTTTTAACAACATATAAACAGCAATACTTGTGGTGCAAACAGCAATACTAGCATCTGAGACCCACTGGGTGTGTCTTACCAAATGCCAGTCCTTACTTTTGATTTTGGATGTGTTTTATGTGGAGATGAGCGAGTATACTCGCTATGGCTAACTACTCGAGCGAGTAGTGCCTTAGTCGAGTATCTGCCCGCTCGTGTCTAAAGATTCGGGTGCCAGTGGCGGGCAGGGAGCGGTGCGGGAGAGCAGGGAGGAACGGAGGGGAGATCCCTCTCTCCCTCTCTCCCCCCCCCCCCCCCCCCCCCGGCTCCACCCTGCTCATCGCCGCAACTCACCGCTCTTCCCCGCCGGCAGCCGAATCTTTAGACACGAGCGGGCAGATACTCGACTAAGGCACTACTCGCTCGAGTAGTTAGCCTTAGCGAGTGTACTCGCTCATCTCTAGTTTCATGGCCTCAGGCAGAATGTTACAGACACGTGCATCAGTGATGAGATGAGATGAACTAGTTTTTCACATGGAAGAATTGGGGAAGAACTGGTCTGGAACATAAGAGTGCAGAGGAAGGAATGGTCTGACACAGGCAAAAGTTGGGGAAGGAGTGATTTGGCACATGGCAGAGTTGGGAAGGAGTGGTCTGAGACATGGAAGGGTTGGGGAAGGAGTGGTCTGGAACATGGAGGCGTTGGGGAAGGAGTGGTCTGGCATAGAGTAGAGGAGTGGTCTAGAACATGGTAGATCTGAGGAAGGAGTGGTCAGATACATGGAAGAGTTGGGAAAGAAGTAGTCTGGTAAATATTAGAGATGGGAAAGGTGTGGGTCTGGGACATGAAAAAGCTGGGAAACAAGTGATCTGGCAAATGGAAGAGTTAGGGAAGGGGTGATTGGGAACATTGAGGAGTGGGGAAAGGAATGGACTGGCACAGGGTGGAGTCAGGGGGAGGAGAGGTCTGGCATATGCTGGAGTTGGGAAAGAACTGGTTGGAGAATGAGGGGTTTGGAAAATGGTAGAACTAAGGAAGGATTGGTTTGGCAAATAGAAGGGTTAAGGGATGAATGGTCTGGAACATGATAGAACATGAGAAAGAATTGGTCTAATACATGAAAGAGTTGGTGGAGTGTTCTGGCACATGGAAGAATTGGGGAAGGAGTAGTCTGGCACATGTAGGACTGAGGAAAGAGTGGTCTGACACATGAAGGAGTTTAAAAAGATATGGTCTGGCGCATATTAGAGATGGGAAATGTGTGGTCTGATACATGGAAGAGATGGGGAAGGAGTAGTCTGGCAAATAGAAGAGTTGGGGAAGAAGTGATTGAGAACATGGAAGAGTTGGGAAAGGAGATGCCTGGAACAAGGTAGAGCTGAGAAAGGAGTGATCTGGCACATGCAAGAGTTGGGGAACGACTGGTCTGGCACAAATTAGAAATGGTAAAGGAGTGGTATAGCATTTGGTAGAGATGGGGAAGCAGTAGTTTGGCACACAGTAGAGATGGGTGAAGGATGGTCTGACTAATGGTAGAGCTGAGTACAGAGTGGTCTAGCATATGATAGAGCTGGTGAAGCTGCATCTAACTGATACATCACTGATTTGCTGCGGATTTTGTTGCAGATTTTGTTGCAGATCTGCAGCAGATTTAATTCCTTTAATTTGAATTCAAATGATAGGGTGAAATCTGCAGCAGATCTGCACCAAAATCAGCACCCTTAATGAATTCTGTTCCCAATATAAATTGCCCGTGTATACAGCATTCAGTTTAATCTAAAGACACGGTAACATGCTGGCACGGAAGCAGAATTTCGCTTTAGTCTATGAATGGTATCTTCAGCTGTATGTAGGTGACCTGAATGTATTTCATTCGTTTGAAGAACTACTTTGATGAGTAAGTGAAGTCCACGGGCAGTTTACATTCAGAACTTCACGCCTTCCATAGAAGCTTCCTGTCAGATCTTTCAATTGACCCTCAATTGTCTGCAATCTATTGCTATTTTCTTTCAAAATAAGATGTCTCCTCGGCTGTTGGGTTTAATATAATAGCATGAGACGAAAGAACAGAGAACGGGGAAAATGAGCACGGAAGTTTTATTGCTTTCTTCCATAAAGCCTAGAAGTTGACATGTATTTTCTTCTTGTATAACAAAGAAATCGCTTTTCATTCTCAAGCTAACATAGATTTTACTGTTGCAATTTTTCTATTACAATTGCTCTGATCATAGTCTAACCACCCAGAGACATATTGGCTGTTGATAATATACAATGCCGCCTGGCTGAAGTTGAAGTTAACACTAGTAAGCTTAAAGGGGTTGTCCACTTGTAAACTATTGAATAGTAGCAAGGGTCCACCACTCAGGATCCCAGCAGATCAGCCGTTTGCTGGGCTGGTGCACTCAGTATACTGATCTGCTTTCCGCAGGAAGCAGACAGCTTTGTTTTCACTGCGGTGGTCAAGCTTGTTATTGCAGGCCATTCAATTCAATGGGAACTTTGTTTGTAGTACCAAGCCTGGCCACTGCATTGGGAACAGAGCTGTTTGCTAGCTGCAGAAGTTAGTTCAGTGTATTGAGTGCACCAATCCAGCAAACAGTTACTTGGTGGCGGTCTCCAATTGATCTACTGTTTTTTTAAACAAAGATTTTTAGTAATTTTCAAGTCTTAACAACATTGACATTATCACCAGGTGGCAAATGCAGGTATAATATTACAGAGAATAAGGGGTTAGAGAAGGGAACATAGGGTGGATTGGAGGAAAGGGAAGGGGGGAAGCCAGGACTGGGGAAGGGAGGTGCGGTTGAGAAGGGCGCAAGGTCCCTCGTTATGAGGCAGAGAACCGACTTCTAGTTTAGCGGGAGAGACGTGCTATCATGCACTGGCACTATTTTCTGTAACCTCAGTGAGGCCTAGGGGTCAGGGGGCTCGGTGGAAGTAAAAACCCGTAATCCTACTTCATCTTGGTTGTCCTGTTTGTTTCCTCTGAACGAGGCTAGTCCAGGGTGCCCAACTTTTCCTAAACTGATTCAATTTATCTTGTTGAAGCGGGGTTAGTTCCTCATATGAGAAATTCAACGCTATGGTGTCTTCCAATTCATCACCATTGGGAATTAGTGGAGACTCCCATTTTCTGGTAAT
Organism: Eleutherodactylus coqui; assembly: GCF_035609145.1. Classification (NCBI taxonomy): domain Eukaryota; kingdom Metazoa; phylum Chordata; class Amphibia; order Anura; family Eleutherodactylidae; genus Eleutherodactylus; species Eleutherodactylus coqui. The sequence continues at coordinate 26,483,878 of NC_089846.1, read as the reverse complement.
CATGAGTTTTGCAGCATGGAATACATGGCACGTGACAACTCTATGGGCGCTAGGTAAACTTTTTATGTTTAGTAATAGTAGTGCTATTTCAGGGTTAAATCGAAAGTTAGTTATGTGGAGTCTGGAAAGTAGGAGGTGTAACTGTTTCCAATATACGCTAGCATAGGGCACGACCAGAATATACGGAGGAGGGAGCACACCCGTCACATCCTCTCCAACAGACAGGGGAGACAATTTTCCTCATCCTGGATAGTCGCACAGGATAGTTCCCCATGAGAAGCAGAGGCTGTTGATTTGTAGGCCCATTTTAGTGCCTTTTCCCATTCTATACAGGGGAATGTTTTGTCGAGGTCTTTTTCCCGGCTTAGGAATTGCATAGTTTTTTTAGTTTGTTTGTGTCCGTGAGGAGGCGATAAAGAGTGTTCGTGGGTTTTTTGTGCACGACTTGATTAGGTTGCAGGATCTCACATAGAAGCTCAGGGATCGATTGATCTACTATTAATGACCTATAGGACATCAGTAGTTTACAAGTGGACAACCCCTTCCAGCATGTTCTAAATGTATAAATGTATGAAATACAGGGGGTGTACAAAAATCTGGAAACACCGTACGAAATACATGCCTTAAGTTACATGGGATTAAAAAATGATATTTCAATGAGACATGTAGAGACCGATTTTAAGTGAAGGTAATATGACACAGATGCTGGCGGGCAGAAGTCAACATCTGCCCGAGCAACAAGGTTCCATTGGTGAGGGGATTTTAGCCACTCAGCTGCTGTTACCAGCTGCTCCCAAAAACATCCAGAGCAGGGCAAGAGGTGAAGTAAATACAAATTTGGCAGCCAATCAGGGGTTAAAAGGCAACTCAGTGCTAATGATTAAAATCTTGTGCATTTTGTACGGTGTTTCCATATTTTTGTCCAATCCCTGTAAGCTTCTGCTAGGGATGGCTTCAGTCAGCCAAAAGTGTATTACTGAATGCTACAGCTATGCGGCAGATTTGGAGCTCTGCATCGGAAAAATGGAGCTGCAACCTCTATAAAAATAGTTTATAAAAGCATAGAATTTTGGAACTATTTAGGAAGTCAAGGAAGTCTATCAGCACATTATAAGCCCTCCAGTCACACCTTTAGATAAGTGCTAAGAAGGCAATTGATAGCAAACCTGCCTTTCCTCTGATTACCAAAAAAATTATATTTCTCTGCATTGGACGCCATATGCCAACAAGCAGTCCAATGAGCGTTCTTCTCACTCACTCTGGTCTTGGTTTTCTACAGCACTAAGTCTCCCCTTAAATAATCATTGATGGTTACACCTCTCTTCAGCTTCTTACTTGCATAGTACATGAATGAGGCTGATGCCCACCGCAGGGTCGGTCACTGCGCATGTTTAGAGTCCAACATGCATGGACGAGAATTGATAGGGATGCGGTTTCTCCTTGTGAAGACAGCCAAGTATGCATAAGGAAACTTATAAGGCCATGCAGTGCTCCTCCGGGAAATTTGGTATGCAAACCGGCGATGATACAACGCCTTGGCAGTGCAATCTAGTAGAAGGCAGATTTCCTATAAGTCAATCTCTGATTTTTGAACAGGCCTGGTAACGTGACTGGGATTATAAGCCAAAACCAGAGTCACGTGCGGAAGGAAAAGATAAACATCTCCAGACAAGCTGTTTTAGACCCTGTCGGTGTATACTAGGTTTCTGGCTGGGCGAGAGGCCTATGAAATGGGTCGGGAGGGGTACAGTTTCTCCCATGGTCACCATCCTGCTGTCTATATCAATGAACACCTTTTCTGGGGTCTGATGAGTGTTGGTATTGGGCACCTTAACTTGTTGTCCAGTTCATTCTGCAGCGATGGCTCTGCTTGCCAAAAGTGGTCCATTGAGTGGTCGTATTCCATGCCCATCTCTTAGCCAATGAGCCGGGCTTATTGCCCATTTAAGGCTGTAGAATAGGTTGAGATAGTTTCTGCTCCAAGACCTCTAATTATTTGCTTTACCAGACAAAACTTCTTAGGGGGGTGAGTGTAAGCTATCTTGAAGGAACCTTCAGAGAGAACCAGCTGCTAGTTGAAGCTCAGGATCAGTCCAGCAAGAAGAACGCTCACCAGACAGCTTACTGCTCCTTTGCACTCGCCAAAATGTCAGTTTCTCTGTAATGGCAGACTATCAGGGGAAACAAAGGCATGATTGGTTTAGGGGCTTTGAGTGTCCTGACAGACTTCCTTTAAGAAAGTCAAAATGGTGTTCAAGGCAGACTTTCAATTCAAGTGGTGTCAGATTAGAGCTTGGCCTTAAAGACCTTATATTACTGGTACTACTGTTGGCAGTGATAGTGTGGAACTGGTGCTGGGATCACCTACAAGTAGTCAATTTTGGCAAGAAAATCACAACATAAATGAAGCATTAGAGGTCCCAAACTGAATCAATGGGCAGTCGTTGTTTCAAATTAATGCTGTCATAGGCGATCACTGTATCACCACAATAGGATATATGCAGGGCTGGTCTTTAGTTAGTACCATGTGCACTCTCACCTGTCATAGGAAAAAATTATATACATAGCACTGATGAACAGTCTGCCTGTATTCTGCTTGTGCAGGAAGCAGCAAGATAGCAGCATACCCACACCAGAACAGCTCAGTAAATAAATGTGTTACCAAAACCAAGCACATAGCATAAATACAGCACCAGAATCAAACTTATAACATAAATACAGCACCAGAACCAAGCTCATAACATATGCAGCACCAGAATCATGCTTGGTACCTATGTACAGTACTAGAACCATGCTTAGTACATAAATACAACACCAGAACCAATGTCATGACAAAAATACAGAACCAGAACATAATACATATAGCACCCGGCCCACTGTCACTCCCCTAGGTATGTTTTAATGTACTATATAGCAGGAGGTGCATAGGTTATTCCAGTAAGGCTCATGTTAATAGAATTTTAATTGGTCTAATCCAAAGTCATGGCCAAACCGCATACCAGTGGTCCAAAGTCTATGTACTTTAACTCCCAGAGCATGCCGGGAGTTATTGTTTTGCAGTAGACATAGCTTGGAGCCCACTGCCTTATAGGGTTATAATAAAGGTTAATTAATAGAGATGAGTGAATCTACTCATTTCGTGTATTTACTCGATCGAGCACCGCGATTTTCGAGTACTTCAGTACTCGGGTGAAAAGATTCGGGGGGCGGGGGGAGGCGTGGTGGCGCGGGGGTAGCAGCGGGGAACCGGGGGGAGCCATCTCTCTCTCCCTCTCCCCCCCACTCCCCACTGCAACCCCCCACTCACCCACGGCGCCCCCCAAATCTTTTCGCCCGAGTACGGAAGTACTCGAAAATTGCGGTGCTCGGGCGAAAAAGGGGCGTGGCCGAGTAGGTTCGCTCATCTCTATTAATTAAGTAGCACAAAGCCCCCGTATGACACAAGCGTTGTATTTTAATAACAGCCCAGTGTCTATTACTGATTGCCTACAGTATTATTATTTTTTTAGATCTTGGCTTGTTATACTATGGTCCCATGAGGAGTGTAAGCATTGAGTCTTGGGTTTCTGTAGTATGATTAGCCAGGTACTGGGAGAGATGTAGTCCAGCTGTAGCAGAAGAGCCATTGCTTACAAATTCATGTTCCAAGACAGAGGGCTAAAGGCTCGTGGGCCAGGATGAAAAAGTTTAGCATGGCCATAAACTTCCCGCACAACTTTCCTCTGCATCATTACATCACCTAAAAAGCCATCAATGCAACAGTAGCAGCAGTGGACATTTCTAGAATCTTAAAAGATTAGGCAGAGGGTTCACTAGAGGCTCTTGGGCCCCATTTCACACGACCCCCTACCTACCATGTGTCATTTATAATATTGGTATTTTCTTATGTGATAGAGGGACCGTTGGACCCCCTAAGGCTCCAGGGCCCGGTAGCGACTGCTATCGCTGCATCTCCTATAGCTACGCCCCTGTTCCAGAGTAAAACTTGCAACAGAACTCAGTGTGCTGCCATATTCTGTCTCTCTGTCCCTTATTAACCTGCTTTGTTGTCCTTTCTGACTTACCTCCTCTCCTTCTTTCCTTATCCTCCTTTCCTTTCTCCTGTCACCTTAACACCCCCTACCTCCTCCACCAGGTCTGGTGATGTCGGCAATTACAGTTATCATCTTGGTGCTCTACTTTGTGATTGAAACCTTTGTGGTGGAGGGCAAAGTGTGGCTAGCGGAGTGTACCCCTGTCTACGTGCAGTACTTTGTCAAATTCTTCATCATTGGAGTTACAGTCCTAGTGGTGGCTGTGCCAGAAGGCCTGCCCCTAGCCGTTACCATCTCTCTAGCCTATTCTGTCAAGGTAAGCAGTAGAAGCATGGGAAACCTTAATGTTACACCATCTCCCCAAAGACTTGTTACTTTGTGTTGCAAAATGGGGACCTTTTATGTGTCCATACAAAGTAGCATATATGTATGTATTGTGATAAACATAGAAGTAGAATGTTACCAAGGGTACACCCACCTTTCCAGCTATTTTATTTATTGCTCCAGGGGATCCAGAATAAAAAAATAAGCAAATTTAAAAATGGTTTAGCTTAAAAATCTTCTACCGTTTTGTGTATACAGCTCCTATGTGTCTCCGTAGCAACAGACTACAAGAACCCGTGTGTAGTCTTACCCTGCAGTCATGTTCCCTTCCATTTGTTCCTTATGTTTTGCTAAACTACCAAATGTATGTTGCAAAGAAGTAAAGGGCAGATGGAAGGGGTTCCCTATTGAAGCAGACGATGGTATGTGATGGCATCGAGGTGACAAAAATGCGATATATCTCCATTACATACTTCCATATGCCATACACTTTCCTTGGTATTAAGAACCACATCTATGGAATCATAATTACCTACACAATATAGTCTCAAGGGCAACAAGTCCATTTACAGACAACTTTGGCATCATGCCTCTGGCATCCTGCTATGCTGCGTCATCATCTTCGACATCGCTGCCACAGTGTCAGGAACAGGGGGCGTAAGTACATTCCCTCTCCTCCCATGTGCCAGGGAGATCATTCACTTTGTTAGTCTGGCTGCTCTACATCTGGCATTGCCTCTTCGGTCGCTAGGTCATCAGGGCTCTTTTGATCTTGCATCTTCGGCCCCCAGTCATCAGGACCTCTGGTGGTTTTCCATGCTGCTCTCCTATGATCTGCATAGGAGCAGATTTTTAATCAAGACTATTTGGAAATTTGTTTAAAGGGGTTTCTGAAACTAAAATGTTGATGACCTACCCTCAGGATAGGTCATCAATATCAGGTCGGTTCAGGTTTGCCAATTGGGAGCTCCACTGATCAGTTGTTTGAAGGGGCTACAGTGCTGGGGTGAGCAGCGCAGCCTTTTCTCAAGCCAGTAATGTGACATTCATTCGTGACATGACCTGGGAGCAGCTCAATTCCATTCAAGTGAATGGTATTGAGGTGCTATACTAGGCACCATCAATACGAATGTATGGCGCTGACCTTGGAATGTAGTGAAGAGACCACGGCACTTGCCTGAGAATCGCAGTCTCTTCAAACAGTTGATCGGTGGGTGTTCCAAGCAGCAAATCGCCACCAATCTGATTTTGATGACCTATTCTGAGGATAGGTAATCAATACCTTAGTTCCCGAAAATCCCTTTAATTATTTTTAATATAGATGCATTGGAGCAATAAAAAAATTAGGTGTAGCGGTGGACTTACCCTATAAGAAGTGAGGTCCCATATTTTACAAAAATATTGGGCTCACGTATGGTTGAATAATGGAGGAATGATGTTTGCATGATCATAACTTGTGTTTTAATGTATTAAGAAGTGATATTTTAGAAATGGTGTTGGGCAATCCAGGAAGTTAGGGGTTCAGACAAACCATCACTACTTATCTCCAGCTGCTTTAAAACCTGAAAGTATATCTTCTTTGTACATTTTCCACATTTAACTCCTAAACTTTTGCACACAACTAAAGTGCTGAAGTAGTTTGACTGACTTTTGTGTTTCAAAAAGTTGAGCTCCCCCTAGAGATTCGGGCTGGTTGTGCAATAACTTGTATTACTAACTTGATATGAGTGCCAATAGGAGGAAGTCTTCTGTCCTTCTTGTTGTGTGGTGGAAATCTCAGATTTCTTACGGTTCTATTGAGTTTGTTGCATCCCAAAGTAAAGTATGAACAATATTCCAGACAGGTGTTTTTGCATTGCAGAAAATGATGAAGGACAACAACCTTGTGCGACATTTGGATGCTTGTGAAACGATGGGCAATGCCACCGCCATCTGCTCTGACAAAACAGGAACTCTGACAACCAACCGGATGACAGTTGTGCAGTCTTACATTGGAGACGTCCATCATAAAGACAAGCCAGATCCCAGCAGCCTCAATTCCAAAACCTTAGACCTGTTCGTCAATGCCATTGCCATTAATTGTGCCTACACCACCAAGATACTAGTAAGTTTGCCTGAAAACTTTTTGCAAGTCAAAGAAGCTGATGATACAGTAACTACGTGTCTGAGCCGTGTATAGTCACAGGTGGAGTAGTCTAGGTATAGTTACCTATTTCACTACTCTACACTAGACCACCAGGGATGTTAGCATTAAATCCTCCTCCGTAGCCACCAAGAATGGTATCACTAATCCCATCCCTGCCTAAAAGCATCAGGAATGTTATTAACCCCCATCATTGCCCCAGCCCACTAAGGATGTTATCAATAATCCTATCACACCTCTAACTCACCAGGGATATTATTGTTAATCCTATCACTCCCTTAGCTGACTAGCAATATTATCATTAATCCTATCATTGCCCTAGCCCACCAGGAAAATTGGCATTAATTCTATCACTGCCCTAGCCCACTAGCGTTGTTATTATTAATCTATTAACTGCTCTAGCCCACCAGGAATGTTATACTTAATCTCACCACTGCCTTACATAATATAATTAATCTCATCACTTCCCTAGCCCACAACACAGATGTTAGCATTAATTCTATCACTGCCCTAGCCCACTAGGGATGTTATCATTAATCCCATCACTACCCTAGCCCACTAGGGATGTTACCATTATTGTTTCACTCCACTAAGTTACCATTAAAGGTGGTTTTTGGAACTCCAATATCAATGACCTGTCTTTAAGACCCCCACCGATCAGATATTGATGACCTATCCTAAGGATAGTTTGGATTCCCGGAAAACCCCTTTATACCTTCACTGCCCTACACCACTGGGGATGTTACTAATTGCTGAAGGGGAAAATAAGACTATCTCTCCAGACAAAGCTGCAAAACATATTTTTTAACAGTCACCATTTATTTTAAATGAGTGTTTGGGTGCTTAGTAGTGCTTGCTCATTCATCGTTGTATGAGATTTTAATGGTCTTTGGTCTTGTAGATGATCAGATGTCTCATTCTCTTCCCCATCAAACATCTACCAATCAAGGTTTGATACTTAACCATAATTTCCAGCCCACTTGGTTTATAGGATATAGCAAGATAATGTCTGTATGTATTTCAGCAGATATCTTCTACCTCCGTTGTATATGAGTTGGAGCTCTGTAGATCACTATACATTTCATGTTTGACCTCCAGAATTCACACATGGCGGCCATCAGTTTATACCTGCATCATATTTTCCTCCTTATCTCTCCTTTAATTTCCAAGCCTCCAGAAAAAGAAGGAGCGCTTCCCCAGCAAGTAGGCAATAAAACTGAGTGCGCCCTGCTTGGGTTTGTTCTGGATTTGCAACGGGACTACCAGCTGGTGCGAGACCAGATTCCTGAGGAGACGCTCTATAAAGTGTACACCTTCAACTCTGTTCGTAAGTCTATGAGCACCGTCGTGTGCCTACCTAATGGAGGATTCAGACTGTACAGCAAGGGAGCTTCAGAAATCGTCCTGAAGAAGTAAGTGTTAAAAGAGATGTGTAGATACAATCAAAATATGGGTTATGGCTCTCCATCTGCATTGTAAGGCAAACTCATTGATTTTAAGAGTACCTAAACAACTTCCTCAAGGAGATAACATTTAGTACTGGAGGTTCTGTTGCCACCAGTTCCTCTTTGGGAACCTTTCATGGGAGTAGGTATTGGCCAAAGTGGACAATCCCTTAAAAAAACAACAGTTGAACTCTAATCTTTTGCTATAGACAACAAGGTCAGGTTTTCCATTAGACAGTATTGATAATTGGTGTTGATCCAGAAGAAGTAAAAATAGAAAATCCAATGAAACAGATGACAATTGCATCATAGTAAATCAAAAAATTGCTTCCCAACTCCAAATATATCAACCCACATACATTTTTGGATTAACATCTATCTCTGGAGTCTAGTAGCCATAACTTCTTATTGCTTTCAAGAAAGGCATCCAGCCACTTCTTGACAACCATCACAACATCCTGTGGCAGAGAATCCCATATGCAAATGGGAGAAGGTACAACACTTCTGGAGCGCCACCTATTAGAAGCCAACTTCCCTACAGGTCAATGTCTGACCTTTTAACAGGCCTTGTAATGTGACTGAGAATATAAGCCAAAGCCATAATCTTCTCCCTGATGAAAAGATAACCAGGTACAGACAGGTGCATGAGCTTTCTGGCTGGCTGGGATAGAGGAATATGACGTGGGTCGGGAGGGGTACAGTTTTTTCTTGTGGGCTTTTGGGAAAGCTGCCTTCTGATAGGTGGCACTGAAAAGGCATTGTTTCATCACCTGTTTGCATACCGAATTTCCCAGAGGAGCATTGCATTACTTATAAGCCTCCTCATGCCTATTAGGTGGTCTCCACAGAGAGAATCCTATAGTCTTGCTGCTCTTACAATAAAATATCCCTGTCTATGATGATGATAGGCATCAGCTGATTTCCCAAGCCTTGCATTTTTAAAGGGATTGTGCATCCTGGCATAACCCCGGGGTTTGCACATTTAATATCAATACTTACCACCCTGCTTGCCACGCTGGGAGCTCTGGGCTTCTGTTAATTGTCTGCAGCAGTGACATGGTTTGTTCACCTAAATAACCGCTGCAGCCAATAGCAGGCCTAATGGAGATATCGCTGATGAGTTGCCATAAACCGGCTGATGACTAGAAGCCCATGTGACAAATTCATAGGACGCCACTGGGACTTCTGGCTGGGTGAAGTCACTTGTCAAATGCTGAGGCACCACAGTGAGTATATGGGCCCAAAACTACCCTGTTTCCCCGAAAAGAAGATCTATCCGGAAAATAAGTCATATCCAAATTTTTGAGAATTTTCGAAGATGCTTGAAATATATCATTCCTACCCCAAAAATAAGCCCTAGCTGCATTACATTAAAAAAAATATCAAAGCCACGGCTCAGCGAATTCATAATTCCTGCCTCCAGGAGGCGATGGCTCTGATTGGTTTTCAAGCGCTGCTAAGCCAATGAATGCAGCGCTTGAAAACCAATCAGAGCCATCGCCTCCTGGAGGCAGGATTAATGAATCCTGTAACCTGCAAGTGATCTTCTGTGGGCGGCCGAGAATTACAAGAAGTGGATTGGAGCTCCAGAGAGCAGCGTGAGGGACCTGGACAGAGCCTGCTAGGTAAGTAAAATAAGACATCCCCCGAAAATATCACCTAGCATCTCTTTTGGGGCGAAAATTAATATAAGACAGGGTCTTATTTTTGGAGAAACATTGTATATAAAATAAATAACTCGGAAAACCCCTTTAAGATTTCTGTTCCATCATAGGAACTGAAAAATGAAAGTAGCGGAGTGCGAGATCCATGGACACGAACGGCACCTGACTGAACCCAATGACTATGATAGGTTTCTGTTGGGTGCATGTTGCGCTTTTTTTCTGCCTTTTATGACAAACTCCAGACAGAAACGGAACTGAGGCGTGAAAACACCCTAATGGGAACGTATACCAGGTCTGTGTTGTAGGGACCCCTAGAAATGAACAACCCGAACCAGTACTTCCATGTGCTTTCGATTTCATGCGGACTTTTTTTTCACGGACCGGTATGGAATTTTTGAGAAAATGTCATTGGACATTGTATTATGGAAGTACGTTTCCCTAGAAGCATTTTTTGGCGCAGTAGAATATGGTTTCGTATGCAGGCACCACATGGCGGCACGCAAAACCGTAGGGACTCTGTGTGCCGTCATCCAGGCTTTGTGCATAAATTTGTCGAATGCCATAACAATAGCTTGTATCCTAGCAACAGCAACACTTTGACACTTTGTTTCTACGACTTTCGTAACCTCAAAATCTGCCAGATCTTCGCTGCTGAATGGCGGTACGTTATGTACAGTATGTGGTATCTGGCACACGCAATTAAAGTTCCTTCAGCTCCACAGATTGGACAGTAGGAAATCAATGATGTGCCAGTGGATTATCGTAGTCACTCGCATACCATATGTTACTTGCATCCGCTCTTCAGAAAACCAAGTTCTGTTTCTTAGCTGATGCTCCGGTGCGCCCGGATGGTTATGTTTGCTACTTCTGGCAACCGTGGAGAAGGCTTAATTAAAGTTAGCGGGGAGCGCGATCCGTACAATGTGTCACAATACAGAACAAGAAGCCTCGGCGCATTGTGAACACTGATCTGCATTATTGGGCAAAGTCTTCTACGGCCTAAGGCAGATCAGGCAATAATAGGCATTAATATCGCCGGGATTAGATTGTGATACTACACAACAGATGCCAGTCATAAGGTTCGCAGTCAACGGCCAAGGAATAAACGTAATATGCCGGTACTTAATGTCTGCATAGACGGGAAAAATAAAAAGCTTATAGTCTATGGAAGCAGATTGACTTCAGTGAAGGCAACAATCCAATAAACTCTACTGTATAGATGCGCATGTCCCATTATTATGGGCACCGGAAGCAAAGGAGATTTGCTTTCATTCCCCTTTATGTTATTGGGGCTGAGCTGCAATACCAGATGCAGTCTGTGGACCGCTGTGGCGCTGTTTCGGGAATAAAAGCAATTTTTTTTGCAGTCTAAGGCCTGCTTTATATGAGCGTAAGCGTTTTCAGGCTCACTAGAGTAGGATGTGATGGCGCTCTGAATGGAGTCCGATCCACGCTCCTTACTGAAATTTGCCCCCCCCCCTTGTTCACACTGGTGCGAGATACACCAGCGCCATGTTTGAACAGGCGGGGCAGTCTAATGACCAATGTGAGTAAACCCTTTGGCATCTTTGGCTTTTAATGGTTGCGGTTTCCGTGGCCGATTTTCTGCGCACAAAGGCACTCGTGTGAAGGAGGCCTCAGACGCCTTAAAGGGCGTCCGCACACGGGCGTACGCGCATATGCGCTCGCTATCACGTGACGTATATGTGCAATGTAGGGTGCACAATTGCATGCTATAGCGCCTGTATTGGCGCTTATTACTGTACAGCGCCATGTTTGAGTCGGCGGGGCAGCTGACTTAGTAGGCAGACCAGCCTAAGTAGTCCCAGGGGTGTTATCGTTTAACCTTGACAAATCGCACAGTTCAGTGTGTTTTTGGGCAGATGGGGGCTTTCAGTGCACAACTGCGCACCAAAATTGAGCATATCGCATTTTTTTGCACGCTCGAAATGCATGCGGGAAAAAACATGTGTGAAGGAACCTATAGCAAGGGGTTCTATTTGCTGTGCATTTGGCGTGCAGATTTTGCAGACTGCAAATGCGCCCGTGTGCAGCAGCCCTAGTAGATTATTTCAACCCCTATAAAAAGTGAAAAATCTGCTGCTCTTTGGACATTGTAATGTCAAAGTCTGAGCCCCCCTATGAATCCTATAGTGGATGGTCTGAGCCTGCATGTATACATACACCTTGATCCCCCGTAATGTCAAAAAAAGTGAATAATGCAAATAGAAGAGAGGGGGGATAGGCGCTCAATCCGTTAAGGGGATGATCAATAAATATCCCCCATAGCAGAAAAGTCAATAATTTACATATGCTGGGGAAAGGGGGGAATCCTCATAGGAAAAAAATCCAGGATTTTCATATGAAGGTTGAAACACAGTCATTAACTGAAACATAAACAGCTGTGTAGGAGGCTTAGTGGGTGAGGAACAGCCCAACTGCTACAATGGGGAGGTTGTGGAAGACAGTTTCATGTCACAGTTCATACACCAGACTGAGCACAGCAACAAGACACAAGGTAGTTATACTGCATCAGTAATGTCTCTCCCAGGCAGAGATTACAAAGCAGACTGGGAGAGGAGCAAATGCAAGTAACATATGGTGTGTGACTGATGGTGTGCCTATTTGCCCCTCTCTTCTATTTCTTTCCATTTGGATTGTTAAAGGCCTTTCTGGGCCTTTGTAAAGGGCGGTACATCAGGAATCGGTTTGGCTGAAACATTTGGGCTATATGGCTTACTACTGTGAACCTACTGGTTACATGGCTCTACTGTTTCTCACACAATTCCAAAAAGTTTTGTCCACTTTGCATAATAATCTTTCTCTTAGAAGTACCGTGTTTCCCCAAAAATAAGACCTGCCCCGATAATAAGTCCTACCCTGGTTTGAACCCTTTGAGTCCTACCATTGAAATATAAGCTCTCCCTGGAAATTAAGCCCTAGTTACACTACATGAAAGAAAAAGCAATACTTACGTAGCAGGCGGTGTCCGGGTCCCTCGCGCTGGTACCTGCGCTGCGGCAGGCATCCGTGTAGTCCTCAACGCTGAAGGAGCATCACTTGCTGGTAATGGGCCTTGAATACCTCGCCTCCAGCAAGCGATTGCTCTGATAGATTCATGAGCGCTTCCTCAGCCAATCAGAGCCGGCGCTCGATTAACCAATCATAGCCATTCCTCGGGAAAGCAGGAGCTTAAAGAAAAACGAAACACTGTGCATGTCCGGGGGTGCTCTGGCTGGCGCTTCTGCACACATCCTCTGTGAAGAAAATAGAAGACCCGGACGGGTAAGCAGCGTCCTCGGCTGCAGGCAGGGTCGGATTCCGCTGCGGGCTCCCGCATTTGGAATCCGATCCGCCCATGGACATGAGACCTTATACATCAGTTTTAGGGGTTTTGGTAAACTTCCGGTTCGGTTTGAACTAATTCAGGCCAAAGCAAACTTTTTGCAGAAGTTCGGCGAACTGGCCGAAGTGAACTTTTTAAAAGTTTGCTCATCACTACTTAGAAGAGTCTCCACATAATAGCAGATCACAGGGTGTCCTGCTGCTGTGACCCCTAGTGATCATCTGTCGGGGAGCCTAGCTGTAAGTGTTTTATTCTCCAGACATACTAGAATAGAACCCCTATAACTCCAATATCTGCAAATAGAGTGGGAGACTTCAGAGACTTGTATCAGAGGTCAGAGAACCCTCCAAATCTAAAATCTTATGGGTCATCACTGATTGTACATCAAAGATGAAGCTAGGCTTGCCTCCACTGGTAGCAAAGAATCATCTTGACCTGTCTCGAAATACCCTGATTTAGGCAGTCTCTTATTAGCACCCCCTACCACCTGCTTCCCCTTAAGTATTGCAGATTAACCAAAACTCCTCGTTATAAATGATAATGGGGTGATGGGGGTGACCTCAATCTAAGGAGTATTTGCTCTAAATAATCCCGTCTCTCCACATTGTTAGGTGTTCGAATATCTTAAACGGCGCTGGTGAACTCCGAACTTTTCGGCCTCGTGATCGGGATGAGATGGTTAAAAAAGTTATCGAGCCCATGGCCTGTGACGGACTGCGTACTATATGTATCGCCTACCGGGATTTTCAAGGAGTGCCTGAACCAGAATGGGAGAATGAGAACGAGATAGTAGGAGACCTGACTTGTCTCGCTGTGGTGGGAATAGAAGATCCGGTCAGGCCTGAGGTCAGTGGTTCTCTCCTTGTAGCTTCCCCTTCTGCAGGATAATGAGGGTGACCTGACCACCATATGAGTTCATATGGATGGAGGTGGTCACAGGAGGTTCTGTCTGCTATACAATGCACTGCCTCTTCATACTACACAGACTTGTTTTGGGTTCTTACGACTTAATGGCACTTTACCATGACTGAAAAGTCTTCCCAATCCGCAGAGAGAGCAATGGTGGTCGCACATGCGCACCGCCACTCCATTCATTTTAATGGGACCACCAGAGATCTAAGAACTCTTGAACTACGCTATATCCGGCAGGTGAGTTGAAATGAATGGAGCATCGGTGTGCTTGTGTGACTGCTGTTGCTGCCTACTCTTCCTGTTCTCAGAATTAGTCACAGCAGTCGGACCACCACTGATCCAAAAGTTATCCCCTGTCCTGCAGTTCAGTCATGGCATAACCCCTTTAGGGTGCTTTCATACAGGCGGAATCAGCCGTCAAGACGTACCGCAACACTCGGTGAACTCTGCACCAAAATCTCCAGGGCTATCTGCGAATTCTGAGGCGGGATTGAAAATGGCTTAAATCTGCCTCAAAATCCGCAGTCGGCCTGGTGTGGGATTCCACAGCGACATGATAAGCTGTGGGTTTTGGCGCATATGGCCGCTAATTCCGGCCCGCGTGAAAGCACCCTTAAGCATCAGCATAAACCTGCAGGATAAAGACAGGTAATGGCGCCTTCATATCAGCATTTCGCTTTCCGTTTTTAACGGATCCATTTTTTTAAAGTGAGACTGATATTAAAAATATGTAATATTGAACCAAACGGAAACAATAGTTTCTGTTTTTTTTTAAGCAGGTCCAGTAGACCGCTTTGTTGAAAACGCGTCGTTTTCCATCCGTTTGTTGCTGTTTTGCCCCGTTTACATCTGTTTTTGAATGATTTGGTTTGTTGTCTTTTGTCTTCCTTCGGGCTTCTTCAGACGAACGTATTTGCGTGTTTTTGCGCATACATACGTATGCAATGATGTCGATGGGTTCGTTCAGATGAGCGTGTTTTGCGCATGCATTTCATGCGTGTGCAAAAAATAGCTGCTCTATTTTCCTGCATATTTGCGCATCAAGGGCCTCATAGAAGTCTACGGGACGTGCGCAAATGTGGTTTCGTTTTCACTATCAGGAATCTTGTCCTTTAATACTACGTGCGGAAAAGATAGGGTAGGACCCTATTTTCCAGCTTTTTTTTAAACTCACACGCACTAGCACAAAGTTTGAGTACTCCGGAAAAAAAACTAGTTCATGCGCAACTACGTCACATAGTGGGTGAGCGTAGCTGCGCATATACCCATGTGAAGAAGCCCTAAAACGGACAGTAAATACAAAAGTCTCAACATCATCATTACCATCACTGCAGGTACCTGAAGCAATCCGTAAATGCCAACGTGCCGGGATCACAGTCCGCATGGTCACTGGGGATAACATCAACACAGCACGTGCCATCGCTGCAAAGTGCGGCATTATACAACCCGGGGAGGATTTCCTGTGCCTGGAAGGGAAAGAGTTCAACAGACGTATCAGGAACGAGAAGGGAGAGGTTTGTGGTTCCACATCTCTGCTATGTACTGCAGGACCCTAGAAGGTAGTAAGGTTCTTTAATACAACTGACATGCATAGTCTTACTATGGTGGGCTTGCTATAATAACACTCTCATGAAGTCGGAGGGTCTTCTTCAGAAAATATCTGCCCCCTCTTTTACATACAAATTATGTTTTTCGGATCAGCATTTATAGAGTATTTGCCAATTAATATGTAAATGAAGTGTCGGCCTAGAATAAGGAGAAACTACTTGACGCTGTGTTCTTACTTCTGGTTTACTTTTCTTAGGTAGAACAGGAACGCCTTGATAAAATCTGGCCAAAGTTACGGGTCCTTGCGCGGTCTTCACCAACTGATAAACACACCCTGGTAAAAGGTATGTCTTCCGTTTTTAAGGATTCTTATGAAATTCGGGGGAAAAGGCTCTGTTTTTCTTATCCTGGAAACAGTGCCACTCTTGCATTTGGGTTGTGAGTGGTATTGCTACTCATTCCCATTCAAGCAGAACAGGAGAAGACTATGGATACGACTGGTACGGCTGCTAGGTAAAAAAAAAAAAGAGTAGAAATAACATTTTCAAGTAGACAAAAGTGTCTGCTGATGTACAGTAAATAACTGCAATAATTGGCCCCATGTATCATGTTTCTTATTTATGCATTTACAGAGTATTACTTAGTAGGAAGTATTACTCCCATAGTGTATGGCGCTCAATACTTTTGCTTGCTTTGGCGTCATTTTTATGCAAACGTTTTGCAACAGTGCCATCTAGTGGTAGTAGGTGGTACTACAGCTATTTACTAAATTCGCAGAAAAAAAAGGTGGATTTGTAAACTTATAGAAATATCGTATTATTTTATTTCTTAGCTATCTTCATGCAGTAAGTTCAAAAATATTTTGAGTGTTGGTTTGAAAGCAACACTTGGCAATGCCAATACCCTGCAAGAGGGTAATATGGGTACTGGTATAGACAGTGCTGGATATAAGCCTGCGTGGATTAAAGGGGTTTTCTGAGACTCCAATGCTGATTACCTGTCTTTAGGATAGGATATGAATATCTGATCAGTGTGGGTCTGCCTTTCGGGACCCCGACTGATCAGCTGTTTAAAGAAACCGCAATAGTTGAGTGAGCACTGTGGCCTTTTCTCAGGGCAGTGACATCACTTTATTCATCAAATATCCTGAGAGAAGCTTGATCTCATTCAAGTGAATGGTATTGAGCTGATATACGATGAACCGCGCACTATGGAACGTACAACGTTGTGCCTGGTATGCAGTGAAGGGTCCGCGGCGCTCAACTGAGCACCACAGCCTTTTCAAACAGCTGATCGGATACTAGAGTCTTGGAAAACCCCATTAATGTCGAATGAGAAGCCGTTAGGTTTATAGGCACAGAGCCTGATACCCATGTAGCATCTAGCATAACTATAGGGGATGCAGTTGCACCCGGGCCCAGGAGCCTTAGGGGTCCATAAGGCCTCTCCTCTCCAGATAGGGAGCCCAGTACTATGAATAAAGCATTATAGTTGGCGGCCCTATTACAGGTTTTGTATTTGGGCCGAGGAGCTTCAAGGGGTTCAGAGAAGTTGGGGGGCCCCAAGATAAACTTTTGCACCCAGGCCCATGAGCCTTTAGCTACGCCCCTGCATGTAGCCATTATGAGTGCCACAGATAAGGCCAAATTCCCACCTGCACTCCAGTATGAGAGCAGGAAAACTGAATCCTCTGGATGAATGGATCTGTCTCATAATGGAACAAAACTATTCCAAACAGACCCCATTGACCATAATGGGGTCCGTTCGGTTCCTGCAGCTATCTGGCATTTTTACCGGATGAAAAAGTCCTGCATGCACAACTTTTGTCATGCCGGATGTACGCTGAAGGTTCTCAACTGAGCCTCCCATGCAGATGCGAATAGAGCCTAATGTGTATTTTATACGCATACGTTTGGTTGGGCCCAGGATAGATGTATTATTACCTCCGCAGTAGTTTCCAAAAAAGTTTCATAGGCATTAAGGTGTAGGCAAGCTAGAAGCATGTGTTTGATCAGCTAGAGCCTTTGGTTGTCTTTATACTGTTGTCACGTCTGGGTCTGTGTGTAGATATTGGGATAGACCGGGGTTCAGACTGGGCTTTGTCTACATCCTCCGGAGGGGAGCGGGATGGTGTGTCAGTCCGGGTCTTCTCGGAAAGTGGGAGACTTACTTCAGTTTGAGAAGAAGACCTTGTCATGATAGGAGTCATGGTGCTCTTTTCCTCATAGGTGGGGATAATAACAGACTTTCAAGACCAGATTCAGGGCATGACTAACCGGGCTCAGTTGAGATCTGAGCACTCGATAATAAGCTCGTGGCAAGGCTGCCCACCGTATGGGGAAGCTTTCATATGATTTCATGTCAGACATTTTTTTGCTTGCCGAAACAATTTTATTAACGATGCAATAGTATGATGAACTCATAAACTATGAGGTAACCCATAAACTGGGTTAACAAAGTCCAACTTTGATAAAAGTCCCTGATTCCCATTGAACGGGTAAATAGTTTCAAATAGGACAAGCAGTTCAGAATCCCGGATAGTGGTTGGCAAAATAACAGAAAGTCCACAAAAGGGCATTAAGCTGTAGGCTATAAGCGATTCACTCGGGGTATGAAGATAGCTTCTGTCCTCCACTAGCTAGACTGCCCTCTTTCCAGAAACCGGTCCGAGATGGCGCTCAAAGAGCCTGCTGCTTCCCGAGTCATGCCCCTTCTTAAAGACTAAAGGGACATTTTAAATTGCGTATCCAAAACCTACAAATCCGAAGTATAACAATTATAACACCCCCCCGCCCCACCCCCCGCCCCCTTTCATAGATGTGATATTGGAAACTTTGCTTTTGTGCTTAGCACTATGGTAGTCAAGTTTTCCAGCACCTAGAACCTAGCTTTGAGCTAAAAGATGTGCATTCTGATCTGAGGAAATCTTATTAGTTCATCATGGTTTAATACAGAATTGGGGGTGTCTGGATATGAAAGCCTGTTTTTAAATACCCTTTCCCAGAATTAATAGAGAGGTCCCTCCATTCAGGATCGTCATCTATCATCTAGAATGGAGAGCAACTACAAATATCATCTCTTGCTCTGAAGGGCCCAACAGCTCCGTGCATTACATAGAAAGTCCATTGATTTTAAAGGGAAGTGTGTTATGCTTTATTTTTCCTCTGGGGGCGCTGCTGGAAAATAGAACAGTTGCTGAAATTACAGAGTGATGGCTAGGCTTTTCATCTCTTGTTGGGGGATGCTTCTAATTAACAAAGTAACAAGTAAGAGACGAATATCGATGTTGTCTGTGAATTAAGTCTCGTATCTCACTTTCAGGCATAATTGACAGCACAATTGGTGAACAACGTCAAGTGGTGGCAGTGACAGGAGACGGCACCAACGATGGACCGGCTCTTAAAAAAGCTGATGTTGGCTTTGCAATGGTAACTTCATGTTTATATTGTAACTTCTCAAGAACATATAGGTAATAAAAAGTCTGATCATTGGGGTCCCACTGATCCTGAGAATGGGGGTCCCGTGTCCCTCTCTTCTCATCACGGTGGGCTCACTGCAGCCCTTGCAGTGACATCAGATTAAATAGAATGGCAGATGCACAGATGCCGCTGTGGACTATTCATTTCAACTGGGCTGGCGGAAATAGCAGAGTACACAAACTCAGCGATTTCCCGCAGTCCCAATGAAAATGAATGGAGTGGTGTCGAGCATGCACAACCATTGCTCCATTTAGTCCCCTCCTCACTATGGGAGTTGCACTGAGCCAGCGGTAAAGAGGAGTGGTACATGGGACCCCTGTTCTTGGGATCAATGATGATCTCAATGGTGAGATCCTCACTGATAAGACTTTTATCACCTTTCTTATGGAAAGGTGATAAAAGTCTATTGTGATGCAACCTCTTCCCCTCATGCAAATAAAAACAGAATATGGCTGCTAGTCTCTGTCTGGGAGGCAGCTTTCCATTGCAGAAAGCTTCTCCCATTGTTCCGTTTGTGATGGAGTCCAGGCAAGATAAGCTCTGCTCCTTTTAAATGAGCCCTTCACCGTAGCTGCTGTCCAGCAAAAATAGGTTAGATCAAAAAGAAATGGACCCCTGTTTTTCCAATTTCTATGGGGTCTCTGAAACTGCTCTGCCATGTAAACAGACACCAATATTATAAATGGCACATGGCAGTTGGAGGGGTAACCCTGTTACAAATGTTGCACTGGAGCCAAGGAGCTTCAAGGTATGGCTTTGGTTATGTCTGGAGATAAATTGTAGGACACAAGTGACCACCACCAGAATATAACGGATAGGTTCCACCCATACGGCGTATCAGATTGCGACCTGGATTTTTTGATCATTTTCACTCTATTTTTGTATATCTTCTCTCCTTCTACCTAGGGATTGGCCGGCACAGATGTGGCCAAGGAAGCCTCAGATATCATCCTAACGGACGACAACTTCTCCAGCATAGTCAAAGCCGTTATGTGGGGGCGCAATGTGTATGACAGCATTTCCAAATTTCTTCAATTCCAATTGACGGTCAATGTGGTAGCGGTGATTGTGGCATTTACTGGGGCCTGTATCACTCAGGTTAGTATGTAGTGCCTTAGAAACAGTTTGATGGCCCATGTTCCTTTAATTAGCACAAGCAACAAACTCTTCAGCCCCCGAGCACAACACCTCTGACACTCAGGCAGCACACAGGACCCTGCCAGCAATCTGCAATGACTCTTTTTAACTTGTTTTTTAATTTAACACGCTTCATATTAACATGGGAGGGGGCAATTGCTGTGCCTCACCAAACATCCTGGGCCCCCCTGTGACTAATCTTTGGCCACTAAGTGGAGTTGGCCCCCACTGGCTCAGTGGGCCCCCGCCATCTGCCCTGGCCTGCACACAACTGCTCAAGGCTCCTATGTGACAAACACTTGGAACAGCTTCTTCTGTGGAAAAACAGTATCTATACTCAGCTGCTCAGGACAGTAGTTTACTGTCTTGACTTCCTTGCCTTAACTTCCCATGCTGTATTACACTGTCTCTGGTCCAATCAGTAGGGAAGGCAGCTTCTGAATGCTCATCCCTCTTATTTCCCAGGACGATCAGGCATTTAGAGACATTCTGGCTGAATGGTACGTAAACCCACTTTAATGTGTGTGTGTGCTCTGTGCACACACATACAGACACACACATGCTGTAACAGCAGGAGAGGCAGAGACAGTGGAGATTGTTATCACAGTGTTTGCAAATCTGTCAGCCTGCAGTCTATAAATGCAAGTGAGCCACCTGTAAAGATCGCCTCTCCTTTGCTGCTATGGAAACATCCCTGTGTCCTTGTTACTAGGAAACTCTGCACCTAACAACAGGGTGTATATTGCAGAGAACCTGGAGAGGAGACCCTAGTGACAGCCACTTTAATCGGCCTGCGTCAAAGGACCTTTGAAGGGAAACATATCACACCACACAATGAATCATTACCAAACTTAATCTTATGTAACATGAATACCTCAGTGTACGGCCCACCTGCCCATGCAGACCCTTACAGAATTAGCAAAAGCAAAGGTTTGGAGGGTCCATAGTCATTCCTGCAACGTGATCCTCGTGACTGGAGAGGTGCCGGTGGCAGGTGGCTTCGTGATCACTCAACCGGGTCGGATCAACTGCCTCTAGCTTGGTCCTACCTCTGCTGGTTGGCGCAGGTCTTTCTTCCATTACAGTAATACTGCCAATAAGCTCAGGCCACACCTGGCCCACCAGAGACCTAGTTAAAAAGAGGACCTACGGCAAGGGCTGCAGCCGAGTGTCCAGCGAAATGTTTAGTAACTAGGTTGTGAAGCCATGTTGAAGACCGGTAAATCATTTATTGCATCCAAACAGGACAGTTCGTAACAAAACCGAACACAAACTTGCTGCACCCATTTTCCCAGAGTACATCGGTAGGAACGGGACCAGAGGAGCCAATAATGTTTTACACTCGATAGTCCGTTTCAGTCAGTTTGAGGAAAAAGTACTTCTCCTTCTCTCTCAATGGCCCAAATGGTCTGTAGGACCAAGTGGTCAATCAGTGCACAGCTTTGCTCCGCCGGAGAAACTCCAACATGCCACTCCCAACTGACTTCTTGCTTCTTAGAGTCCAAAAACTCCCACTCCTCTGACCCCACCTCCTAAAGACACAGTCCCCCATACACGTTCTACATTAACAATCACAGTATAAAACAATGTGAACTCCCCTCTTTACATATCCACATATGGTTAGACTCCCCATCCAGTGCTGCAGTACCGATGCCCGCCACAAGGAACCGGAAGAAGTGCCGCTTGGTCACGGGCCATTCATTGTACATGTGACCACTCAGTCACTCACAGGCTTCAATGGTGGTTCTACTATGGCTACTGAAGCCTGTGAGCGGCTGAACAGGCATGTGCCCCATGAATGGGGCGTGACCACCCGTTGCTTCTTACTGGTACAACGCTGGACAGGGCGTCATCGGGACAGTTGAGTATTCAATTTCTTTTCATTTTAACTCTTTATCATATTTTTAATGTCCCAGAAAACCCCTTTAACACAAGACAAAGTTATCTAACTATATTATGGGTTTATATAGCGGAGGTGGGGAGTGGGGGGAGGGGCAGTTTATTGTAATTCTCATTTTTGGCTCTTCTGTAAAACATTTGGTATAAGCATTGTTCCCATGATTTCTGTATATGGGAATGCAGAGGCCTCCAGGCGGCAGCAGCTGAACCTTTATCAGCCTTTACAATATAAATAATTGCAGCCTTTTGTGCCTTTGTATTAGTGCGGGCTTCTGAAAGGAACGGAATACATTTTTAGGGCTGCGTGGGTGAGATGGCCAGGTTTGAGCTGTTTTGTTTCTAAGCAGGACTTCCTAAAATATTCCCAGTTCTCTCTCCAATAGACAGCAGCGATTGAGCTGACTATTCTGCAATAACGGATATACAGCAAAATCGCCTTTTAGCGTTCTTGTGTTTTACAATTCAGTGCAGCAACTACTTCGACAAAAAGGAGGAGCATCAGAGGTCATCCGAAATTGTATATTCACCGCAGTCAAACCCCTATAAACACCTATCATTTATTAAACTACTACTATTAAACCCTTACATCGCGATCAATGTAGATCCCAGCATGTAAAGTGTTCACAGAGGAAACGCGCTCCCTCCGTGACGTCATCGGCCCTCCACTATGTAATCACGGAGGGCCAATGGGTTGCAACCGGACGCCAGACACTGTTGTCTGGGCCTGCCATGGCCTGTAATTGCTATTGTGAGCGACGATGCATTGCAGTACAGATGTACTGCAACTAGAGATGAGCGAACCTACTCGGCCACGCGCCTTTTTCGCCCGAGCGCTGCGATTTTCGAGTACTTCCGTACTCGGGTGAAAAGATTCGGGGGGCGCCGTGGGTGAGTGGGGGGTTGCAGTGGGGAATGGGGGGGAGAGGGAGAGAGAGAGAGGGCTCCCCCCTGTTCCCCGCTGCTACCCCCGCTCCTACACGCCTCCCCCGGCGCCCCCCGAATCTTTTTACCCGAGTACGGAAGTACTCGAAAATCGCGGTGCTCGATCGAGTAATTACTCGAAACGAGTATATTCGCTCATCTCTAACTGCAACGTATCATCATAACGATCAGAGCTTTTCTGGTTCAAGTCCCCTACAAGTTACATTAAAAATGTTAAAAAAAAAATAGTATTAAAAAAGTTTTTAAAAAACTATTTTGCACACTTTCCCCTCTCTGTATAAAAGAAAATAATATATATAAAAAAAACACATATTTCATATCATCATATCCATGATGACCTGTACAATAAGTTGAATACACTACTTATCCTGCATGGCACAAAACGTAAAAAAAACCTCTAAAAAACAGGCAAAATGCTTATTTTGTTTAGTTTGCCTCCCAAAAAAAACACAATAGAAGTTATTAAAAAAGCTATATGTACCCCATTTAGCTTGTGATGCTAAATTCAAGCCCTCACAGAGCTCCGCCCATGGAAGAATAAGAAAAGTTATGGGACTTTGAATGCAAAAAAAAAAAATTTTTTTTTAAAGGGCTTTTATTGCGCAAAACTGAAAAGTGCCGTGCAAAAAACAAGCCCCCATATAGCAAAAAAAAGGAAAAAAGTTATGGTTTTTGTAAAATCCCCGATCATCACATCCTTGTGGCCCCAAAATACGCCATGCCCTTAAAGGCTCATAGAGGTTGTCCATGTTATGGAACCCCCTGTCATCCGGTCTACCATGCCTTAAAATAAAAAATCAACAGTTAGTCCCCGCTAATCCCCACCGCCGGCTCCGGGCTCCGTTGTTTGTTTACAGGTGGCTGTGACGTCCCATAAAACTGCTGCAGCAGCCACTGACGGCGCGTGGCCACGATCGCTGAGTGCTGTCATTGGCTGCTGCAGCTTGTTTATAGACGGTCTCCCATGCCGGATGAGGTCCGACACATGTTTTTTAACACTATGCAGAAGAGAGGTCCATCATCTGAGTTCTCTTCTGCGTATGTCTATTACAGTTTGCAGGAAAGAGGTCTCTTCTGCACTTCCACTCCATTTATGTCTTTGGATCCATTGGAGACTGCCAATCGCTGTAATCATCTTCTTTTTAGCAGTCTCAAAGACATGAATGCAATGGTAGTGCGTAGGCTTGTGCACCACGCCATTCATACAGGGTTGGGGGACACAGGCACTCCCCTTTCATGATCGGTGGGGGTCCCAGCAGTTGGATGGCCACTTATCAGACACTTATTTCCTATGCACTATACTGTCCCCACAAATGCTTCTTATAGGCACCCATACTAGGTGAATGAGAACTCAGAATCCCTGTTGGTCTGGCTGGTCCAGCATTTACACTGTTTCTGTAACTCCCATAGAAGTCAATGGAACTTACGCAAACAGCATAGCACAGTGAGCTGCTACATTACTTCTGCAGCTCCTGAGTTTCAGAAACAGTGTATCCCGCTGTGGTAGGCTGTTTACGTAAATCCCATTGACTTCTATGGGAGTTACAAAATCAGTGTAGCCAGGGGCGTAACTATAGAGGATGCAGGGGATGCGGTTGCACCCGGGCCCAGGAGCCTTAGGGGCCCATAAGGCCTCTCTTCGCCATATAGGGAGCCCAGTACTATGAATAAACATTATAGTTGGGGGCCCCGTTCCAGGTTTTGCATTGGGGCCCAGGAGCTTCAAGTTACGCCTCTGAGTGTAGCACAGGGTGTTTGGCTATTTCCGTCCTCTTCACCACTGCCTCCACAGTAGCTGGGATAGGTGCAGGTCCCAGAAGCAGGATCCGCACCTCTCAGATTTTTATGGCATATCCCATGGATCTGTTCTAAAGATCGGAGATGAGAGTACCCCTTTAAGATCTAATATTTCACACCAGACAAGAGGTACCCTTGCAAACCCAGCTTTCAGAACTGTGTACACTATAGAGCTGCTGCAGCGGTACACGAGCTCCCTATGGTGCCCACTGTGGCATTTCATGACACCTCCATACAACACTGCATTAGGACGATCTTCTGCTTATTAATGTGGCAGCCTCTGCATGAGATGGGGGATATATGGGAAATACAATGTGGCCCCATAGACGTCTATGAGTATTGTATTAGGGCTCTGTAAAAACTCATGGGTTATGAGAGACATAGTATGCCAGAGTGTATATGCTTTTATAGGTGAGAAGGCTTGTACCCTCCAACTAGTGCAGGGTGAGTAAAAGGGCAGCCAAAACCCCGATCATAGTTCTGGGTTACCTGGTAAGTAAATTATTTTTTGGATTTTTTCATTAGGGCAATATCAGTGGATGAAGCAGAGGATTGTAGGGAAGGTTTGTGTTAACTGAGCAGATTTAAAGGGGTTGTCTAGGGAGTCAAAATACTTAACAGCAGCCCGAACTTGCCCTTACTAGAACCAAAATGCTTTACTATTGGCAAGGCAACAAAGCAGGGAAACTATAATGCTCAATGCTACAATAATAACCTTGCCGAAGCCGTCAAGACTCCAGACAGACCAGAACATTTCAGGCCGATCTCTCTCTTAGGCCTCGGTCATACGACCGTTTTTTGGTCCGATCTGCAGACGCGCTTGCGATCTGCAGATCTATAGACCAAATGCATCCCAATGGGATCGGTCACATGTCCGCTTTTTATGCAGATGTGCGATCAATTATATGATACAACGATTCGCAGAACGCGCCTATCTGCGTTCTGCGCATCGCTGTGTTCTATATATGCGCTCAATGGGGCCGGCGGCAGCAGCGCTGACCCCATTGAGAACATATACTTAAAGATCGTTCTCCTCTGCCACAGCTGTAACAGCTATTGAATGACAGCTGAGAGCTGCCTCTGATTGGTCCCTGCGCTCAGCCAATTAGAGGCAGCACTCACTCACCCATTCATGAATTCATGAATGGGTGAGTGAGAGCTGCCTCTGATTGGTGAGGGCTGTGGCCAATCAGAGGCAGCTCATTCAGCAGGCGGGGATTTTAAATCCCCGCCTGCTGAATACTACACAGAGCAATTCAGGAGAACTGCCGGCCGGACGCGGCTGAACTCCGGCTGCAGGGAAAAGGTGAGTATCTTTTTTTTTTTTTTTTACACATTGTAGGATGGTTTTCAGGGAAGGGCTTATATTGCTTTCAATGGAGCCGGCTGTATTACCGGCTCCATTGAATTCAATGGGCGAACATCGTTCTCCTATGCCACAGCTGTGGCAGAGGATAGCGGGCAGTGCGGGGCGGTTTCACTGAAAACGCTGCTAGGTGCAGCTTTTTCAGCGAATCGTCGGCCCCGGTCACGCGATTTGCGGATGCGCATCCGTTATGCGATCCACAAATCGCGGGAAAAAACGCCTGTGTGACCGAGGCCTTAAACAGCGTTTGGAAGATCTACTCAAAAATTATCGTAAATAGTATGATTGACTTCCTACCTCATTTAGTTAAAAATGACCAAGTTGGCTTTGTAAAAAATAGACAGACGGGAGACGTTACCAGATAACTAATCAACATTATCCACTATGTGTCGGAATGTTGGATGCCTTCTCCTATCCTTGGATGCGGAGAAGGCATTCAACCGAGTACACTGGGGATACCTGAGATTGGTCCTGTGTAAATTTGGACTTAGGGGTCCTATACTTACAGGTATTTTAGCCCTTTACTCATCTCCATCAGCCATGGTCTGTACATCTGGTTGCCTCTCAGCAGTCATTCCCTATCACAAACGGCACTCGACAAGGGGTCCGCTCTCTCTGCTAATCATGGAACCACTGGCCGAAAAAATAGGCATCTCTACAAAGTTTAAGGGGGTTCAGGTGAACTTGCAAGAACATCGCATAAACCTTTTTGCAGATGAAATGATCTTGATTTGCTCCTCTCCAGAGATTACACGTTCCGGAGATCTCCAGTATTATCTCAGCTTTTAGTGACACCTCCTACTATAAGGGCAAGAATTCTAAATCTTTGATACTAAACATGGGCTTACCAAAGACAGTAGACTCCTATCTGTGGAATCATTTTCCTTACAAGTGGATAAGTAAGTCACTTCCTTATTTGGGAATAGACATCAGTAGAGATGAGCGACGTGCTCGTTTAGGGCAATTACTCGAATGAGCATTGCTTTTTTCAAGTAACTGCCTACTCGGGCGAAAAGATTTGGGGGGGGGAGGCGGCGGGGTGGAGGGGAGGGGTAGCAGGGGGGAACAGGGGGGAGCTCTCTCTCTCTTTCTGTTGCAGAAAGGAGGTATATCTTCTTGTTATAAAATGCTTCTGAATTCTTATCCAGATGATATATCATCAGGGGCGTAACTATAGAGAGTGCAGGGGATGCGGTTGCACCCGGGCCCAGGAGCCTTAGGGGCCCATAAGGCCTCTCTTCTCCATATAGGGAGCCTAGTACTATGAATAAAGCATTATAGTTGGGGGCCTTGTTACAGGTTTTGCATTGGGGCCCAGAAGCTTCAAGTTACACCTCTGTATATCATCATATGAATCAAAATGGGAAAATGACTTAGCCCTGCAATTTCTACCTTCACAATGGTCTGTGTCCTTTTTCGCGCTGGTCCCCGGGGCTGCGGCAGGCTGCAGTGTCCTCTGCACTGACACAGAACTCTCTTTCTGGTGACGGGGCTTTAAATACCCCAAATCCAGCAAGCGAGTGCTGTGATTGAATCAAGCGCTAGCCAATCAGAACCGGCGCTCAATCATTCACAGCCATTCAGTGAATGACATCACTGAATTTCTGTGATTGGCTCACCGAGCGCAGTCTCTGATTGCCTGCACCACGGCGCTTGTGAGCCAATCACAGCACTTGCTTGCTGAAGGCAGTGTATTCAAAGCCCCGTCACCAGAAGAAGAGTTCTGTGTGAACACCGAGGACACTGCAGCCTTCCACACTGCCTCCGGAGATCAGCAGCACCAGGAACTCAGAGGCCACGGAACAGGTGAGTATAAGCCCCTACCCCCGAAAATAAGACATTGTGCCTCTTTTGGGTCAAAAATTAATATAAGACAGTGTCTTATTTTGGGGGGAAACATTACTATAACATCATAGCTCAATATGAACACATGTATATTGTGTGCTATGTTATTTTTGCTATGTTTGCAAAAACTTTTCAATAAAAAGAAATATGATTAAATAAAAAATAAGCTCCATAAATAAACCATATTACATATGTAATATTATACTTCTCTCTCTACAAATGTAGGACTCACCATTAAAAGCAGTACAGATGCTCTGGGTCAACCTTATTATGGACACCTTTGCTTCACTGGCTCTAGCAACAGAACCCCCTACAGAATCATTGCTCCTGCGTAAACCTTACGGCAGAAACAAGCCCCTTATATCTCGCACCATGATGAAGAACATTCTTGGCCACGCAGTCTACCAGCTCGTAATCATCTTCACATTGTTATTTGTTGGTAGGTGTCTCTAAAGCTACATGCAGTCATGGGGGTATGGTGGTAGAGTTTGGGAATTGATGATTTTTTTGGTCTCTTCTCCAGGTGAAATCTTCTTTGACATCGACAGTGGCAGAAACGCCCCTCTGCACTCACCACCTTCTGAACATTACACCATCATTTTTAATACCTTTGTCATGATGCAATTATTTAATGAAATCAATGCCCGTAAAATCCACGGAGAGAGAAATGTTTTTGACGGTATTTTTGCAAATCCAATTTTCTGTAGCATAGTGCTGGGGACGTTCGCAGTCCAGGTGAGATGTGAATGCAGAACAAAGTCCAGAGTCATTCATGAAGCTTTTAAAGGGGTTCTGTCACTAAAAAAGAAAAATGCTGCACTTATCTATTCCTTCCCCATCAGTCTACTTACTGGATCTTCACCTCCCTTATCTTCTCCTGTCTCCTGCAGTCCAGGGGCTCACTTCACCTCCAGCTGCCTGATTCTGCTCCTTCCTGTGAGGTTACGTACATTAGGTTGGCAGTCTGCCAATGTATGTTATGTCGCAGCTCACAGGTCAGCAGGAGGACTGCCTATCTTCTTCAGAGATTGCTCATGCCAGCTGTCTCTGAAATAGATTACATTTCCTTCCTAGGCAGTGAAGCTACAGCACAGGGATGTGACCTTCACTGACCCAGCGGGAAGGAGTTTGTGATGAGCAGCCTTCATAACAAGGTGGTCCCAGCCTGCAGTGAGCTGACCTGGGGCACTGGAGAAGCGCAACCAGGAGCAAATGTGATAAGGAGACAGACAGGGAAGGGATAGGTACGTTTAGATAAAAAAAATTTTAATGACAAAACCCCTTTAAGTGAAATTCCTAATGAATCATAGAGATTGGTGGGAGCTGGATGGGACTACTACGATTCCTAGAACAAAAGGGGTAGTGGTAACATGCACAGTGCTCAAACTGGTTTGGTGTTTGTTGGAGGCTTTGACCGTGTTGACTGGGCCTTACGGTGGTCAACTGATTCCCTACACTTCTACACTGCTGAGTTATAGGTACTCCATGAGCCAACATATGGTTCCCCCGTACAGACAATTATAAACATGGTGACATCTCTATGACAGCACCACCAAAAATTGCATTACTGGCCACTTTCCTTGAAAGGACCACCACTTTAGAAGACTATTTTTTACACGAACTATGATGGAAATGAAATATGTAACTACAAATCTAGTCTAGATCAAGAGGTAATCTTTTGGAGAGATTTCATTGTAAATCATTTTTTTAATAAAATGAGACACATACGTTACTAGTACAAGTGGCCAATTCTGGTCATGTAGATCAATTTGGATTGCCAACAACCCAATTTTTTGTAGGACTATGCTCAAATGGGACAAAAAGAGATGTGGAGCTTATGCATATTTGCCTAAAAAGGGACATTTCTGGGCAATTTTGAAAATGGGCGCAGGGCTTAAAAGGTTCTACCAGAATCACCTGTCTGCATAGTGAGGGGGAGCTTGAATAGAGCAGCTGCCAATCATGAGCACTATTGCTTCATTCAACTCTATGGGACTGCCAGAAATAGCCAAGCACTTGTACTGGGACTATTGCAGCAGTCCCATTGAAATAAATGAAGCCGAAACACGTAAGCTCGGCTGCAGCTCCAGTCATGCTCCTTCTCACTGTGAGAGGTGTAGTGAGGAGGTCTTGGGATCAGTGGGGCCTCAGCGGGAAGACCTCCACCGATCAGACTTTTATCACCTGTACTGTAGATAGGTGATAAAATTTGATTCTGGGAAAAACCCTTTAGTACATCCCCTCCATCTATGATTCATGTTATACCACATCAAAACAGTTCATACTTTATATGTTCTTGTCTTGTTTTAGATTTTTATCGTCCAGTTTGGAGGAAAGCCCTTTAGCTGTTCACCTTTAAACACTCAGCAATGGCTTTGGTGTCTCTTTGTGGGAGTGGGAGAACTTGTTTGGGGGCAGGTGAGACAGAGCTTTTGATTTTCCCAATACCATGTATTCTTGACTTGGCCATTGCATACTGTGTCATTAGAACAGGGAAGAGAAGCTGCTTTCAGACACCTCTGGCACCACTTATCTCTCAGGCAGCAGCTGGACCAGGGTTTCCCATGCTTCATAGTCATTAGATGGAACAATGAACCCTAGCTAAATAAGAAAGATACGCCTAAAAAACCTCATCGGTCTCAAGACTATTGACTACTTTATTCAGCAGGGGCAGATATTTTTGAGTTGATCCTGATGGGACCATCCTGTTAATAGTGAATTCTTTTACTCTGAGGTAGTTGATACCAAAGTAATATTGAAAGATACAAAAACAGTTAGGATAGCATCCCGAAAATGGAGATAAAAGTTGGTGCAAATTTATGTAGGATGTGGGAAAATTGTGAACTCCTCACCCAAGTAAGTTGCGTTCATACTTTCCTCTATAACCCACTCATGCACCTGGAGCCCTGGGATTTTTTATTAGAAACATGGGTGAAATCATCAATGAGAACTCATAGGTAGTTTGTGACTCTACAAAAAGTTTCAGACCCTAGCGCCAAGGAACTGCCCTAATGGTCCTTTTACACAGACTAAGCTCTCAAGTCGATGTAACGAGCACCGATTGACACATATGTCAATCGGCACTCATTTGATTTTCTTTTACATTGGTCAAGAATTGGCTATACGGGGACAAATGATTGCTACTACAATTGTTTGTCCCCATGGGCTGGCAGTACATCTCCCTGTTCACACTAGGAGATGTACCATCAATCTGTGAGCATTTTTATACTCGCAGAAACTGAATGATCAGCCAACAAATGAGCCTTTGCTCATTCATCGGCTGATCGTTGGTCTCTTTTCACGGCCCGATTGTCAGGCAAACAAGCATTCAGAAGAATGCTTGAACATGATAATTGGTCCGAGTAAAAGGAGCTTAAAGCTATCTTGAAGGTGGATGATCTACTCGGCCCAACAGGACCTATAAAGCCAGTGCCCCCTTATTTAGAAACTGAGTCTACCAGGCTAGTCATCCAAATGTATAGCCAACCCTATACATATGGTCCATTTTCTCAAGCTCTAAACTTGTTATACCTTAAAAGTAATAATCCTTGACTCGCTCACGCTATAAAATCTTATCTTGCCATGGTCACAAAGTGCAGACTTTTTGGATATTTACTCATATGACCTGCTTACATAAGACCCTGACAAATGGATAGTCTTCTCTCTTCCAGCTCATTTCCACCATTCCCACCAGCCATTTGAAGTGTTTGAAGGAAGCAGGGCATGGGCCTGGTAAAGATGAAATAACAGATGAGGACTGTGCTGAGGATGAAGAAGAAATTGACCATGCGGAACGAGAGCTTAGAAGAGGTCAGATCCTCTGGTTCCGTGGACTGAACCGAATTCAAACACAGGTATGGCTTTCTTTCATAAAATGCGTCTGTAGGCCAATGATGATCACCAGCTAGAGAAAAAGATCTAGGGAGGGAAGGGGGGGGGGGGGTTATGGTAGTGCATGCTTGGCTAATGATCTGTTGTCAATGCCTGAAGGACAACTCTGTGCATGCATTAATAATCTGAATGTTTTGTTTCGATAACATTTCTCTTCTATCCAGAATGACCAGCAAGGAGAGCGAGACAGTGATTAGATAACACAAACCCAAACTCTTCCCTTCTATACCATTCCAAGGGAATCTATCATGGCTTTAAAATGTTACAAACGTCTCGTGGAGTTCAGCAGGACAATTTTGTAATAATAGGGGACAGTCAATATATTTTTGTCGTTTTTGAAAAGCGCGTATAGTCCAGTACCACATATGAAACTATTTCCTTATGCCACGGAATAGATGTCTATAGGAGAGCACACGCCCAGCGGTCTAAAAGAGACACTTTTTCAGACCGCGCGTGGACATCATGGGAGAACAACGCGAGAATCGGGGAGCTGGTGAGTATAAAAAAAAAAAATCACCCGGCTCCCTGTTACCAGCCAGAACAGCCCCATAATTAGTTTAGAATGGTGCTGTTCTATGGTAATAATGTCCCTATAGATGGGTTTACTAATATAGACTTTTATCACCTATCCATAGTATAGCTGATAAAAGTCTGATTGGTAGAGGGTCTCATCGCTGAGATCCCACCAATCCTGCCCCTTTTCTTATCACTGTAGGTTCGCTGCACTCGCCCGAAATGACGTCCGATTGAGTAGAGCGACAGGTGCGTATGCGTGATGCTGCTCGATTCATTTCTGTGGGGCTAATAGAAATAACCAAGTATAAGCCTCTGCTAACTTTGGCAGTCCCACTGAAAATGAATGGACCAACACTGCGCATGCGTGACCGGCGGTGCATTCAATTTCCTCCTCACTGTGTAGGGGTACAGCGAACCTGCAGTGAGGACGGGCAACACAGGACTCCTGTTGTTGGATCAGTGGAAGTCTCAGTGGTGAGACCCTCACCGATCAGACTTTTATCACCTATGCAATGGATATGTGATAAAAGTTTATTCGTGTACAAGCTCTTTAATAGTCTACTAGCAATCAATCATTCGTGGACTGGGTCACAATTACACTCTAGATAGATCTTGAATGCAAGCACAGATCAGTTTACTGAAATAAGTATGGATCGAATGGTTGATTTACCAGACTGATTCTTATCAGGTCAAGAAACCAAAATAGTCACGTCCTAAGCTTCCATGCTACTTATGGTAGTCATAGTGGAGAAAGATCCCGTTCTATGTTTT
The DNA here is from genome assembly GCF_035609145.1 of Eleutherodactylus coqui. Taxonomy (NCBI): domain Eukaryota; kingdom Metazoa; phylum Chordata; class Amphibia; order Anura; family Eleutherodactylidae; genus Eleutherodactylus; species Eleutherodactylus coqui. The sequence continues at coordinate 26,450,819 of NC_089846.1, read as the reverse complement.
TCTGTGGGACCCCATGGTTCCTTGTTAAGCCCCTGCTATCGTTAAGTGGAGATGTGACACCTTCTGATAGATTCCCTTTCAATCCCAAACTGTGTTTTACCAAAGAAACAAATCTGTGTTTGTATTTTTGTCATTTCACCTATGGACGTGACATGTTGGAGAAACTTCTGGTACATTACCCTAACCAGTGTTATCGGAACACTAACCATAGAAAATGCACAAAAAAGGTAAAAATATCCTAGCAATTCCCACCTTAATCTCCTCATTTTCTTTGATCCTATTTTATCTCACATTACAATTAAAACTGAGTAATATACACTGAATGACTACTTTATTAGGGACCTCCATCTACTAGCACGTTGGACCTCCTTTGTCCTTCAGAACCACAGGACTTCATTGTGGAGTTCATCCACAAATATCAGAGAACCAGTGATGTACTAAGAAAACACTCCCCACACCATTACTCCAGCCGGAACTGACACTTGACAGGAAGGGTTCATTGGTTCAGGCTGCTTTGACCAAATTCTGACCCACCCATAAGCAGTTATGCAACACAAATCTGAAGATGTCTTCCTACTACTCAATGATACCATTTTTGCCCTCTTTGGGCAACTGGAGTCTCGTTTTTCTGTTTCTCTTAGATAGCAATGGTACTTGAATTGGTTGTCTGCTGTTATAGCCCATCCGTGCTAAGGAATGACGAGTTGTGCATTTGGACACGCTAGTTGGGGCACCAGCATTGTGTTTGGCTGCAATTTACTTGACTGTGCAGTGTCTGTTCAGCAGAATGACTCTTGAAATTCTCCTCTGACCCCTTTCGTTGTTGAGTTGTTTATATCCACAGGATCCTCTTGGATGTTGTTCCTCGATCACCATTCTCAGTACACTGCTGCACAAGAAAACCTCACAAGACTGTCAGTGTATGAAATCCTGGCTCCGGCTAGTCTAGCACCGATGACCAAGCCTCTTTTGAAGTCTATCAGATCGCTCGATTTTTCCATTTTAATGTAGATTCGCACTGAAGCTGATCATCAGAAAGCTCGCTCATTAGATTTTGCGTTGCATGCTGGGGTCACGTGTCTAATTTCCATACAGGAAAGATCCAATCATGAGAGGGCAAGTGGCCATTTAATGTATAAAGAAATCTATGTGTGTCCCCGCAACTCAGCTATTCTCTCCCTTCGCCTCACTATCCTGTGTCTAGCTGTCAGACGATGCCTGCAGCAGGAGCCTCTCCCCTCTGCCCTGTCTGCAGTAGGCCAGAAATATTGCCAAGCCTCATCTCCACAGCCCTTCCCTACTAATTGGAACAGATGAGCAGTAGATTATGTCTGTGTTCTCTTTAGATTTTCTACAAGACTGTTTACTTGAGGAACATGCAGAAAATGCTGCAAACTTGCAAAAAGGGAGATTATGTCCTTTCTACTCTTATCAGTTTAGTGTTCTTTTAAAGCAGGTCTGATACCCAAGTCTTCATACATTTTAGCAAAATAAATTATCCCACAACGTCATAGTCGTGTCAGGAAAGCTCCCATAGAAATATAGGGTCATCCATTGTGTTCAATGGATCTGAGGTCCTTCGATTAGGGAATTCCCACTCTATTGCCCAATAAATCTTGAAATTTTATACCATGTAGAAGTCCTCCACTTCATACGTTTTCCATAAAATCCAATTCTGCAGCACTCACAAAGAACTTGCTATATATAATATATCACTTTATGATACCTGTATGACAAAAATTTAAGTTTTATTGGGCGTGAACGTTCTAGCGTTTGGTGAAGTCAACATTTGGTTATTCAATTGAATATTCCACAGGATAGGGGATAACTTGCTGATCGTTGGGGGTCTCACCGCTAAGACTTCCGCTGATCTCGAGAACGGGACTCCTGTGTCTCTCTCCTGTCGCTACGACGGTTGCTACTTTCCCATCAGTGACATCACTCTGAATGGAGCGATGGCCGAGGATGTACAGTCAGCGCTCCATTAAATTCATGTCTTAAATAGGCTCGATCAGCACTCCATTCACTTTCAGTGAGACTGCCGAGATACCCAAGCATCCCGTGAATAGGGAATAACTTGTTATTTTGGTAAAACCCCTTTAATAAAACTTGTAACAGGAAAACTTCCCCTAAATCTTTCTTAGCAGGTATTTGTGTACCAGAAGTGTTTTCTGTGGCATTCATCAGTGATTAGTTAGCTAAAGAGCAATACAAGTGACGAGTAAGATTCCTTTTGGAAGAGTTTGGAACATGAGCTGGACCAACATTATGGCAAAAGGTACAAGACATGGCCCCGTGTTCTTGTGGAAGACCTGAGTTTCTTTTTGAACATGGAGGCTGCTACTTTTTGTCTTCCAATGTCCTGCCATATAACATTTGTGTATAGAGTTGGAGATAATGTACTCTTAATTACGTAGGGTATTGACTGACCACATGTGTCCATGTAGAAAATATGCCCTCTGTTAGGTATGAAAGCATCCAGAAGAAGGGGTAAAAATGAAAATTGGGGGGTTGTTGATACAGGTAAGTTGGTGGGTGGTTGGGGATTTACTCATCTTTGGGTAGAGACAGTTTGTTGTCAGTAATAAACTATCTCTACCTAGAGATGGTTAAATCCCCAACACAAGAGACAACCAAAATGTTTCCATCAGAGCGAACCATGTGGCCCTCATAAGAGAGAGTCACATCCCCTCCATACAATGAATGCCACTGTGCTCCATAACAGGGAACAGTTACAGTGTCCTCATAAGAAATAGCCACAGATGCTTAGCTCCTCTCCACACCCAAGTAGCTTTAGCAAAAAACTGTAGCATCCCTCTTCGTATGCCCGTAGACCTCCCAACTCCATATTACGTGTGTCGTAGTCATGTGTTCTTAATGGGAATAAGCCATTAATGGACACTTATATTGGCTGTTTATCACCCGTGAGAACAAAAAGATGAGACTTGTTTTAATCCAACAGCCTGATCCTTTGTTCTACCAACATCTGCCGTCGGTGAACAGTCAGGACACCCTCTTACACATTAGATGGTTGGCCTGCTGAACTTGGCAGGTTGGACAGACATTCATCTGATGTGTATGGCCAACTGAAGAGATATTGTTTTTGCCAGGTGGTGTTCTAGTGTCCTGCTGGGTTCAAAATATTGGGTAGCTATTCGGTCGGCTTCCAGAATGCAACTGTTATGTTACATTGCTTATGCTCAAAGAATACTGTATATGATGCTTACAGAACATTATCCATTATAACCTGACAGGGTGCAGGACTGAGAGTGTATGCAGTTTGTAAGCAAATCTAACATGTGTACATTGAGTCCTGGGTATAGTTTGCCTGTGTGTCAAGTGATTGTCCACCTTTGAACACCATTCAAAGTGTTGGGTTGATTTTTGTTGTATATCTTTATACCGGTTGGATCTACCTTTTTGTAATACAGAGCACTTTATAATCATGGAGTTAAATGATAAAATGTTGGGCATCAGCAGCTGCCACTAGAGGGTTTCACTACATACAGTTTGTACGCTTACAGTATGCAATAAGCTCCTGAACTCCCTCTAGTGGTGGCTGCTGGCAGCCAAAAATGTCAACACTATGTCTATGGAGGATGTATCCGAAAAATAGTCCTCCAACCGTTCTAAAGATACATTGAATCAGCACAGAATTTCAGACTTTAAGATGATACAATGTGGAAATTCACTTTAAGTGAACTCATTTACATGACTATATCAAATCGGAGCCCTAATCTTGGTTGACCAAAACGTCATGACAGGAGAATTGTTTGTATATAATTGGGGTCATGTATAAAAAGTAGCGTAACCAAGAATAGCCGTGCTACCTCAAACAACCAATGAGAGTCCATGAGCAATGGAAAAAAAAATGACAGTGGGCTCAGAGGATTGGTAGATGTTGGATACAGTATTGAGGCCTTAAAGGGGTATTTCAGCCTGACGCAATTATCATCTAACCTATGGATAGATGATAAAAATGCTATATCTGTGGGGTCCAAGCTGTATTCAGCTGTTTAAGTCTGATTTTGAATGGAGCACCAGGGTACATGCTCAGCCGCCGTTTCAATGAAACTCCCCCTAGGCATAGGCTTGTGGCTAGAGGGAATCAGGGTCCTAGTGGTTGGACCCACACTGGTCTAGCATTAGTCACCTATCCAGTGGATAGATGATAATTGTTTTAGACTGGAGTACCCCTTTAACAAGCACATGTCACACCCTACATTGCACATACAATAATGTTCTTTCTTTTCTCAACTGTGCCCAAAGAAGCAATGAAAAGAAAGGGGGAAAAAAAGAAAAAAAGAAACACTATCTCATTTTCTCTCCCACAGATGGAGGTAGTGAGTACCTTCAAGAGAAGCGGTTCATTTCAGGGTGCTGTGCGTCGGCGTTCCTCGGTCCTCAGCCAGCTCCATGATGTAACAAACATTTCTACTCCCACTCACGTAATTCTTTCTGCTGCCAATACCACCAGCACTGCTGGGAGTGAGTGCGATTTCCTTACTGCTCATCAGTAACTTTTATTACACCCACCCTTATACAACGTTATTTTATCTTCTTTTTTGCAGTCTTGCATTTTCTGCTCACCGTGATTTTCCTTTATTTCTTGCTTTGTTTGGTCTTTTTCAGTCAAGATGGTGTAAAATTTCCAAAGCCATATTCTCCTTTATTCTTAAAGGGGTTGCTCGGGATTAGAAAAAGAAGGAGTCTGGTTTTCTAGAAACAACACCACTCTTGTGGATAGTCTGAAATTGCTGCCTAGCCCCATTGAAATGAATAAGGTTAAACTGCAATACCAGATACGGCCATGGGTGGTGCTGTTTCTAGAAAAAAAAAATGGCTTTTTTGATCTAATCCGGGGCAAACCTCTTTACGTATTTGGTGTGCGTACAGTGCCATGCTTCTATTTGATACTGAGTTCAGCTTTGTTTATTTGCAATAGATTTTATTTTCCTACTCGGCCAAGTTGTGCTACTTGCAAACTAGCTGCTGCTTTCGCTCATGTAATTCCCCTTCCATCTCTGCACATTGAAACTGGAGTACCAGATAATAAAACCTGCTTTGCTCAGATGAAATGAATAGCCTCATACTATTATTAGTACTTTAGAGGAGATTAAAACACTAAAGAACAAAATGCCTTTTTCGGGTAAAAAATTGTCAAGAAAGTGTTTTTTTTAATATATATATATATTTTAAAGTGAACCTGTCACATTTAAAATGCAGTCCGATCTGCTTGCAGGAGCTGAGCAGATTGATATATAGTTTTATAGGAAAAGATTCAGTATAACTAGTAATCACTGTCGATCACTGATTAACTCCGCCCACTGGAGTCTTAAACCAAGAATGTACAGGGATTTCGATTGATCAATTACAAGGTAATTTGGTCCTATAAGGGTGCTTTCACATGGGAGAGTGTGATATTGACCCAAGAAACTCTACTGTACTCTAAACCTACAGTTTTGGCCTGCAAGTGTGATGCGTTATGGGAGAAAAAGGCATCACATCACTGCACTGGCAATTTTCACACGCATGAAAGTTACATGTTTTTTCAATTGTAAAGATAGAAAAATCGCATTACCCTCGCATGAAACTCGCATTTACATGCGAGTACAATGCAATTCCTGTCATAGGAAATAATGCCCAATTCTTAAACAAGAATCGCCCAAATAAAGGATACACAGCAATTTTTTTGACTAGGACCATCGGTCCAAAAGAAAAATCGCTATGTGCACAAAAAAAACCCTGCTCCATGCATATTAAAAATGCACGTGACCGAAGCTCCATGCCCATTGCTTTTTTTAATGGGGCCAGCACTACTGCAGCCGGCCCCTTTGAAAGTAATGGAATGCAGACAACCCCCGCAGTGATTTTCAAGGAAGGGCTTAAAATATAAGCCCTTTCCTGAAAATCATCCCTAGCTGGTGTAAAAAATAAAAAATATATATACATCACCTTCCACCACTGTCAGGATTCTGGTGCATCTTCTCTTTTCCATGCCGGCACTGCTCTGAAGCACTTTCTGGTGGCCAGGAATTTTAAAAACCGAGCCTCCAGAAAGTGCTGGTCTGATTGGCTAAGCGCTCAACCAATCACAGGCAGCGCTCAGCCATTCATAGCCGCTGCACAGATGTCCTATCTTTTGCAGGTGCGAGTATTTTGCTCCTGTAAAAGACGGACATGTGAACACTACATAGGAAACCATTGGTTCTATCAGACGCGCTTTTTTTGCGCTCATAGGTGTGCCCCAGAACTGATATTCTAATCCGCTGAGCTCCTTCTACTCTATAACATGTAGCATGTAGATCAGACTGCATTTTCTAATACATTTTTAAGTATTAAATATCTTTACCTTCCAGATTGAACTAATAATGATATCAGTATTATTATTCACTTGTGAATATACACAAACACGGAAAGGTAAAATATATTGAATGGAATTTTTTTTTTTTTTTAAATATAAGTTTTTTTATGCATAATTTTACATTTTTTACTGAAATATTTTAATTTTTTCAATATTTTCTTTTTAAATAGTAATAATTTTTTCATACTGTATTTCCAATAGGGTAATATATTGTTCATAAAAAAAGTTGAGTAGAGAGACCCTACGTATCACTTTTATTTAACACTTTACTAGAAACAACACCCCTGCCTCCAAAAAAAAAAATTTGGTGAGAATTTTTAAAACTCCATACAGCACCGGATTTTTGATGACTTTTCTCAGAACTAGGCACTTTCCCTTTGCAGCTCCCATTTTGCTTATCGATCACTTAGTTTTTTATTAAAGCGCAGTGTTAGTCCCAACACATGTGAATTTAGATACTTGGCTATTAAGTTTTTTATCTTGTACTACAGTTTTAATGCAAAAAGCTCCATTATTTCCGATGCAAGCCATTAATGAAAAACTAGAAATTGAGACAAAAGCGTTACAAAATTTGAAGTTTGCTTTTCTTGACAACTTGGAAAAAAAATACTCAATTGTCAAATGGTTGCAACACATCAAATAACTTGTCTTTCGTGCATGACACTATGCTCTACGCACTTCATGTTTTTTTTCTCTTCGAATGTCTCATTTTTACACACAAACATAAAAGTAGAACTTTTAATAGTCTGGTAAGATGAATATATTGCGGTTCTGTCATGACTTTGTAAGAGCTTCAATAAATCCAAAGTATCTGGAAACAAAAAGAGAATATGGCAAAAAGTGTGGCAATTCCTGGCAATCTCCTGAAAGAGTAAACCTTCGAGTATGGGCCCAAAGTGACAGCTGATATATAAACATTATTTCATTTTTTTTTCTTGCTTTTGCAGCTTGGGATGCATTCTGTATCTCCTACTTGCCGTTAACAGCTCTGAAAGTTCACTTTGTCAAAAGCCATTAACAACTTTTTTTTCCCCATCAGGATTCCTTGGAAAGCCTTCATGTGCAAAAAGAGCCCTTGTGATGGACTTGTCATTTCAGGCATAGGAATTTTGCAAAGAAAAAAAAGGGGGGGGGGGAGTAAATAAAAAATTAAAAAAAACTTTAAAAAGACAAATGTAAAAATTATGTTTTTAAAAAGTTGTTTAAACTTTTATTTAAATTGGTTTTAAGTAGCAATCTCCGTTTTTGTCGTGATATACAGTTTTATTATTTGATGTAAATGTATTTTAAGAAAATTACGATTAGTACAATTTTCTATCGCAATTTACTAAGATTTCAAAAAAAGAGAAAAAAAATTACATTAAATGGTCACCGCACTTAATTTGTGCGAATATCCAACGTAAGAGCTAGCAAAAGTGCAAACCACTTGTATAATGAATAGAGATGAGCGAGCGTACTCGGTAAGGACAGATATTTGAGCAAGAATTGTTCTTTTTGAGTACCTGCCTGCTCACCCGCAAAGAGGGGAGAGAGAGATCTCCTCCCCCCCCCCCCCCCCTTCGTTCCAGCCCGCTCTTCCCCGTCGCCCCCTGTCGGCACCCGAATCTTTGCGGGCAAGCAGGCAGGTTCTTGAAAAGGACGATACTCACTCGAGTATCGGTCCTTACTAGAGATGAGCGAACGTACTCATTTAGGGCGATTTCAAAATTGAGCACTGCTTTTTTCGAGTAACTGACTACTCGAGCGAAAAGATTCGGGGGGCGCCGGGGGTAAGCGGGGGGTTGCAGAGGGGAATGGGGGGGAGGGAGAGAGAGCTCCCCCCTGTTCCCCACTGCTACCCCCCGCTCCACCACGCCACCCCCGCGCCCCCCGAATCTTTTCGCCCGAGTAGTCAGTTACTCGAAAAAAGCAGTGCTCGATTGCGAAATCACCCTAAATGAGTACGTTCGCTCATCTCTAATAATGAAGTTTTCGTACTGAGAAATCTCTCTAAAGAACTGGCTACTAGGGGCCTTCCCTTGTTCTAATTTCTGTTTACCCCTGTTGTTATGTGAAACCTGTCTCGGGCAACACAACAGAACACAGGAAGTAGGCTGAGCTCATGCTGCCCATAGATGTCTTAAGATCAGAGGGAAGGGAGTAGTAGGGACGAGAAAGAAGCAATGACTCACACAGACGTGCTACTAGAGCCAACTGAAAAGTACCGAGAGGGTCATTCCCATGTATGTCATATAATAACCAGAGGTTTTGCTATACCTCGTATACACAAACATGGCAGCTTATTCTGAAAGTGTAGGTGCTCTTTAAATATAAATAGGAAGAACAGTCACATATGAATTCAAACCGACTGCAGTTCTGATTAATTCTTGGCTGTTGTTGTTGCTGCTTACATTTAAAAAAAATATAGAGAAAATATTAAAAAAAACAAATATAAAAATTTTATTTTATTACATATGTTTTGGCTATGAGCCTATGAAATTTTAATTAACCCTTTCCAATCCCCTTCTGACATCTTCCTACATTGTGATTGAAGCTTGTACAACTCCAATGTCAGAAGACGTCCTACAGGGTATTCTTACCGTCTATTGTCAGCCATTCCGCTGTCGGAGCCTCTCTGGCGCACACACACTGGCTTTAGACAGCAGATGGCACCGTTGTATAACAGCAAAAAGAGAAAGCCTTTTAGGAAACCCTGAATCTAAAATTAGATTGGAAAGGGTTATAGTGAAGAACAAAAACCAACTGTCCTTGGTTCCTACCTAGAATATTGATGTCATTTTTAAAATAACATAAGACAGTCAAGTCAATTTAGCAAGGTTTTGGAAACCTGTTTTTGAAATATTTTATGCCCTTGAAATTCCTGAATTTGCATATCAGATATTGATAATAATTAGTGGCCAATTTCGAAAACCATCTACTCAAATTCTAACCTTCTATCTTGGGTGGGTTAACGCTAGATTACAAAAAAAGCTAAAGAAATTATATTTAAACCTGAAATGAAATCCTGACCAAAGGCTCTGAAAATTTTATGCATTTCATTATCAAATTTTACTGCACAATTGCAAGCTTTTCCTCCCTCAGAATTTCAGTTACCAAATGGATTGGTGGACTCAACTCTTCCTTGGCTGCAACTTAACCTTCAAAAATGCTTTTCCCTCCTACGTTATTTTTTTATTTTATTTTATGCCATTCTGTATTCACCATTAAGCACATTCTTCTTTCAGCTTATTTGCCTATTTCCGTCATCCTATATTTCTAAGACCTCAATAGCCTAAAATGTAAAAATTTTATTCGAGGCTTTGAAAATTATATTTAAAATAAGAGTCAATTGACCCCATCAATTCTTAAAATACATTGTATTCATTAGAGAGTAAATTCTAGATTTCATTTGCTCAATTAGCCTAGACGTTTTTTCACCATTATTTTATTGACAAATTGCAGATAAAATTGATTCAAATTTTAATTGCAAATTTAAAATTTTCTGTACAAAAATAAGACCCCAGAGCAGTGTACCAGACACGGTATAACATTAGTCATTTTTTATCAATTAGCTAAGAAACCACTGAGCCTCACAAAAAAATTAGACTGGGGTCGTGTATAAATTAACTTTCCCAGTTAAAAAAAAAAAAAATTTAAAAATTGTAGAAATGTTTTTGAAAGAGAAAAAAAACATACATTCACAAAAAGATTTAAAAAAAACAAAAAATCATGCTTTGTAGCCTCACATTTTTTCATAGTCACTTCTCCAGCAAATCTAGGTGTGTTACACTCATTGTTTCATCAGCTTTTCTCCCTTAACCCCTGACCTCATCTCCTCCATTTCTTCCCACCCTGGGCATGGAAGAACACTAAATATCCTTGCATGCTACAATCCTTCCTTCACAAAAGGCTGGTCAAATCAAAGCTAGTCCCTTTATACAGCAATGATGGGCTTTAATACTCGAATGTTTACTGTGCCTAAAATGCATGATTGGATTGGAGCTCCGTCTCCAGGCAGTCAAGGCTGTGTCACTGTGTGGGCTGAATCTCCTTTTCGTTGTTTCATTTTTCAAGTCACGCCGAACACAGTCATGATAAATATTTTGATCTTTTTCCCTTCTTTGGTTCCCTTTCCTATGGGTCTCAAGTGCAGCATGAGTGCATTTCCATCATTCAAAAAAGCTTGATTTCTTTTTATTCTTCATCCTAATTATTCTTTAAAGCATCCATTGGCTCTTCATGCTGTGCACAGCTACTCTTAATTCACATGTTTAATTTTTATAGCATGTATTAGTTGTTGTTTTTAGTGTTTTTTTCGTCATCCCTCATCAAAAAAAAAAAAAGTTTATCCATTGCTAAGATTCAAAAATACACAATCTATATGAAAGTCAACTTTTTACACTCCTTCTGTTCTTCAGACCTACCCTTCCTGCCTTCTGGGAAACAGATGCAGTGCTGAAAGTTGTCTAGACCAGATTTGTCAATTGGGAAACTTTTTGTCTTTCATAGGAGGAAATATTTATCAATTTCTTAAATATGTTGCGTGTGTCTATTTGGGGTGCTACATGTGAAATTCTAAATTTTATCGAGATTTTAAGATAGCCTGTAAAATTAGGAAATAGGAGTTAGTCAAATTTTATTACTTCTAAGTAAATAACTTATAGCAAAATGATAAAAAAAACAATAGACTGAAAATAAGAATCTGACAGAGAAAAAAAGGCAGAGGAATTCTCCCTTGTAGGTCAGCACACAAAGGCTCCACGGCTTCATACTAAGGAGCTATATTGCCACCAAGCATAAGATCCATGCACTGGGGCTCCGTGAAGACTTTTTGCTGCACCACTTTCCACTTAAATTATTAAAGGAAACCGGTCTCCACCTATGAGCATCATCAAGCAAGTTATGGCGCTCATAAGGAAGGTTCCAAGGAGTAAGGGGATGTAGTCTTTATAATCACCTGGCTGCCTGTTCCTGTAGTGTTACCCATGGAAGTTGGCACCACCAGTGGACTCCCCTTTAAGGCTGCGCACAGGCACACTGTTCTCTATGGAAGTGCACAAGTACAGCTTTATAGATGAGTCTGGTGGCACTAACTTCTATGAATTAAAACACAGGAACGGGGAGCTTGGCGAGTATAAAAACTACATCCTTAGACTCCTGGGAGCCTGGCCTATGAGCACCATAACTTTGTTGATGGTGAAATGTGATTGTTCTCAGCAAGAGAAACCAAGTAATCATCTATATATGATACCTTTTAATGGCTAATAGAGATGAGCGAGCATACTCGCTAAGGCAAACTACTCGAGCGAGTAGTGCCTTGTGCAAGTACCTGTCCGCTCATCTCTAAAGATTCGGCTGCCGGCGCGGGTGAGCAGTGAGTTGCTGGAGTAAGCAGGGGGGAGCGGGGAGAGAGAGTAAGAGAGAGATCTCCCTTCCGTTCCTCCCTGCTCTCCTCTACCAGCAGCCGAATCTTTAGAGGGCAGGTACTCGAATAAGGCACTACTCGCTCAAGTAGTTTGCCTTAGCGAGTATGCTCGCTCATCTCTAATGGCTAACATAAATACATGCTGAGGGTCCTTCCTCAGGCAAATGGAATAGATCCTAAGGGGCATACATACATATACATACACTGTTCGTAGTGATAACAGGTTTCCTTTAAGCTACAACTAGAGTCAAGAGGAATTCTTTGCGTTGCATATGATTGTAATCACACATACAGTTTTTGACGGGGAATTTGTATCCCTTCCTTGCTTTGGCTACCAAAACAACACCAAAAACCGCATGTATGATTCCAACCCATCATTCAGTACACTTCTGAGGATTGTGTTTGTAGCTTAATAATTAAAAGTGGAAAGTCATGCTACGAAAGTATCCGTATTGCCCCAGCCTTATTACCAATAACCCATGCTGATAAATACATTATACTTATTAGTGTTAAAATAATACATCCTATATGCAAAATTAATTTAAAAAGTCACTCTAGTAATGTATATTCGAAATGTCACAATTAAGAAACACAAAAATATCATTTTTTGGAATTTCAAAAATATAGATTTTCTTAAAAGTATTGTATTCTATAGATTTCAACTTGAAAGCTTTAGATTCAATTAAGAATTATTATTATTTTAACTGTTAGCTAAAATTCTTTAGAAAGCCTCTCTTTCCAGTTTATGTATTTATTTCAGTGGGGAGAGTGAAATAAGTCACAGACAGCTACTTAACCCTACTCCACCATAACTTTCCCCATTCTGCTTGGCCAACTCTTATCTCACTTGTATGGCCAATTTAACCAAAAGATTGGCAGACTAAAAAATCTCTGACTAGGTTTAGATTAGATATTCCAGAATACATAACACAACGTTATCCTCATTTGGTTAATAGGTAGTATTTACACCGGTTTATCGTGAAGGTCTTCAGGTGCGCAGGCTGACCGTGAGTCAAGCGGCTTAAATAGCAATAAGAAAGGAGAAAAGTCGGCTCCTTAAAAGCACTTCTCTTATTCTTTAGATTAGATACTTTAGATAACAATCATCCAAATTCAGCTAAAGTCATGTTCTAATGGAGGCTACATTATGGATGTATTCTCCACAGTGTGGCACTGTAGGGAAGCAATCTACTGAGTGCTACGGTTCCATTGTCTGGAGCTTCAAGGACTCTGTTTGCCTCCATAAGGGTTACATGCACATGGCTTTGCCAAGCGTGTGATACATTACGTAAGTAGAAAGAGTCAGGAATCGAAAATATACTAATTCAACTAAACAGATCCACAGGATCAAATGAGCAGACCGCTCCATAGATAGAGTTGTAATTGTTGTAGATTTAGGGCTTAGTCAGACGGGCGTTTTTTGCCGCGATTTGCGCATGCGCATGCGTCCAGCGATTTTTTAAAACCATTGCTTCGCAATGGTATCGGACACATGAGCGCTTTTTATGCGCTCTTTCGAAAAATTATAGAACAAAAAATCGCAGATCGCACCTATCTGCGATCTGCGATTCCTGTTCGCTGCTGTATATGCGCTCAATGGGGCCGGCGGCAGCAGCGCCGACCCCATTGAGAACATATAGAAGACAGATCATTCTTCTCTGCCACAGCTGTAACAGCTGTGGCAGAGAAGAACGATGTTTGCCCATTGAATTCAATGGAGCGGCAATACAGCCGCTCCATTGAAAGCAATGGGCTGCCGGCGTGCGCGGGGTTAATTGTCGGGAAGGGGTTAAATATATAAACCCTTCCCTGCAATTCATGCTAAAATGTGTTAAAATAAAAAAAAATTGTATACTCACCTTTCCGCTGCAGCCGGAGTCCAGCCGCGGCCGCTGTCAGTTCTCCTGAACTGCTTCTCGGCACTATTCAGCCGGCGGGGCTTTAAAATCCCCGCCTGCTGAATGATCTGCTCTGATTGGTCACAGCCTGACCAATCAGAGGCCGGTTTCACTCACACACCCATTCATGAATTCATGAATGGGTGAGTGACTGCTGCCTCTCAGCGCTGAGCCAATCAGGGGCAGGTCTGACTCACATCCATTCATGAATTCATGAATGGGTGTGAGTGAGGCATGCCTCTGATTGGCTCAGCGCTGAGCCAATCAGGGGGCAGGTCTGACTCACACCCCCTTCACACCCACTGCAGGACGGCTGCCCGGAGCTGCAGGCAGAAGGTGAGAATGCAATTTTTTTTTATTTTAACACATTTTAGGATGGATTGCAGGTAAGGGCTTATATATTTAAGCCCTTACCGACAATTCATCCCGGGCTCGCCCGCAGCGCATTGCTTTCAATGGAGACGGCTGTATTGCCGTCTCCATTGAATGCAATGTGCTGGACAGCTCCGGCCCGTTTCTAATGAAACGCGGCTAGGAGCAGATTTTCGGGCGATTTGCGGGCGACTTGCGCGCACCGGTCACGCGATTTGCGGATGCGCATCCGTCATGCGATCCGCAAATCGCGGCAAAAAACGCCCGTCTGACTAAGGCCTTAAGGAAATTACAGTTCATAATTAAACCCTCACCCCTTAATTTTTTTAAAGCATTGTATAACATATGCAAAAAAAAAAATTACAAAGCAATGGATACCGCTTGCAATTCTTCGTACGATGTATACAAGGCATTTAAATTTATTTTTTGCGCTTTTAGTTTGCATTTAAGGATTCCATTCCATTGCATATGCATCTGTCAGGTGTCACTTAGTGAATGTATGTTCTAATAAGTAGTCTAGTAGTAAAGCGTTACTGTACGTGGTCTGTTTGTCTTGTCTGACATGAGTCGTTTATCCCACGTTCTTTTTTTTAATTTATTACATGTCAGTGTATTTATATTCTATTTTTTCATACATACTTGTCATAGACATCTTTATTACAAACATTCAGTCCAAATGTGATTTTCTGTAGAATGTCAGTCCACAGTAATGTGCTATGATTAGAGATGAGTGAGCCTACTCGGTAAGGCAGTTACTCGAGCGAGGATCGCTCTTCTCAAGTAACTGCTTAGTTATCCGAGCAGGCTCGGGTGGGCTGCGGGGGGCAGGGGGGAGCGGAGCGGAAGGAAGAGTGAGATCTCTTTCTCTCTTCCACCTGCTCCTCCACGCTTACCCCCGCAGCCAACCCGAGCCTGCTCGGGTAACTAAGCAGTTACTCGAGAAGTTGCTCGCTCTGGTAACTGCCTTACCGAGTAGGCTCACTCATCTCTGGCTATGATGCTTAAATTCATTATAAAATATTAGTTAAAATAATAAAAAGTGTAAAAAAAAATTGTATTTTCATTATTAGCACAATATGTGTTAGAGTATGCTGTAATGAAAAATTAGATTTTCCAGAACTTTATATGGACAACTTATCTTTTTGATTATCAGTGGAGGTGCCACCGCCAAGATCCCTACCAGCCAGCACCTTCACCATAGTATCAAATGGCATTTCACAATGAGGATCTAAGCATAGTCCCTTAATGTGAAATCCCAATGAATGTTAGTACTTCTTAAGATATATAAGTATATTTCAAGATTTTTTTGTCATTATGGATATATATTTATAGAGAATTAATGTGGACTGAGATTTTTTAAAATGTTGCCTTCTAAAATTTAATATTTTGTAATACCTTTTCTCTTTTTTTTCTCTTTACTTTCCCTTTACTTTATTTCCCCTTCCATTTACTTTCTTCTCATCCTTCCAATTTTATCATTGGGTTTTCTCTCTTTGCATCCACCTAACCCAATCCTTTTAGATCCGGGTGGTGAAAGCATTCCGTAGTTCCCTCTATGAAGGCCTAGAGAAACCTGACTCCAAGACCTCCATTCATAATTTCATGACTACCCCTGAATTTCTTATCAACGATTATATCCATAACATTCCCCTTATTGATGATACCGATGTGGAAGATAGTGAGGAGCCACCTGGCAGGGTGCTGTGGTCCATTCCACCCCCATCTCCCAACAAGAACAACAATGCCATTGATAGTGGCATCTATTTAACCACAGACACTAGCAAGTCGGCTGCCTCTTCCAATCCCGAAAGTCCTTTGCACAGTGTGGAGACTTCTCTCTAACAGAATACCAAACTAGTCTTCAGAAAACCATGAGAATGACAAGATAATAGAACTTTTTGCCTCTGCCGGTGTGTCGGCACAGTCAACATTTACAGCTGAAACGGCTGAAAAATAGAATAAACCACAAGACCAAGGTTAACGAAGACCAAAATGTATTACTAGCCCTTGTAATTGTTTCCATTCTTACATGCGAGAAAGAAAAAAGATAAAATGGTCCTTGGGGGCTTTCGGAAAAGAATCCAAAGTAATCGGCAGCCAAAATCAACACCTCCAGTCCTGAAAAAAAGCCTTCAAAGAAAATGAAGCCATCACTCCATTGGTTTTTCCACCATTTAGAATTAATGTCTTCTTGACCTTCCTGTTAAAAATGGCCATGAATAATAAACAATCTCTTTGCTGGCCCGGTCAGTGATGTGTAAATATGGTGTGTGGCAGGTTTCCACAATTGAATTAGGAAATAAGAGCTTTTGGGGAAAGCTCAACTCTCTATACCGTATATATGATATAGCAATCATTCAACCATTAATTTCTGATAACAGAAGGCCATTTTGCATTCATATTGTCCATTATTCTTACTAGTGCTCTATTATGGAATCCTTATTTAATAGACAGGGGTCCCCCTTCAGGAACCTCATCCATTGGCCAGGAAGGAGAACGGATACAATGAGTGTCTCACGCTTTGGAGAACCTGGCATGTTCCTGCATTCTATAAACAGCCCAACTATTACAAAAGGAACTGCGTAATACCTAATTTCTCCCGCGGTGCCAATGCAGAGGAAAAAACACCTGTTGCTGGGTTCTCCCACCAGCTATAGTTTATAAATAGGGGTCATTGTCCAAAGTGGATAACTCATCCAAAAACAAATTTTGAGCTGCTGGCCAATGAGATTGCAAAGTGCAAAGCTTTACCCAAAAGGGAAAAAAATATAGCCTAATGTTACATCCTGCACAATACACAATATAAATGGCAGAGAGATACCATCTTAGAAAGTAATACTTTAAATCTCCAAAAATAATCTTAAAAATTTTCAAAAATATCATTGAAATCTGCCAAAAATTTAGCAGAAAAGGATGTTTTTTTTATATACTAATTTTTAAATGGCATGAACTAGCTGAAATTAAACCATACTGAATAGTAGAGTGAATATCAGAAAGTACTGAGTATATTATACAGGTATACTGCATGTAATCTAACATCTCTGCTGCTCTATTTTAGAAACAAAAAATAATATGAAAATTTTCCCTTGACCTTTTTTGCATTGAGAATGCTTACCCCCCCCCCCCCCCTTCACATCATCTTGAGTCCTAATTTTCCGCACGAGCAATGATTTTCTAATAGAGTACATCTATTACGATAGACGTACAATACAAAAATACCAGATTGCCAACCTAGGAGACACTTCTATGCACTACAAAGTTGCAATTTTTGTGTATTTTTGTTAAAATTGAAACTTTTTGGAAAATAATAATTTCAAAAAAATTCCTCAAAACAATAAAAATTATCATGAAGGTGAAAAATGCTGACGATATAGAAGAAAGTATAACGTCCATTTGTATACCGACTGGAAAAACTAAGGAGAATATTGGCCTGCCTTGTATACTGTACTGTGTTTACTAGCACCCAATGGACTCACAGTCAAAAACAGTGGACTGTGAAACAATGACAAAGAACTTGTTCTACTTGCAAGCTAGCCAAAATAAGGCGACTCCTCCGGCCCCTGTGTTTTTTGGATGCCGCCTAGAACTATATAGAAAGAAAATATTTAAAAAATTACTTTTTTTCATTAAATATAAGCCATGGGAATTCCTGCATTTTGAATTTACAATGCCTGCTTTCTTTTTACCACGCTCCACGGGTATTGCACAAGAACAAGGCATTTAGGTCACAGTTGCCGGATCTCGCAAGGTGAATAAAAGTCTGTTTCTGTAGTCTTGTCGGAGCAAGATAGAATACAGTCAAAACATGAAAAAAAAACATTTAAAAAAATAAATCACGACAGGGTCATTTTAGAATTTTCTTTCCTTGTCACATCTGTGTAATACCCATGGTGACACTCAGAACTACCAGCTCTAGATGGTTTAAGCCATTTCTTTATGTTGAAAGACCGCAACGAAGTAGCTGCTTTAAAAAAAATATATATATTAACCGTAATTTAAAACAAAACGAGAAAAAAAAAAAGAGAAAAAAAAAATCAAAAACAAAAAGTAAAAAGATGCAACTTTGTTTCTTTCAGCATATGAGTGTAACGATATTTAAAAAACAAAAAATCTAAAAAGAAAGTGGTGTTTAATTTGAAAATGATACAATGTGTAATATTACTGTTCATTTGCAGGCTTCTTTTCATTATATATTGTAGATATATTGATAGAACAAATGATACAAAGAATTATATATTTAAAAACCAAAAAAAGGAGAAAAAAATACAAAAAAAAATATTATAACAAAAAGCCACTACTGCTGTATAAATCTGCCAAATGTAAGCGTGCTTTGCTTATTATTTTATGGGAAGGGGAGGTAGGTGGGGGTTGGGAGCAGTGCAATATGTCCATGCCGTCTTATTTTTATTTTTTTTCCTTTATTTTTCCTTTTTTTTCCTTTTTTTTTTATAAAGAGAAATTGCTTGTACATTTTTCAGGGTGGAGCTTAAAAACTCATATTGGGAGGCCTCCCTGAAGCATAATACTGTATTGAATGGCTGATTTTGTTTAAATTGCTACACAATGTTAAAATTTTACCTGCCTGTTATAAAACAAAAAGTTATATATGAAAGAACAACACCCTGTATAGTATATACAAGTCTGTATTGGAATTTCAAATTTAAATAGGCAAAAACTTTGTCTGTATAAAAAAATATGAAACTATTCTACAAGCTCAGTTTTGATAACGTGTGTTTTATTCAATGCAACCATTATATACATATTAGATGACGGGTTTTGTGGGGATGAACATCAACAAGTACTCTTTAAGCCTTTCCAATCCAATTTTTGGTTTTCCTAGGGGGCTTACTCTTTTTCTGCCGTTATACAATGGCGCTATCTGCTGGCTAAAGCCAGTATTGCATGAGGTGACACGTTGGATAGGCTGCGACGGCAGAGAGGCTGGCAATATACAGGAAGAGAACCCCGATGGACGTCTTTCAACATCGGAGCTGAACAGCCTTAAATCATAATGTCTTAAGACAGTGGATTGGAAAGGGTTAACATCTCAGCAGCCTGTAGGTGCAGATTGTCTGGTGCATTAGATTCCACCTATCAATTAGGCGACACCTTATAGGGGCGTTCCTATCACAGCTTTTCATGGGGAGAACATTGGTCTTCCTCTTTACAAGTCACTGGTCAGAGCACACATGGAATATTGTGGACAGTTTTGGGGTACCGATACTCAAGAAGGACATATCAGAGCTTGAGCGGGTACAAAGGTGGACAACTAAAGTAAGAAATGGAATGGGTGGACTACAAGACCCAGAGAGGTTATCAAAGTTGGGATTATTTAGTTTAGTAAAAAAAGACGTCTGAGGGGCGACCTAATAACTATGTATAATATATCAGGGGACAATACAGAGATCTCTCCCATCTATTTATACCCAGGACTGTGACAAGGGGGCGCCTGCTGTGTCTAGAGGAAAGAAGGTTTCTACACCAACATAGAAAGTTGTTCTTTACTGTAAGAGCAGTGAGGCTATGGAACGGTCTGCCTGAGGACTGGTGATGGGGAACTCACTAAGGCCTTAGTCAGACGGGCGTTTTTTCGCGCGATTTGCGGATCGCATGACGGATGCGCATCCGCAAATCGCGTGACCGGTGCGCGCAAGTCGCCCGCAAATTGCCCGAAAATCTGCTCCTAGCCGCATTTCATTAGAAACAGGCCGGAGCTGTCCAGCGCATTGCATTCAATGGAGACGGCAATAGAGCCGCCTCCATTTAAAGCAATGCGCTGCGGGCGAGCCCGGGATGAATTGTCGGTAAGGGCTTAAATATATAAGCCCTTCCCTGCAATTCATCCTAAAATGTGTTAAAATAAAAAAAAATTGTATACTCACCTTCTCCCAGCAGCCGGAGCTCCATGCGGCCGTCCTACAGTGGGTGTGAAGGGGGTGTGAGTCAGACCTGCCCCCTGATTGGCTCAGCGCTGAGCCAATCAGAGGCATGCCTCACTCACACCCATTCATGAATTCATGAATGGATGTGAGTCAGACCTGCCCCTGATTGGCTCAGCGCTGAGAGGCAGCAGTCACTCACCCATTCATGAATTCATGAATGGGTGTGTGAGTGAAACCGGCCTCTGATTGGTCAGGGCTGTGACCAATCAGAGGCAGATCATTCAGCAGGCGGGGATTTTAAAGCCTCGCCGGCTGAATAGTGCCGAGAAGCAGTTCAGGAGAACTGACAGCGGCCGCGGCTGGACTCCGGCTGCAGCGGAAAGATGAGTATACAATTTTTTTTTATTTTAACACATTTTAGGATGAATTGCAGGGAAGGGCTTATATATTTAACCCCTTCCCGACAATTCACCCCGCGCACGCCGGCAGCCCATTGCTTTCAATGGAGCGGCTGTATTGCCGCTCCATTGAATTCAATGGGCAAACATCGTTCTTCTCTGCCACAGCTGTTACAGCTGTGGCAGAGAAGAATGATTTGTCTTCTATATGTTCTCAATGGGGTCGGCGCTGCTGCCGCCGGCCCCATTGAGCGCATATAGAGAAGAGAACAGGAATCGCAGATCGCAGATAGGTGCAATCTGCGATTTTTTGTTCTATAATTTATCGGACGAGCGCATAAAAAGCGCTCATGTGTCCGATACCATTGCAAAGCAATGGTTTTATAAAATCGCCGGACGCATGCGCAAATCGCGGCTAAAAACGCCCGTCTGACTAAGGCCTAAGAGTACAAGAGGGACTGGACGTCTTGAGCAATACAATATTACATGTTATAATCATTAATAACTTCAGAAAGGATCGGTGATCCAGGGAATATTCAGATTGCCAGATTGTGGAAAATTGGCTTTTGCCTCATTGGGTTTTTTTTTTGCCTCCCTCTGAATCAACATTGGGGGGTAATAGGCTGAACTGGATGGACATAAGGCCGCCTACAGACGGCCGGGTTGGATCTGGCTGTGAGAATCCTCACAGCGGGACCCTACCCAAGCGTCTGCAGAGAGCAGCGCGGGCACTCACCTCTCCCGCGGCCCCGGCTCTTTCATGTGCCGGCTGCTGGGCAGCCGGCTCATACGCAGAGCGGGGCCGGCGGCCGGTGAGTGACGTTTCTGTGCGGGGCTCACAGAGCATGCCGCGATTTGTCTGCCGCACGAGATTTCGCGCGGCCAAATCGCGGCCGTCTGCATAGGATTGCGTTTGTTAACGCAATCCTATGGCAGCTTCCAGGGGCGGAAATTCCGTGGGAAATCCCGCCGCGGAATTTCCGCCCGTCTGCAGGCGGCCTATGTCTTTTTTCAGCCCTACATACTGTGTTACTAAGATAGGAAAACTCAGCGCTCTGTTTCCGACTACCTATCGGACACAGCTGAGCGCTGCACCCCAGCACTGTTTGTGTAGATCTTATTAAGAGTTACGTGGCTGAAGCACTCAGCTGTTTTTGTGGTTAACGGCTGGTAAATATAGTAATGGTTTCCCATCTCAGCTATGAAAAGCCGAGATGGGATTACCCCCTTTAAGGCATGTATGGCTTGAAATGGCTGTCTGCAAAATAAAGCAGAATACAGCGGTGAACTTCTTACAAATTCAGCGCCCTCTACAAACTTTCCTCATCCCTCCTTTAGGGCTCGCTCACATGGGCGTATGCGTTCCACGCTGTGAGTCTCCCGCAGTGTGGTACGTATTACAGCCCATATGCTCTGCCAGCACAGACCCCACATGCCCGGGATTCTGACGTCACGGACATGTGCAGTGTGACTTTCTTTTAACAGAATCCTCGCTCTGTTCAGAGCGGGGATGCGAATCGTACTGCTGCCCATATGCAATGCATAAGTATGGACAGCGTTTCATACGCCGCCCATTCAAGAAATAGAGCATGCTGGGATTTATGTCTCCTGCGTATCGATATGCAGTGCCCACACACAGGTGTGCATGGAAGAATGAAAGCCTGTTGACTTTCATTGCCTCTATTCACGGCGAGTTACACACAGGGAATACGTATGCATAATACGCATTAACAGTTCGCCTATGTGAATGAGACCGTACTCTTATAGCACTATGAAAAACTACTTAAGAGGTTGTAAAGGAGGAGAAAACCATGACTGCTTTCTTCTAGAAAGAGAACCATGCTTAGGTTGTAACTAGAGATGAGCGAGTATATTCGCTAAGGTACATTACTCGAGTGAGTAGTGCCTTAGCCGAGTATCTCCCTGCTCGTCTCTAAAGATTCGGGGGCCGGCGCGGGTGACAGGTGAGTTGCGGCGGGGAGCGGGGGGAGAGAGGGAGAGAGAGATCTCCCCTCCGTTCCTCCCCGCTCTCCCCCGCCGGCCCCCGAATCTTTAGAGACGAGCGGGGAGATACTCAGCTAAGGCACTACTCGCTCGAGTAATGTGCCTTAGCAAGTATACTTGCTCATCTCTAGTTGTATCTGGTATTGCAGCTGAGCTCCATTGAAGTGAATTACACTGAGCTATAATACTATACACAACCTGTGGACATGTGTGGTGCTAATTTTTTTTTTTGGAAGACAGGAGCCATGTTTTTTTACATTCCACCATGCACAACTGCTTAAAAAATAGCGCTGTACAAAAAAGTAAATGAACCCGTTGAAATTACTAGGATTTTTGCATTTATTACTAATAAAACGTGGTCTGATTGTTATATACGAAGTCGCAAGGACTAAACTAGTAACATACAAACATTGTATTGTTCATGTCTTTTATTAAGCACATTGAGTAAATATCCGCAGTGCAGGGAGAGAAAGTAAGTCCATCCTTGAATTCAACAGCCTGTAAAGTCCCCTTTAGCAGCAGTCACCACCAACAAATGTTTCCTGTAGCTGTAAGTAAGATTTGAACAACACTGAGGAATTTTGGACCATTTTTTCCTGCAAATCTATTTCTGTTCATTAATATTTCTGGGATGCCTTGTGTGCACATCCTTCTTCAGGTCATGTCACAGCAAGTCAACAGGGCTAAAGACAGATCTCTGACTTGACCATTTCAATATACAAATTTCCTTCATAAATGGTTATTTAGTTGATTTATTTGTGTGCTTTTGGTCATTGTCTTATTGCATTATGCAACATCTCTTCTGCTTGAGGCCGTGATCATCCACGTGGTTGCAGGAAACTTGTGATGGGCCACAATTTTAACACGTCTTCAAAAAGTTGTTTACATCAAGGTATGGTTCACACTAACAAAAGTTTCTTAAGAGGAACAAATTTGACACTAACCAGGCTTTGTGAGCCATTATTTAATGGGTAAAGCACCTGTGAAAATGACATTATAAATCTCATCTCCTTACTTGAAACATTTTTTGCTAATTAACTCTTGGAGAAGTCATTAAAATGTGGATTCAGTTACTTTTTCTCCCTGTGTATTTCCTGCAGAATCATGTACATCAAAAGAGAGGACATGAATGAACCTTTATAGATGCGGGCAGGGATGGGCGTGTTCAGTAACAAACTAAACACATGAACAGGGGGCACAATTTAAAAATTAGTTGCGGGAAATATCAGAAGCAATGTCCGAGACAATGATCTTACTGAAAGAGTAGTAGATGAATGGAACGAACTTCCAGCAGATATAATTCGAAAATCAGCAGTAAGTGAATAACTTTGGTTAAACACATACCCATCCTAAGAAAAAACAACAAGCAAATTATATATGGTAAGAATGGATGTACCATGTGGTTTCTTTCTGCTGCCAAGCTTCCATGTTTCTATCATGGTGGGCACACTTGACGAAAAAGAAAGAACACACTTGAGGCCCATTTACACTGAGCGATGATAAAAGCAATTGTTTGAGCAATAATCGTTGCGTCTAAACGTGCGGCCATCGTGTACTTTACGTGCACTGCTAGTTCTTCACGGGGAGTGCTGATAGCATTGTTTCCTGTCGGAGAACAAAGGAACCGAAAGCAGATAAGAGCCCTCCGGCTATTAACTGCTTTCAGCTAAGGCTTCATTTGCATGCTAAATTGCTATTAAGTAACTGAGTAGCTACTTAATAGTTTATGCAAAATGATCGCTCAAAGCTGTCACTCAAACTGTCGTTTGATTGATCTTTGAACGATCAACGGCCCGTGTAAACCAGCCTTTAGATAGAAATGTCGGATTGCTGCAAAACGCGTCCTGCAGTTATGTCTCAGGCAGATATGTAAGTGATTACAGTTATGACTTGGCTAGACACTGGGTCATCAGAGGCCATAAAATTTCTCCCCCCGTGCCCTATAAAAAGGCTCTCAGAGGCTACTTTTGTGTAGTGGACCTCTTGTTGTAGATGCATGTCTACCAGTCAACGATCACTTAATGCACTCAAAGACAGATTGTGAGAGGGGGTGTATCATTGGAATGGGAGAAGCAGATTGTTCGCCATCTCGGCTATTGTGACCAAACTGTTGGGGGCAGTGGTTATGTGAGAGCATGCAGACACGATGAACAGGCTCTGGCCAGGCCAGACAGACCACCAGTAGAGAGCATCGTTTGATTCACCAATAAGCACAAGCAGATCCAACAGTTTTGTTGTCCACCGACCAAACACAGTTGACACCTTCATCACACACCCGTCTCTGCCTGAACCATTTCCAGGCACTTAGCAGAAGGAAATTTTGTGTCACAGAATCCTTTACGTGTCCTGCCATTAACACCCCAACATCGTCGCTTTTGTTTGCAGGGATGTCATGAATGAGAAAACTGGACTGCTATGGACTGGAACCATATCGGCCTTAGTGACAAATCCAGGTTCTGGTTGGGAGTCAATGGCGGTCATATTCGAATATGGAGGCCTTGTGGTGAGCACTTCAATCCTGCCTTTGCTATGGAGCCACACATTGCTCCAATGGCTGGTGTGAAGATCTGGGGAGCCATTGCATAGAATAGTTGGCCAACCTAAGAATTGATACAAGGCACACTAACAGCTCAGTGATATGTGGGGGAAATCCTGTGGCCACAGGTTGCCAGTCATGGCAGGGCTTCCAATAGGCATTTTTCAGCAGGATAATGCTCACCCAGACACAACAGGGGTTTCCCAGGAATGCCCATGCCAGGTTGCCGCACTTCCTTGGCCTGCCGAAGCGGCAGATTTATCGCCGATCAAGCATTTATGGAAGCAGCTGAGTTGCCAGCTTAGGCAGCCTATGAGTGTACAGGATCTAGAGGCCCCATTGCAACATCTCTGGGGCAAATGAGCCGATGTATACCATGTAGAACCTGTATGCCTCCATGGCCGACCGTATCTCATCATGTATCCAGGCTTAGTTGTACAGGTTTGCCCAATAAACAGGTTTGCTCTAATATTGTAATCACTTACATCGATCATCATTACATTCACATATAGAAAGTTTAATCTGATTCCAACAACTCCTTCTTGGTGCATTAGTTTTTTTTGTCAATGAACATATTTAACTAGGCAGATTTGTAGTTCATATCCCTGCCTTCAGCGATGGGATCACGGAACTGAGATATACAAGTGCAATCAAAATTATTCAGCCCACATTGCAAGTTAGCTTTATTTGCCAAATTGTTAAACTTTCAGCTGTTTGCAAAAAAACAATCAAATAATAGCAATATAAATAGCTCAACACGACTAATATAACAAGCAGTTTCACCAAAAAATGGCCTTTTTTTCCCCCATTTTCGTTTTTTCTTCCCCCTTTAAAAAAAATAATAAAAAAAATCATAACGCCTTTATTTATCCATCTCTTTATGAGGACTTGTTTTTTGCGGGACGAGTTGCATTTTTCAATGGTGCTATTTAATGTACTGAAGAACTTTAAAAAAATTAGAAAAAAAAAAGTAGAATGAAAAAAAAAAACAGAATTCCGCCATCTTTCAGTGCCTCCTGTTTCTACGGCGCACAAACTACAACATAAATAACATGATAACTTTATTCTATGAGTCAATACAATTACTACGATACCAAACTATACTGTTCTTATTTTTACTTTTTTTTTTTTTTAGTCCCCAGAGCATTACATCATACTGCAATCGGGCAGGCAGTCTATCAAGCCACCCCACGGGCATGGCTTGATAGGCATTCTGCCAAGGCAGCCCTGGTGCCTTATCGCAGGGTGGCCGTATGGGAATTGACAGCGGCATTTAAAGAGTTAACAGCGCGGATGAGCCACATGACTTTTAGGAGCTGTTGCCGTCAGGTGTCGGCTGTAAGAAACAGCCGGCGCCTGCATTGTATGAAGAGTAGGGATGAACGAGCACGCTCGGTTAAGGCAGATACTCGAACGAGCATCGCTCTTCTCGAGTAACTGCATACTCATCCCTGCAAATGCGTGGGGGCGGCGGGGGAGAGAGAGATCTCTTCATACATACCCCGACGCTGCAGGATGTAAATGTACGCCCTGCAGCATTGAAGGGTTGATGACTATTTCTAATGTCCCATTTGAGGGCTGACCTCACCGCTAGATTGTTAGCGCTTGTGCAGAGCGCTCAGATAAGCAGATCACAGCTGGGTTCTCATTGGCTTCTGGCTCAGTGATAAGTCAGCGATCCAGCAATGATTTTTATACTGGTTGAAAGTTCAAACTGTAAACCAATAGTGCAGGATGGCTCGGCATGTAAATGGCCCTCGTGTCAAGAGAATGGTCCAAAAAGTTAAGAGATCATTGCCTTGCACAAACAAGGAAAAGAATACAAAAAGATAGCAAAGGCGCTGAATATTCCAAGAGATACAGTTAGAAGCAGTCGAAAAGGTTAAAGTTAAAGGAACACTGGTTACACTACTGGTAATGTTCAAAGTGGTCCCCAGCAGCACAACCAACAATCCAAATGTCTTGGGGAAGCTTGGAGAGTGCCCGCTCCCCAGATGGATCCTGACTTCATTGGGATCCGGCGTAAAGTAATAGCATAGGGTGCTTCATAAGCAGCACACGGGAATCTTTGTATAAAAAAAAAATTACATCCGTTGAAGTCAATGGAAGCCGTCCAATCTGCGGCCTTTCCACAACCGACGGGACGCAAATTCTGCAGGAAAGCAGGAGTTTAAAAAAAACAAAAAAAAAAACTTTA
This sequence comes from Eleutherodactylus coqui, assembly GCF_035609145.1. NCBI lineage: Eukaryota > Metazoa > Chordata > Amphibia > Anura > Eleutherodactylidae > Eleutherodactylus > Eleutherodactylus coqui. Next base: position 26,423,764 of record NC_089846.1, on the reverse strand, counting down.
CTGCACATGTGCGGAGGCGTGCTGGCCGGAACATCTGCACACACCCACAGTGAAGAAAATAGAAGACCCGGACAGGCACGCAGAAGATGCGGAAAGCAGTGTCCTCCACCGCAGGCAGGGTCGGATTCTGCTGCGGGCTCCCGCATGTGGAACCCGATCCACCCGTGGACATTGGGCCCAAGACATGCGCCTCTACTGACCCAAAAGCACAAGAAAAGTCTGTGCAATATGCTTAAAGCCATATAAATAAGCAACAGAAGGTTTGGGGATTCTGTTTTGTGGAACGATGAAACAAAACTGGAAATTTTCAGGCCAATGAATCAGCGGTATGTCTGGAGGAAGAAGAATGAAGCATATGCTGAAAAAGAACACCCTGCCTACACTGAGGCATGGCGGTGGCTTGGCGATACTCTGGAGCCGCTTTTCTTCCTCTGGCACTAGAAACCTGCAGCATGTGGAGGGCAAGACAGATTCAATCAAGTATCAGGAAATCCTAGGAGAAAACGTCATGCCTTCTGGGAAAAAGCTGAAGCTCGGGCAATATCGGACCTTCCAACAGGGCCAATCATAATTCGAAGTCCACCAAGGCTTGGAAGACAGAGTCCTGGAAGATTCTGGAGTGGCCTTCCCAGTTGCCCGACTTGAACTCCATAGAAAATATTTTGGTAGGATGTGAAGAAGTTGGCCGCCGCACCCAAAAGTACTAGCGACCCGGAAGCCATCGCCCATGAAGGAGGAGCTAAGATTCCTCAGGAACGCTGGCAGAAACTGGTGGCTGGCTTAACGTTAGCAGCAGGTCATAAGTAGGAAAAAGTGCTCCACTAAGTACTAAGGACTTGTCATGAAGGGGGTGCAGTAGTCATTAAAAGTGGACTTTGTGATGAATTTGGAGAAGCTGCTTGTTATATCCGTTGTGATGAGTTATTGAATTTGTTCTTGTTTGACAGGTTGTTGTTTTTTTTTTTTGGAGACGGCTGAAAATTTGTTAATTTGGCAAATACACATAACATGCAATGGGGGTTGGATAATTTTGATTGTAACTAAGAAACAACTTGGCAGAAGGCGATTATGTACTCATGCACCGCTTCCACAAGTCACAATATTAACCCTTTCCTGAACAAAGGTAGTTGCTGCTCCCATGTCCAGCTCAAATTCTGCAATTCTCACATTTCCCACTTTCAAAAAAATCATAACTTTTTCATTTTTCCAGTGATGGGATTGTGTGAGGACTGAGCTGTAGCATTTATTAGTACCATTTTGTGGTGCATACAGCTTTTTTTTTTATTTTTACAGCTTTTATATTAAAATTCGTTCTTGCAGACCAGGTGACAAGAAAAGTGAGGTTTTGGCATTGGATGTTTTTTTCCGTATGGCGTTCCCCATGTGGGATTAATGATGTGATGCTGTATTTTAATATATTGGACTTTTACCGATGCAGCAATGCCAATTTTTACGTTTTTAAAAATGCTTGTTTTTTTATGTGAAAGTTTTTTTTTTTACTTTTAAGATTTCTTTGTAGTAATTAAAAAGTCTTCATTTCAGTTATTTTTGCATTTTTATTAGTCCCCATAGGGAAACTTGAGCTTGTGATTCTTTGATCACTTATACAGTATAATGCAATAGAATAGTACTGCAATACTGTGTTACAGTATTACTATAGTAATACTATTGCATTATACTAGCCCGGATTACAGGCTGGCTATTAAAAGACATGCCACAGGAACATTTTTAATAGGAAAACAATCATGGTAGCCATGGGGCCTTTGTGAAGGCCCCAGGCAGCCAAGACACCTGGACATCAACCCTGCAATCTTACCAGAGGTGTAACTTGAGGCTTCTGGGCCCCAATGCAAAATCTGTAACAGGGTCCCCCAACTATAATGCTTTATTCATAGTACTGGGCTCCCTATATGAAGGAGAGGCCTTATGGGCCCCCCAAGGCTCCTGGGCCCGGGTGCAACCGCATCCCCTGCATCTTACCATGGTGGGCCATTTGAGACATTTAAATGCCGCGGTCAGCATTGACATCAGCATTTAAAGTGTTAACAGCCATGGTCTGAGTTATCTCTGATCACAGCTGTTGCAGACAGCTTATACCCGCTGTGTGTGGAGTGGGCTCATCACCCGAGGCCACTTTATATACAGCATATGCCGTGGACTTCTATGTATGTCCTAACTGTAAGGGGTATTGCAGTTAGGACGTATATAACCGTATGTGTGACGGGAAGACCATACCTTTATGGAAACCAAGTCAATGGTTACTGAGCTCCAAAAAAAAGAGCTGCAGAAATGTTTTCTTTGGGGTCCTGTATAGTACACACCATACACAATAAAATGGAACCAGAAGCGGGGGGATAAGGTGAGGGTGCAAGTAGTACAGGTACAGCATGGGAGACGAGGTGGAAAGAAGTACAGTTAGAAAAGGGGACAGGGAGAAAAAAATAGTACAATTGAGGAAGGGGAGAGGGGACAAGTAGTAGAGGTAGAGAAAGGGACAGGGAAAGTGTAGTACAGGTTGCAGGTAATACAAGTAGAGGAGTAATACAGGTAGAGGGTAGGACAGGAAGGTAGAGCAGAACATATGTAGTGCAAGAAGAGAGCAGTACCACACATGTAGAACAGACGAGGAGCAGTACCGGACAGGTTGGTAGCAGTATATTATAGGTAGATAGCAGTGCAGTATATGTAGTATAGGTAGACAGCAGTACAGTAGAAGTTCAAGTTTTGGTGGCTCAAGAAAGGCCATCGTAAATTTAAAATATTCCAACCCGCGACGTGTGTACATGAATGAATGAGCCATCATTAGGGGACTGTCCTTTGGGTCTTACGAATGAAGAAGCCGCAGTGTTGGCTTAAATGGGCACTAACTTTTCACAGACTACTTGTGCCCATCTACTAGCTTTTGTTAGTCGCATCATTTCTGTAATATACTTGCATTAAAAATTGTGTTTCTTCACCACTTTCAAATACTTTCGAAGTGTCTGCCACTAGAGTTCTCCCTTCCAGCTTCTCTCAAAACCATTCTCTGTCATTCGGTACAGAGCTTTGGTAGTAAAAAGGACACGGACACTTCCTTGGCAACAGGGGAAGGAGTGCAATCCAGTGCACTCAGAGGCTGCAGGCTGACAGATCTGCAGACACTGTGATAACAATCTCCATAACCTCTACCTCTTCTGCTGTTATAGCATCTGCGTGTGTGTACACATTATACTGGGTTTATTTGGTTCGCATTTCTCTGAATGCTTAAATAATCCTGGGAAAGCATATAGGCCATAGACATTCAGACTGCCTCCGTGCGGATAGGACCAGAGACAGTGCAATGCAGCAAGGGAAGTCAGGGCAAGGAAGTACAGGATAGTGAACTACTGGCGGAATGGTAATATTGCTACACCCCCTTTCCCTGAAAGTGGATTGTAAACAGCAGAAAAATGAGGAAGACCACCTGAAAATCAGAATTTACAGACATAGAACAGGGTTCAAACAGCAGCAAATAAGGGAGAAAGGAGAACCTGGTGTATTTTAGAAAACTTGTTGAAAACTCAGGTACGCTTTAATGCTGCATCCCCTGCAAAGTTTTTCCCACACAGCAGCACCCATGACTATAAGACAAGAAGAATCCTTTAATTAAGGATGAAGACAAGAAAAACTGAACAAGACAAGTGTAGATGTTACAAATCTCTGAGAAAAATTAGAATTTGCCTCGCCCTTCATGCTTCATCTCTATAAAATAGTAATATTGTCACGTGGTTGGGTATAAGGCAGCGGAAAATAACATGTGGAATGTATTCTATACAATGTCTCACGGCGCAAACATCTTTAGTCACTGATGTGCCGTATGAGCCCCTCCAAAATGCTAAACCTAGATGTCTTCAACACATTTTTCAGGCTTAGAGAACCCAAGAAGGAATTCTTCACCCTCTTGTAAAGACACAGGGCTCCAACGTCTGCCATATTAACTCATTGCAAGCTTCTACTCGGAGAATAGTTTGTTCCTCCTCACCGATCCCTCCATGAGTACACAGCAGCCATGTTGGAAATTAGATGCATCAAAAAAGATGTTTGGGCACTAAACCCATCATCAGCGGCCTAAAGTTGTAGTAAGCAAGATCCCTTGAAGGAATGGAGCTTGTTGTCTTCAGACAGTCTTATTAGGTCAACAGCATGAAAATTCACCCCAGAGGTCAAGGTATCTCTGTGTCCATAGTATATAGTTGGATCAGCTCAGATGTTATACTGTCTATGGTCTCCCTGGTGATGTCTTCACTAAACACCTATGAGATTGGACACAAGCAATGACATATTATATATTTTAAGGTTAAGCATATTAGGACTGCAACAGTAACCACTTTGTGACTGCCCAATATAAAATTTGCATTGCTGCTGCCTTGGCTCTGTGCAGCAGCAATGTAAATTTAAGTTCTGCTGTCAGTGGGCAATCGTGACCCCCCACAGTGGATCTAACACCCTAACAGACTCTGATGGGGGTGCCGTCATCATGACCAGATTAATTACAAGTTCTGATGACGTCATCAGTGACAGCCAATGACAGCACTGACCAGGAAAGCAACCAACTTTCCTGGCATGTCTGTGCTGTCACAACATGCCAATCCGGTGCTCACCTATCAGTGTGAAAGAGAGAGGGACTCTGTAAAACACCACACACTAACCCAAAATTAATCCCTTCTATTAAATCACCTACACTATTTAGGTAATTGTATAGTGTAGGGTCCTCGTTAATAATGTATACAGAAATAAGGTAAAATTCAGAAGGGCGCGTGCACACGTAGCAAATTTGCTGCGGACCCTTACATTAATTAAATCGAAAAATGTAATCATCAATACAATGTATGCAAATTAAAAATTAAATAGAAATGAAAATTAAAAACAATGATATGTAAGAATTTAAAAAAGGTTAAAATTAATAAGTCTCCTAAAGGTCTGAGAAATGTGCAAATTTTTTAAAATGTGCTTCCAAATTAAAGCAGCCGAGTAGAAATATATCAGATTAAAAAAAATAAATAGTGCAATACGTATGACATATTTGACACGTTGAAAAAAAACGGGAAAAAAAATTGCAAAAAAATAATTTCCCTCAATTTTGAGCATTTTAATTAAATCTATGCAAACTGTATCACTCGATTTTTACCATGTGGCAACAAAATATATTCAGGATTACTTGGATGTGTGAAAACTTTGCAGAGCTATTCCCTGTTAAAGTGACACACGCTGGATTTCCAAAATTTGGTCTGGTCTTTAGGGCACAAACAGTTTTGGTCTTCAAGAGGTTAAAGAAAGCTATTGAAGACTTGTCTGCAGGATAGGTCACCTACAGCAGATTAGCAGGGTTCGCTGTTCAGGACCCCCAGGGATCGGTAGATCAAAAGGATCTATGGATGGCCAGAGCTTTCTAAATGCAGTTCATAGTGCAGTGACCCGGTTTAGTATTTTGGCTGCTCTACCAAAGTTGGCAACTGCACTACAGAACGGGTTTTCACAGTTCCGGCCATCCTCAGCTCGTTATAATCAACTGATCAGCTGGGGTCACCAAGAGGTAGACCCCCGCTGATCTGCTATGGATGACCTATGCGGAGGATGGATCACTAATTGTTTTTTTCTGGGAAACCCCTTTAAGACCAGTACACATTACAAAGCTGTCAGCCAAAAGTGGAATGGAGTGCTTTACCCATGTGTCTGCCATTAAAGAGATTGTGCAGACATACTCTCCTGTCCAATCCAACGTCAGGCACAGATAGAGGCCAATGCAACCACCCAATACCCGGCAAGTATCGTGCATGGGTCCCATTGATTGAAATAGGAACTGCGCATGATAATCATTGGGCATTGAGCAGTTACCAGGGTGCAGTAGAGTCTCTCCACACCCAATATCTGGTCAGGTAAGAGAATATGCCTTCATAACCCCTTAGAAGAGAAGGCAATAGTGGAAACCCTACACTAAACCTCCCCCCCCCCCCAAGGGTATGGGAATGGGGTGTCACTATACATGCTTGATCTCGGTCTTTAACCCTTTGCAATCCAATTTGTATCCTGGTTTTCCTAGGGGGCTTACTCTTTTTCTGCCATTATACAATGGCGCTATCTGCTGGCTAAAGCCAGTACTGCATGAGGTGACACGTTGGATAGGCTCCAACAGCAGAGAGGCTGGCAATATACAGTAAGAGAACCCCGACGGACGTCTTCCAACATCAGAGCTGTACAGCCTTAAAACATAATGTCTTAATACGTCAGACAGTGGATTGGAAAGGGTTAATCCTGAGCCGTTGCGCATGTACATTACGGGGTTACAAGTCCTGCAATCGAGAAGGTCAGGCGTCCAGCTGTCAGAGACCACCAAGGTTACCAGGGAGTAGAATGCAGCCTACAGTGCATGCTATGTAGTAAACAGTGGCATTGGCAATGGTGGTAATCGCTGTGTGCCCACCAGTATGGCAGAGCTGTTGAGTCTTCAAACCTAGATAAGCATGGGCAGTGACTGATGCCATGACAGGGGCATGCTTTACCCTGTAACTGGGGCTTCTACAGTATGAATGCACCCAGTTTCACAGCAAAACCTATTTTGGTTGCCTACATGTGCAAATTATTATTAAAAAGTGTCTGGTCATTTAGGACTCTAAATCATTAAAGGGGCTGTCTACGGTTAGAAAAACATGGCTGCTTTCTACCAAGCACAGCACCACCCTAGTCCGTGGGTTGTGTCTGGTATTACAGCTTAGATCCCATCCCATGCAATACCACACACAACCCTATGGACAAGGGTGGCACTGTGTTTGGAAGATAGCAGCCATGTTTTTCTAACCCTGGAGAACCCGTTACAGGGCTTAAGAATGTGGATGTCATTACATACAGGGATGAGCACTCTTCTTTCCTAGCTTCTTCAATGGCGAATCTGCTTATTTCTACAAGTGGGCATTGTACAACTAAATAACTAGCCAGATGTGGCATTCAGGAGCCTAGGAGAGCTGGGTGCTCATTGTATAGAAGCTCTAGTGCCATCCCTAGTCACCCAGCTGTCCCAAGCTGATGAGTCCATAGCTACCTGTCCCAGACAATATTCCTTATATACTACATATCAGGAGACAAGAGACGTCTTCCTCTCGCACAGCAGCGAGTTCCGGCCTTCCCCGCAGATCGCCGCCGTTTGTCACATCTTTAGAATGGGTTTTAAAATGACAAGGTAACTAAATAGCCAGAAAACCAAGAGTCAGTATTTACTAGGGTAATATGAAGTGAAATCTGTGTACGCTCTGGGGCAGTATAACCTCATCGTCTAACCGAGGAGACAGCCGTCGTCAGTCCACCCTGTCTGAAAACTGCGACAGGCCGGGCTGCGCTGGTCTATGGCAGCTCAGACTTCACAAACTTCCCTAGACTTTCCCAGGAATCACTTAAAGGGGTTGTGTGTTACAAAAAAAGTTTTGTTTTTTCGTTCCCCCATCCAGCAACAGCACCACTCTTGTCCACAGGTTGTGTCTGGTATTGCAGCTCCGTTTCAATGCATGGAGAAATAGTTTTTTGTAATACTAGACAGTCAATGGACAAATGACAAGAACGGTGCTGTTTCTGGGGTAAAGTTAGTTATATATTACAGGGGCCACAATACCGATCTCAGGTTTCATAGCCTATGTTTGCTAACCACCTTGGGGCAGCCTTACGCCGTTTTCTTAAGTCCCATTGAAGTGAATGGGAGGGGGACTTAGGGAAATAGTGTAGCTCAGCGCACTACACTGTAACGGGAACACGGGAGCAACAACTATTCACTTCATTGGGAGTTATGGAAACGGCTCAGCTGTTCCCGCAACACCCGGTGACGTGGTCAGAAAACACCAGCCATCAACCGGGGAATACCCTTTTAATCATTCTTGTGGTAGCCAATGATTTTTCAGTTAAAGGCGTTGTGTTCTTGACTCCTATTAAGGCATATGAATTTCATACAGCATAGTCTCCCGCTCCAGACCCCCCCTCTATGACCCAAGAAGGAGAGGCACTCCATAACAGCGCCTCCCGTTCCGTTGGACCTTGGGATGTTATTACAGGATGGCCATTCATATAAATGGCCGTCCTGTAATACCACATTTTTCCGGCGGCACTTGTTGTTGGCTTCGCCTTGCAAAATCAGCCGATTGCTAAAGCTGCCAAGAGCGAGACCAGGGACGACCTACTGTTCGCCCCAGGCCCCGCAGAGGTTGTGCATCTTGGATCAACCCCTTTAAAAACACAGGCTTCAAGATTATACTGGATTTGTCCCGTTTTTCTTATGGAATCCGATGGTTTCCAATAGAATTGTCATTGCAGATTATGCAGGCGACAGCCTTTCTAGAGTTGGGGGTTTGCAACTGCATAATTGGACAAGTCAGGCATTAGTGAACCTGGGAAGGCTGGGTGGCAGCCCTGTGACAGCTGTAGCGGTGCCGGGTGCAGCCAACCCAGTACAACCTGTGAGTAGACGCATGAAGAACGGAAGGATATAAACCAAAAACCTGGAAGTTAGGAGCGACCGCTAAATGGTGCCTAGCTACTGTCTCGCTATTCATGAGCGCGTGTCCCCAGCAATACTGTGACCCATGTATGTGCCTGTCCATTTAAGGGTTGCGCCCTTTTCCCAGCCTTTTGGTTGATGCCATTTTATCTATCCTTATAAGTGGCACCTATTGTTTCCTCACCTTCCACCACGGAGTTTCTGCATTCTCATCGCCTGGAACATCCACTCCATAGCACTGCAATGCAAAGTATAACACGGCCACAGCTATATGCTGCGCCTCGTAGCGGAGGCAGACGTCCCCATGGTAGCTGTCCCTGAGAAGAGCCCAGGAGGCCGTGGCAATAGGTGTGCGTTCCCAGCTGTGCCGGTTCATCCAGTTCTTCAAGGATACAAGGTAATGCAGCAAGTACTACAAAGAAAACCACACAGAATATAGTAAGCTTCTACAGTCAGGTATATTGGGTACAGTCGATAAGTCGCATCCGGCGCTATATCTCACTACTGGTGTCCTATAGTAAAATAACAATAGCGTACTTGAATAGGAAGACATGGATGCGCTACACGATGGTATGGTGTCTCCTGGGGGCCCCAGAACAGGGATTTCAATTTTGTGTTGTGGCCCCTTTGGGAGATAGCGTAAAACCCAATTGCAAAGTTGAAGAGTAGCGTGTGAGAAGCAGAAATCCGCTTTCAGTCTCTCAAAGTCCTGGTGGGACCGCTGCTGGGACTGACGTAAGGAATGTATTCAAAGGGTCCTCCTTCTGTTACGATAGGGGCAGATGACTAAAATAAATAAATCTTGTTATTTGTATAGCGCCAACTTTTTCAGCAGTGCGAAAAATGTATTACTGCCCCCCCCACCAAGCTGGGTTCTCATTTTACTGACCTCGGAAGGATGGAAGGAGTCAACCTTGAGCCAGCTACCTGAACCATGCTACCTGAGGGATTGAACTCGCAACCTTCAGGTCGTGAGTAAGAGCTCACGGTTGCATTTCTGCTGCCTTAGCACTCTGCGCCACACGGGAGATCCCCAAGTCATCGTTGTTGTCTGCAGGAGATTTAGGTACCGAAGTGCACTAGGTCTCCTTCAAGTAAGCTTTCACATGGGCTGTACTAGCAGAACTTACATTTCCTTACTTTTGTCATAGCAGTGGCCCCATGGGACTTAGCCCTCATGTCCATGGGCGAGTCGGATTTCGCATGCAGGAGCTCTCAGCGGAATTCGACCCTGCACACGGCCAAGGAACCTGCATTACCTGTCCGGGTCTTCTGCGTCCTAACCGGGTCTTCTCTTTCCTGCTCTGCGGATGCACGCTGGCGCACATGTGCAGTACAATCTTTTTTTTTAACTCCTGCTTCCCCACGGAATCTGTGGCCTGTCTACAAAACAAATCCGCATGCTTTAATTCCAGTGCAGACGCCCATGTTTCTCTATGGGTGTCTTGAACTGCAGATTGTCAGCACAAATTCCACCCGTGGACATTGGGCCTTAGAGAGATATGGAGAGCGGTTTTCTGCTTCTCACGTGCGACTCTTTAACTTTACAAGTCAGTTTTACTCTCTCTCTTACAGGAGCCACAAAACAAAATTTTAATCCATCTTCCGGGGCCCCCAGGGGTCTGTGCGCCGTACCATCATGTAGAGCATCCATGTCTTCCTGTTCAAGTACACTATTGTTTTTCAATACAGGACACTGCTACTGAGATCTGTTTGACCCTGTATACCCCTCTAATGGCAAGTCCAGATTAATTTTCATCCTCCACTGAAACCAATGGATACCCTTAAAGGGGTTGTCCCATGACAAGTACTTATCCACAGGATAGGAGATAAGTATCTAACCAATATGGGTCCGAATGTGGGATCCCCACTGATTCCAAAAACAGGAGTCCCGAAGGTCCCCAAATGAATAGCGTGATGGTCATGAGTGCAGATAGCAGCTCCTTTTACTCGGGACCCTTGTTCTTGTGATTGCTTTTTTTTTTTTGACACTCCCCATAGACTCTCATGGGGAATTTTGGTCTGTGAATACGGAAGGAAAAAAAAAGGACATGCTGCGATTTTCTTTGATGTGCAGCATGGGTCTGCATAAAAAAAGTCTGCAGTACACCAATTTACTTTAATGGGTCCGGGTGCTGTCTGCATTAAGTCAGTAAAAAATATGGACGGCACATATATAGAAAATACGCCCGTGTGAATTGGCCCTTAGAGTATGCAGTCTTGTTAGATATCCGTACCTCAGCGGCTTCTCCTAGTGTACGAGTCACGGAGATGATGGAATATGGTTGTAACTTCCTGTCGATGATGGGAAGAACAGCTCTGGAGCACAAACAGCTGTCTAACAAGCGAAATACAGTGCAGACTAAAAGGCTCCCCATACACATTAGACAACAGTTGTATGTTGGCCTCCTGACTTTACCCCCCAAGAGATGATGGAGGAAAGAATTGGGCACATTGAATTTCAAGTCCTGTTCCTTTTGTCCCCCCAGAGCTGCGGCCGTCTCCACTGCCCCCATGTAAAACACATCAAGCTCAATCACACTGAGAATTCATGTATATGGGCGAGTCTGGAAAACTAGTTGTTGGCTGAAGGAGAATTTCGCCACCATTGAAGGCGTAAGGGCACCTTCAGCACAGAGGGCCATTCATGGGCCTAGGGCGGTTTTACTATTGGAGCTCTGAGGCCAACATGTTCTTTGAGGTTAGAAGGACAAGGAGATGGTTCGGAATCACTTACCTTGTGTGGATGAATGAAGGAGACGCGAAAATGTAAGAGGCGGAGCATCAATAATTCACACTGTACAATGCTATCCCGCAGCTCCCAGAACTTGGCATCGACTTCAAGGGGGTCACTCCCTGGATTCAGATATCTGTCGAAGGAAAAGGAGCCAAACAAATCTCATCAGACAGAATGCTCTTCATGTCTTACCGAGGCTTCACGTCTGTAAAGGCTGATTTAAACACAACGATTTTCACTCAAAAATCGCTCAAAGCTGTCTTTTGAGCGATAATCGTTGTGTCTAACTGCACTGACATCCTGCAGTTTTCGTTAAGCTGCCGCTGATCTTTCAGCATGCTGAAAGACAACAATCAGCCTTATCAGGGATTCACAGCGGGATACAGCTGATACTATTGTTTCAGCTGTATCCCGCTCCCTGAACACAGGAGGGGTATGAAGAACAGAGCGGTCCAGTTGTGTTCTGCATACCCTACTTGGAGCGCTCAGCTGTATAACAGCCGGGCGCTCTGAGTAGAGGGCAGCTAGATTCAGAAGACAAGCAGGGCCGCTTGTCTTCTCCATCCCCTGCTTGGAGCGCAAGGTGATCGCTCAATGTTTGAGCAATCACCTTGCGCTTAAAGGCACTCAATGATTATCGCTCAAAAGTCAGTCAAAAGACATCTTTTGAGCCATAATCGTTGTGTCTTAACCAGGCTTAAGTCTTCATCACGAACCCCCTTTGATCATACTCACATCCAATTATGTCAGTATGGAGTGTGAACCGAGTCTTAAAGGGGAAAGCAGTCAAAATAATCTAATAGGATCTTCTCACATAGATCTATGACCTATTGATCTCCAATCACCACTGATTTCCGGAATGAAAGCCCTCCAGAGTAGCCCTTTGATACCGCTCAGAGATTTCCACTACTGAAAATCAGACAATATTCAAAGCCGAGAACCAATGAGTTATATGTATCTCTTCTCTCCATAGAGCAGCTCAAGGAACGGCTTCTCCATAAGGGCGTGCAGGCTTTATGGTATATTCATCCAGCTCTTCACCCCCCTTCATCCTCAAGCCAAAAAGGCCCACTTGATCAGCTCTTCCCATAACTCTTATTTCATTGCAGTCACACACATATGTGATCACCTCTCGTCCTCTAAGTCACGTGTCAAACTCAAGGCCCACGGGCCGAATCTGGACCACCGTGTAACCACTATGAGGTCCGGACACAGAAGAACACAGACAACGCTTGGCAGAGGGAGCAGCGCCAGCACAGGGAGCACGTGCTATCTTGAATACGGAGCTTTGGCGCACCTGCACACCACTCTGTTCAGCAACCCACAGGTGGTGGCACAGCTCTGCCAGCCCTACTCAGGCACCCTAGCCACCTTCCACAGCAGGAAACTCGGTGCTAGAGAGGTGGAAGGGGAGAAAGTATGGAGTAAAGATGAAGCAGAAGTCTTAATGTCATGCCCCCCAGCACACAATTCGCCTTATATATGTAGAGGCGCACAAATTCTTCACATATTAGGCATATCTCAGCTATTGAATGCGCCTACACAGAAATGTATGCCAGGTATGATCTGGCGTATATTTCTGATATATTTTACACCAGTTTTTGGCTAAATTATATATAAATGTGTTGGTCCAGGGCGGCCACGCCCCTTCCTATAAAATACGCCCCCTTCCAGGAGAGGTTGTGTAGACTGGCAGAGCAGTCAAAAAAGACACAAAATTTCGCAACTTTTTCATGCCAGAATTTGCCGTAAATTTCCCCTTTACTGGTTTCCTCGTATAGTGTAACAAAGTTGCAATCACTGATTATAGCTGTGCCGCAATCGTACAGGAATCAAAAGCAATCAATAGCTTTGGGGTAACAGCTTAGATAACACAGTTTAGAAGTACCGTGTTTCCCCCGAAAATAGGACAGTGTCTTATATTAATTTTTGTTCAAAAAGGTTTAACCTTTTTACATGTATTGCTGCCTGGACACTATTTAAATTGACTTTTTTAATTAACTGTTAGCAGGGCTTAATTTTGGATAGGGCTTATATTTCAAGCATCCTCAAAAAGCCTGAAAAATCATTTTGCATCCTCAAAAATTCTGGGAAATTATGCTATGCCTTATTTTCAGGGAAACAGGGTATTATACGGCCACAGATAAGACAGGGGTTCCGCTTCCTAAGAACGTATCCTTTTGTTAGACCACGTCTACTGTTTTTTTGCACACCCATTGACTTAAATGAGTGACTTCTGGGCAAAAAGTCGGAACAGAATAGTACATGCTGGGGTTTCTTTTATTGTCCGTGTAAAACACGCATATCTGTGTAGCCCCATTGATTGTAATGAGTCAGTGTGTTGTCCGTGTTCAGTCGGTCACACAGACGTAAATATCACCCCCATGTGAATGAGCCCAAAATGTTAAGTTGCATTCACCGCAGTGTATTACAGTTGAGTGTCCCTGCCCGGAAGTGGGTCTACTGATCCGAACGCACAGCATCATTGATTCCTATGAGTCTGTGAGTTTGAGTCAGTAGACTTGCGGCAAGGCCAGGAAACTCATCCGTAAAAAGAGTGCAAAAATGCACCCATAATACGCCTATTTGAACGCGGCCTTAGTATCCGATTCCTGGATCTCTTCCAATTAGATGACCGGCCGCACAATATTATAATATTACAGACCTGTGGCACACATTGATGATGTCCCTTGTTCTGAGATGTTGCTCCTCTACCTTCCCAGCCAGATAAATGGCAGACATGGCCACTAGGTGCGGGTCATAGGCATCCAACGTGGTCTCATGGAAGAACTTGTGGTACACTGTGCAAGCCGTAGCTATGGGGATCGACTGCATCCCGAGTTTCACTCCTGCAAAAGATGACATTATAGTGTTAAGAGCAATGCTGATAGATCTCGTCATAACCTCCTCGTAGCGAGAGGTCATGATAGCGCTGAATTCCTGCAAATCAGTGCCCGCCCTTTATACAGCCTCTGTATAGAGTGATTTAGTGATCTAGATTGAGCAGGGGGTTGGACCCAATGACCCTGGGGGTCCCTTCCAACTCTATTATTCTATGAGCAGAAATTGTCACACCATGAATTGCCCACAGAAGATCGCCAGTGTGAAGGAGCCCTAAAAATAGTCGCTGGTTGATTAATTATCATCTGGGGTAAACAGGTAATAATTTCAACGACTACCCAACAACTTTGCAGGGATGTGTGTACTTGTTTGGCATCTGCTTTCTACTGAAAGCCAATTGCCTCTTGCCAGATGAATTACATCTCAGGGCACTGAAGAAAGCAGCAGATGTAATTGCGGAACCACTCGCCGTAATCCTTAGAAATTAATGGAGAACAGAAGAAGTCCCAGAAGACTGGAGAAGGACAAATGTTGTCCCCATCTTCAAAAAGGGGAATAAGGTAGACACAGGAAACTACAGGCCTGTGAGCCTGACCTCTATAGTGGGAAAGATCATTGAACAAATTATTAAACAGCATGTATGCAAGTACTGGGATAAGAATTGAGTAATTAACCAGAGCCAGCATGGGTTTGTAACAAACAAGTCACGGCAGATGAATCTAATTTCCTTCTATAACAGAATCACCGACTGGGTTGATCAGGGAAATGCTGTAGATATCGTATATCTTGACTTTAGTAAAGCATTTGACAAAGTATCTCATACTATACTTATTGAAAAAATGACCAAATATGGGATTGACAAGGCAACTGTTAGGTGGATTCACAACTGGCTGAGTGACCGTACTCAAAGAGTGGTCATAAATGGCTGCACATCCAAGTAGAAGATAGAGAGAGAATTCAAAAAGATCTAGACAAGCTTAAACAGTGGGCGGCGACATAAAAGAATTGTACAATGTCGTACATGTGGCCAAGACAAATATAAAAAAGTACAAACAGAATGGAGGGGGGGAATTGCGTTAAGCAGCAGAACATGTGAAAAAGACTTGGGTATACTAATAGATCACAGACTGAACGTGAGTCAACAGTGTGATGCAGCAGCAAAAAAGGCAAACAATTCTCGGATGTCACAAGTAATCAATGCTGTTGAAAAAGAAATTAGAGGTGAGGGTCAACTTTGGGGTAACCGTTTAGATACCACAATTTGGAAGTATTATACACCCATAAAAAAGACAGGAGTTCCACTTTGTAAGAATGTATCCTTTTTCCAGATGAATTACATCCCAGGGTACTAAAGGAAGCAGCAGAGGTAATTGCTGAACCATTTGCTGTAATCCTTAAAAATTCCTGGAGAACAGATGAAGTCCCAGAAGACTGGAGAAGGGCAATCTCAAGAAAAGCATAGAGTCTAGATCACGTGAGGTAATTATCTCCCTCTACTCTTCCTTAGTCAGACCTCATCTGGAATACTGTGTCCAGTTCAGAGAAGAGCTACCAGGAGCCTTGTGTGGCGGAGATGCAGTTCTAAACTCTCACTCACGACCTGAAGGTTGCAAGTTCAACCCCCCCGCATGGTTCAAATAGCCGGCGTAGTTGACTCAGCCTTTCATCCTTCTGAGGTCGGAAAATGAGTACCCAGCTTGGTTACAATGGGAGGTGGTATCTGTCTGGGATGATTTAGTAAATCCTGCACTGAGCAGGGGGTTGGACCGGATGACCCTGGAGGTCCCTTCCAACTCCACCATTCTAGGATTCTAGAATTCTACCAAGTTGGTGAGCGGTCTGCAAATCATGTCCTATGAGGAACGGTTAAAGGATCTGGGAATGTTTAGCTTGCAGAAGAGAAGGCTGAGAGGAGACTTAATAGCGGTCTACAAATATCTGAAGGGCTGTCACAGTGCAGAGGGATCAGCCCTATTCTCATTTGTACAAGGAAAGACTAGAATCAATGGGATGAAACTGAAAGGAGGGAGACACAGATTAGATATTAGACAGTGAGGGTGATCAATGAGTGGAACAGGTTACCACGGGAGGTGGTGAGTTCTCCTTCAATGGAAGTCTTCAAACAAAGACTGGACAAATATCTGTCTGGGATGACTTAGTAAATCCTGCACTGAGCAGGAGGTTGGACCCGATGACCCTGGAGGTCCAACTCTTTTATTCTAGGGTTCTTTTTAAAACATTTTGCCCTCCACTTTAATGCTCATTGGTTCCCGAAAACAAAAATACCTGCAAATGATCCTCAGCTGAACAGTGGTGCTGCGGCCTCTCGCAGTAGCGAGTATTCCCTCGCAGATCACTTGCACATTATGTGGACTTGGCCAACAACGAGCGGGTGTTGGGAGGGGTCAAAATTTCACAAATACACCCGCCAAAGAACCTCACACCTCCTGACTAGTCAACAAACTATATTTCAGCCTGTGTAAATGCTCCCCACAGTTTGTTTAGCGATCGCGAAGTCGAGCAACAAGTGAACAATCATCGCTCTGCACAAAAGCGCACAAACAGCAGTTGTTTGTACGCTTCCACAACTATTTCGAGTGACTCTTCAGATGATGGAGGTCTCATGTGAAGTCACGCTCAGGAGGTAGTCTCAAAGTGGTTTCACAACATATGATCTACAGATCGCTTCCCGTGACGTCCCCCACTTACCGGCCTCCATAATAAATCGGATGATCTTGAAGTGCGTCCTCGCTGCTTTGTCTTTCTCCGTCGTCGCTGAACTGGAGGATTCGTCCATCTCTCCACGGCTGGAACAGGAAAAAGAAAAGGGTCAGTAAAGTAAATGCCCCCCCCCCTGCCTCCTCCTTTACGCTGCAGCGCTCCTTCCATTATCCTCCCACCCGGTTGGGCCTCTGCCATTTTTGATGGCATCAATACTGCAGTCCAAGTGTCAAAGATTCTGGACCCCAGCGAACCGGAAGTCCATGAGATCTGTCAGCAGTCATTGGGATACACTAAGGCTGGGTCCACACAGGACGGATGTGCCGCGGAAATTCCGTCCGGAATTTCGCTGCGGCAAGTCCGCCTGCGGCCGCTAATCCTGGGTTAGCCAGCCATGTGGACGACATTTCTCAGAAATCTTGTCCACACTGGATGGCGAAGCCGTCGCAGCAACGCCGTCGTTGCGGCGCAGATTCGCGTGTCAAAGCATGCTCATTCTTTTTTTTTTTCCGGCTGCGGCCGCGCTCTTCCCTATGCAAGCGCCGACTGCAATGGAAAAGCGTGCAGCCAAGCCGCTTCAAAACCCGCGGCTATGTGCCATGGGTTTTGAAGCAGAGCTTTCCTGGCGGAAATCTTACGTTTTTTCACTGTGGCCAAACCGCGAGATTTCCGCCAGAAAGTCCTATTGACTTTCGCACTAAAAAAAACAAAAAAAAAAACTTGCAACCGGCAGCGATGTTTTTGCGAGAAAAAGCAGGTCTGACGCTCAAAACTTGCGGTAAAAAAAAGTTGTGATTTTCTCACAGCCATATCGCGGTCGCCAGTGTGAAGGAGCCGTAAGCGAGCGGAAATATAATTGCAGCATGTTCCATTTTGGGGCGGATTTCGCACGGACGGCTTCCGCTGAGGTCAATAGAAGCCGTCCGACCCGCGGCCCGTCCGCAATAGGAAAAACAAAGATTTTAAAAAACGGCGATAGTCCGCCATCATTCGCAATACAGAAGAAGAAGGTCTGCAGGGTCGCTGCGGGCTCCCGTGTGTGGAATCCGGATCGCCCGTGTGCTGGGTGAAGGAAGATCGTAAATATGGCGAAAAAGATACAGTTCACATTTGATTTAGCGCTCCCTCACATGGGCATACACACATTTGCGTGCAAGTCTCAGCGCCGCTCTTTTGCGCGTGCGAAGGAGCCCAGGAGTCTTTACCGAACGTACCTGAATGCGTCGTCGCGGAAACATTTCCCCAAAGTACTTGAAAACGCATATACGTTTTTTCCCCCCGTATACAATAATTCAGCGGTGATCAGACCATCGTCGCCGCGGTCACCGCTACTCATTAACCCATTACGGGTCTGAGTTGAGGTTGAATTCGGGACTCGATCGCTAAATTCGGTTAAATTACAGGCCGCAGTAGCACCGCAAGCGCCATATGTCGCTCAGCGCGCGGTCACATGATGCGTGATGGCGCGTTTGTCACCCATCTCCTGGAGCGTACTTTACCCGTCTAACGTCACGCGTTTTGCTCGCTGCGGTCACACAGGAGTGCAACGGCGAATACGCCTATTTTTATAGATCACCCTGGAGAGACAGAACGGGTGTGGAACTACAAGTCTCAGCATGCACTGCCCACCTAGCTAGTCCGTCTACCTGGTTTTGCCAGCAGCTGAGGCCTCTGCAGATGGAGGCCAGAGAACTGAGCGAAAGGACCTTTGGTGATGTCATGGTCATGTGATCAGTCACATGACCTGGCTGGGAGGGGATGTGATGGAGGAGCCTGTTGTGTACATACAGCAGAGCCTGCAGCACCATCACGTTCTGACTCGACCGCAACCAGACAATCCCAAGAAATCCGATGTCCATGCGCCGTTACGCTTAAAAATATCCGGCGCAACTTTAACTTCGTCCGTATGCGCGCCTTTTAGGCTATCGACGCACTCGCCTCGTTGCGCTGAGCGTCTGGCCGCTGTATGACGTCATCGGTTGATGCAATAGTGCCGCCATCTTGAAGTACCTAAATTGTCGCTATAAATTAGTGTAGCTCCGCAGTCCTGCGTGCGATCGCGTCGCGTGAGGGGATGTTTGATTCGTCCCCATGAGTTCTACATATATACGGCGCCAAAAAAACAAAAAGTGAACATTTGAACAAGAAGTACAAAAAAAACGTCTTTCGTAAAATGTCGCAGCGTATGGCTAATAAATGCCTTCAAAATGACCGAAAACGCATTCGAGAGGAAGGAGCGGCTCGGGAGAATTAAGAAAAGTCTAAAATCGCTAGCGCTAACGGGCTTATCGTCTCAAAGTTACGGCAGCCAAGCGCCGTGAGGCGAGTTTTGCGCTGCTGGAGCCGCCGCCGGGCACATCTAGTGCCGCATTGCGGTGGACGGAGTTGGGACGTGATCTAGAACTCATGGGTGTGGATAGTACTCGCCCCGGTGATAATGAAGAGGCTCTGCCGCAGTTATCACGAACATACGAGAGAAGCACGATTACCGCGGGACTTGGCGATCGGCGAATACACATTTTAGCGCAATATTCTACCATAACGAATTTGGGTATACTTGCGATGGCCGATTTGAGACAGATGTGAAGTGGGCCACGGGAAAGTGATTCCGTCGTTTCGCCAAGAGCTTCCCGAATGTGACGTCGAATGTTTCCAATTGTGTCGTTACCGTTAGTTCGTGAAAACGCGGTTTCGTCTAGATTATCCGACCATCGAATCTCCCGCGAATCTGGGGGTTACAAATATATATTTACCTTTCACCTATCACGCCGTTCGTATTCTGCGCCCCTAGAGACTTGCAGCCATGGCCCCGACACAGTTCCGTATTTTTTGCATGCAGCCCATTGGTCCGCGTAAAAAAACGTACGCTACAATGTGTCCGTAAATGAACATAGGCGGCAAACGGACTGAAATGCGTTAATATGCAGAGGCCTTCGAAAAACCGTTGCCTGCTCCGTTATAGGGGCGGTTCTTTTACAAGATCCGCTCATTATTTCCTAAGTCTGGATTCACCCGACCGTATTTGCGCTTTCAATACGCAGCGAATGGAATCCATTGATTGCGATAGGTTTATTCACATGCGCGTATTTCTTCTGCAAATGTCGGTTGCGTGAAAGGAAAAACCGCAGCAAGCTCTATTTCCCTGCGCATTCACGTACAAAAGTCCCCATAGAAGTCAATGCGGAAATGCGCGCAAAATGCACTAGGAGATGCGTGAAACACTGGTAATTGCGCAGGAAGCAGAACACATCTTGAACTCAGATTAATTATGGCTGGGAGCATCAGTGCGTGTTTTTAGCGCACGCAATCAAACATCGCTTGCACCGAAAATACAAATACAGAAATGCTGCACTTTTGCGTGCGCAAATACGCAAATGCTTGTGTGAGTCCGGCTTCTGTCAACATCAAAAAAACACACCGCTCCCGCGATGTCCCTCTTTTCCCGTTAATGCAGCTTTGTGAGGGCTTGTTTTTTGGGGAGTGGCCTGTAGATTTGATTGACATCATTTTAGAGCGCGTCGCACTTTTTGATCACTTTGACAACTTTTTTTTTTTTGTGGGATGAGCTGTAGGTTTAATTTGAGTCATTTGGGGTACATACCAGTTTTTGATCGATTTGATTCTATGTTTTTGAGAAGGTGAGGCGACCAAAAAACTGTGACTCTGCGGCGCCCCATCATCCAGCTGGTTCACGGTGAATATTGTCTGGAAGCCTTCGGTGTTGGTGGTGTCCTTGAGGCAGTCGGGGGCGGAGATGATGCAGCGGCGGCGGGATAACGTGCTCCACATACCAACGTTTACGAGATGTTGTGGTTTTTCGTGGATTCCATGCGGATTAGTTGCGGCTCACATCTGTGTGTTTTGACTATTCACGTAGTCGTGCGGATGAAATCACGCTCCGCCTATTAACCATGTGATGTCCAACAGTTCCTGCTGTTGGCCTAAATTTTGCTGGAACCGCTCCTCATATGCTACACGCTTCACCATATTGGTTGGCTGCAGCTCGTGGACAACCGTGAAGCGGGAGCTGGATGCGTTAAACAGCTGGCATCAGCGCTCTTTGGCGGGGATCGGAGCCGATTAACCACTTAAAGGGGTTGTCCCGCGCCGAAACGGGTTTTTTTTTTATTAACCCCCCCCCCCCCGTTCGGTGCGAGACAACCCCGATGCAGGGGTTAAAAAAAACAAACGGAGAGTGCTTACCTGAATCCGGCGTCTTCATACTTACCTGCTGAAGATGGCCGCCGGGGTCTGCTCCCTCCGTGGACCGCAGCTCTTCTGTGCGGTCCATTGCCGATTCCAGCCTCCTGATTGGCTGGAATCGGCACGTAACGGGGCGGAGCTACACGGAGCCGGCATTCTGCACGAGCGGCTCCATTGAAGAGAGCAGAAGACCCGGACTGCGCAAGCGCGGCTAATTTGGCCATCGGAGGGCGAAAATTGGTCGGCTCCATGGAGACGAGGACGCTAGCAACGGAGCAGGTAAGTATAAAACTTTTTATAACTTCTGTATGGCTCATAATTAATGCACAATGTACATTACAAAGTGCATTAATATGGCCATACAGAAGTGTATAGACCCACTTGCTGCCGCGGGACAACCCCTTTAACCCTTTCCAATCCACTGTCTGACGTCTGAAGACATTCTGATTGAAGGCTGTACAGCTCCAATGTCGGAAGACGTCCTTTTCTTACTATTACTGGCCGCTCTGTTGTCAGGCGCCTTTACAGCATGTCTCATACTGCAGTACTGGCTCTAGCCAGCAGATGGCACTATTGTATAATGGCTGAAAGAGAAAGCCCCCTAGGAAACTCTGAATCCAAAATTGGATTGCAAAGGGTTAAATGCTACGGTCAATGCTGAGCGCGGCATCTAAGCCCTTAGGGCTTCTACCTACTAGTGTTTTTTTTATCGCAACGTTTTTTTCAATGGGACTTTCCAATGTTAAAATCGCATCGCACAAAAATCGCAAGTTGCCGTTGGGGTTGTGTGAGGGCTCGTTTTTTTGTGGCGTGACCTGTAGTTTTTAGATACCATTTTAGACAAAAAAAAAACGCAATTCTTGCATGGAGTATATATATTTTGCTGACAGCCGTCACAGTGTGGGATTAACATGATATTTTAATGATGTGGACCTCTATGGACACGGCGATACCACTTTTTTACGTGGCTTAATATGGCGACTGGGAAAAGGGTTTTCTTCAAAACTAATATTTTTTATAATAAATAAACGAACCTTTATTTGACCTCTTTCTTTAGTCGGCATCGGAGAAGTGAATGTGCGATCGCTTGATCATAGCGTTGTATTACGCTGCATTCTGATGTCAACTATTCATGGCAGCCCTGGCTCTCAAAAAGCCCCGGCTGCCATGACATCAGGATGTTTCCCTGCAGGCTCATCATTTAAATGGCGCTGGTCTGGAATTGTGTGGGATAAAGTGCACCCCAAAAGCATCCTACAGCCCCCGTGTGCTTTTCAAATTACCTCCACAAGCCTCCCGCTACCCCCTGCCTGGTGCTTTTTACATCACCTCCTCCAATCCCAGAAACACCCTGTGCCTCCTGTGCACCCCAGTAGCTCACGCAGTCCCCTGTGCACTTTTTAACAGCTGTCCCACCTCAAAAGTTCCCCCTGCACCTCCTGACCTACACCCCACCGGTTGCAGCTACTATAAATCTCTGGAAAGCCTTTAACCCTTTCCCATCCACTGTCTGACGTCTAAAGACATTATGATTTAAGGCTGTACAGCTCCGATGTTGGCACACGTCCGTCGGGGTTCTCTTACTGTATATTACCAGCTTCTCTGCTGTCGGAGCCTATCCAACGTGTCACCTCATGCAGTACTGGCTTTAGCCAGCAGATATCGTCATTTTATAACAGCAGGAAAAGAGTAAGCCCCCTAGGAAACCCAGGATACAAATTGGATTGGAAAGGGTTAAGGGCCCGCCTCTGATAGAGAGTTATGTGACTGGATAATGCCAGCCGACATGCTGACGTCAGCCCACCCCACTCTAGCCTCTCCGCAGCGGGGACAGCAGCCGGAAAGAGGGAAGATAGGCAAGTAGAGTGTTTTTTATTTTCTTGACAGCTGACAAGGAGATAGTGTAGGAAACTGGGTGCCCGAGAGAAGGGGGCCCTGAACCTGGGTCCCTGGGAGAAGGGGGCCCTGAACCTGGGTGCCCAGGAGAAGGGGGCCCTGAACTTGGGTGCCCGGGAGAAGGGGACCCTGAACCTGGGTGCTCGGGAGAAGGGGGCCCTGAACCTGGGTCCCTGGGAGAAGGGGGCCCTGAACCTGGGTGCCCGGGAGAAGGGGGCCCTGAACCTAGGTGCCCAGGAGAAGGGGGCCCTGAACCTGGGTCCCCGGGAGAAGGGGGCCCTGAACCTGGGTCCCCGGGAGAAGGGCCCCCTGAACCTGAGTGCCCGGGAGAAGGGGGCCCTGAACCTGGATCCCAGGGAGAAGGGGGCCCTGAACCTGGGTGCCCAGGAGAAGGGGGCCCTGAACCTGGGTGCCCGGGAGAAGGGGGCCCTGAACCTGGGTCCCCAGGAGAAGAGGGCCCTGAACCTGGGTGCCCGGAAGAAGGGGGCCCTGAACCTGGGTGCCCGGGAGAAGGGGGCCCTGAACCTGGGTGCCCGGGAGAAGGGGGCCCTGAACCTGGGTCCCCGGGAGAAGGGGGCCCTGGGTGCCCGGAAGAAGGGGGCCCTGAACCTGGGTGCCCGGAAGAAGGGAGCCCTGAACCTGGGTGCCCGGGAGAAGGGGGCCTTGAACCTGGGTGCGCGGGAGAAGGGGGCCCTGAACCTGGGTGCCCGGGAGAAGGGGGCCTTGAACCTGGGTGCGCGGGAGAAGGGGGCCCTGAACCTGGGTGCCCGGGAGAAGGGGGCCTTGAACCTGGGTGCACGGGAGAAGGGGGCCCTGAACCTGGGTCCCTGGGAGAAGGGGGCCCTGAACCTGGGTGCCCGGGAGAAGGGGGCCTTGAACCTGGGTCCCTGGGAGAAGGGGGCCCTGAACCTGGGTGCCCGGGAGAAGGGGGCCCTGAACCTGGGTCCCCGGGAGAAGGGGGCCCTGAACCTGGGTGCCCGGGAGAAGGGGGCCCTGAACCTGGGTGCCCGGGAGAAGGGGGCCCTGAACCTGGGTGCCCAGGAGAAGGGGGCCCTGAACCTGGGTCCCCGGGAGAAGGGGGCCCTGGGTGCCTGGAAGAAGGGGGCCTTGAACCTGGGTGCCCGGAAGAAGGGGGCCCTGAACCTGGGTGCGCGGGAGAAGGGGGCCCTGAACCTGGGTCCCTGGGAGAAGGGGGCCCTGAACCTGGGTGCCCGGGAGAAGGGGGCCCTGAACCTGGGTCCCTGGGAGAAGGGGGCCCTGAACCTGGGTGCCCGGGAGAAGGGGGCCCTGAACCTGGGTGCCCGGGAGAAGGGGGCCCTGAACCTGGGTCCCCGGGAGAAGGGGGCCCTGGGTGCCTGGAAGAAGGGGGCCTTGAACCTGGGTGCCCGGAAGAAGGGGGCCCTGAACCTGGGTGCGCGGGAGAAGGGGGCCCTGAACCTGGGTCCCTGGGAGAAGGGGGCCCTGAACCTGGGTGCCCGGGAGAAGGGGGCCCTGAACCTGGGTCCCTGGGAGAAGGGGGCCCTGAACCTGGGTGCCCGGGAGAAGGGGGCCCTGAACCTGGGTGCCCGGGAGAAGGGGGCCCTGAACCTGGGTGCCCGGGAGAAGGGGGCCCTGAACCTGGGTCCCTGGGAGAAGGGGGCCCTGAACCTGGGTCCCCGGGAGAAGGGGGCCCTGAACCTGGGTCCCCGGGAGAAGGGGGCCCTGAACCTGGGTGCCCGGGAGATGGGGGCCCTGAACCTGGGTGCCCAGGAGAAGGGGGCCCTGAACCTGGGTCCCCAGGAGAAGGGGGCCCTGGGTGCCTGGAAGAAGGGGGCCTTGAACCTGGGTGCCCGGAAGAAGGGGGCCCTGAACCTGGGTGCACGGGAGAAGGGGGCCCTGAACCTGGGTCCCTGGGAGAAGGGGGCCCTGAACCTGGGTGCCCGGGAGAAGGGGGCCTTGAACCTGGGTCCCTGGGAGAAGGGGGCCCTGAACCTGGGTGCCCGGGAGAAGGGGGCCTTGAACCTGGGTCCCCGGGAGAAGGGGGCCCTGAACCTGGGTGCCCGGGAGAAGGGGGCCCTGAACCTGGGTGCCCGGGAGAAGGGGGCCCTGAACCTGGGTGCCCAGGAGAAGGGGGCCCTGAACCTGGGTCCCCGGGAGAAGGGGGCCCTGGGTGCCTGGAAGAAGGGGGCCTTGAACCTGGGTGCCCGGAAGAAGGGGGCCCTGAACCTGGGTGCGCGGGAGAAGGGGGCCCTGAACCTGGGTCCCTGGGAGAAGGGGGCCCTGAACCTGGGTGCCCGGGAGAAGGGGGCCCTGAACCTGGGTCCCTGGGAGAAGGGGGCCCTGAACCTGGGTGCCCGGGAGAAGGGGGCCCTGAACCTGGGTGCCCGGGAGAAGGGGGCCCTGAACCTGGGTGCCCGGGAGAAGGGGGCCCTGAACCTGGGTCCCTGGGAGAAGGGGGCCCTGAACCTGGGTCCCCGGGAGAAGGGGGCCCTGAACCTGAGTGCCCGGGGAAGGGGGCCCTGAACCTGGGTGCCTGGGAGAAGGGGGCCCTAAACCCAGGTGTCTGCGAGGGAGGGCCCTGAACCAGGGTGACTGGGAGAGGGGTCCCTGAACCTCGGTGACTTGGAGAGGGGGCCCTGAACCCGGATGACCGGGAGAGGGGGCACTAAACTCAGGTCTCTCCTGGGATATCCAGGTGACTTGACACCTCTGCATAGAAGAATCACCGCTGAAGCCTGTATGTAGTTAAGTGGTCATGTGCACAATGACCGGCATGTGATCACTTCTTCCGGGTTCTACGCTGGGGTTGCAGCGCTGGACAGGATAGTTGAGTGTTCCTTTTTTGTTAATTTTAAGCCCATTTAACTTTTTTTTTCATCCCAGAACACCGCTTTAAAATTCAACATCGGCTGCTGATATAAGACTGTGCCTGCAGGGGGCGTTGTTTGTTTACATATGCACATCCCTGCAAATGGTATGTATGTGCATGTATGTATGTATGTGTATATATATATATATATATATATATATTCTCAACAAATCCCCCCCTTTCGGATTCTTCTCCCTCTTCCCAGCCGCAGTCGCTGAGATCAGTGCTGGAGGTATAGATTACACAGTCAGACCACAGATTTCTCATGACCTAATGCGCATTCATTTGGGGTCTACATTTTTTTTCATCGACTTCTATTGATTTTTTCAGTAGCGGAGGAAAGACAAAATTCTTAAGCAATGGGATCCAAGTATATCGGGGCCGCAGATGCCAATCAAGAGCAGAAACAGCCGCATTATGGTACAACGTGAGGGCGCGATGGAAAGACGAGTATGCCATAACTCTCCTCTTCTGTCTGATGCGCGGAGATGATAATCGGGGACGTTCAGCAGCCTCGTGCACTTTCGTCTCCCTGGGGTGATGCTGGCTGGTGAGATCACCAGAACACACGCAGGACGGACTCATCTAAAACATGCATTTACAGTCATTCCCTGCACGCCCACTCACCCCCTCCTCAATAATCTCCCAGCGGGCGCAGTCACTGCTGCTCCTGCTGTTATGGGCTGGGTACTTGCTAGGAGCACTTAACAATGTACTTGCACCCACAGGGAAACCGCAGTATAATCCGGGCCTCGCAGATCTTTAACACATTAAGTTCCGGAAAGAAATAAACAGATTTTTGGATAATTTGGTTTCTGTACATCTCTATATAAAAACGCATTACTTTTCTGCAAAGGGTCGATAGCCCCAATGCTGACATTTGGATGTTGCGGAGCTGCATACCTCCAATGTAGGAGAATTGAGTTTGTGATATATTTTAGAGTCGTGTTTCTTAAATGGACTAGACCTGAGGCTGTCGGATGGACTAGCGATGAGTTTATCAGATGCAGCTAAGGTTGCAGATATAGTATCTTCTAGTGTGGGGGGGCATGCAGGACCTCAGGCACCGTTCTGCTGTCCCGGATGTCTCCTTCGCTTTCCCAATGAATCCCAAATGGTGCCAAAACCTAAGGGGATCTTTGGGATTAGAACTCCTGCAGTACAGGAAAATTAGTCATGTCAATAAGACATTGCTTGTTTTACCATATGCCTCCAGCAGAGGCCAGTATACAGGAAGGTAAGTGGTGGCGAGGAGTCTGTTGAGGCATCAGCCTCACTATAAGAGCTCTGTAATCGCAATGTATCTAGTTATGACAGTACCGCCAATCCTTTGAGGGTAGTTGGCACCAGGTTGCCTGGATGCTAGTTTTGCAGGAGGAGGAAGTGACAGTCAGCACGAACCAGACAGCCTGTATACGAACCAGACAGCCTATATAAATTTTTATTGGTGTCCCTTACCCCCTCATCATAAGAAAAAACAATATATATTGCACTGATAGCTTGTCTGCCTGTATTCTGCCTATGCAGCAAACAGCAAGATAGCAGCATAATCATACTAGAACAGCTTAGTGCATAAATACAGTAACCAGAACCAAACTCATAACAGAAATACAGCACTAGAATCAAGCTCGCTACATAAATACAGCACCAGAACTAAATTCATAGCATAAATACAGCACCAGAACTAAGTTCATAGCATAAATACAGCCCCAGAATCAAGTTCATAGCATAAATACAGCACCAGAACTAAGTTCATAGCATAAATACAGCACCAGAACCAAACTTATAACATAAATGCAGTACCAGAACCAAACTCATAACATATAGCACAAGAACCAAGCTCATAACATAAATATAGTACAAGAACCAAGCTCATAACAGAAATAAAGAACCAAGCTCATAGCATAAATGAAGCACCAGAACCAAGCCCATAACAATATAGTACCAGAACCACACTCATAGCATAAATACAGTCCCAGAACCAAGCTCATAACAGAAATACAGAGCAAAACCAATTGTATAAATACAGGCCCAGAACCAAGTTCATAGCATAAATACAGCACCAGAACCAAACTTCTAATATGAATGCAGTACCAGAACCATACTTATAACATAAATACCGTACCAGAACTAAACTCATAATATAAATATAGCACCAGAACCAAGCTCATAAATATAAATATAGTACCAGAACCAAATTCATAGTATAAATACAGCACCAGAACATAACATAAAATACAGCACCACAACCAAGCTCATAACAGAAATACAGAACCAAGCCCATAGCATAAGTATAGCACCAGAACCAAGCTCATAACATGAATACAGAAGCAGAACCAAGCTTTTAACCGCATGTGTTGAAAATAACTAAGGTCAGACCTGACAGGAGCCATTCCGTATATTAAGAGCCCTACATTGATATGACGGTGAAAGTTGTTGCACTGAGACATTGTGCCATAATATTGGTAGGTGGGGGCAGAGTCACATCTGTAAGAGGCAGTGTTTTGGTGCCAAGTAACCAAGTGCAGTATGTGAAATGGTTTGGAAAGCCGATACATGCTAGTATTGGGATCTGTGGATCCAGAGGGACTGTGGGACTGCACAGTAAAGCCTCAGAGAAGTCAATGAGAGAAGGCGAGGGCTTGTGAGTCTGAAAGAGGGAGTGAAATGGTGCCCATATACAAAAGACTTGGAATTTACCTGTAAGGACCACCAATTGGTCAGGCACTCCAATAGTGCAAAGTGTTGAGCTTCGTCCATGTTTGTATATATGCAGCAATGGGTGGTTAGGTGGTGATTCTGTGAAGGGTACCGTCTAGCAGTCTGACAACCCATGGAAGCATCCGGCAATCGTAAACAAGTGGCTGGTGCAATCCCATGAGAAACTGGTAGGCAGGGTAAGCTTTGGCATGGAGTAACATAGTCAGCATCGGCAAAAGCCATCTTGGACACAGTTGCACCCTCTAGGAGACTCATGCTGCCCTTCACATTCCTCTAAGACCTTGTAAGAGACTCTTACAGAAATAGTTAAAGTTGGTATTATATAACTGTTCAAAGGTATTAACTCACTAAGTGTAAGCCACAACTATCAAGCATATTGTATCACCTAAAGTGACTGTAACCATCAAGTATGAGAAAAGTAATGAAGTCATTTGCTGAACAAGAGTCTGTGACATTCAAGAAGGGTGCCACCTCCTTATATGTGTACTATATAACTCTGCAGGCAAAATATGGCATTCTGAACCAATTTTGCACCTTTTGGATACTGCTTGCAATTTTGCAATTTTGGATACTGCTTAGCTTAATGGATTTATATAAGGACTGTATGAAACTCTACTGGATTTTCACAATATATGCACCCTATATACTAAATTGTTGCTGTGTAAGCACTGCATGGCGCTTTCCAAGCAATGCAGAGGCTGCAGTTAAACTGGTTGTACCAAAATCACAAGTTATCCCCTTTTCACAGAATAGGGACTAACTTGCTGCTTGCTGGGGACTCACCTCTGAGACCCCCACTGATCTCCAGAACGGACTCCCGTGTCCCGTCCTGACAGTCACTGCAGGGGTCGCTTCTCCCCCTGCAGTGATGTCATTGTAAATGGAGCGCTGGCCGAGCAGTGGGTGCTGCTTGGGTATATCCAGCAGTCCAACTGAAAGTGAATGGAGTGCTGGTGTGCTTGCACGACCAGTACTCCATTCAGTCTCCTCCTGTCTGTGGACCCCCATCCCCGAAATCAAAGGAGGTCTCAGCAGTAAGACCCCCACTGATCAGCATATTATCCCCTATCCTCTGGATAGTGGATATCTTACAATTTTGGTACAACCTCTTTAAGCCTGGTGTATTATCTGATGATTCTAGATTTTAGACCGGGTTCACACCAATGCTCAGTTGTTCTATTTGTCAGCTCTGACCCAGGAGCCAATAAGCAGAATAACTATAAGTTCCGATTCTGCCATATTGACTATAATGGGGTCTGTCCATGCGTGCAGCACTATTTCATCCATGACTTTATGCCAAATCCAATGCAAATATGAACATAACATAGTTTAAGGGGTCATCACAAAGTACTATCTTTGGTTTTTGCAGGACCGCAGGTAAACGTACAACATCATATAGCTGAGAAAATGATCTTGAAGCAGAAACAATGTAGAGATGATAAATCCAGCTCTGCTACATCCGTCATATTCCAATTACAGGCAGAGGGGCCAATTATTGCACTGTTGTTTTATCTCCCTCATTCGTATTCTGCTGACAAGCGCTCCCTTGCCAAGTTTAGAAAGATTAATGCTTTGATAAGTACGTGCTTGCCAGTTAGCAGATTGACTGCTGCCCAAAAGGAGACGACACAAATGAATGATCGCATTTGGCTATATATTCTGAGTCATAGAAAGTAGAAGCCCTATTGAAGGGGTTTTCCTTGTTGACTAGAAGAGGGCAGACGATTTGGAATCATTGTATGGTAGATTCTTTCCTGCTGATCTTATGGGTAATTACCTCTTGATTAGGACTCTTTTACACGGACTGATAAATCGTTAGATTCTTGCGTCCAGCGAGAATCTGAATGATATCATTCTGTGTAAATGCATGCCCCGACTCAACGACAAACCAGGATTCGTTTGCCTCTCATTCATTATTCAGTTTATTCATGCAGAAAACTGATCGATGGATCGGCCTGTGTGAACATATGTGAATCCATCCCACTCCACCTCCATTCACTGATCGTTCCTGTGACAAAGCACTGGGATGTCTATCATTAAAAAATAACTAAATCTTGTTATTTGTATAGCACCAACTTACGCACTTTTAGGTAATTTATTTATTACCCCCCAGAAAGCTGGGTACTCATTTTACCGACCTCTGAAGGATGGAAGGCTGAGTCAACTTTGAGCCGGCTACCTGAACTAAGCGGGGATTGAACTCACAACCTTCAGGTTGGGTCGACCTGTTGGGCATTTGTGCCCGGCAGGTCATCCCCTGTAAAAATGCACTAAGACACATTTAAAGCCCCTTTCCACTGCAGTGTAGTGGCCCAGTACATGCTTTCTTGGCATACATGTATGTCTTATGTAGATGCTCTGTGCAAATCTGTCTAAGTCATTCTGTTATGTGTATTGCACAGCTGCAGCATATGATGGGTTAAGTGTTTGCAAAAGCCTGCAGATTGCCGGTGAATGTATAAATTTATGTCCTGTCACATGGTATGAGTGTGAGTATAGATAGGAGTGTCAGAGAGAGGGAAGAGTTCCATGTCTTCTGGGTTCCTGATAAAGAGTGGCAGCTACATGAGGGTACCTTCAATCCTCATGTAGTGAAGAATGGAAGAAGAAGAGAGGTTCCCTGGATTGCCTGATCTAGCATGAGAGAGAAGTGAGACCCAATTGGAGAGAGCGTGAGAGAGAAGTAAGTGGAGTTTTCCCCAAGGCCCAGTGCAGAGGTACTCTTATTAATAGTTCAAACTCGAGCATCCTAAAATCGGGGACCGCCGGGTGGAGGTACTCTTCTTCAATTGTTCACACCCAAGCATCCTGAAGTCTGGGACCGCTGGCTGGAGGTACGCGTCTTCAGTTGTTCACACATGGGCATCCTGAAGCCTGGGATAGCCACATGGAGGTACTCCTATTCAGTGCCTGCATTTGGAAGATTGTCTACTTTGCCTTCTACTGCTGAAGTTTGTTTAAGTAAAGTTGTTCCAGGTCCTGACCGTTCCCAGGGATCTGAGGTACGTTATATCTGTCTGCGGCTCATTTATTCTCTGCCGAGGGTCATTCCAATGTATATCGGAATGGTGGCGTCACCCGTGACAACTACTATTCCTGTTCTACCAGTTATTGGGCATCCCTCTCCTAGGGGTGTCCGGAAGAGGCCCAGCGCTGCCCTGGCCGTGCCTACGTGCGTCCCTCTGGGAGGGAGCGTGGTAAGTGCCGGCGTGACAAGCCAGCATCTTATCCTCCCCACTCCTCAACGTTTTCCATGTGTCCAGGATGCTGCAGCAGCTCTTCTTGTTTTTGTCATTTTCAATAGTAGCAGCCGCCACCAGATGGGAGCAACAGGGTGAATTAGTTGCTTAATGCTTGTAAGTTGCTGCAGAGCTAGAGGTAAACTATAGGGGGCACTAATAATACTGAGGCCACCAATGAGGGTCACTATTTCTACTGTAGCCCATATGAGGGCCACTATTAGAACTGCAGCTGCTATCATTGCTGGGACCTCTATGGGAATCACTATTACTACTGGGGCTGCTGTGGGGGTCACTATTACTACTAGGGCCAATATGGGAGTTACTATTAGGGCCTCAAACATTGTCACTATTACTACTGGGGCCATTAAGGGGGTCACAATTACTATTGGGGGACAGAATATTGGGGCCACTACTGGGGGCACTATTAATACTATGGCCACTAACGTGGTCACTATTAGTACTGGGCCCATAAGGAGGTCAGTATTACTATTGGGGCCACTACTGGAGGCACTATTATTACTATGGCCACTAATGTGGTCACTATTAGTACTGGGCCCATAAGGAGGTCACTATTACTATTGGGGCCACTACTGGAGGCACTATTACTCTATCACTTCAGGCATGTCTCAGTGGTTCACATATGTGTTGGGTATCTTGTGTATTCAATGCCTGTAAAATGACTGGGTTTTTTTGTGGGGAGGCACCATTTCACACTCATCCACAGGCAGCACAAAGGCTTTTTCAGAAATTCCCTGGTTGCCATGACACCCAGACAGCTCCCAACGATCTCATCATGGGGGTGGTGCTGTTCGGGATGCCGGAAGATCGATCGGGGCATTTAAATGCCGCTGTCAGAATTGACAGTGGTATTTAAAGGGTTAGCAGCCGTGATCGGGGTTATCTCCGATCACAGCTGTTGCAGGTGGGGGTAGCCCGCTCATACATGTACGACGCACATCGGGAAGGGGGTTAAACTTAGGCTCTGTTCACATCTCTGTTTGAGTTTCTGTTCTTCTATCCTTTCACAAGAACAGAGAAATGCAAACCTTGCAGTAAACATTCATCCTATGACAAAACTGAACTATAATGGGGTCCATTCAGCTTCCGTTACGCTATCCGGCATCTGTGTCCCCTTCTCCTCCTCACTGCAGACTCACTACGCCCCTACAGTGAGACGCAGACTGAATGGAACAGCGGATGTGCATGCGCAGTGCCGCTCCATTCATCTTCAATGGGACTGCTGGAGATGGACAAGCGCTTCTACTTGAATATCTACATCAGCCCTGTTGAAATGATTGGAGCGGCACCACACATGCTTGACCACCCCTTCATTCAATCACCACGTCACTGAGGGTGGGTGCATTGAGACTGCAGTGAGGAGAAGAGGGGGTCACTGTACCCCCGTTCGTAGGATCGGTGGAGATCTCTGTGCTGAGACGATCAGACTTTGATCGGTGCTAAAAATCAATCAGTTAATATTGCCATTCAGTGCCCAGATAAGTGCCAGGCAATGCCAAGATAGATCCTACAATACAGTACCTACATAAATGGCATCATACAGTGCTCAAATAAATAATACATGGAGTGCACATATGTCAAGCTATGCCAATATACATCATTTCCCTCATGCTGACCATTTAGTCAACTCCTTACTATTATTTGTCATTGCTTGCTGCTCCTGTGAGAGCAGGACTGGGGTGATGTTAGGGCATCAGCCCCGGCCTATGTGATCCACATGCTGGTGTATGCCCAGTGTCATTTCAGCGGTAGTCGCTGACATGAACACTTCCCTGCAGGTGTGTGGACAGATTGGTCAACTGGCAGGTGTGTGTCCCAGCCAGCCAATCAGCGCCTTTATATACATTTATTCTGGCTCTTCCCCATGGAGGACACCGGTTATACGTCTTGTTTTCGGTGTTTCTGGTTATGTTGGTTGTTCTTCTCCTACGTCATTGTGAGATGAGTCTGCTTAGTGATAAGGATATTCTGGGGCGCTGTAACAGCTAATCCTTGGCTATTTTGCTATTGTATTTCACCTAGTTCATGGTGTGCTAGATCCCTTTTTAACTGTATTCCTAGATATTCTCTGTAGCTATTAAATGCCAACATTCCAGATAGGGAAAGTTAGGGTAACCCCGGGTTCCTTACATGGGGTTGCTCTTATCAGGGTGAGTGCTCCGCTTTTAGCTAGGGTCTCATTGCATTAGTGGTAAGACTCAGATTTTCTGTACCTCCACTTTTGCTTTCACTTTTCCTATTTTGTGTTCTCCATGTTAATATATTGTGTCTCTGTATATCTGTGTTTGTGTATATCTGTGCTTTTTGGACACCTAATTACATACAATCTGGACGAAGTCATTCAGCATCCAATTCAGATGTAACACTGGTATGATGGCTTCAAATAGGATGCAAACAGACATTGTGTGTGAAGACAGCCAAGATGCTTTTCTGATTTTCTATACTGCTCTCGGTATTGGCAAGTAGAGAAAGCAGATCAGGATTCTGTGACCTGTTTGGGAAGAAGAAGTGTATTGATACACTTCTTTCCATTCCATTTCCCGTATATACAGCCTGCAGTACACCAATAAGACTTTTCTATTTCACATAAGTGGAAAATTTCTTTACCACTTCTAGTTTCATAGTTTTAGCTACACTCTTTGTCAAAAAAAAATCCCGCCCCTAGAAGAAGTTGTCGTTTTGCTACAAAACTTGGCATGTAGTTCCATCTCAGGTAGATATACAAATGATTATACTTGTGGCGGGATTAGATGAATGGTTTTGCCACCTGAGGCCCTAAAAGTGGTTCCCCCCTTGGCCTATAAGAGGCTCTCAGAGGCTACTTGTGTGTAGTGACCTCTTCTTCTGCTTGTGTAGAGCTTGTTGACCACTACGGTGCAGAGAAGAGATTTTACCCAGTTAACAAAGTTTGAAAGGCGGCACATTATTGAAATGCGAGAAGCTGGATGGTCTTACTGACGAATTGCCCACCACCTGGGCCGTTCTGATCAGACCATCAGTAGAAAAGATCGTCTGACAAACACAAGCAGCTCCAACTGTTTCGTTGTCCGACGTCCAGAGGCAGATGACACCATCATTACAGGCCCCTGTGTCTGTTGAAACCATTTCACGGAGCTTGGCTAAAGGACATTTGGTCTCACGGCACCCATTATGTGTACTGCCTTTGACATCCACCCACCATCGGCTTTGTTTGTAGCCGTGTTGTGAATGACGAAACTGGACAGACTGAAACCGGGTTTTCAGTGAAGAAACCAGGTTTGCTTTAGGCACTCAGGGTGACCGTGTTTATGCCTGGAGACATAGGGGTGAGCGCCTCAATTCTGTCTCTGCTGCCCCCACTGCTAGTGTGATTGTCTAGGGGGGCCCATTGCATACGACAGTCAGTCACCCTTGCTAGTGGAAAGAAGGATAATGACAGTTCAGGAATATGTTCAGCCACTTGTGTTCCTCTCATGGCGGCTTCCAAGAGGCATTTTCCGGCATGATAATGCTCAGCCGCACACACAAGGGGTCACAGCAAAGCCTCCACAACATTGCCACACTTCCGTGGCTGCCCGGTCAGCAGATTTATCGCCAATTAAACATGTATGGGACCATGTGGGTTACAAAAGTTAACAGTTTACACAATCTAGAAGCTCAGTTACAGCAAATGTGGAACAATATGCAGCAGGATACCATACAGAACCTGTATGCCTCCAAGCCCACCCGTATCACATCTTGCATCCAAGCTAGAGGTGGCCTGACAGGGTACTAGAGCCTCCATGCCCACCTGTATCACATCTTGTATCCAAGCTAGAGGTGGCCTAACAGGGTACTAGAGCCTCCATGCCCATCTGTATCACATCTTCTATCCAAGCTAGAGGCAGTACAACAGGGTATTAGTCTCCATGTTCACCCATATCACATCGTGTATCCAAGCTAGAAGCTCCCAACAGGGTACGAGAGCCTCCATGCCCACTCATATCAAATCTTGTAATTAAGCTAGAGGCAGCCCAGCAGGGTACTAGAGGCAACATGTCCACCCGTATCACATCTTGTATCCAAGCTAGAGGCAGCTCAACAGGGTATTAGAGCCTCTGTGCCCATCAGTATCACATCTTGTATCCAAGCTAGAGGTGGTACAACAGAGTACTAGAGCCTCCATGCCCACCCATATCACATCTTAATACTGAGCCTGCATGCCTCCATGGACAACCAAATTTTATCATGTATCCAGGCTAGAGGCCTAGGTAACACAGGGTACTAGAGCCTCCATGCCTGCCCATATCACATCTTGCATCCAACCTAGAGGCGGCCCAACGCGGTACTAGAGCCTCCATGCCCAACCATATCACATCTTGTATCCAAGCTAAAGGTAGTATAACAGGGTACTAGAGCCTCCATGCCTACCCGTATCACATCTTGTATCCAAGCTTTAGGGGGTACAACAGGGTACTAGAGACTCCATGCCCACCCGTATCACATCTTGTATCCAAGCTTTAGGGGGTACAACAGGTTACTAGAGACTTCATGCCCGCACATGTCACATCCTGTATCCAAGCTAGAGGGGGTATAACAGGGTACTAAAGTATCCATGCCCGCATGTGTCACATCTTGTATATTGTTCAAGAGTCTTCCTTCAAGTGGTCCGTTTTCCTCAATAAATTCTACGATATTTTTATCACTTACTGATGTCATCATTACAATCACACTTAGAAAGTATCATTTGATTCTGACAACTCCTTCTAGGTGCTTGATTTTTTTTTACAACGAGTGTATATTGAGGTCTTCTTCATGTGTGTTCTCATTTTGCAAAACACCTAATTCAAGTTTTATTATAGCAATTATGAGTTCCCAGATTCGTAATTGAGTGAAGGTCATGGCGCAACCGGTGATGTCTGCTTCCCTATTTACAGACAAAGTCAAAGTTCTCTCTGGCAATGCAGGGTGGACAGGATGGAAGCCGGACTTGTCCATCTCATGCCGGAAGGCTCCAAGTGTGTTGCCATTGATACGGCGTGCAGCTACAAGGCAAAATAAATCATAAAGATCTCCACAGGAGGATATGTCAGAGCTCGGTGTATGGCAGGGTCAGCCAGTTATACTAGACTAGGAAACAATGATTGTTAACCCCAGTCATCTGCACACACGGTGACAAGTGATGAGGGAGGGTAATAATCCTGTTGCTTTGACTGCAAAAATATATTGTGGGAAGGAAATGACCCTATCCTTTCCCTTTAACCCATTTTATAGTTGATTTAAGGACACCCAAATCATATTATACTGAAGACTGAAAATATATCACATGCTCATTAGGGATTTTTAAGACAATGGCCATCTTAATCTAGGAATAAGCCATGTAGACACTCCTTGTAATTACTGTTTCCAGCCATGGCTAACGGGTCATTTGCAATCAAGCTGCAATCTCCATTTTCAAACATTCTAGAATGGGTCGTACTGAAGACCTGAATGGCGAATGGTTTCCACCATAGTGTAAGGGCATGCAGGGGCGTGTGGAAGCCCTTTTAATGGGGTGCACAGAGGACCCGTTTTCCGTGAAACGTTGAAGCAACAGATAGGAGATCTGCATAGCGGCTGTGCTTGTGTGGTGCCAAGAGACGAGCCACAACTCTGAGGCATTGTGGAGATATCCCTGGAGAGAGACGGTAGAGTAAGACAAGAACTGTATGCAACTTTGCTAGAAATGAGCTCCTGGAGGGATAAAAGATAGCATCCATAGAGATGCAGTGTGTCAAAGTAAGGCTTGGTGTTGCTTCCACCACTCAGTGAGTGTGTAAATTGCATCATTACCACCCAAAGGTTACCAGGAAAAGGAAGACTTTGTTTGCCTTATAGGAGTATTCCAATCTTGGGTTTTCATGGCCAAGATGGGAAACCGCTGCCATGTCTACTGACCAGCTGGCTGGAGCCCCCGGAAAGAGCTGAGCACTGTGCTACTCTGTTTCTGTAGCTCTCATTCAATTCAATAAGAACTACAGAAACAGCGCTGCGGTAAGCTCTCTTCCCGTCAGGTGGTCAGAACAGAGTGGTTGGGTTTTCCCATCTCAGCCATGAAAAGCCAAGATGGGGAAACCCCTTTATTGTGTGGGCCTGGCTCACATATTTTCTGGTCTGCAAAGCCAGTATAGACTACCCTGAGGTTTCTGATGCCTGTGCCTCTGAGTTCCCTGGCCTTCCAAAAGAATATGGGTTTGGCCCTACCACTCGTGGTGTCCTATAATAGGAAGGTACCTTCCTTACAAGTCAACTTATCAAATCTCTGCCCTACTAGAGTTGTCTTGATTAAAGGGGTTTTCCAGACAAAAACAATCCCAGAGGATCCGCCGCACAGGATCCCCAGCCCAGCTGTCAGTGCAGCGGGCATGTGTCATAGGAGATGGGACCAAAAGTGGCTTATTTGGCTTCACTCCCATTTAAATCAATGGGAGCTGAAGCAGCTACTACACTTCTGCCTTAGACACCAGGGACATGTGCAAAAGAGGAATAGCAGTTTCATCTCCCATTGATTTCAATGGGAGTGAAGCCAGCTAGGCCATTTTTGGCCTTGTCTCTTACAACGCACGTCTAGCCCACTACACTAACAGCGGGGAATCAGTTGATCACCGGGAATCCCATGTGGTCATCAACAGTTTTTGCCTGGAAAATTCCTTAAACTATAAGAGTTTGGAACAATTGGAAGTCAACTAAGAAGACTGTTGAGTGCTTGAACGCAACACTGGCTATCTGTTGCATTACAAAACATGGACCTCTGGAGCTCCATGGATTGGGTCTTCATATAAACCAAAATGGTTTAAAAAAAACACACAAAAGCCTGAGATTACCACTGAGTATAACTTCCACTGGTCTGTTCATGAACCCCAACAAAATTCCATGGGATAAACTGGAACATCTTTGAGCCAGGTCTTATCATTCAACATCACTAATTGTGGCCCAATGTGTATAAATCCCTACTGACATGTTCTGAAATCTAATGGCAAGTCTTCACAGTTGAGGCTCTTATAGCAGTTAAGGGGAACCAAGTGCATACTAATTCACCTAATTTTGGACATGAGGAGATGTTCAACAAGGACATATGACATTTCAGTATGTGCACATGCTTCGAGGATGTTGACTAGAGGTTGCAGTAAACTCTTGCCAGCAACTTGATGTTGCCTGGAAATAGTTAATATGTCGAGTTCTATATTAGTCAATATACTAACAGTGCTTATCAGTGCAATATCAGGAAGCGACACTTCCCCTTTATGTGCAGGAAAGCCTGCCCCGGAAGCAGCTTGCAGGATGTCGATGAGAGCTGAAGGAAAGGAGTCCATGGGAACGGAAGTCCAAAGAGCCTACAGCTCTGCTTCGTGTGTGAACGCTGTGATTTTGCTTGTCTTCACAGATATAGAGACATGAGGTCATCCTATCCAGTTCCACAGAGCTCATCACTCTTCACTACGCCTGTAGAGTAATGATGGATTTTTGGTCACATGTAGTGATTGTAAGATCCTGTCTTGGCCGAGGCTTTCATTTTATTTGGACCAAACAGTAAGGGTGGAAGAAGACATCAGTCCATCAAACCCTACCTATTATATTTTCTTGTAGCATTGACCAGGCAGAGGTTTTTCACATCTACAATAGCATTGTATCTTGTGGTTACCTATTTCCTTAGCTTGTGACTTATAATATGGCCAAAAAATGGTCAGGACATAATGGCTGTGGGGGCATTGCAACTGACGAATAGC
Organism: Eleutherodactylus coqui; assembly: GCF_035609145.1. Classification (NCBI taxonomy): domain Eukaryota; kingdom Metazoa; phylum Chordata; class Amphibia; order Anura; family Eleutherodactylidae; genus Eleutherodactylus; species Eleutherodactylus coqui. The sequence continues at coordinate 26,384,319 of NC_089846.1, read as the reverse complement.
ATGGCTGGGCAACCAAAAAACAATCATGATGCTACTGTTCTAGGTGATTGGTCTTGCTCCAAATATGCAACACAAAGGTTCCTCTGTAATATAGTGTGGCAGGGAGGAATATAGAAGCGGTGCTGACGCAAGTAGTTACATAACCGCTCAAGAGACATCCACCTACCAAAGGGAACACTGTAGGGACTGCTCTCTGCCCAAACATTGTAGGGCTATATAAATAGGAAGGGTCTTTTGCCAAAATGAGGAGAGAAGAGGAATTTGGAGTTGCAGAAAGGAGTGACTGCTGGAGCACCGCTGTGTTGTGAGTCATGATAGTCTGCAGAAGAAGCAAGGACATTGAAACCACTCCTGGTACTATTGGAGACTGTCTAGTTCTGCTAAGGAACCACAATAGAGACAGTAAGAGCCAAAGCTGCAGAGAAGCAAACGAATTGAGGAGCGACGATCTTCAAGAGCGTTCCGAACCATGCTGGAGATACAACGGGTTGAGGCTCACCATAGGACATCAAGAAATGCTGTGCACCAGGTTGTATGTGAGGTCAGTCTCATTAAAAGCCGAACAGTGTGCACACCAACAGAGACTTTTTAGGAACTAAATGGGTCTGTTACTAGTGGACCAAGTTACATGTTACTGTTTGGGGCACTAATCATTGCCAGGCTCCAATACTCAGCAGAAAACCACAACTGGGACTGAGCTTAGGAATATCCGACAATACTATTGTAAGCTTTGTATATCCGCAGGTCGCGAAGGATATGTTTATTATTTGCCAAGTGCACTGAACTGCGGTTATTGCTCTAATATACAGAGCTGAGAGTTCAATTCATCTTATTTGCTGCGGGTTGCTAAATGTTTAATTATCTCATGCATAGTGTGAAATATTGTTAATTCCTGTTACACATAACCTGACCGTTGCAGGCCTTAGTTAGTTGTAGTCATGATACTGTGGCAAATTACTCGTGTCTCGCACGGTTTACTAAACTGCATAACATTGTTCTTCTATAGCTATTAAAAATCACAGAGGTGAGAGGAAAAAAATGTACAAAGACATAACTCACAGAAAAAGAAGCCAAATATGCATCACCTGATACTGCAGGGCAGGCTCAATCACCATGGGGATATGGTTATTGAGCCTGTCCTGCAGTATCAGGTGATGCATATTTAGCTTCTTTTTCTATTGTTAGTTGGTTAAAATAAAAGTTCTCTGTTTCTGTAACTTCCTTGTTCGCCTCGTATCCTGTAAGCTGTGCCGCATACCATCACCCGCGACAAGCCACCTCTATCTAGGAGCCCCATATTGACCTCATTGTCTATCAATAGTAACTACACCATTGGCTAATTCAGTGCAAACGAAAATTACTATCTACAAAAGATTAAATAAAGTGTTCTGAGATTCCGAAAGGTCCAATGAAGGTGATGCATGAAGATTGGGTTGGGGAATCACAATGGATGTAGGCTGGTACATCAATCCAAGTCTTCAGCCTTCTTCACAAAACTTCACTCTGACGGTGACTTACTGATCTAACGACTTTCTAATGGCAAGTCTTTATTGTTTACTGATGCTATTTTGGAGAAGGAAAGATTTGCTAACCATCAGGAGGTAACAAATAAAGAAAATGCTAATGTGCTTCATCCTCACACATCAGAATTGCATGAGAAACAGATGGAACTGAGGAAAATACTAAACAGAACTGAGAATGTTTGCAAGTAGAAATGGCATCGTTGGAAAGAAAAAAATAAGAGATGTGACGGCTTTACTTGGTGTGATGAATGCAGTGAATGGTGGATAATGGTGTGGATGGTCACCAGTTAGGAAATGTCAGCATTAAATTAGTTTGACTATAAATATTTTAGTAGTGTGAATGGCACAGAAACTAATTAGGCCCCAATTAAAAGCAGCCATCGTGCTCAATTGTATGTATTCAGATCATTTGGATCAAACATGATACAAATAGCATGGGCTGCTGATAATTGTGCCCCGTTTAATTTCTCTGCCCCTGGTGCTCCCTTCAGAGTCTTCCCTAAGGCCCCCATTTAGTGTCTATACCAGGTACTTTCTTTAGAATCTTCCCTAGTTGGTCTCTTTAATGCTTATATCAAGTGCTTCTGTTAGTGATTCCTTCAATATCTTCCTGGGTGCGTCTTTCAGTAAGTTCCAGCCCAAGTGCTTCCATCAATGTCTTCCCCAGGTTGCTCTTTTAGTGCTCCTGCCTCAGCAACTTCTTTCGGCATCTATATCAGTTTCTTATTTTGGCATTTTTCTCATGTGTTAGTTCAGTGTCTTCCCATAGTGCTTCCTTCAGTGTCACCTCTAGGTGTTCTCATTAGAGTCTTCTCCAAGTGGCCCATGTAGTGTCTCTGACTTAGGTGCCCCTTCACTGCCTATACTTCAATGTCTTCCCCAGGTGTTCTCTTCAATGTCCATACCAGATACTTCTTTCAGAGTGTTCCCCACGTGTTACATTCAATGTCCATAGCAGATACATCCTTCAGAGTGTTCCTCAGGTGTTCTCTTCAATGTCCATACCAGATACTTCTTTCAGAGTCTTCCCCAGGTGTTACATTCAATGTCCATAGCAGATACTTCTTTCAGAGTCTTCCCCAGGTGGTTTCTTCTGTGTCTATTCTAAATGCCACCACTGTGCCTGTCAAAGGCACCCACAATAGCCACAGTTGATTGCTTACCTTGACTGTCCCAATATCTTCATGCCACCTGATAATGAAAGACCTCCTCTCCCAGGCATTGGCTTGGGACCACCTAAATTCCAGAAGCAGAAAGCTTGTCTGTCAACAGTCTACAGATGGCATTCTATCATAAAACAGTCTATGCCTGTTATTGGGTCCTGTTTTACTGGAGTACTCCTGACTATTGCCGGAAGACCCCAAGGCTACTGGTAGTATTTATGCAATTGCCTTACAATAAATCACGGCACAGCATTAGAAAAAAAGGTGCAATTTATTTTACTGAAAAATCGTACAACAAATGATGAATATACAAGTCATTAATTAAAAAGACATTTCCCCGTACTTGCATAATACATTGCTTCATCTTCCCTCCTACATGGTTATTGTGACAAGTTAAAGAAGGGACTTCTTCAGCTCTTCACCTTCTCATGATCGTGGGATCAAAACTGCAACATACAGCAACTCGTTCCTACCAGACCACCTGGATGGAAAGCCTAATACTGAGAACCCTACAGTACATGACAGCAGACTCTTTCATCTTTGAAACTCCTAAGAGAGGTCCGCCATTTGTCAACATCAACCTTACTGCTGGAAAAACAACTGGTGAAGCAACATTCTGAAATACTTTAATACTGTTTGAAGTTGTAGACAGACGCCACAGATCTGGTCATCTGCTCGTGTTGTCCAGCAGCCCTCATCACTATCTGATTATTTGTCATTAGCTGATGATTAGGCGTTGTTGGTCATACTGGGTCTATTGTACGACTTGTGGCCACTTTAAACTTTTAAAAACTAGTCCTATGCATGAGTTACTGTAGAAACTTGTTTTGACACTGCCAATTCCAATATTAGTTTGCACATTCCTATTGTCCGAACATCTACAAGCACCGAGAGGCAGAAGGATGTGGTTGGGGTCCACTTCTGGATGGTAAATGGATCACAAGTTATGGTTCTTCCACCAAGATATGCTGTGATCAACTGGGTTTAGCCTTGGTTACCTTAGTGTTTGAACCATAGGTTGTGAAGACCAAACAAAGTTTATCTAACCCCAAGACTGAATACCCAAGAGTGTCTGTCACCTCCAGCCAAACCCCATGAGAACTCAATAACTTTAATACAATCTACTGAGTAGAGCCTAATGTCTTATATGACTATCTTAACTAGTTAACCAATTCACCGTATGTTTAAATTGACCAAATAGGCCACCATTCATGGCTAAAAATCCAAGGTGAGATAGCACCAAAAATCCAATTTGACCATGCACATGATTGACCAAATTAGATGAAGTCCAGTTATTTGCAGTAAGTAGTCAGCTTTAGAGGAGCTCCATTGATTTATAACACCACCCTTAAACTGATTGCTGATCTTTTGAGCATATCCATTACCGATCCACCTAATTTTCTAGGACATTGATCATTACTTTCTGGCGTGCCAGAGGATGTAATATTGCCTCATTTGGCTAGTCTTTAGGGTTTTCAATAGCTAAAAAATTAACTTCTCAAAATCTTTAGCAGACATAGGGCAAAGCTGAAGTCGAAATTCCTGGTGGCCATCATGAGCTGGTCAAGGTTGTCTTTGCTCCATCTCATCTGGAGAAAAGATAGCTGCACAAATGACTCATTTATCAAATAATTATCTCTAGTGCATTCGATAATGACTGGTCCTTTACCTCATCAAAGTGACTTGCTGAAAAGGATTATACAATCCCTTCGATGCTTAACGGGATAGATTTGTGAAGGTCTGATGGTGGTGGTGGTGGGGGGATTATTCAGCTCAAAAGGTTTTATCTTTGGTTATTGCCTACAATGCACAGAAGTGTAAATCAGGGAATGTTTAATAGTTGTGACTCATTGAGGACATCTGCAGCACTGACAGGTGACTCGGCAGCATCGTGTCACCGCTGACTGTGTCTCTCTCACTTTTTGGGCATGGGATTAGAACATTAAGTCTTTTCTCAAGTACATGGAATTATAATTAAAGTTTCATTTAGACGAAGATCCTTAAAGGAACAGCCGCATGCGAAAGAAGCTGTAGTAAGTTGTGCGGTTACATCGTAGGTCTATCTTACTATGTTGTTCAGTAATGGGATTACTTAAAGGGCACTGGTCACCGCTCATTTTTAGAGTTTACAGCGTTGTGCATGATTAGATAGACATGGCTCCTTTCTTTCTTCTGTCCATCGGTTGTGTCTGGTATCGCACTCCACTCCATTGAAGTGAAAAGGGCTGAGCAGCAATACCACACGCAACCAATGGACAAAAGTGGCGTTGTTTTTGGAAGAAAGCAGCCATATTTTTCAAGTCTTAGGCAACCCCTGAATACTGATATCAATGCAATGTATCACTTAAGAACTAATGACATCACCAAGGCTGGTTAGAAGCTGCTCTGCCCTAGAAGCAATACCTCTGGAATACAGTGCTGTACGGAGGCACCATAATATGGCCGTACTGGCTCCACGCACGCGGCTCAGCCGTGTTAACGAAGCATTGGTTCTTACACTAATAGTCATAGCCTTGATATTCCCCATACAGCCCAACAGGGATAACCTCGTAAATCCATTCATGCTGGTATCACTATTTTCTACAAAAAAATAAGTTTGCACTTTGTGAATACACATATGAATACTGCTGAATTTCGTATAGCTTACTTGTGTGGTTGTCTGGTTTTTAACAACTCCTCTTCCAGCTCTCTATTATGGCATACGTATCTAATAGAGAGGGTCACCCAACTGGAACCTATTCTATAAACTGCATCGAGGAGCCCATACGCCTTCAATAGCTGTTGGGTGAACGTCACCTGGCTCCCCCATACATTAGAACTCTCACTCCGGCCAGGAGTGCATATGTTTTCCATGGGCATAGTGGAGAAAGCCACTGCCGGACAACTCTGGCAGTAGCCTATCTCCAAGAGGTACAAAAGGCTCTGGCACTGAAATTCAACATGTCCCATCCTTAATTCCCCCAACATCATCTGTTGGGGGGAGAGTCGAGATGCCCCCATGCACATGTTATAGCCATCGGTGGGTTCAGATGACTTTTCCATAATGTGTATGGGGGTCTTAAGGCTAGCCATTCACATTAGATAGCTGTCAACCAAACGCTTATTCAGCCAATGGCTATCTCATCTGATCCTCCAACATAGATACATGTCCATCTGAGCTTGCACGTGTTCTGCATGGGGAGAGAGGAGAAGAAAGCTGCTGCCAGTCTTTTCTGGCAGTGGCTTATCTTCCTCAGTGCAAAGGGATCAGACAGTTGAAATACGACAACATGGCCCATATCGCCGCTGAAATTTGCTTTCGGAGGAGTTGAGAGGCCCTTTACACATTAAAAGGGTTGGCCTGTACCGCCAAAGGCTCGGCCAAGATACATCCAATGTGCATGATCAGTTTAAGAGTTCCGAGCAGGATTTGTGGTTGTAGCAGAGCTGGTAGTGTCATTTGGCACAACTCATTGAACTATGTGTGCTTTTTAATAGGACTGCGGGTCATTTTATTGAGTTTTCTTAGACTAGGTTTCCATACTCCAGTAACAGCATGCATCCAGAAAACCTCGACCCCCAGCCCCGCGGAGCAAATGGACGCAAGATGTTGCTGATAATGCTAGCATGATCATGTGGCCATTGGATACCATGGGTGGCCTAGGTTTCGAACGCATGTGTTTACCGCAGTATGAAAACCCAGTCTTAACCCAAAAGAAAGCATTTAATGACAAATACAGCTCTTCTACATCAGAGAACACTAATTTACTCCGATAACAGCTAATTGTGAGGACCTCAATTAGCAGGATCAACTCAGTGATCAATTATTTTGAGATGGTTGCAAAATGTGAGAAGAAGTTGTCCAAACCAGCCAACGCCTAAAGGCACTTTCACACATACTTGAATTTGCAGTGGAATTTGCCGTCGCGGAATCTGCACCAAAAGTGGAATTGCCAGCAGAATGAAGCCATTTTCTATTCCGCATCAAAATCTACATGTTAGAAATACAGATTTAAGTGCGAAATTTTTTGCATGGAATTCCACTGCAAATTCCGGTACATATGAAAGCACACATAAAGGCATTCTCTAGAATTAGAAAAATAGGCTCTGCACTACTTTTGCCTATGTGGTATTGCAGTTTAGTCTTATTCACTAGAATGGGACGGAGCTGCAGTACCACACACATCCCATGGACAATAGTGATGCTGTTTTTGAAAAAAAATATCTGATACTTTTTCTAACCCTGGCAACTTCTTTTAAGCGATCGCCATTATATGCCTTAGACACTAAATTTAACCCTTCATAGCACTGGCGTGACTATAGGGGATGCAGGCGATGCGATTGCACCCGGGCCCAGGAGCCTTAGGGCCCATAAGACCTCTCTTCTCCATATAGGGAACCCAGTACTATAAAATAAAGCATTACGGTTGGGGGCAATGTTACAGATTTTGCATTGGATCCCAGGAGCTTCAAGTTACGCCCCTGCTTCATAGCCTATCGTATGTTAGTTTCCTATTGCCGATAAAGTAGCGTATAGAGCGATATTACTTACTGACTCCATGTCCCAAGATCACACAACATCAAATGTGACATCCAGACAATGACATTCACTGTTACTAGAGGACTAAACAGCTATTATAACAGTCATTTTAATATTGAGTACTGTGGCCGTCGCAGGACCCGTCTTTACTGCAAACCATGTGAAACTTCAATGTTTCTAAAAACAGAGGGAGAAGCTAAACATGTGTGACGAGAGGGCGACGGCGCTAGAAGAAGAGAGATGAATGGTCCTTTTGAACCCCACAATAGAAGAAAATCCTATAGCTTTACTTATATCCTTTGGTCAATGCATCTCATGCCTCGCATCTCAGAAAAATAGGGGCCATGTGACCCTCAGCAACAAATCAGATTTCAGCTTTTCACTGGATTGGAAAAAATAAAATGTGATTTTTTTTTTTGCTATGGACTTTTTTCCTGAGACCCTTTTGCTATGAGGTCCCTTAATAGGAAGTAAAAAAAATAGGTTAATTTATAAGGAACATTTTCCCTTTAAGAAGTGCTAAATTCTGGACCTGTTGGATGGATACCATTTTTATCAAGGTATTCCTGTTCCCCATATTTAACAGAAGTCTATGACGTATATACAGTTAAAGTGAATGCCCGCCTGTCAAATCCATAGTTTTTTTTCAGTCTAGACAAGCTTTGCAATTCTGGAATGATAAACTTCTTATTATATCTATCTATTATATATTATAGTGTTCTTCTCATACAGAGCTCCAAATCTCTTGGATAGATGAAGAGTTAAATGAAAAGAATTCTGACTGCCAGCAGTCACCATTAGGGGGAGCTTCAGAGCTTACTGCATACAGATTATACAAAGAACTCAATAATAACACAGTATGCAATAAGCTCCCTCTACTGGCAGCTTCAGCAGTGAGAATGTTATCATTTAACTCTCTGTCTAGTGTTTACTAGCACAGACCTAAATACAACATGGTGTTAAAAGGCAGGGATTCACTTTAAAGAATCCTTTTTTTTTATCTGCTGGGTTTACATTAATACATTCTCATCCTCTATACAATATATACTAATGCATACTGGCCAGCTATGACATTTCAGGAGTCACTCATTGGAGATTTCCACCCCTGGGTTAAGGCAGCTGAGAAAACCGGACATTTTTTTTTTCTGTCCTCTGCAGTCATAAAGGTATAAATATGCAAAAAAAGGCAAAAATAACAAAAGGTCCCTGTTTCTTTAAAAAAAAACATGATCAATGAACTTGGTCATCCTATCTACTGTTTCCTTTGATCGATATGGTCAAATCTCTTAAAAGCTTATCCACCTTATTGAACTCCATGACAGTTCTAAGTGGCAATTCCCATCCTGCACTGCAGGGCTATGGAGCCTATGTAATACTTTACTAAGAGCTGTATGGAAACAAAAAAAGCTTTTCGACCACGTCAGCCCATATTCAGGTCTTCAAATGCCAGAAATAATCCTGAGTTCGTATATATTTTTTTATATTGGTTAACGTATAATAGCCTGGGGCCTGAGAAGAGTGGCATCGTTATAAAAGTTGCCTATGGCAATCTGCCATGGTGTAACGCATAGAACAGAAATACTGTACAAAAGTCAAGAAAGAAACACATGGCTTTGCATGTTTAGGCCCAACCCAGATTGGCCTGGACTCATCCTGTGCGGTGAAGCAGAGTCTGATCGTTGTATGTCGGTTCCAGATGGAACGTGTATATTCACCACCTGCTCCTTCACTTTGTAAACTCCTCGATTCTGCTCACAGGATTTATCATTCCGACGAAGCAAAACAAGTGAGTCAGTCCTTGTCGTGATCCATTTCAAAGAGGAACACGGTACGTTCCCGGTTGGAGCTTCTATTCCCAGTTGAGTAGACTTCATTTAGAACATCTGATGCCTCTGCTCTAAAATTCAGCAATTAAAAAAGTGAATCAGTTCATTGAACGATACTAACCCATATGATGCTGGAAGGGAAAGCATAGTACTGATAGTCTACTGGCTGACATCCTCAGGCGAAGGCTACAATGTTTTGATGCTGGTTGAAAAAAGTCAACAAGAGTCTATTGTAAGGTTATCTTTCGGTTTATATGCTTTGGTTCTCGTTTGTGGTCTGACATCTCATTACCTTCTTTAAAGAACTTTGAAGGGCTTATCTCCAGTAAGGTCATAACTCAACATATGAGAAGTTGGACTTGGTAATACTCATCCAATACATCCTTCCACTGAAAGCTAGTCTGGAAAACGTTAGTTATTAGACTAAAGTATTGTCACATTGGTCTTCAGCCCTACGAATCGACAGATGTTACCCTACATCTGAACTGCTTAGGCCCATAAATGATAATAGCTTAAAACGGTCATCGTGAAGCTCTCCAAGAACTTTCTTACGTGGAGTCTAAAGAGTCCAGTTCGAAAACGTCATCGCTGGATGGACTGGTGAAGAAGGAGTGGCCAGGTGGCCGATTGTCATCTGGGCTACTGAGTCCTAGGCTTTTCTCAAAATCCAGCAGCTGACCCATAAAGTTGAAATTGGGAGAGATATTAGTTTTCTTGCGCTTGACAAAATCGTAGGCATCGTTGAGCGACAGGTTGAGCCTCTGCATGAGGTAGGCAACGGTGACAGTGACTGATCGACTGATACCTGCCAGACAGTGCACAAGTACCCCACAGTTGTGGGAAGCTGCCTCATCTGTAAAAAGAGATAGGAACAACCAGTATTAAAAATGGTAGGTAATTGTTGGGTAAATCCACTATGAGAACTTACTCATGTGTTGTGTTCTGTACTGAGATAGAAAAACAGCTATTGTCCTTGTCCCTTTAATCAACTGCTACCTTCATACACTAGAGGTGATTAAGTCACCTACATTATTATTGATAGCCCTTGTAGGACATATAACAAAGCCCACCAAAGAGTTTAGTTCCATCATCTGGAGTGCATTTTGTATTCAGTACAATTGTGTTATTTTTTTGACCTTGGTCGAATAACAAGAAAGCCATAAATTGTTCAGTTTTCAATCTACTAGCGTGTAAAGTATATATGTTCCCAGCCATGACATTGTCTCTTAGGCAATACCATCATAATGCCTTTTTACGAGGAGAGAAGACAACATATGGATGGAAGTGTTGGAGAAGTTGCCACCCGAAAACCATTCATCATAATCAAACAAACAATTTGTGTGTCTTCATCGAGCAACTCTCCTAATAACAGCGCGGATAGAAGGGATGTAAAAATAGCTCGGAGACAAAGGCAATAAGTGGTGGAGAAAATGGGAGGAGGGACATCCATTAAGGTAACCCTATCCGGGAGGGAGCGAGAAGCCAGACAAGGTCAGTCTCAAGGACCTGCACAGACAAACATGTCCTTAAGATGCCCAGAAAGATACAAACCAGAGATCTCTTCAGAGATAATATTTACTACCACGGTTATGGGATCAATGTTTATCATAGGAACACAAGAACGTAAAAGTGAATGCTTCATAAAAGGGGTTCTCTACTTTGGACACTCTTTACAGTACTTGTTAGAAGGGTCCCTTGAGAGTTAGCCAATCACAAAGTGTGCCCCTACTGAGACTCCCAGCACTCAGCTGCAATCTTTGGGCAAACCTGCTGGTAAGTGTTCAATTTCCCCACAGCGCAACCACATGGAAAATTAAGTAGAACATAGTGCCCATTTAAATCAATGTGTTGTCTGTGTAATGCTGGATAGGACAGGTCATCTTGAGCGAGAGGCACTCTTTATAATTTTCCTAGGGGGCTTACTCTTTTTCTGCCGTTGTACAACAGCGCTATATGCTGGCTAAAGCCAGTACTGCATGAGGTGACACATTGGATAGGCTCCGACAGCAGAGAGGCTGGTCATATACAGTAAGAGAACCCCAACGGATGTCTTCCAACATCGGAGCTGTACAGCCTTAAATCATAATGTCTTTAGACGTCACACAGTGGATTGGAAAGGGTTAAAGGCGAAGGATAAGATGATCCAATGTCGGGAGTCATGTATCTTCAATACCCTTCTCTTAAAGCGACCCCCTGATCTCAGGACAAAGTTAGTCCAGGGACCTGGTTGGGAGAGTTATATCACATAGTTTCATATTTTTTTTCCCCATTCAGCTGCCTCTCCTCCTGGTCCAGGGACCCCTTTTTAAGTCTAAGTTGGCAGCAATTCTTAGACACCCTGATGCACACTGACTGGTGGTGCACCAGTGAACTAAGACATTACACAGTGGTCTGATTGGCAAGTGCTGCTCACAAGAGAAGTGCTGACCAATCACAATGCAGCATCCACCGGCCGAATACCAATGCATAGTATTCATCAAGTAGTGAAGGGAGCAATACGGCCATGTTGGATATAGGAAGAGGGGCCCCAGGAACAGGCATTGGAACGCGGAAAACGGCAGCACCAGCTAACGTCCCCCAACTGTCCCCGGACAAATTTTATCCTGGGAATAGAAAGTCACTTTGATGTATTCCTTAATTTTGGGATTGAAAACCAAATTACTTCATCCAATTCTACGAAATGTCTTGAGATATCTAACGTAAAACCATAATACCGTAGTAAAGTGACAAATATGTTCAACCTGAGTACCTTTAGCCTTGTGCACAAATGTACTGATCAGACTTTGGAGAATCTATTACAAGGTTCTAGTCAAACAAACATCATACTCACCAATAAACTCAATGGCTTCTGGAAAAAACTGAGATAAGTTTTGACTCCAGTGGTCAGATATGGGTATCTGCTTGTAATGGAAGTCTCCATCCTTCTCAAAAATGTTGGGTAGATTTGGGGTGACATTCAAGATATAGCGAATACCAAGTTTGGCTAAAGTGTCCATGTTGCCAGAATCTCTAGCACTACCCAGGTACAAATGTGGTAAAATTTGCACAGGAAAGGATGGGGGCTGGTTGCGTGGACTCATGCCTTCAGAGTCTATCCCACTCAGTGGCTCTCGGTCAAGGTCAGACTCAGCGTCGGAGCAGTCAGAAGCAATGCACAGGCCTCCTAGTCCCAGCACTGGTGTTGGCGGCAGAGGCGAGCTACTGGCACAACTGGTAGAGTCTAGGTTGGTTTCACAATGGTGAGGAAATTCAGCTTGAAACTTACTGAAGCCACCTGCGAAGGGAGAAGTATAGGTAAATCATTCAACGAAGGGATAGCAAAGTTTTACAGAGAATAAACATAGTAACGTAATATGTAAGGCTGAAAAAAGACATATGTCCATCCAGTTTAGCCTATTACCACCCAATGTTGATCCAGAGGAAGGAAAAAAAAACAATAAGGTAGAAGCCAATTTTCCTCATTTAGGGAAAAAAAAATCCTTCCTCACTCCAATCAAGCAATCGGAATAATCCCCAAATCAACAACCCTTGAAGTTATTAATTACTATAACATATACTATTGTATTGCTCAAGAAAGACGTCCAGATCCGTCTTAAACCCCTTAACGAATTCGCCATCACTACGCCCTTAGGGTGCATTCACACGAACGTATATCGGCTCGGTTTTCACGCCGAGCCGATATACGTCCTCCTCGTGTGCAGGGGGGGGGGAGGATGGAAGAGCCTAGGAGCAGGAACTGAGCTCCCGCCCCCTCTCTGCCTCCTCTCCGCCCCTCTGCACTATTTGCAATGGGGAGAGGCGGGACAGGGGTGGGGCTAATATGCAGACCTTAGCCCCGCCCCCGTCCCGCCTCCTCTCATTGCAAATAGTGCAGAGGGGCGGAGAGGAGGCAGAGAGGGGGCGGGAGCCTCAGTTCCTGCCCCTGGCTCTTCCATCCTCCCCCCCCTGCACACGAGGAGGACGTATATCGGCTCAGCGTGAAAACCAAGCCGATATACGTTCGTGTGAACGCACCCTTAGGCAGAGAGTTCCACTGTCTCACTGCTCTTATAGTAAAGAACCCCCTTCTATGTCGGTGTAGAAAGCTTCTTTCCTTAGACGTAGAGGGTGTCCCCTTGTTACAGTCTTGGGTATAAATAGATGATGGGAGAGATCTCTATATTGTCCCCTTACATATTTATACTCATAAATAGTTATTAGGTCGCCCCTCAGCTGTTTTTTTCTAAACTAAATAATCCGAATTTTGATAACCTTTCTGGGTATTGTAGTCCACCCATTCCATTAATTCCAATAATGGGAGACAAAGACTACTCCGTCTGTAATAACTTCAAACCTACTAAATGGTATCTTAAAAGGGTTTTCTAGGACATGGATATTGATGACCTATGTAGAGGATAGAGAGGCCATGGTCCTCAAATAAGGCCTACGTTGGACATTTAGCAATGGCAGCATCTGGTATAGCAACTCAATCCCATTCACTTCAAATGAAAAGAAGTTAATATTGTCACTGCCCTCTTCAAACAGCTGATGTGTATGGGTCCCAAGCGCTGAACCCCCAACAATTGGATATTGATTACCTATCTTGAGGATAGGCCATCAATATTTTAGCCCCAGAAAACCACTTCACCCTCCTCTGACCGTATCTGGAGCCTTCTGTTCAGATATTTGTGTCATAGTGTAATAAGGTGACTATTGCCTTAATTTGTGCCTAACACATGCCACAAAACAATGCAAGTGTTTGTACAGTTAGTAGCATGCAATAAACACATGGTAGTGTCATAGTATGAACACATAATAGTGCCATATAATCGTCAAATACACTATCAAAAGTAATTAGACGTCTGAGCAAGAATCAAAAATAGTATTTACTAACATATGTTAATACTTAGTGGGGCCTCCTTTGGTCCTAATGATATTGGGTACTCTCCAAGGCATACTTTCTATTATACTAACGCCTGACACACTTCAGCAAGCATTTCCCTCCATTCATCCTGCAAATGTCTGGCAAGTTTTCTCAAAGCAGATACATCAGCCCATTTACAATGGTGCAAGGAGTGTCGTCACTGGATTGTGGAGCAATGGAAGAACGTTCTATGAAGTGATGAATCATGCTAATTCATCTTCAGATCAGAATGACATAGCTGAGTGTGAAGGAGCCCGGGCAACGCCTTTTATGTGAGTGTGTTGTGCCAACAGTTAAGTTCAGTGGAGGGTCCGTTATGGTCTGGGTTGGTTTGGGGTGGCATGGACTCGGTCTATTGGTGACAAACACCATTAACACAGAGGTATACCCTGACATTCCAGACAATAGTGTGTTACAGACAATGTGACAATACTCTGAGAATGGTCGGCCATACTTCCAATAAGACAACACGCCTTGTCACAAATCCAATGATGTTTTACATTAGTATGAAGTTATGGATGTTCTACGTTAGACTGGCTGTACAGAGTCCTGACCTGAACCCACTGAACATCTTTGGGACGAACTGGAATGTTGAGTCAGGAAATATGAAGAATGTCTATCTTCTTGCAGAAAGCTCATCAGATGTTTGCAGGATGAATAGAGGGAAATACCAGCTGAAGTGTATCAGATATTAATAGAAAGTATGCCACAGAGAGTATCTGATGCCATTAGGGCCAAAGGAGAGCCCACTAAGTATTACCATATGGAAATTAATACTGCTTTTGATTCTTCTTCAGGTGTCCAATTACTTTGATAGGATAGTGTAAAAATGCTGTATAATGCCCACGTAATACCGTCATACTGCACCTAAATAGTAACAACACACAGTGCCAAATGCTAATACCATTAGGTGTCTACATAATTAGAGGCAATCAGTGAGTCGGTGATCTCCAACCTGTTTGTTACTGTGCTGTGATATTGTAACTTGAGGCGATTGTGATACCTTGTGACGAATGTAGCTTTGTGCCAAGTAGCAATCTCATCTCTGCTGAATCTGAACATCTTGCCTATGAGGTATTTCTATAGGAATCTATATGTGCACCTCCCTCCTTGACTCATGGAGCAGATGGTAACAAAGACTAAGTAAGCAAATTAGAGCAATTTCAGCCACTATATAGCATATTTAGGGTAAACAATATACCTGTTGTTAGGCAAGGGTAGAATTACAGACTAGTGGTAATAAGGAAAGGGTGGGGGGCTGTCCATGTTTACAGTCACATTATAAACTTCCAGAATCTGTTTCGGGGTTAATTGGATACATTTTTCATATGGGATCCATTGCTAGAACACATGTCCATAGTCTATAATTAGTTCTAATTGCTTATATTACTGTTTTTCCCATCCGTCTCAGCTCCCCAGACTGGACTGTTTCCTGGTAACTGGAAGGAGCGCTTACCATTTTCAATACAACATCACACACTGAGCATGAATGGGCTGTAATTGGAATGTCTGAAATTGTTTAATTTAATATGTATCTTGCAGCTTATTATATAAAACGGCAGAAATTTTTTTTTAAAAAACACATAAAGCTGCGTATCAGCAATACAACAGCAGTGTTAAAGCAGCTGGCCCTTTAAACTGAAGCCGACACGACGATCGGCTGGTCATTGCTAGTGATCAGCTCTTATTATGGGAAGCTATAGCGGCCACTACAGGTGGAATATAGCATTACATCCAAATAAATGACCAAGGACATTAGTACATCATACCTCCCAACTTTTTGGATGATTGAAGAGGGACACTTATGGTACATTGTGTGACAGATCCGTTTTTTCCATCCATATTGATACACTTGAATGCTTTTTAATTTAAATATTAGCACAAAAGTCATCGGAATATAGAAAAATTGTTAAGATCCAAATTGCACCATATGATGGAATAATATGCAGATCGGGGGCTCAGATACAGTTAGGATCCATACAGACACAGCACTGTGCAAAAGTCTTAGGCAGGTGTGGAAAAAATTCTTTCACCATTCGAAGTGTTAATAGTTTATTTTGTCCATTTACAAAATGCAAAGTGAATGAACAAAAGAGAAATGTGAATCACATCAATATTTGGTGTGAACGCCCTTTGTCTTCCAAACACCATCAGTTCTTTCAGGTACATTTGCAGGGATTTTGTAGGATTGTACTCAGGAGCATGATTAGCCAATTATACCAAACAGGTAATAATGATCATCATTTTAATATGTAGGCTGAAATATAGTAATTAACAGAAACAGCTGTGTAGGAGGCTTAAAGCTAGGTGAGGAACAGCCAAACTCTGCAACAAAGGTGAGATTGTGGAAGACAGTCACATGTTACACACTATGGAAAAGACTGAGCACAAGATACAAGGTAGTTATACTGCATTTGTAAGGTCTCTTCCAGGCAAAGATTTCAAAGAAGACTGGGGTTTCGAGATGTTCTGTTTAAGCTCTTTTGAATAAGCACAATTAACTTGTTTTAGGTTTGCCCCATCCTTCCTTATGGGTGCTGTGAATCCTGGAGTTATCCTTCTCAACAGACACTGTAACATTAGCCTTATTTCATCATAGGATGATGTGAGGAGATTAGCTTGGGATCACCTCATATCTCTTTCACCAAACACAAAATCAGCAGCCAGGAGTAGTTTTTAAACTGACACTTGGCCAGCTTTATTAGAGCCGTTGCAAAATAAAATCAAGTATTGCAGGCACAAAATAAAGTAACCTTGCCTGCCTGGCATTAACTAACACACAGTAGAACCCTCTCTACCAGCTGGAGAGCTTCTCTCTGCCAGCTTACAAAAGAAACAGGCTTTAGTATCCGTACTCACAGTTCAAGTGCAAGACTCACACAGACCAGCTTTCTGTGTTCCCAGTTAGAGCCACTACTGGTCTCTTAGCTGCTCCTTACATTTTCACCTACTGGTTTACTTGTGGTTTACATGTTGGAGACGCTGAGCAGCATCATATTTTTGTAGCCTCAGGAGAGGCAAAAATAAGAGGCTCCGCCACCTTACCAAATAACCTGGTGCCAGTGACAATATATATACGCTCCACATAACACAACATTACACTTTACCCTAAACATTTCAACTCAGTACTTAAAGGGGTTCAGTCATTAGAAAAAAAATTCAATACTTACCTATTCCTTCCCAGGCAGTCTTCTTATCTTCTCCTTGCTGATCTTCTCCTGGTTCCTCCAGTCCTTCGGGTCATGTCACCTCCAGCTGGCCGGATCCTCTTCTTCCTGTGACGTTATGCACATTGCCGGCATTCTGTCTAGCAGGAAAAGCCAAATCTCAAGCCGAGCTATTGCTGAGACTGAGCGTGCGCACTGTCTCGCGGCAATAGTATATGAACACTCACAGTGAAACAGCGTGCATGCGCAGTCTCGGCAATAGCCCGACATAGGATTCGGCATTCCCTGCTAGGCAGTGAGCACTACGTCACTAGTGGCCAGGTACACTGACCTGCAGGAAGCAGACTGTCAAGAATGTACACTACATAACAGGAAGAAGAGGATCCAGGCTGCTGGAGGTGACCCGGGGAATGGAGGAGCCAGAAGAAGATCGGCGAGGAGACTCTCTGGGTGGGAATAGGTAAGTATAGGTTTTTTTTGCTAATGACTGAGCCCCTTTAAAGACTGAGTAGTAATGTTTATGGTAAAGTGTAAAGTGATGTTATGTGCAGCGTATATATTTTGTCTGTACCAGATATATATTTATGATGAGTTGTCTTGGCGCAGTGAGGCACATGGCATAAAGCAACATAACGTGGAGTGAAACCGCTAGTACAATGATGATAATGTATGATGTGAGACGACCTCCGGAAAAGGAAATGTTATCTATGCTTTACGTGTAAGGGTCGACGCTGCTCCTATGCGGCATTTGAGGTCGGGACCCATGGCCAGTATGATGAAGTAATTAGCGACTACGCTGCACAAGGCCTCCTGCACACCGCAGAGCCGGATTCCGCATGCGGAAACCCACAGTGGAAACCCGCGGTGTCGTCATTTATACGCGGTACAGATTTTTTTTTCAAAATCTTTTTTCCCGCACCGTCAATAGGCGACAGCGCAAAATCTGCGACCTATCCGCAATGTTCATTGCGGCCGGGACGCGGATCGGGCAGCTTCCTTTGACTTCAATGGAAGCCGTCTGTGCGGTATCCGCACGAAAATGGAGCATGCTGCGGTTTTTCCTCTGCAAGTGGAAATCGCAATTGACTTCTGCCTGTATGGAGGAAGCAGCGGATCTCCATAGGAAGTAACGGGCTGTATTTGCTGCGGATTCACGGTGCGGACTCCGACTACGGATTCCGAAGTAAATATCCGCCTGTGGGCATGAGACTTATGAGAGATAGAAGATGCTAATAGTTTTATGAGGAAGTGTTGAAAACACCACATGCCTTACTGCTGCCAGGAGTAACTAAAGAGTAATAAGGTGAGATGTATAGGTTGGCAAGATAAGCAAGTACAGTTGGAGTTGCTGGAGATATTATATTGAGTACTGTCACTTTAAGAAGGAATGAATGCCACCAGTTTATTATTTATCGTTTATAGTACAAAAACATTCCTGCCTCCGTTTGTCATCGCCGCGCCATCATGAACCTGCGCCGCACCACCACCACCGGCGCGACACGCAGACCATGATTAATAACAGGCTGATGTTACCCATCCTGCGCGATGATGACAGCGGGGTCACTGTTCATCGTCCCCTGTACTTACCCTTCCTGGTAACTAGAGGACTCCACGCAATAACTGACGGCACATCTTCACCTAGAGAACCCGCGCAACAAGTGGGCTATTGACCGATGACTTTAAGATGTGCTATAAATAGTGGTGGTCTCCTCCGAACGTCTGGCTATTGGCAGGCGCGCTCTATAAATGCCTTGAGGTTGCTTTATACTGCAATTATCTTATGTGGATGTCACTTACTTGACAGGAAAAGTGAAGGACGTAATTCACGGTAAGAGCTTTGCATTTTGAATACTAAATAGTAAAATCTCCGGAAGTTCAATCAAAGTTTCAACTGTATAAATTGGCGTAGAAATGCTCCCACTTCTTATAGAGCTGAAAGTTCAGCCTGTTATTATGCAATGTTGATCCAGAGGAAGGCAAAAAACCTCCTAGGGATACAGTAGAAGCCAGAAATCTACAAAAAAAAAGAAGAAAAAAAACTTTCCCTACTTCAAATGTTGAAAAGTTGAAACAAGCTGCAGAAAAAGTTACAAAGTAATACAAGTCCTTTGCTACATCTGTACTCACATCGCTCCCTGTGTAGTGGGAGGTGGGGGTGACCCTGATTATGGTCCTGCCATATTATTATGACATTGTTATAAAGAAATGTTTTATTGTATGTTTATTAAAAGGTGTTCTGTCTCTTTAAAAATAGTCTGTAGCGCCATTTCCATATTCTGAAAAGAGCCAAGCCATAGGAGCGAAGACTGATTTGCACCACAGTTATTTTATACAGGTGGAATTTGGACCTACGTTTTGTAGTGTGAGGCTAACTTCCCATGAAGTCCCATAAATCCCGCCCCTACATTGCGCTCCCCACCATGTGGATTCCCCGTAGATGGAAGGTGTTTTCACCACCGTGGCACCTGCCATGCTGGAAAACATCGCTCAAGTGTATGACCCCATTCAAAAGAATGGGGCCCATATTTGTGCGACATTTGTGTGTTTCGCAACGCACAAATCTTGCACGATTTTGATGACCATGTGAAGGCGGCCTAAAGGTGCTAGAGTCATTGTTGGCTCGTTCACTAATTGCTCAGTTTAAATAATTATCGTTCAGTCCTTCTCACTTATAGGGCTCCTTCACATGAGCGCATGCGTTTTTACGTTTGCTCGTGCGCGACATTAATTCACATGAATGGATGATTTTCTGTGATCAGGTCCCAAGCTTAATTAGCTTTTTCTCATCCATTCACATGGGAATGCAATGCCTCAGATGGTTGCGATTTCCGTCCGGTGTGAAAATGCGGTTAAATAGCCACATAAAACTGCTCATGTAAGTAAAGCCATACATAGAATCATAGAATGGTAGAGTTGGAAGGGACCTCCGGGGTCATCGGGTCCAACCCCCTGCTCAGTGCAGGATCACTAAATCATCCCAGACAGATGTCTGTCCAGCCTTTGTTTGAACACTTCCATTGAAGGAGAACTCACCACCTCCGGTGGTAACCTGTTCCACTCATTGATCACCCTCATCATACAGTGAGTTAGCAACTGAATGATTTCTTGTTTGAACAAGCCAACCATGTATCTGCTGTATAAACAGGCCACCCAGGCCAACGGATGGATTCTAGCATTGTTCGCTCTTTCAGATGATAATCCTTTGGTTTAAACAGACCCTAAGGGCTCCTTTAGACGAGCGCATGTATCTTTGCGTGCGCCTAAGCGCAATGCATTCGCACCGTGAACAAGGCGCTTTTGCGGGTGTATCAACGCATTGTACTGTACTTGTACTTTTTGAGGTCGCAAACCATGTTCACAAAAGGGGCACTGGACACCTCCTGCCATGATTTAAAAAACAATTAAGCCTAATGAGGTCCAGATGTGTTCTTTTTCCTACGGTTTTCACATCTCGTTGCGTATTGTGTGTGCGCACTTTGGGCCATCTCCAGTACCAGTCCACCTACAGAAACCTCCGCTCGGGTGACCGATCCAATGAATCTGTGACCCCCGGTTCTTCACATGTTCCCAGCTCTCAATCTGATTTACCCATATCACTTGCATACATATAGACATACATCTGCCCAGTGAGAGGAAAAAGGAGAGGGGCAGAGCACCTCCAGGACGTAGTATTAGGAGTGAGTTATGGTAGACGTGTATATAACACCATACAGGTTTATATCAGGAGATTCAATAACAGCGAGGGTGGCCTAGAGGACGCTGTATCGCGGAGGGATGTGAGCATCATATAGATAGTAACATATATGGTAACAAAGTATGTAAGGACGAAAAAAAACATGCCCATCCAGTTCATCCTATGACCACCCAATGTTGATCCAGAGGAAGGCAAAAAGACCCAATGAGGTAGAAGCTAATTTTCCCCATTTATGGGGGAAAATTCCTTCCTGGCTCCAATTTGGCAATTGGAATAAACCCTAGATCACCAATATATGTCTCTAGATGCTATACAGGATCACAGTGACTTCCAAGATGACTTCCAAACCAAGTGGAAGACAACTGAGCCTTCCGCCAAGCTAGAGTTGTGTATGAAGAAGGGGCGTCACACCACAAAACACGTCATAATCACTGGCACATATAAATAAAGCAAAGTCAAGCCTTTACGCCTTGACTTGCATCATTCTACATTCATGTAAGGTCGTGCCACAACCCAACCTCTTGTTTCTGTGATTCCATATAGCAATTTCTTTAGGTGACCAATCAACCTATGGCTGGTTTCACGCAATGGACTTCTGTGGGTCTAGAAGACCAAATGTAGATCACCATTGAACTCTACAGTGATCTTCGCTCTGTTCAGTAACAGAGTGAGAGTTGGGTTAGGGTTGTTTCAGCAGTATTAAACAAGCCCAAGCATATATTTTGTTATAGCATGGTATTACTGAAGCTATGTGGACTTTGCAACGTGAGAAGAAGCAGACTAAGGGTGGCCCTACATGGGACAAATATGGTCCGAATAGTCGATTGATAGAACGAATGTAAGAGATTGTTGTTCCGTGTAAATATGGACTCCAATTTCTCTTTACTCTGTTATCTGACTACTGTAGGATGTAGTGGGTCGCGGATTGACTGAGTAGTTATGGAGAGTTATGGGTGAATTCATTATGATGTTGGTTCCAAAATATGTCCTCCTTACCTTGTAAGTAGTAGGCTTGACAGCCTTCCTTCCTAAGCTTATGGAGTAAGGTCACCAGAACCGGTTCCTGTTCCTCCGATTGGACACCCATTCGTCCTGGAAGGCTGGCAGTGCACTCATCATATAAAAGGGCCACTTCCCTTACAGCAGGAGGGGATCCAGGAAGGAGGGAATGGGCAGAGAGGTTGCCTTTGCGTAGTCGCCGTAACATCAGTCCAGGAAGAGCTACATGTAAGGCTTTTTCCACATGTGAGGAGTCGTAGAGCTCTCTGCTGCGACAGTCCAGGATACGAACATTTTGAGCAGGAGAGTCCAGCTCATCCCGCAGCCACGTTGTGGATTTATACAGGGACTCCATCTGTTCCACTCACATGGGAACGACCATGGGAATGAAATGGAGAGGATGGTCTATACACTTGGACTGGAATGAAACAGTTTGAGGATTCTTGCACAAACTATGGTCGTTGCCAATAATCCTATGGTCTTTCTTAAGTATTTCAGGGCATTTCCTAGAAAATAAGATGATGAGAAGACAGTTAAAACGAATACAGCATCATGAGGAAAACAAGTCATTATAGGCAATTAAATGCATTGTCTGCTATGAAAACCCAATTTCAATGATTATATATTATACAGTTTAGCCCCCTCATCCATTAGCTGCAGCAGAGAAGACGTTTTTGACCTGAACTGAGGATTTGGATGAATGAAGCTTTGCTTCTTGAGGAGACATCTCCCTAATACAATGTGAAGAACTCCTCCTATATCGTTTATAAAATCATATTTCCACCACAAACGAATGATGTCTCGTGCCCTTTGTAGAGTTTTTGGAAAATGAAAGATTTTATGACACAATCCTCTGTTTCTCTGACGGGCCGGTCCAATTCTGACTTTACCCCATCTTTGATCCTTACTAATATTAGTGTTTATGAGGTGTAGAAGCGTATATGATTCTCTAAAGATCCACTGATTTCTTTACGCCTTACTAGAGCTCATCTATCAGTCTTTGGAAATTGGTATCACAATACAATACCTTAATGTTAAAATACCCTTTCCAATCATACATCAGCTTAGGGTTGTGACCAGGAAAGATAAGGGCTAAAATAAGACATTCACATAGTGGGCTACAAGAGGTCAAATATTCCCGAGAAGCAATTAGGGAGTTGGACCAGGGCATTTCAGAACTTTTTGGTGGATTAAGAAATTGTGTGGCGATTGTGTGGCTTTCAGCTCCAGGATATCTACAAAGGCCTGTGAATGGTGGGGTTGGATCCATTTGATAAAATGTGTGGCAGTGACTGGAGAAGGGTGAGAGCAAAGGGGGACTAAATAAGTACAAAGGTGGCCTGGTAAGTTACTCAGCTGGTTGGTTCTCCTATCCCAGCATTGCATATTAAAGCAATGTTGTGTAAAGTACAGATCAGGACCATTCACCTACATTGAGTTGAGTTCATGGGGCGCACAATGGGTGGACCACAGGTTGATACAGCAGGACCACCCGTTAGTGGATAGACATGTGCTGGCATGGCAGACATCTGTTGGTTGACCTGGGCTAGTCATGTGAGTTGGTCAGGAGGACTGGCATTTTTCCCAGGGGGTCAGCTAGGTACACGTGGTGCTCAGCTGGCCTGCGGAGGTTGTACACCCTTCATTAAAGAACAACTCAATAAAATAAACAGTAGTTTACAGTAGTAATTACACATTATGGAGTTTTGTTTGTTGTTATGTTCCACTGCTTTGCAGATGGGATTCCAGTATGTAGCTGACAACTCTGGGTGGCCCATCTCCCATGTAGACTGGCAATATCATTCTGTATTCTGGTATATTGACGATGTGCCCAGTACCTCAGGGAGGAAGATGGCTGCCAGTTCTCAGAACTTGCATTGGGTAAGTATATATTTATGTTTCTTAATAAAGCTGCTTTTGTGACTGCGTGTGGTGTCTGGCAGGAGGCTTTTTGTGGTAGTGGCCATGTTCATCAAAGGTAGACACAACCCAAGTTTGCTCATAAACCTATAAACTTTGCAGATGGATAAAATCAAACAGTGTATAGGATATTTTTGGGGACTTTTCTGCAAACATGATTTATTAGCGTGGCTACGGGGCTGGTGTGGCATATGCCCTGTGTCCATGGTGCCCGGAGAGGTGCTGACATGTTGCTTTGTCTTTTGCGAAGGTATTAAGGTACGGGGCAAGTGTAGCAAGATTAATTTTTGCATTGAGCAAAATAAAGTCTTGCTACGCCTCTACACAACTATAGGTATGATAAGGAGATATCCTAAAGCAGGAACTCATGAACCTATGGGTGCCACCAAAGAGGAATATAGCAGCATTTTGGGGTCTTGTTTCAGTACCATGGTATTCCTTCAATTACAGAAGGTGGTAAAAGTGACATTTAGCAGGTGGTAAAGCAGGTGCTATAAGTGACCCTTAGCAAATTTCCCGTTGGAAAGCAATGGGCCTCAACACGATGCTCTCAAACTTTCAAAATATGATTGTTCCCAGCAAGAGAAACCAAGTAACCTTGTAGATATGATACCTTTTAATGGCTGACAAAAATACATGATGTTATTGCTAGCTTTTGAACCTCTCAGGGTCCTTCGTTATGCCTGAGGAAGGACCCTGAGAGGTTCGAAAGCTAGCAATAACCTCATGTATTTTTGTTAGCCATTAAAAGGTATCATATCTACAAGATTACTTGGTTTCTCTTGCTGTGAACAATCACACTTTGCTCTACTGGCTAACACCGTACCAAACTTTTTTCATTATACTCAAACTTCCATACATGGTCCTGACAAATCCCAGTAAAGTCATTTAATTTATCTATAACCATATGAGCGAAAAGTCATCACCAAAATGTGAACATCCCCTTTAAGCAAGCAACCTTTAAACTTTGCTAGGTTTTACATTTTGCTTCCTGCACAACACTTTATGTATTAAGAGAAGAGCATTGACAGCGAGAAGAGTTCTTTCTCTCTGATGAGCCAATTCAAAAATGCTGAAGAAATTGATCTCATTACAGTGGCGGTACTTGTCCGCAGCATTAATGAATAGCATATTATACCATTATAATGAATGCTATAATTAACATCTCTAGAGTAAAATGTATGCATGTTGTCCGTAATCCAGTGTGACACATCTGCTGTATGGAGCAGTTCACAGATAATTAAGTGAACCATGGACCTCAATGTACGGAAGCTGCAGTAGATAATGAGGCTTGTACTCCTACTAAATGCATTACAAATTATTACTGGGTCTAAATGAACTAAAATGTAACTTATAATGGAGATTACATAAAGCGCATTATAGTGAGTCAGATCATTTTATATTCGGGTAACAAAAGGATCATAAAAATCTTTCCGAATGAATCACACGGTTGGAGTTGAGCAACTAGGACACCGCCGATGTCAAGAAGCAGAACTCTCAAAGGTTTCTTTTCAGCAGATGTGAAACCACCCTATTATACCAGCTGTACATACATAATTACAAACAGGAGTTACCCAGGTTATACCAGCATGGTCCATATCACTATATACAGGATGTATAACTGTTGTACCAGCTCTAGCTTGGATACAAGATATGAAACGCATGGGCATGGTACCCTGTTGTACCGCCTCTAGCTTGGATGCAAGATGTGATACAGGCGGCATGGAGGCTCTAGTACCCTGTTGTTCACCTCTAGCTTGGCTACAAGATGTGATATGGGCAGGCATGGAGGCTCTACTACCCTGTTGTACCGCCTCTAGCTTGGATACAAGATATGATATGGGCAGGCAAGGAGGCTCTAGTATCCTGTTGTACCACCTCTAGCTTGGATAAAAGATGTGACATGGGCAGGCATGGAGGCTCTAGCACCCTGTTGCACAACCTCTAGCTTGGATACAAGATGTGATACAGGTGGGCATGGAGGCATACAGGTTCTGTATGATATCCTGTGGCATATCGCTCTACATTTGCTGTAACTGAGCCTCTAGATCATGCAAACTCTTGGCTGTTGAAGTTGGTGTCCCAGATGGTCCCATAGATGTTCTGTTGGTGATAAAACTGGTGACCAGGCAACCACAGAAGTGTGACAATGTTGTGGGGACATTCCTGTGACCCCCTTGTGTGTGGCGGAGCATTATCCTACTGAAAGCCGCCATGAGAGGAACATATATCGCTGAGCTGTCATTGTCCTTCGTACCACTACTAGGGGTGACCAACTGTCGTATGTGATGGCCTCTCAGACCATCACACTAGCAGGGAGCAGCAAAGACAGGATTGAGGCACTTACCCCCAGGGCTCCAGACACGAACATGACCGTCATCAGCGCCCAAACTCAACCTGGATCCATCGCTGAAGACAACCCGGTTCCACTCTGTAGCAGTCCAGCTTCATTGCTCACGATGCCACTGCAAATGGAGGCAATGGTAGCTGGGTGCCACAGGCAAGACATGTAATGGGCACCTTAAGACCAAATGTCCTTCAGCCTAGTGCTTGGTACTTGTTCCGACAGACACAGGGGAGTAACAATAGTGCCACCTGTCTCTGGAGGGTGAGCAACAAAACGATTTTCGTGCTAGTCGTATGATCAGACATTCCTCTCTAATGGTGGTCTGCTGAGGGCCTCCTGAGCCCGGTCACCTTGTGTGCCCTCACACATCCACTGGTCCTAATACCTCCTAACAGTCTGATCAGAACGGCCCCGATGGGGAACAATTCGCCGATACGAGCATCCAGCTTCTTGCATGCCAAACTCTGGTAATTGGGTGAAATCTCTTCTCTGTATCGTAGAGGCGTCTAGTGGTCAACAAGCTCTACACAAGCAGAAGAAGAGGTCACTACACACAAGGAGCCTCCGAGAGCCTCTTATAGGCCAAGAGGGGAACCACTTTTAGAGCCTCAAGTGGCAAGACCGTTCATCTAATCACCACAACTCTAATCATTTGCATATCTGCCTGAGATGGAACTGCATGCCGAGTTTTGCCGCAAAACGACAACTTCTTCTGGGGGACGGATTGTTTTTAACAAAAAGAGTATCATGCATGCATCCCATTAATTAGAATATGATCCATCAATGATCACTGAGATTCAGATGGTGGCCTTCCCAACCCAATCACCAAGCAGCACCTTGCATCTTTCCATGTCCGATGTCAGATTGAGTGGAAGAGTAACTCCTCAATAACCCCTTTAAACAGCATTTAGCTATATGCTCTAATATTAGGTACGTGAAAACCAATATGGAGCTAAACTCTATTTTCCCAATACCCTCTGGTCCTACCTGGTGTCACATCTATGTGGTTGACCTAGTCACAACATAGCGTTCTGCTTGGCTAGGGGTATGTTCATACGTAAGAGATTTGCTGCAGATTTTGTCACAGATTTTGGTACAGATCTGCAGCAGAATTGACCCTTTCAATTGAATTCAAATTGTAGGGGTGATCTGTACCAGAATCCGCAACAAATCAGCTACGTGTGAATGCACCCTAAGAGTAACTATGCTGCTAGATAAGGGAGATGGAACAATACCTCTTGAGCGCCACATACTAGAAGGCAGCATTCCTGCAAGTCAATGTTGGACTCTTTATACAAGCCTTGTAACAATGACTGGAAATTGAAAGCCAGAATCTATACACAGACAGCTGTTTCAGGACCTTTGCCCCTCATCAGTGTTTAGTAAGTTTCGGCAAGCGAGATGCCTGTGGGTAAGGAACTCTATCTTTTATCCTTAGGGAGA
The DNA here is from genome assembly GCF_035609145.1 of Eleutherodactylus coqui. Classification (NCBI taxonomy): domain Eukaryota; kingdom Metazoa; phylum Chordata; class Amphibia; order Anura; family Eleutherodactylidae; genus Eleutherodactylus; species Eleutherodactylus coqui. Next base: position 26,356,815 of record NC_089846.1, on the reverse strand, counting down.
GCACTTAGAAGGTGAGTGAGTGAGGGGATTTATAAGGTCATTCATGCTCCTCTGGGTAATATGCAAATAAGGGAGGGAATAATACCTCAGTAGTGCTGCCTATTGGAAGGTGCTGCTAAATGCACATATGGTTGTGGTATCAAATGGACAATACATTACATCTATGGACAGTGACAGGATTCTGGTGAAGGCTATATGGGAAGGTATATTTTTTACCCATATATTTGCGATAAATAATTGTAATCTCAGAAATCAGAAAGCAGTTATCTGGGGACAATTTTTTTTATAGCCTTTACTCACCTCACCCGATCCCCTGCCACTCCTGTTCATGGTTCCCTGCTGGTCTCCACTTCCAGCTGCAGCAACGACAACAATTTGATAACGGGACATGTGATTGCTGCATCTAATTACTGGTCATAGTGAGTTAGTGACCGACTGGTTTCAGTGATGTCATTGCTGGCCCTCTACAACCGGAAGTGGAACTGGCAAAATGGGAGTGCTTTGGAATCGGGTGGGGCGAGTACGGCTTCTTATTTTTTTTTTGCAGCTTTAGAGATTTTCAAAGAAGCCATCAGAAAATTCTATTTTCTTATCTCATCCCTGACCTCCAACAATTAACCATACGGAGGAGCAGAAATAAAGAATATCTCAAGTTCTGGAGGACAAGGCACATCTGTGATTTAAATGGACAGCACTTTGATTTTAATCATAGTAATGTAATACTTCAGTTCTCCTGCGGTGGTGCTGCAGGGAAACTGAACACTTTCTGCCAAGTTCCTTCTTTCATTGATTATATAGCCAGTTGATTGTGTTTCCAGCACCAGGACAATCTGTAGCCAGATTATTTTTAGGGAAATCTTCCAACAAGAATAGAACCATTTTAATACTGCCCTTAAGCATCAAGAAAATGAACAATGTGTGTACTTTATGAAAGTGTATTGAGTTACTATAGAAAAAAACTGTACAAACAAATTTATTATCGTCAGTCAACAGATTTAACAGGTGTCTAATAAATCACATCCAAAAAACAAAAGGGCAGCAAAGCCTCATAAACCACACTGCTGTAAAAGCACATTCTGCAGCCTGCGGGGCTGTAAAGACTGGCGCAGTACAAAACACTAAAAATAAAATAGAATAAAACACCATGTAATAGTATTCCCATTAATTATCTGGACAGGTGAGAACTGGGTCCAATTTGTTTTGTTGCTATTTGGTATCTGTTATCATGCTGGGCTTATAATGTTGGTGCATCTATATGGTTGCAAAAAAAATGTATGTGAACCCTATGGAATGACCTGGATGTAAGCATTGATTACTATTAAAATGAGATCTGATTCTTGATTAATCAGAGACCTATCTTTTGATGTAGCATGAAAAATCGATGACCAAAAAGGGTTGCGATTTTTGTACGCGCCCTAAAAATGCCATGTGAGTGAGTGCATTGGAGTCCAATGCTTAACATGGTTGCGATTTTCGGCCCATGTTTTAGCGCGGCAAAATACATGTGTACAAACACTCGTGTAAATAAGGCCTAAGTAAACTAGTAACACACAAACAGTTGTATCGTTCACATTAAGTAAATATCCACAATGCAGGGAGAAAATGTAAGTGAACCATGAACCTCTGTTTAAGTACCTCCTTACATGGGCCATAAATCGTTCAGTGTAAAGGCACGCCCCAACTGAACCACGAACCAGGATTCATTTGCTTCTCTACATGCAGAAAACTGAGCGACGTATCAGCATGTATAAACAGGCAGTTGTTCACTTATGAATGACTGCCTGTTTACTGTGAATGGAGACCGGTGGCTGGAACGATCCCCACTCGCTCCTCCTCTATTCACAGAGCGATACTTGTTCCTGTGTAAAAGTACAGGAACGATTATCGCTGAGACGATAATTGGGTATATGTGCCTGACAGATTGTTACGTGTAAAAGGGCGCTTAATGACTTCTCCAAGAATTAACTTACAAAAAGTTTTTCACTGAAGGAAATGAGACTGGAAGTGTGAGCGTCACCGATGCTTTGCCTATTAAATAAAGGCACACAAAGTCTGGTTGCTGTTCTCAAGAAATATTGGTTAGTCTGAACTGCGCCTCCATGCAAGCAACGCTCGGAAGACATGTTATAAAGGCACATGGAGCGGGAAAAGGCTACAAAAGCATTGTTAAAGACCTGGGTGTACAAGGTTAAACACATTATCTACAAATGGAGAAAATGCCGGACTGTTTCTACTCTCCCTGGAAGCAGGAGACCTGTTCTGATCACTTCAAGAGCACAACAGGCAATCCTCACAGAGCTGAGAAAAACCCCAAGGGCAACAGCAAAAGACCCACAGAAGAGGCTACAGACTGTAAAAACCTCTTTTTATATGTCCACTATTAGAGAAACAATGAAGAAGAATGATGCTCATGGAATGAAGCCTGGAAAGAAGCTGCTGCTGTCCCAACCCCCCCCCCCCTTTCAAAACTGCGGCCTGTCTCATGTATGCCCGAGACCACTTGGATGTTCCATAATACTTCTGGGAAAATACTGTATGGGCAAAAGAGACAACCTGGAACTTTTTAGTACAAATGCACAAAGCTATGTTTGGAGGAAAAAGAACACCAACACCAACACCAAAACCTCATTCAACTGTGAAGCATGGTGGAGGAGTCATCGTGGTTTGCTTTACTGCTTCAGGGCTTGGACACGTAATCATTGAAAGAACAATTAATTCTAAGGTGGATCAAAACATTTTTGTAACGTCAGCAGAACATGGCCTCAAGCTAAAGAGACGTTGAGTAATGCAACAAGACAATGACTCGAAGCACACAAGTAAATCAACCAAAGAATGGTTGAAAAAGAAGATTTGTGTTTTGGAATTGCCAAATCAGAGTCCTGATCTTAACCCGATTGAAATGCTGTAGCATGATCTGAAGAGGGCTGTGCACGCAAGGCATCCCAGAAATACTGATGAACTGAAACACATTTGCAATGAGGAATGGTCCAAAATGCCTCCTCAATGTTGTGCAAATCTTGTTTGCACTTACAGGAAATGTTCAATGGGAGTGATGGCTGCTAAAGGGGGATCTAGAGGTTAATAAATTCAAGAGCTCATTTACTTTTCCTCCCCGCAGTTTTGATGATTACTTAATGTGCTGAATGAAAGCCATGAACAGTACAGCTGTTTTATGTGTAACTAGTTAGATTGTGTTTGTCTATAATTGTGACTTAGATAACAATACAACTTCATTTTATTAGTGATCAATGTAGAAATCCTTTCCAAAGAGTTCACTTTCTTTTTCCTGTAAGTGTAATATAGCATCAGTGAGTACACATGCACCAAGAAGCTGCCACCACCCCCGGTATGCTCTGATCAAACAAGTTGTATTTAGAGATGAGCGAGCGTACTAGCTAAGACAAATTACTCGAGCGACTATTGCCATTTTCGAGTACATGCCCGCTCATGCCAAAAGATTCGGGGCTGGCGGGGGTGAGCGGTGGGTTGCGGGGGGGGAGGGGAGAGAGATCTCCCTCCTGTTCCTCCCCGCTCTCCCCCGCCGCCCCCCGAATCTTTTGGGACGAACGGGCATGTACTTGAAAATGGCAATACTCGCTCGAGTAATTAGCCTTAGTGAGTACGCTCGCTCATCTCTAGTTGTATTCTAAAGGAGAAGCCAGAATGTTTCCACCATCCAGACATATATTTTCAATATAGTATTCAAGGCAGGTCATATGTGCCCTCTTAGCACTTCTGATTGACTACAAGGGCTCCTCATGAGCATAACGAATACAGAAACTTTGATCCCATTTACCCCCATACCATAGAAACTATCTGATACCCTAAACTAAAAGGGTAAAGGAAGTCCAATAGAGTAATCCCCATTTTAAATGGAAGGTGTCATGGCGATCTGCTGATTGCTGTGGATCCAGCTTCTTTAAATCCTGACAATCACTGTGTTTGGTGCTGCAGGGAAATGTAGTGCAACATTATGGCCTTCTATGAATTGCGGGAATGGGATGGATCCGCCAGAGTGCCTCTTAAAGAGGTTGTCTGGGCTATTTTCAACTGATGACATATCCCCTGTATAGTTCATACGTAGTTGATGGACGGGGGTCTGCCACTCGGGACCACCAGCTTATCATCTGGCCCGCTGCCCAGTGCAGGGGGCTGAACATTGTCATCAGTGGACAGGGGAGGAAGTGGGAGTGCCGGCTTCATTCTAATTGAAATCAATGGGTGCGGCACACTTCTATTCCACTTCCTACCCAGGATAGAATGTCAGTAACAGAGCAGAAAGTGGAATAGCAGCATGGCGCTCCTATTGGTTTCAATGGGAGTGACGCCAGTGCTCCCATTTCCTCTACTGACGATAACGTCCAGCCTGCTGCATCGGACAGCAGGCAGGATGATCTGCTGATGGTCGGAGGTCCCGAGTGGTGGACCCATGTCCATTAACTACTGATGGCCTATCCAAAGAATAGGTTATCAGTTGAGAAGAGCTCAGATACCCCTTAAATGAAGGATTTCCAAGCTGCTGACCTCCCTCTATAGTGCCCACTTGTCCTATTAGGGCATATTTAATAGTAGTTGCCTTGTTGAGACTCTGTGTAGGGGTCATCTGCAGACAGAAGATTTAATTTTGGACTAGAGAATATATAAAATGGGGTATGCCGCTAGACAATGTTGATTTCTAACTTAAAAATGAAGAAAAATTACCATATACTAGTAAATCAGACATTAAAGCAGTAGCCAAAATTTGGTAACTCTGTCACCTATAGAGTTATGGTCATTTTTCTGTGTAGTTTTCTGTGTCATTTTTGGCCAGTTTTCCATTTTTCGGTAAAAATCCACTTTAAATGAAATTCATTTGGATCTACGGTGTCGGTTCACTTCGTTAGAGTGAGAAATTGGCATGGCAGCTATCATTCAAATTAGGCCTCATCTATGAAAACGAGCTCAAGTGGCATCAATTAGAACCCAGTTGTCATCTTCTAGTTATGGACGACTCCTACTCTATTGTCAGTGATCGGTTTCAAACTGTACTCATGGAAAATAAAGTGAGACGCCATGAGCAGAAAATGTCACATACCAGAGCCGCAGCTAAGCTTTACTTTACCTGGCGCACATATTCAGTTTGATGCCCTAGCCCTGTATGTATGTATATTGGGTAAGGCAGGGAAGCTTGTTGGTGCTCCACCTGGTGCCCAAGTTCTGGCGCATGTGCCCCACTATCCCCCAAACTATATAATAATGTAAAGGGGTTGTGCCAACATGCAGTCCAAGACTGCAGGGTTGATCCTGCCAAGTTCGGCTCTTGATACCCCCGGCCAACAGCTATAGTGGCCATTGCAGGGGAAATGTAGTACTACAAGAAACCCATTCACATGTATTACCAGGGTGGCAGAATGTCCACCAGGACTGGAATTGCTCTTACTGAACATATCTGCATTCTGGGACACAGAGAGGGGTCCTGAGCATAGAACCCTATTCTAACATGTTCGTATACCCAGGTAATGCCATCTAGGCATGACCCTTTTCAAATTGCTCTCAGCAATTGTATGTGCCTTCAGTTCTAGGTACATCTAACATATCCTGAACATGCCATGCCATATGCAAACAAATGTAGTAAAGACTCTGGTCTCTCTGACACATGCCTACAGGGATAAAATTACAGAGGACCGGCATCAATACTTGGCAAACCCGGGCAGATGAACTAGGGGGGTTCATTCCATTTACTGATCAGAGTTGGCTCACAGGGGTCCTAGGTTGCTAGGTGAGGCTCAGCTGTTGGGCCCCCTGATATTAATGTGAAACGAGTTACATTTTAAAAAAAAGTCCATATTCACCTCCCCTGTTGCTTCCCGGCGGCATTATCTATAAAAGTAGGCATTATTACTAAGTGAGCATACCTTTACTGGGCGAGGGTCACTATAAGCAGAGCTTACCACGTGGAGCGTACAGGGGGCTCAATATGGGGACAGTACTGCTGTGTGGGGTACAACCAGTCACATTATTACTATCTTGTGTACTATAGAAGGGGGTATTTTGTAAAAGTGTAGATTAACATAGGGTTATGGAAAAGCAAGGCACCAAAGATTTCAAATTCAAGTTGTGGTTGGGAGAAGTCATCATGGTGGCCTGGGACAGATGGAGAAGAAAAGAAAAACTGAACGACTCTAGATAGAGAGAACGTCACCTGTGATCAATGGATACTACGGTAATGTAATCACTTATATGGTCTGCAAAACGCGTGTGTAGAGCTGGTATCTACCGGTGCTGCTGCAGATTTACTGCTGCATGTGTCGTGACACACTGCAAAGGAGCCCACTGAGACTCTGATACCCAAGGCCCTGCATAAACTTGGAGCTGTCCCTGAAGTAACATGTGGGGTTGGTGGAGCATACGCCTTGGTTGTTGGGTGGCATAGGGTGCCAACAAGCCAGCTAGATTTTCAGGATATTTAAATACAGGAATAGGGTAGCAATCTGAGTCTTTGGTTCATAAATCAGCCTTTGGTCACTGGTGCCACATCATGTTTCACACTTTTCACGCAACATCATGTTCCTGAACTCCTGGCATCATGGTGCTCAGGATGTGAGCGCTGATGCCAGAAGAAGAAGCAGTGAGGCTGAAGCCTCTGATTGGCTGCAGTGGTCACCTGACTTCCGCTGACATCCTCTGTCACAACCAACACCAGGACCACAGTAGGGCTGCAACGCTGGATCTTGGCGGCAGGGAACAGGTAAGTATACTTCCTTTTCTTATTTTAGTACAGGTGGCGCTAAACGGTACATGTTGTCCGGTAACAGGACAACCCCTTTAAGTTCAGCATCTCTTTGCACAGTGAAACTCATAGTAGTGAAAGGGTTTTCTACAGTAATTGTGAATACCTGCCAGGGAAAACCAGGAGAGGGCACAGAGGAGCTACTGGGTGACCTGGCACCAGATAAATATCCCATAAGGGCTAAGTCACACGGGCGCATCGGCAGCGTTTTTCTCGTCCATTCACACGACTGCGAGCATCATTTTTAGTGAGAAAATATGCCGCACCCCGGAAAACCCTCGCTCTGCCAAAAATCACAGGATACCTTCAAATGCCTATATAGATGCACCTGTAAGCTTTTCGCAGTGTTGGACCTTGCAAAAATGCCTCCCCCTCCCTTCTCTTTCCCTGCTCCCATAGGAGCCTATGAGACCCACCGGTGTATATTGGCCAAAACATAGTTGCAGAACTATCTTTTGGCTGAGGGTATATGTGCCGGCCGCGTATATGATCTATTTTTCACGCTGCTGGCGTATTATCCTGCCGTATAATAGCCCATGTGAACTAATGAATTGCAAACCAATGCTTCACATGGGTAGCGTATATACACCCGGGCATGAAAAAGCGCTGTATATGCGCTCGTGGGAATAAAGCATTAGGGTGCCTTCACGTGGCAATAAAATTGCGCGATTGAAAACGCAGAATTATGAAATCAATGTTTTTTAATTGTTTCATTCCCATTTGTGATGTTTTCACTCCTGCGATGTTGCCAGAAAAAAAATCGCAGCATGTCCTATTTTTCTGCGTTCTGTGATTTGGTATTGCCCGTGTTTCCGTATGGAGCCTCCTTTCTGTTGCATCGCAGTGCATGAACTTGTGGTTTAACATTTGACAGTTCTATTGACGTTTACGCAAAAAAATTGTGCGATTTTATCGTGGGCGGCAGCGATGCGATGCGAGACTATTCTCAGGAAAAAGCATCGTTGATCCTCAAAAGGGAACAAAGACCCGAACAAGAGAACAAAGACGCCATTTTACCGCGATTTTCTCATGGCAAAATCGCGATTGCCAGTGTAAAGGAGCCCTAAAAGGGTACTTTTACAAAGGCCAATAGTCACCCAACAGGGTACTGAGAGAGAAGTCGCTCAGTAGTCACTGGTCATTCCGTTTTAGCTACGCAACGACTACGAAACTAGGCCTCCATTCAGTGAAAGCACAGGAGCGGTAGTCGTTGGGGCGGCCATCTTGTCTAAAATCACCCTAAGGCTAGCTTCACACACAGCATTTTTTGGATAACACACTTACAGTTTTTAAGCCAAAGCTAGAAGTGGGTCCAGCAGGAAGGAAAGTATAAGTCCCTCCTTTATGGTACTTTTCTAATCCAATTCTGGCTTTGGCTCAAAAAATTGCATCTAAAACTACAAGTGCGTTTTCCAAAAAGTGCTGTGTGTGAAGTCACCCTAAGAGTGGCACTGTAAAAACATTCTTAGATCCATCTCTACTTTTTGGCATAAGACTTACCTTTCTCATATAAGTGTCCATCTTGTTTGGAGGTTCTTCAAAGCAAGAATTATTCTCACAATGCAAAACAGAATGTCGGTTGGATCCTCCAGGCGATCATTATGAGATTTAACGGGATCCAACAGGTGGTGGCAGATACGAATCCAGCTCAATAAGGTCAATGTCCTAACTGAAAGCCCATTTATGGGACTTCTCAATCAACACTCCCTTCTCCTCATTCATAAAACATGGTTTCTCTTTCTGTCCTATATCTTCTTGCGTGGTCGGTAACACCAGGCATTTCCCTCATGTAATAAATTCTGGATATGGTCCTCCTAAACGGAAAGGTCTACAGATGTCTTCTGCAGTCTATCCGAAGCCACAAGACATTCCACGCTTCGATTCAGCGGCCTTCCTCTTTATCATGCGTCTTTGGCGAGAAGGCATCCAGGTGTCTTCCAGTGTGGAAAGTCAGATATCGCGGCTTTTAGTTCCTCTTGAGTCCAGTGCCGAAGGATGTAATGTTTCACGCGCCAAAATTGTTTTTAGATCTGGAAAGGCAAAAAATTAACAGCACAATAAGACTGGAGGGAACCACTGAAAACCAAGCAAGATCTTACTGCCCATTTTATGAAAAACCACCCTGCTACTTTTCTCCCCGAACCCCGGGCTTCTGGGCACGCCGTTAGCAGGTTTCCTATTGACATGACCTCAACTTTTGCAGAGGATGTAACCCAATCGCTCCATGCGCTGACTGAGCTCCTTCATCAGGACTATAGAGGCGAAGGCTTCATTGCGAAAATCAAAATGAGGCTCTTCTCCTATCTCTTTTAGAGATGGACTTCTCATGACTATGAGTCTCACATCAGTTGATTTATTTTATTTGACTCGTTCATATAACGCATTCATACTCGGCAGTGCTGTAGACTGTATAGGATCACTTACATTGGTCCTTGTCCTCATCGGGACTCACAATCTAAGTTAACCTATTAGAATGTTTTTGGAGTGTGGGAGGAAATGGAACTACCTGGAGGAAACCCATGCAAACATGGAAAGAACATACAAACTCTGTATTGAAACCCAGTACTACATGGCAAAAATGATAACCACTGAGCCACCGTGCTGCCAAAATGGCATCTACTCACCCAGAGGCTTAAAGGGGTTGTACAGGTACAGGACAACATTGCCCCTATACTACTAACTGCGTTAAAAGAGCAGTAGTTACCTGTCTTCTGCTGTGGAGATCCAACACTGTAGCCCCGCCATCCTTCTGGTGTTTGTTGTGGAAGATGACATCACAGGACTCCTGGCATCATGGCACCCAAAATTTAATACTAGATGATACCAGAAGAATGGGTGGTGATTCTGCAGACTCCGATTGGCTGCAGTGTGGTTACAGGAATTCATCCTATGCCGTTCTCTTGGCATCAGCACTCACATCCTGGGTGCCATGATGCCAGGAGTTCAGATCGGTGATGCTGCAGCAGTCAGGTAACTTCCTGATGACGTCATTTTCCACAACAAACACTAGGAGGACGCAGGCAGGGCTACAGCGCTGTATCTCCATGGCAGAGGATGGGTAATTACTGCTCCCCGTTCTTGGGGTTGGCGGGGTGCTCAGTGGGAAGACCCTAACCAATCAGCAAGTTATCCCTTAACCTTTGGTTCAACCCCTTTAATAACCAAGTCAGTCCCCTTCCCTGTCTTGGCCATTCATCTTAATAACTAAGACAGCCCCCTTTTCTGCCTTAGACAATACAAAGACCGATTTGGGGGCTGGCTTCCCGGTAGTTATTATGATGAGTGGAACAACCCGTCCCCACGCAGACAGAGTCCATACCATGTGACATGGAGTCAAAATCGGGCCAGAAGTGGAGGATCTGATGCCGTGGGTAAGGATTCTGCTTCCCTGGACAATCCCTTTAAGCTCAGAAAAAGATTTGTAACTCAGCTTTCCCAGCATCATGAATAAAGATCTGTGTAGATGAAAATAAATCTAAGGGTGATCGCGGTAAAACTGCTAGAAAATGCTGAATGCCATTCTATTACATATGAGGAGCCAGCCTATAATAATAGCGCTATTCTGCAGTCGGCAACGTGGCATTATAGTACACAGAATAGTAGCTACGGAGTAGGCGATGCTCGACATAAAAGAATATTGATTTACACAAGCATGCAATGTACACAGGCGCAGTTATGTCGCCATGAATAGGGACATAAGGACTTCTAGGAAATGTACCGAACTGAAAAACAACTCATTTATATCTGTATGATGATGACATTCTCCCCCTTCTAAATGTCGGAGGAGACGCACTACAGGACGGCCAAACCGCCTCATGGTAACGGAGTGCTCTAGCTTCCCGTTACATTGGTTGTAAAGAGCGCCTTAATTGTTTGTATTTTTATGTGTTGTAATTGGGTTGTATTGCTTTAAGAAATTTGGGCGGGATCAGAATTGGGAAGCGCCCCTCTCGCTAGACGGGAGAGTAGGAGGGACTTCCGGGTGAGGCTTCTGGCCAGATGGAGATAAAAGGCAGAGAATGTTAGAGATGCTGTACAGTATACAAGCATGTCCGATTAAGGTCAAGAGGCAAGCGTGATATTGGGCGCTTGCCAATGTGTGTTCGTCATGGCGATGCAAAGCATCTTTGATCCTTTTTAAATAAGGGAGATGGAATAAATCCTCCACAGTGCCACCTATTGAAAGGCAGCATTCCTTCAAGCCAAAGTCAGACTTTTTATACAAGCCTTGTTACAATGACCAGGAATTAAAAGCAAAGCCAGACTCCATGTGCATACAGCTGTTTCAGGGTTATTGCCCCTCATCAGTGTACAATAGGGGGTCTGGCTTTGCTAGTGAGAGGCCTGGGATGGGGGTCAGAAACGGTATCTTTTCTCCTTAGGGAGAGCAACTATATTATAAACTAAGTGAGGAGACTCAAATGGCCAAGCACGCTCCTCTGGGTAATATGCAAATAAGGGAGATGGAATAAATCCTCCATAGTGCCACCTATTGAAAGGCAGCATTCCTTTAAGCATTCCATCTCCCTTATTTGCATATTACCCAGAGGAGCGTGCGTGGCCATTTGAGTTTCATCACTTAGTTTATAATATAGTTGCTCTCCCTAAGGAGAAAAGATAGCGTTTCTGATTTTTTTTAAAAGCATCACATTCCTTCTGAATTTTGCTATAACAAGGGGGGCACCAACACTTCAAAGAGGGGTGATTCGCTGTTGGAAAAGACGCTGCTCATTTGGAGTGGTGCACCCAGCTCTGACTCTCCCGACTACTTGCCTGTAACACGGGTGAGGATAGAACCTGCTACACGACTGTTCATTCGCTAAAAAGTCCTTGAACATAACTAGACTTTGTCATGTGGTCGCGGCGGCCTGTACGCCGCATCACCTCCCCACTCTGTGTTCCGTAAGTCAAAATGTTCCCTAGGCAAAAAATGGCAATGTACCCGCACTTTCATGCCCACCTTGCTGGCCATTCCCCACTTTTATCATCACCAGATGTTCCTGAACCTCAATGTGAAATATGTAAAAGTCCCATCACAACCTACTATTTTTATACTGGTGTCTTCTTTCAGTATGAGACTTTTGGGCCCCCTCAGGCATTAGGGCCCAAGTGCAACAACTACCGCAGCACCTCCAATAATCACACCTGTGTTGACCTATATTTAACACGCTGAATAATTCCCGTACGCCATTACAGCCACCCTTTTGTGCCTACAGCTGCCATTGAAGTCTATGTGTCTCTGTAGATATAGTATAGTATAGTGTAGTTTGCTCTTGCAGCATCAGTCTCCAACTTCTTGATAAACTCTTAGCTGGCAGTTCCCTTCACCCGCCGGCCACAGCCATCCAGGCGGTCTCTGTGTGGTGAGACACTGCACATCTTTCCTGTTGTTGGGTTTGTGCATGCACTCAGCCCACCTCTTACAGGCCGGCTTTCCCATCCCTCATCGATACAAACACTCCCCTGGTTATTTAAGGCAAGCTTACCCATTAGACCTGAGCAGTAGGTTCTTCAAAGGTGCTGTTTTGTGGTTGACTCCTGTTTTGACCTGTGCTGGTTTACCCAGCTTTCCCAACTTCTCTTCTCCTGATCTCGGTTTGAACCGTGACCACATTTTCCGGATTGATGCCTGCCCTGACCCTATGTCTGACTCTCCTGTGTTATCGACTACAGTACATCTCTGCCTGTCCAGTAACAAGCTACGGTACCTCTAATCTGTCTATGTCAACTGCAACTGCACCGAGACTATTCTTGAGGTAACGGCCCAGTAGTAGACCATACCCCTTAGAACGGGTTAAGATGGTTAAAACCAGGGGACCCTCTAGGTGCTGCCATCAGGGATAGCCCAAAGCCAAATCGGTCAAAACGTAAAACATAGATGAAAGAGAAAATGACTGGGACTATAAAGGGTTTGTTTGTAGCCTGTAACCATGGAGACACATATTGCTGCATAAAGACTGTATACACAAAACGGTAGGACTTGCAAAGTTAATAAAACTTTCCTAATATAATGTTATTATGCTGCAAACTTGCTAATGTGCCTGTAATTATCATTTTCTTCGTCAACATACCCAAATTTGTCATTAGCCGCCATCTGAGCAGTTTCATGTTGAAGTATCTGGCCAGTCTTATAAGACATTATATCTGCTGTCATGGCGCTCACCCAGTGATTCCTGAGGATTAACGCAATCGTCGACCCCAGGGTGTTGCTAAATGCGCAAGTTCCAAGTAGTTTTTGCTTTGTGCTTGATCATCCCCCAAAAAACCCTCATAATTCATTCATCTCAGAATATGTTAAACTTTAATAAACCACATCACAAATCCTACGCAGAGGTCTATGAATAAATCCAGCAAGCCTTGCTTTACAGGAACTGCTATAGTCAGGGGGCTACACGGGCCACATTCGGCAGACGGCGGGGGACATGTTAGGCTTTGCTGCTGCTCCCTGCGGTTTCTAAATAGATGCGCATCTTGGTAACTGGAGCAACTTAAGTCATACTTGTCTACTTTTAAGAAGTGACTTACTTCGGCAGTACGGGCAGTGCCCCTATAACTACAGCCAAAGCATCTCCATTTCCAGTGGCATCAGGGGGAGCCTCATTAGCAGTCCCAGCAAAGTGCTCCCATACACAGTCCTAGTGGAATACCCTTTGTAAGGAATGGCAGAAGATCCCCAACTGCAGGACCTCACTGAACAATCATGGACCGGAAGTAGGACTAACCATCTTTTCTCGATTCCGCTAACTCAATAGAACATTCAGTGGGTTACAAAAACTTTGGTGGTGGTGGCACTCAGCACAAGTTTACTTTCTGGTACTCCAATCTGTAGCTCCCAATGATGATAGTAGCTATTTGTCCCCAGATCTAACACTCTGTCGTGACCCCAGACCACGTTTTCTGCCCCTTCACGGACTGGCAATTGACAGCGTTGGATACCACAATGCTCCCCGGATACATTTTGCAGTATGTTCCCATTGCAGTCACTCTAGGATCTCCTTGTGCCTCAAATGAACACTTTGCACAATTCTTTATAGCTGCACACTTCTCCAACTCAACCCCACCTATGATGGGACTAGCATTTATTTCTTGCCCATGGAACACATGGGCAAAGTCGCTGGCACCCTCACACTCACCCCTCAATGGCGGCATCTCTAAGGAAACTTTGGTCATACTCCACACAGCCACTCAGTGCCACCACCATTGCAATGAAAACAGTTAACTCTTATGCCCCTGTAAATCATGTGGTACAACACATACACGGAGGAGTTTTTCCACTCCATTACACTGCAACCCAAATTTAAAGGGCCAGCAGACAGTGCATATAAACATTAGTTTAAGTACAGAAGGGATATTAGGCACCCACAGGCCTGGTTGCCCGTAGCTTTGTTTGAGCCCCGCGGTTGCACAGGGTGCTGGATGCCAGTTTAGAGGAAGAAGACACTAGGCGGATGTAGACTGGAAGCAATTGTTCCCCCCTTAGGACCGTCCCAGCAGAATTATCTTCTCTCTCCATGCGGCAGCATCTTGTGGCTCTGTCTTCTCCCCTCTGATGTTTTGAGACAAAACTGTCAGCCCATTGGTGCTCCCACAAAACAATTAGTAGTGCTGTATTTATGTACTGCGCTTAGTTCTGGTGCTGTATTTATGTACTGAGCTTGGTTCTGGTACTGTATTTATGTGCTGAGCTCTATTCTGGTGCTGTATTTATGTAATGAGCTTGGTTCTGGTACTGTATTTATGTGCTGGGCTCTATTCTGGTGCTCTGTCTTTGTACTGAGCTTAGTTCTGCTACTGTATTAATGTTATGAGTTTGGTGCTGGTATTGTATTTATGTGCAGAGCTTGGTTCTGGTGCTGTATTTATTATGAGCCTAGTTCTGCTACTGTATTTATGTAATGAGCTTGGTTCTGGCGCTCTATATAAGTTACCAGCCTGGTTCTAATGTTGTATTTATGCTATAAGCTTGGTTTTGGTACTGTATTTATGTACTAACCTTGGTTCGATGCTGTATTTATGTAACTAGATTGAAGCAATGTTTGCCGGCCCCATTAAAAACAATGGGAGAACATTGTGATCCCCTGCCGAAGACGTGACGTAAAGGGGTTAAAGTGTGGTGCAAGAAAAAGCCTATAGGCTTTTTTTTAATTACAAGAGCTTGATTCTTGTGTTGTGTTTATGTACTGTGCTTGGTTCTGTTGAGGCATTTATGCATTGTACTTGGTTCTGGTGCTGTATTTATGTTATGAGCTTGGTTCTGGTACAGTATTTCTTCGCTGAGTCATTCTCATGTGGATATTCTGCTATATTGCTGCTTTCTGCACAAGCAGAATACAGGCAGATTTCTGTCAGTGCAATGCAAATTGCTTTTCTCTTATGACAGGACAGGGGAGGGTGAGGCAAAAAAACGAAGGCTGGCACTGCCCACAAGCAAGGGTTCAGTTAGATCAGCTCTGTGGGTTGAAGATAAGCGGCAACAAAGGTGTCCAGAAGCCACTTCTCCATACATATTAATTTAACTAACATTGTTGCTTTGATGTGAATATCCCATATTACGCTAGTTATTTGCCTCCAAGCTCCCTACTTGCCTACTGGAGCCTTGGGTATAGTCAGCTAGATCCTGATTATATATGGTTGCAATCTATGATCATATACATTCAAGCAGTTTTCTAATGGAAGCTAAACTTGAAGCCGTGACCTGCTAAGAAGCTATTTAGACCGTTACTGAGCTCTTCGGAATGTTCCCCTTACTATTGGACACGATGGACATTATCTTCCCTTGAGGGTTGATGGTATCTGCGGCATCCAGCTTGAGACAGTACATCACTTAGCTCACACTATTCACGCAAGGGATCAAAAACCGGATTTTTTTAAATGCAGCATTGATGCTCACGGTTTAACAGTAACTACAAAATGCTGCTAATCCTCGGAGCCCCCCTGGGCCACATTCTGATAGAGGCAGAAGAATACATTTACAAGTTACTTACAAGGAAGAAATCAATGCAGCACTTGACTCCAAGTCCGCACTTTGATGTATATCAGGGTGTAACATGCCGTAGAAGCCACCCAGCTCTTGACGTCCCTAGATTCTATCACCAAGGGGCATAACCTGAAGCTCCATGACCCCAATTCTGTAATAGGGTCCCTCTGTATTAGCATTTTGATGAGAGTTATGATGTCCTCGTATGAGGTAAAAGGGCAAATGATCCCTACGAGGCAACTTCTTATAGGTAGGGAGCGTTTGTTTCTGTTTACGGGTTCCGTCACGGTGCTGTCACACAGCCTTACAGTGCAGTCACACCGGCCATATTTGCTGCGGATACTCTGTAGTGGAAAGTCCATACCGTGCCTGCAGCTATTCTCACAGGGGCTATATCATCAGCGGATTTTTGAGACACAGATTGCAATGCAGATCTGCACCGTGGATTTTCGATGTGGATTTTCATGTGTTTGAGTCCTGGCTCCGCATGCATCTACCCCCACACAGCGGAATCGCCGCAGTATTTTTAGCAGCGAGTTCCACGTCAAAAAAATGCGTCAAAATCTGCGGTATTCTGCCATGGTTTCTGCTGCAGATCCGCACACAGAATTTGCCCTGTCAATGGTGTGTGGAATTCCGAAAACGGAAAGGAGTGTTTACATGTCAAGAAGTGACAGGTCACTTCTTGATGCAGAAAATCACGGCGATGGGATTTTTCGCATCGGAATTCCGCACGCAGATTTTGCTAATCGATAGGGTAAAATCCACATACAGATCCGCGCCAATTACCGTGGCATACAGACGTGTTTTTTTTTAGAGGCTGAGTTCCGCTTTGTGAACACACCCTTAATAGACAAAATCCACATTTTCCCATACGGATTTGATGCAGAATCCACATCAAGAAATGACTTGCCAACTTTTTTTTCCGCACGTAGATTTGAAATCTGCCCTCAGAATAGAAATCCGTGCCATATAGACTGCGATGCGGATTCCCTTTCGAGTGAACACTTAGCGGGTACGAATGCTATGAATAGGATGCAGAACCTGCATGGACTCCACATCCAATCCACAACAAAAATCCACCATGTGAACATACTTTATCTCAGAGATCAGTGCAAATCTCTACGGATTTTATCCGCAGCGTCGCAAAGGGTAAAATCCACGCTCAAAGCCACAGCCAACTATTGACATGCTGCAGAATTAAAATTAAGAGTGTATGACAATTGCGGTGCGAATTCCACGTGGAAATTTTTACTTGCAGTGGGGGTCCAACACTCGCGATCCCTGGCAATCAGCTGATTTCTGGACCTGCTGACAGTGTGGACAGCACTGGAACTAGGTAACGCATGTCATCATTACAGCACCCCAGTTTGGTACTGCAATATGGGCAGCGAGCCTGGAAGTCAGCTGATCATCGGGGATCTCAAGCATTGAAGCTGCACGATAAATAGGAAAAGTCCTTTTAATATTAGGTTAGGTATTTGAACCTGAACTTGGTTCTGTTGCTGTATTTATGTTATGAGCTTTGTTCTGGTGCTGTATTTACGTTATGAACTTGGATCTGGCACTGTATTTATGTTATGAGCTTTGTTCTGGTGCTGTATTTACGTTATGAGCTTGGATCTGGCACTGTATTTATGTTATGAGCTTTGTTCTGGTGCTGTATTTATGTTATGAGCTTTGTTCTGGTGCTGTATTTACGTTATGAGCTTGGATCTGGCACTGTATTTATGTTATGAGCTTTGTTCTGGTGATGTATTTATGTTATGAGCTTTGTTCTGGTGATGTATTTATGTTATGAGCTTGGATCTGGCACTGTATTTATGTTATGAGCTTTGTTCTGGTGCTGTATTTATGTTATGAGCTTGGTTCTGGCACTGTATTTATGTTATGAGCTTTGTTCTGGCGCTGTATTTATGTTATGAGCTTGGTTCTGGCACTGTATTTATGTTATAAGCTTGGTTTTGCTGCTGTATTTATGTTATGAGCTTGGTTCTGGTGCTGTATTTATGCTACGTTATTGAGCATGGCCCATATAATGCTGCAACAAAGGGGAAGGATGGTTCCCCTTCAATATATTAAGGAGTTAAAACTGTATAGGGGGCTGTAGGCTCACTAGCTATCTTGAGTCCTCAGTCAAGGTGGTAATATTTGCAACTATACCAGTTGCCACCCAACTTTTCTAGAATCCTGATCAGTCTATCCATCTAGTTTTGCTATGGCGGCCCCCATTACTAGCTAGATTTTATTTATAATCACCGTATCGATTGTCACCTGATGAATTTTTCTTTCATTGTAGAAGTAAATACCTTTCACTGCGCGCCCTCCAACACTGCAGTGGATTAGAGCGGTATGGTGGGAGGAGGAGGACGAGTGAATTTCTAGATGCACCTGTCAGGGCAAGTGTTTTTGAAAATTTTTATCCATAGCCCTTCATAAAGTAATAAGATTAGCTCTATAGAAAGAGGCATCGGAGTTCATCATCTGTGCCTATGGCACTAACCGTAAACAAACTGGCACCTTCCCCAGTATTGCTGGTTGGTATAGTATTCTCATTAACAGCGATAAAACATAAGAATGAGTTGTGCAATTGACAAATCCAGCTCTGCTATGATGTGCCAGCTTACCACAAACCGCCCCGCCGGTACTGGATGGTATTGACATTAGCAGCGGCATCACATCATTGCATGTTGCTAATCATGTGAGTTTGTTCTGTTCGTACCCATACCAACTCGTGACACACCGCCACACTGTGCCTGCAGCTGCAAGCCTCGTTTTTTTTTGTTTTTTTTTTCCCCCCAACAATGGCACTTCTATCAGGGGTCCTCAAGCTGTGGGCTTTAACCCTTCCACCACCGCTAGAGGCAATCTTCTATCTGCAAGCAATGGTTAAGCAAACCCAGCTGAAATACAAGCCTGCTGGCATCATAGCTTGGCATTGCCCCTCCATCATGGCAGTGATGGGGTTAATGTGCCTTAGCTCCAAGGGAAGCAGCCCTAGAACATGCCCGCCATCACTCCGTTTTTTCCTGGATGTGTAATTGCAGGTTCCTCGTTTCCAAGGGATGGCGTTAAGAAAAAAAAAAAGGTCTTGGCAGCGAAAATTTGTAGTGACTGGTTTGGGGTTTGGGATGGTTTGAGGTGAGGAGCAGCAGGAGGTTTTACTACCTGAGCTAGTTAGAACATGCCGGGCACACGGCTAACCACCAACGCCGTGTTCTGTTAACCCCAAGGACGCCAGAAAAAACAAAGCGCCCAACATACAAAAAGACAGATGTGATGCCCCAGGCTGCAACGGTGCGATAAACAGACTCCATGCCATTGCGACTTGTGCCCGGGTAAGACGGGAAACAATTACATTTACTGCCTATGCAGAGCTGGGATGACGCTACACTGAAACGCTGTAAGAGCTGTATCAATTATCCCAGTGCCTGAAGGAAACTATGAGCAACATAAGATGTAGAAAAGTGTTCCAGCATGATCAGGCCATGGGATATTTATAGCAAAGCTCCACATTTGGCCAACTTTTTGTGTCGGGAGAATTTTAAGTTTTTCCATAGAACACAAGGAGATTTATACAACAGCCCAAACTCATCCTTTCACTTAAGGACCCCCTAAGGATCCCTATAGAGTGAAGGTGAGATGGCTCAGATCTTCAATGACCAGATATGGATCATCATTTAGGAGCCATCTACATCGATGGCCAAATTGGTTCACAAACTTTTTCTCACTGTATGTGGCACAGTAGGACCCAGAAGCTTTATACCACGTTTTCCCGAAAATAAGACCCTGTCTTATATTAATTTTTTGCCCCAAAAGAGGCACTAGGTCTTATTTTTGGGGGATTTCTTTTTATATTTACCTAGCAGGTTGGTCCGGGTTCTCCCGCTGCTCCGATGCGCTTCTCGGCCACCCACAGAAGATCACTTTCTGGTAATGTGATTCATAAATCCCGCCTCCAGGAAGTGACGGCTCTGATTGTTTCTTGAGCGCTACTCAGCCAATCAATGCAGCGCTTGATGAACCAACGCGATAGCTGTGATTGGTTCATCAAGCGCTCCATTGATTGGCTGAACAGCGCTCATAGAACTAAACACAGACATTGTCTTATTATACTTACCTAGCAGGCTTGGTCCGTGTCCTCCAGCTGCTCTCTGGAGTCTGACATGCTTCTTGCAGTCCTCGGCTGCCCACAGAAGATCGTTTCCTGGTTACAAGATTCATAGATCCCGCCTCCAGGAAGTGATGGCTGTGATTGGTTCTCAAGCGCTGCTTAGCCAATCATTGCAGTGCTGGATGAACTAATCACAGCCATTGCATTGGTTCATCAAGTGCTGCATTGATTGCTTTTTGAGTGCTGCTCAGCTAATCAGAGCCATCGCTTCCTGGAGGCAGAATCCCGTAACCAGGAAGTGATCTTCTGTGGGCGGCCGAGGACTGCGGGAAGCTTGCTGAGTAATGTTTTGCTTTTTTTTAATGTAATGCACGTTGGGGTTATTTTTTGGGTGGGGCTTATATTTCAAGCCTCCCCGAAAATACAAAAAAATAGTGTAGGGCTTATTTTCGGGGTAGGACTTATTTTCGGGGAAACGGCGTATATTTGCAGTAAGGACGTATATAGCCGTATATATGTGTCAGGAAGGGGTTAAACAGCCAGTATATAATTGTAGTGGTATGCCATGATACTTAAACACCTGAAGTAGCACATGCTATTCATTCAGAACTACTACCAAGCCAGCGACTAGACTTCAAAGTGTAAAACATTCTATAATAATTTGCGTCCATCTCTCCGTATAAATGAACACTTTTCGTCTATTTTTTCTTTACTGAGGAATTTTTTTGTATTTGCGCATTTTATGATATTACGGAGGGAGGTAACGGATTATATAATTGAGGTGATCTTTGGCAAGTCTGAGAGGTGTTAATAAGAAGCTATAAGACTGGGTAAGAGCGGAGAAAATTATGTACAGTATATAAACTCTATTTGGGTAAAAACTGTTCGCAAACCGGCGCCAAAAAATCCCTCATTACGTTCTTTAGAAAGAAAGAAACTTTAGCAAGTTGGTCATTCAATCAGTGTTTATTGGGTTTCCGCCTTCCACCTTTAAGTGGTTGTCCTCGTTCATTAGGCGATCCCTACTTGTTAAATGGGTCCCTTAATAATAAGCCGATCACAAAGTGCTGGGGAACCTGTGTGATCAGTTGTAATGAGTGGGGAAACATGGAAATAAGTGTTCAACTTCCCTGCAGCACCACCACTGGTAAAACTAGGCATTACACTGTGCACATTCAAATCATGTGAACAAAAGCATTGAAATCAATGGCGTCTACTTACTGTGTATTGCGCGTGCAAAATTTGCGCGCTGAATATAGTGCGCAAATGTGTTTGTGTAAATAATGCCTAAAAGTGAATAGAGCCCATTAGGGGTCGTTCAAATGAGCGTATTGTTTCACGCAATGTGCGATCGTGGAAAAGAATATGCGGCATGACCTATCTTGGTGAGCATTTGCGCACCACTAGAGCCCATTAAAATCAATGGGCGTGTGTAAATGTACACGCAAGAAGCTGAAAACCTGCGTATTCGCTGCGCATGTAATCAGTTGGAATTTGTGAATATTTTTTTGTGTGCTGCATTTGCACACACAACAAAAAATATGCTGAAGCGGCTGAAAAATGTGAGCGACCTCACTGCCGTGTCCGTGTGAGCAAGCCCTAATGCAGGACAGGACAGGTCCTCCACAGTGAGGGACGCTCTTTGTACCGGCTCTTCATTCTGGCCAAGTCATGAGGATCCTGAACATGGGACTCCCTCTATTAATACCTAAACACGGCAAGTATAGGGAAGGTTGTAACTTTAAAACTGTGCTTTTAGAATTTTTTTTTCACTGGACAACCCCTTTAAAAGAAGTCACCTGACCGCTTAAACCAATCAGAGGCTGCAGTGTCACCACCCCCCGTTCTCCCGGCATCATCGTTAACAACCTGGGCGCCATGATGCTAGGCGTTCAAAATGGTGATGCTGAAGCCTCTGAATGAACATGGCCAAAAAAGTGGGCCAAGCACCGTGGCCACTTCATAGAATCATAGAATGGTAGAGTTGGAAGGGACCTCCAGGGTCATCGGGTCCAACCCCCTGCTCAGTGCAGGATCACTAAATCATCCCAGACAGATGTTTGTCCAGCCTTTGTTTGAACACTTCCATTGAAGGAGAACTCACCACCTCCTGTGGTAACCTGTTCCACTCATTGATCACCCTCACTGTCTAATATCTAATCTGTGTCTCTTCCCTTTCAGTTTCATCCCATTGCTACTAGTCTTTTCTTGTGCAGATGAGAATAGGGCTGATCCCTCCGCACTGTGACAGCCCTTCAGATATTTGTAGACCGCTATTAAGTCTCCTTTCAGGCTTCTCTTCTGCAAGCTAAACATTCCCAGATCCTTTAACCGTTCTTCATAGGACATGATTTGCAGACCGCTCACCATCTTGGTAACTCTTCTCTTCAAACAGCTGATCAGTGGTAATCCCGGGCAGTGAACCCCCCTACTCATCTGATATCAATTACCTATCCTGAGGATAAATCATTAATATTTTAGTGCTGATAACCCCTTTAAATACGTATTGTATTTTAAATATTTTTAGATACAGCACATTATCAGTTTTTAGACATCCCAGTAATTGATGGAACGAAAAGACTAAGAATTACAGTATTGCTTTCTTGTAACAGAAGGTATAAACATATTATTTGTTCTATATATGAGGTCCTAGTTGTATATAGAAGGGACAGGACAAGGACCCAGGAGAAGCTTGGACTGGTAGCAGCAGTGACTTTGTTGCAATGGAATCGTAAGTGAGGCTGGCCTCAATACATATGTACACATGTCCGTTAGGGACACTTTAAAGTAACTCACCGGTTAAAGAACCCATGTACCGCACTGAGGTAATTATACTGCTGAAAGAACTACCATTACATGCACTTCTGCTTTCGGATGGAGCTAATATACAGAGGGCAGTGTATGAGCTGGCGCTTAAAGGGGCATTTTCAACTGGCATCCATTACTCGTAGCAATGGACGGCGATAAGCCTATATAATAGAGACAAGTCAACGGGAGTTCGAACTCCAGGCTTCCACATAGACAATATTGATAAGGATACTCATTTATCAAAACTGTCTAAAGAAAGCCTGGGACTTATCTTTGTACAGCATTAAAGGGGTTATCCAGTTGTGAACTATTGGTGGCCTATCTGCAGAATAGGCCATCAATAGTAAATCAGTAGGGGTCTGTCACTCGAGATCCCCACCAAACAGCTGTTCAGCAGGCCATTGTGCTCATGCACTGAGCTGATCTCTGCAGGAAGCAGACAGCTCTGTTCCCATTGCGGTGGCCAGGCTTGGTATTACGTGTAATACCAAGCCTGGCCACTGCAGTTGCAACAGAGCTGTCTGATTCCTGCACACATCAGCTTCCTGCACAAAGCACACCAGCCTGGCAAACAGGTTATCAATGGGGGTTCTGGGCAGCAAACCCCCATCGATCTACTATCAGTAGTCTACAACTGAATAACCCCTTTAATGACATTGTTCTGCAGGTACTGCTGTTAACTCACATTGCGCACAAAGTATTATTATTCCTATTATGCCACAGCCGTAACAAAGTATTTAAAGGGAATGCTTTAATTGCTGACTTACTCTCATAACCTTGTTCATGTTCACTCCTTTGTTCAAAAATAAATATTGTTCGTTTTGGTTCCTCCATCTACCGCATCGTATAATGAATCCTGTGTCGCCATCCTACCACCTGCAACATATAGTTGGCCACAGGCGCAAAAATAAATAATTTGCACTGCCCCTATTCTATGACAGGCACAGAGTACATACAGTGGCAATGAGAGAAACCCTATAGTTCTAGGCAATGGGAGTATCCATATAGGTGCCAACCATAGTTCACCCCGTATGCCCACACTGTTGTCCTACTATACTGGGTAAAAAAGCACAGTAACCTTATAAACTAGAGTTGCCAGTGAAAAACAATCCTCAGCCTCAGTGTATGTGATGTTTGCTTTAGGGATGTCCCTGATTCCTCAAGAAGCCAAGAGCCTCTTGAAGACACAATTACGGAAACACAGTCAAACCTGGTTCCAATTTCTGTAGTAAACAGATGTATTTCTTTAACTATTGAGGAGTTTGGTTTCTCTCTGGCTAAATGAGGTTCTACTAAGCCTAAATTCCCATCTGCGCTATGGATTCCATTATGGTAGAAGGAAAACGGGATCCCCTGGATGAACGGATCCGTCTCATAAAAGAACCAAACTGTGCCGAACGGACTCCACCGACTATAATGGGGTCCCTTTGGTTCCTGCACTCGTCCTGGATATTGACCAAGTTAGGACATGTTACAACTTTTTTTACACACATAAAATGGGGCACCCTCCACGTCTAGAGGAAAGAAGGTTTCTACACCGACATAGAAGAGGGTTCTCGACTGTCAGAGCAGTGAGACTATGGAACTCTCTGCCTGAGGACGTGGAGATGGTAAATTCAATAAAAGAGTTTAAGAGGGGCCTGTATGCCTTTCTTGGGCGATACAATATTACATGTTATATCACTGATTACTTCAGAAGGGTCGGTGATCCGGGGATTATTCCGATTGCCAGATTGGAGCCAGGAAAGAATTTTTTCCTGCTTAAATGGGGAAAATTGGCTTCTACCCCATTGGAGGGTTTTGCCTTCCTCCCAATCAGCATTGGGGGAGGGGGAGGTAGCAGGCTGAACTGGATGGACATATGTCTTTTTTCGGCCTTACACACTATGTTACTATATATGTTAAAATATGCATGTCTGAATACACCCCAATGGGTTAATGGGTCCATATTCAAACAGTAAAAAATACGGACTGAATTTGGGCAGAAAATACCCCCGGGTGTGAATGAACCCTCACAGGTAGATTACTAGACATCTCTGTGTTTGTATATTGGGCACCACAATATTTTTGCTTATCCCCAAGCAAATAGGTACATGGGCACTCACCGGACAATACCCTTCATTATGTACATTGGGCATCCGAGTAGTTTTACAGACCCAGACCCATCTGGACATTTCTCTTTGTATTAGCCTATGGCAGTATTACCAAACTTTACTTTACCATGGGGAACCTACTAAAAAAAAATGTTCCTCTCCTAAAAAATTGTGGCCCCGTACTTAGGGCCATTTTACACAGGACGACTTGTCGGACGCAGATGCCCAACAAGCGATAATCGTTCTTGTGCTTTTACACAGGAACAATCATCACTCATTGAATGAAGGCAGATCGTTCTGGCATCCGTCCGCCTCCATTAACAATTATTTTACCATAGACACCCCAATCTAAGAGAGGTTGTCCGGTAACTGGACAACCCCTTTAATGAGTATGGGTTGTAGTTATTGACAACCATCTTTACTGTTTTCCAAAAGTATTCCCTTACTGCCCAGTTACTAGGAGCCACGGATGAGAATCCTTCCTGCATTCTCTTATGTGCAGTCTAATACCCTGTAAAGGCACCATTATGAACTAGCAGTGAGCCCCTTTACCTGTAGGACCCCTGTACCAGTGCACTGGTTGGGTAAATGCTATGTTTCTTGACTAGACCCCTTTCTATGAGCCAGGAGACTCAATCCATCCATGTACAGTATTACATAGTCAACCATTAAATTGAATGGCACTCATGTAATACTACATACAATGAATGGCTGGCCAAATCCTCTTTCTTGGAGATGAACCCATTGTGATTAGCCAGCTTTATTTTAAAAATGAGGGTGACCTTTATGAGACAACCCAACCCCTTCCATCGATTTTTGCAATCTTTCAATGAAGTTACAAGCAACACCCCAAAAAACCCTTGGTGGGAAACACTGGCTTATAAAGTAGAGTTTCGAGAAAGGGTAGAGTAGACCATCCCCTTACCAGCGGTGGAACTACTGCTCATGATTGCAAGGCCTTCAAGAAGAGGTCTCATTTCTTCCCGGTTCCTAAAATACAAGTTAGGAATAGTAAATATGCTTGGGTGAGTCTAGCCCAAATAGATCAGGAGTTGACTTTCATGGGTGACAGTCCAAAGAAAAGCTCATGCGGTAATTTATTTCTGGCACGTCTCACTTGGCATTACAGAGACCAGTGCAAGAGTTGTAGATCTAATTAATGAAAAACATCTGCGTGACATTCACAGTACTATTTCCCATTGTCACCGAGGTAGGAAACAAAAAGAAACAAGAAAATAACATCCACTGTCTTGCAAGGATTCTGCGGGTCATAATTTGATTTTGCCAGTGGCTTTCCTTTACTGCCGCAGCTGTCGGAGGAGTATATCTCAAGTCATGCTCATTTAGTAGTCTAGTCGATAAAGATTTTTTCCACTTAAAGAACCTTTGAAGTTTCTAACTTCATGGCTGATAACTAATATGACTATCACAGGGGAATCACCAGCTTTTCTTGACGCCTGATTGGTAAATCTGCCTAATCATACAGGAATACGAGAGCCGAGACCGCCAGATTTGTGGGAGTTGTAATGGTAGGCAGCCTTACCGGTTGAAAGAAGAAGACAACTCAAGGACTTGATGGTTTTTCTTGGAGGGATATGCTCTGTGCAATATAGGTTATAGCAGACTGTAAAGAAAATCACAGCTAGGTTACACTGTTTCTGTAACACCCATAGAAGTCAATGGGAGTTACAGCAACAGCGTATCACAGTGAACCACAGATAGTTCCCTACTTGCGAACAGGTTCCGTTCCAGGAGCCTGTTCGCAATTAGATTTGTTCGTAGGTCCAAACAAATGCTTGTATGGAGCAGGATCGCGGGTGGATCCCGCTCCATACAACGTCGGGTGCCGGCTGTTCTTACAGGTGGCACCCGGCGGCACCAGTTCCGGCGAGCCGCACCGCTCATTGCAACTGTTAACACTTTGATTGCCGCTGTCAGAATAGACAGTGGCATTTAAAGCGTTAACAGTTCCGACGAGCGGCACAGTGTCCCGCGATCTGAGCGGACAGGCTTGATAGAAGCCTGTCTGGTCCCAGCACAGTGTGATGTCATGCCAGAGCATGACATCATACTGTGCAGGACAGATTGTTCTTATCTTACGAAGTTCGTAACTCGAACGTTCACAAGTAGGGGACTATCTGTACATAGTTTGTGTAACTCCCAAGTTACAAAAACAGCATAACCCGCTGTGCTATACTACTGGTGTAATTCCCATTGACTGTGGAAGTTATGGAAACAGCACAGCCGCTTATATACTCCCAACCATCCCTGGCCACTGCATACAGTTGGATAAGGGGTAGTAGGGGTCCAACCTTGAGAAAAGTATGGTACCAGCATCTATCGGACCTTTATGGCATATCCCGTGGACCTGCCGTAAAAGCCCCAGATGGGAATACCCCTTTAACGACTAATGCCCATGGACGGATTATCGCTGCAGAATTTGCGGTCATACACCCGACGCGAATTCCGCAGCAATGTCCGTCCATAGACATGCTGTGGTAAACGATTATTCCATGCCCACGAGTGGAAATCAACTACGATTTTCGCTCATGGGGGAGAATCGCAGCATGTTCTATTCTGTGCGGAAAATCATGCGGACGGCTTCCATTGACTGCAACTCTTTCGCTGTGAGCACTGTGGAAGTATCGTGAGAATCCGCATCACTGCCCAGCTCCGGCGCATCATACGCTGCACTGCGCATACACGCTGGCTCTCCAGCGAAACACTCGCGGCTGATCCAAAGAGGTCAGTATAGGGGACTCCGGGGGGCGCCGTGCCTGATTCCGCTACGATATTTCGCAGGTGGAATCCAACCCGGCCGTGGGCATGAGGCCTAAAGAGGATCTGTTCGCTCTCCTGACATGTCTGTTCATTAAATACTAGAGATGAGCGAGTATACTCGCTAAGGCACATTACTCGAGCGAGTGGTGCCTTAGCCGAGTATCTCCACGCTCGTCTCTAAAGATTCGGGGGCCGACGGGGGGGGCGGGGGAGAGACGGGGAGAGCGGGGAGGAACGGAGGGGAGATCTCTTCTCCCTCGCTCCCCCCCGCTCCCCGCTGCAACTCACCTGTCATCCGCGCCGATCCCCGAATCTTTAGAGACGAGCGGGGAGATACTCGGCTAAGGCACTACTCGCTCGAGTAATGTGCCTTAGCGAGTATACTCGCTCATCTCTATTAAATACATGTGTTCCTCACGAAATAACAATGTTAGAACTCTACATTGTGCTCTTCCTCAGTTATTCCTCCTGGAAATGTAATTATAAATTCACCACTGGGTGTTACTATTCCTCTTGTTACAGGGGTGTGCCTCTACCAGCAGTGATTGGACAGTAGGGACACACCTCCAACTGGTAACGCCCAATTGTCAATTTATTCATAGGTCTCTAAGAGACACAACTCTCCAGAATGGTTATTTCACGAAGAATACATGTGCAAGGTGATTCAGAAAGAATGGAGCAAAAGTAAAGGTGATTTCTTCATCCATGACCTGACATGAAACAGTTGGAGTGACATGAAAGATAGAACTCTACATGTTTTTAATGCACCTTACAGATGTTTGATGTGGGCATCATTGGTGACTCTAGACAATCTAAGACAATGCATATCTGCTGCAGTGGAATCGATAACAGATTCTATGCTGGGATGCATCTGGATAGAACTGGGCTACCAACCTGACATCTGCTGGGTCACCAATGGCGCCCACATCAAACATCTCTAAGGTGCATTAAATACTTGAAGAGTCTTTCATCTTTTCATCTCATTCCAGATGTTGTATGTCACTTCACGTATGAAGAAATTAGCTTTACTTTTGCACCCCTCTTTTTGAATCTCATGGTATTTATTAGGAGAGGTGATGGGAACACAACTGCTAAAAATACTGGCCACCCGTCCGGTAACTATGCAAACATCTGAGCTCTTCAGAGCACTGCTGTTTCCGTAGCTCCCATTGAAGTGAATGGGAGCTACAGAAACAGCATAGCACAATGTGCTTAGCTCTCAGGCGGTCGGAAACAGAGAGACGGGTTCTCCCATGTCAGCCATGAAAAGCCGAGATTGGGATACCCCTTTAAACTGCTTTCATTCATAGCCAACACATGCCATGGAAATTCTCCATCTATAGCCACCAACCAACTGTCCCACTGATCACCACGGCTCTGGTTCCTGAGACCTTTGGCACAAATTGGCTGTTTACTGGGGGTCTCTGGCGCTGGACCTGTAGCGATCAGCTGAAGTTGTAGTCAGCTGCCCACTTCCCCTGCAGTGACTACTAGAGTAGAAATGTGGTATTACATGAGGCCATTCGGATGAATGGCTATCCATGTATACATGGACAAGCCATGTCCACCAGAGCGAGAGCCCATACTTATAAACAGTTCTTCTCGCTGGTTCATAATAGGTGGTCCCAAGCGAGGTATCAGCCTCTATGGCATTCTTATACCTTAGGTATATGGAAATGGGTTATTGATATGCGATAAACTCTTTAAAACTCCCTACTTACACGGATCAGTATCTTTTGTGAGTCTAGCCACTAAAACAAGATGTTGATTTCACAGAAACGTCCTCCCCCACACCTCCCCTATGAATTGAACGTATGGGAAAGTCATTTCAGGAAGGTATTTTTTCCCCCCTCTTGTATCGTATTCACTATGTATGAAGTGCAGGAGTATTTTTTGTAAAGACTAGTTTAGGCAACCACTTAGTAAACCGAAAATAAGGCCCATCCAAATTATGTAAGCCTGGGAATTCCCGGAGAATGAGGAAGCCACTCTGGTAGCACAGTACATGCCGTGGGTGCTATGTCTTTAAGACTCCACCATAACAAGAAAAAGGCATTGAAGAATTCATGAGATATTTAAGAATGAGGGAAGGACAAACCAACCCTTAAGGAGGTTAGAATCTCTTGTAATAGAGCATCGCCTGTGATCTCCGTCTTAAAAATACGGTGCATCCTATTTATAGGGGTTTAGTCTATAATGTGGCTCCTTCATGGAAATCTCCCTGAAGTCAATCGCCCTACAGGCTATCCCCCCTAAAAAATTCCATTTAGTGGTTTCACCACTGCATCACATCCCGGCACAAAGTCTCCTTTATAACATCAGCCTGGAAGCAGAGACTGGGCAGGAATCTGCGTGAAGCTGTTACATCCCTACTTGTGAATCAAAAGCTTTACAGAGCATGGAAAATGTGCTGATCGCCTCCGTACTGGAGAGAGAGAGGAAAGCAGAGACAGAGGGGAAAGACACAGAGGGAAGCGGGAGAGAGACAGATCTTAGATGGGAAAGAATAAGGGGGAAGAGATGAGAAAGGGTGAGTGTCGAGAGCTACCAACCCTTCCTCACCATGGTCGTAAATAGGTATCCTATCAACACAAGTAGTTGACCTAGAAATCACTAGGAGAATTCTTGGTCTCCTTCGAGAGATGACTCTCAAAAAACTAAGTGCCGGTAGTCATTGACCACCCAACCTTTAGGATGAGTCCTGACGTTCCTATGTATAGTAAGGCGACAACGGGAAACCAAAATGGGATGAAATAGAAGGCAAAATCACTTTACAAAAGGAGATTAATTCTGTTGAAAGCTTTTGATACCCATCATTGAAAACCCTTATTATCCCCGACCTTTACGATAAGCATTTCCAAGCATATGACAGATCCGGGAACGACGCATCTTCCCGGCATCATCACCACCACATATATGGAACTAATTTTAACCTCCTGGCAAGCACAGGGCCATATTTGGTCCATTCTACATACATATTGTCATCATTTCCTTTGAATCCCTTGAGTCATATTAATTATTTACCCCGGAGAACATAATGTTTGCCGAAACACCCACATTGATAAACATCAACACATATCCGTGAGATCTCCAACAATCCTTCTGCTGGCCCAAAACAATAACCTTGGCCTTATTAACTCTTCTGTGTTGACCATTGTGAGTTGCATTATATAGTTTATGGTTGGTGGTAGAGGGGTTAGGAGCGGCCAAGAACTCCTACTCTGTTTAGTGCCGATTCGATTAACCTATTTGGTACCACGAAATGTACTATACCCAAAATAACCTTTGTGCCTTGTCTACAGTACTTCGAATTAACCGGAAAAACACTACAGAAGTCTTGGGGGACAGAAGAGTTGGAAATGTTGATGCCATGTCCGTAATGGGCATCGTAACACATGTCTGTGTTACTTTCCATGTCATCAGGCTTTCATGCATCATGATACTTTCCTAAACCTACCATAAGAACTTTTAGTTTGATGGTCAACCTTACTCAAGTCTACTACCCCCTCCCAGCAGAATCTATTAATGAGTAGGTATTGATTTAGTAAGGGAATTTTAGTCATTGAGCGTCTTCGGATTTTCTTGCTTGGCATATACTTCCATCCACTGTTCAGTAAATCCGGCTACATCTGTACATCCTTCTCCATTTCTTTGCTGCGCTCGCCTCCCCCTAGCCTTGCTGTTTCCACAAATCCTCCACCCTTCCAGTAAAGGAGGACTTCCTTGCAGTTCCCCTGAGCCTTACCGCCCACTCCAGATGCAGACAGCGAGTCCCAGTATGGCAATGTCTTACCTGGCACGCTGGGATAAAGTCCACTCTTGAGTCCGGTTGTCCTGGTACATGCAAGGAAGGTTGTGGATGACCAAAAAAAGAGGTAACCTGCCTCGGTCTTTCCCTTCTTGTCTTTGCACGCTGGCAGGCAAGCAAGACTTTTAATGATTTCCAGCACAGCTTGGCTGCTGTGTTTCCTCTTACCAAAAAAAAAAAAAAAAATTGAAGCAAGCCCCTGTCCCTCCCTCCTCCTCTCCTTCCATCACTCCCCAGTATCCTCCTCCCAGTACACGTGCAAGCTGTGTACAACCTGAAGCCCAGCCTGCTGCTCCATACTGGCTGATCTGGGATTCGGGGAGGGGTTTCATAGTACCAGAGGCCTGGGTTGATGTCAGGTTACACAGGAAAGTGGGGGCCTGGGGATTTCTGAGTCATTTTCACGACTGAGCCTGTGTAATGATCATCTTCAGGAATGAGACAGAATTAACTCCTGCATTCCTGCTGGGGCCTTCTGGGTAAGCAGGATATACATGCCAATCAAGCTTCTTTTTTTTTTTGCGAAGGCTTTGCAAAAAAATGAAAAATAGTGCATTGATTGATGCCGATAGAAAATGAGGTTTTTCTTTTAGTAGCGGAGATAGAGAACGAGGCTGTCCATTTCTCATTGTCAGCGGCATCTGCCAACAATCTGATGTGTAGGGATGCTGCTGGATCCGGTTGGGTGTTAGTTCTCGGGAGAAGATGATCGGCCGTGTTGGGTTGGTACCATGTAATCATGGGACATGATAACAAAATTTGGAATACGACCCCACTTTACTATGAAAAGACGGATTATTTTGATCTCACATCAGTGCTGTGTCTTCCATTAATGCACTGAGATAATTCAGTGCATTAATGAAAGGACAGGGATAATGTACACAATGATGTCATAGGACAGGGATAATGTACACAATGATGTCATAGGACAGGGATAATGTACACAATGATGTCATAGGACAGGAATGATGCACAGAGTGATGGCACGGGAAAGGGATAATGTACACAGTGATGTCACAGGGGATAATGCACACAGTGATGGTGCACGACAAAGATAATGCACACAGTGATGGTACACGGCAAAGATAATGCACACAGTGATGGTACACGGCAAAGTTAATGCACACAGTGATGTCATAGGACAGGGATAATGCACACTGTGATGTCACAGGACAGGGATAATGTACACCGTGATTTCACAGGACAGTGATAATGCACACAGTGATTTCACAGGACAGGGATAATGCACACAGTGATGTCATAGGACAGGGATGATGCACACAGTGATGTCATAGGACAGGGATGATGCACATAGTGATGGCACAGGACAGGGATAATACACACAGTGATGTCACAGGACAGGGATAATGCACACAATAATGTCACAGGACAGAGATAATGCACACAGTGATGTCACAGGACAGAGATAATGCATACAGTGATGTCACAGGACAGGGATAATGTACACAGTGATTTCACAGGACAGGGATAATACACACAGTGATTTCACAGGACAGGGATAATGCACACTGATGTCACAGGACAGGGATAATGCACACAGTGATTTCACAGGACAGTGATAATGCACACAGTAATATCACAGCACAGAGATAATACACACAGTGATGTCATAAGACAGGGATGATGCACAGAGTTATGTCATAGGACAGGGATAATGCACACAGTGATGTCACAAGACAGGGATAATGTACACAGTGATGTCACAGGACAGGGATAATGTACACAGTGATGTCACAGGACAGGGATAATGCACACAGTAATGTCATAGGACAGGGATGAGGCACATAGTGATGGCACGGGACAGGCATAATGCATACAGTGATGTCATAGGATAGGGATAATGCATGCAGCGATGTCACAGGACAGGGATAATGCACACAATGATGTCATAGGACAGGGATAATGCACACAGTGATGTCATAGGACAGGGATGATGCACATAGTGATGGCACAGGACAGGGATAATGCACAAAGTGATCTCATAGGACAGGGATAATGCACACTGTGAATTCACAGGACAGGGATAATGCACACAGTGATGTCATAGGACAGGGATAATGCACACAGTGATGTCATAGGACAGGGATAATGCACACAGTGATGTCATAAGACAGGGATGATGCACACAGTGATGGCACAGGACAGGGATAATGCACACAGTGATGTCATAGGACAGGGATGATGCACATAGTGATGTCACAGTACAGGGATAATGCACACAGTGATGTCACAGGACAGGGATAATACACACAGTGATGTCATAAGACAGGGATGATGCACATAGTGATGTCACAGTACAGGGATAATGCACACAGTGATGCCATAAGACAGGGATAATAAGCACACAGTGATGTCAAAGGACAGGGATAATGCAAACAGTGATTGCCGTGACCGAGGCGCAGGGCCCACAGGTGAGGAGATAGCGGGGTAGCTGAATGGAATGTCACGGTGGCACTACCATCTCCTCCCCTGAGGGATGCGTTCAACTCTTTGCCAAGGCCCTGACAGACCTCTCCAGGCAACACTGGTGATGCGGTTACCTGTATAAAACTCTGCATTAAAACTTCGGTATTTGTCACGGGTGACGCCACCATTCCATCCACGGCTGTGAACTCCAACGATGGTGCATTAAATAGTCCACACACACAGGGCTGTACTTCAAATAGACTAAACTGGGAACGGTTGGTAATCCTTTCTTTACTAGAACATCCAGCAGGGGTAATACATAACAGTTCTCGCAATGGAGTATTGGCCTTAGGACAGCTGCTATCTGTGAGGAGGCAGGGAGACTACTCGGGATATCTTGGTGCATATAGTCCTGGTTATCTGTAGGATCACTCACCCGGACAATTTCTCTCACTCTCTGTACCGGCCAGCACTCACTGTTTTATTGTCTGTTATGGCACTCTCTCAATCCTTCCATTGTAGCTTCTGGACTCTATACCAACTGAGGATAAGACGGGGATTCTCCATTCTCAGAAGATGGGAATTTGCTCCGCTTCTTCCATATTGGATAGGCCTAGGTGGGGATTTCTCCTGTCCACGTGTAGACTTGCAGACTCACTTCACTACTGTCCAAGACTACTGACTTGATGGACTTGACTCACTCAATTACTGTAAAAAGACTTTTCTTGCACACCTTGCAAACACATATATACTTCATGCTCACGTGACAACATTGGATACACACAAACTCTTACATTTCCCAAACATACCCAGACATCAATCAACCTCTTATGCGCTGCAGCTGTGCAATACACGTAAATCACTGACAAGACAATTGCCCAGTGCATCCACATTAAAGACATGACAGACATTTAGGGACACATATATGAACAGTTATGGAGGGGCCAGATAGATATACTTTAGGCCACTACATGATGTCACAGGACAGGGTTATTGCACATAATGATGTCATAGGACAGGGATAGTTACAGTGATGTCATAGGGCAGGGATAATGATCACACAGTGATGTCAGAGGACACGGACAATGCACACAGTGATGTCATAGGGCAGGGATAATGCACACAGTGATGTCAGAGGACACGGACAATGCACACAGTGATGTCATAGGGCAGGGATAATGCACACAGTGATGTCAGAGTGTTCAGCCAATAGCATAGTAGAGAAATAATTAAATAAACTCTGTCATCCTCTTTTTGCAGCCCTCACTAAGAGCACCATAAGGTAGTGCCTGTCAAACTGATTATAGTGATTTATCTGCTGGGTGTATCTGTGCAGTAGTTTTGGAGAAACTTGTCTTTAATTAGTAGCAGGCAGACAAAGAATAAAGGCCAATTTAAACCAGCCGATGATTGCTAAAAAAAAATCGCTAATCGGCGATCGTTGTAGCGATAATCAGTGTGTGTAAATATGCGCCCATCGTCCGCTTTTCTGGCACTGCTAGCTGATCATTAAATTCAAGCTAACCTAAAAATCGTTGTTCACTCTTATCAGAAGTTCTCCACAGGGAGTGCTGATAGCATTATTTACCTGTGGAGAACAAGGGATCTGATCACAGATAAGCGCCCTGCGGCTATTAACTGCATTCAGCTAAGGCTTCATTTGCACTCCTAATTGGTATTTAAGTAGCTGAGTAGCTACTTAATGTTATGCAAAATGATCGCTCAAAGCTGTCACTCAAATTGTTGTTTGAGTGATCATCGGCCCGTGTAAACCAGCCTTTAGTCCTGCATGTTCATGAGCTGCAGTTTAGCCAAACTCACCCTGCCTTCCAGCCAATGATTGGCAGCTGTCTCTCTATGTATATTAATAAGCAGAGAGCTGCCAGTGTCTTGAGAGTGGGGTGGGTGTAACTAGCCTGCAGCTCATGAATATCCAGGACTACTTCCTGTAGTCCTTTATGCATTTGCTGCTACTGATGAAAGGCAAGTTTCTCAAAAACTACTGCACAGATCTACACAGGAGACATACCACTGTAATCAGTGTGATTGTCACTACTTTGTGCCCTCAGAGAGGGGTGCAAAAAGATGGTGACAGAGTCTCTTTATGTCAGGTTACAGCACAGGAGTGATGTCAAATTAGAGATGTGACAGATGTTACGATACTGTGCAATGTGAGGCCACAAAACAGGAATAATGGGCTCAATGATGTCAGAGTAGTAGGATAATATTGACAGGGATGTCAGAGTAGTTGGATAATATGGACAGTGATGTCACAGTAACGGAGTTATGTGCCCTGTGATATCATGTTTGGAGGAAAATGTGCACAGTAATGGTAGTGATGTCACAGTAGTAGGATAATGTGGACAGTGATATCACAGTTGTAGAATAATTTGGACAGTGATGTCACAATAGTAGCATAATGTGGACAGTGATGTCACAGTAGTGGGGTAATGTGGATAGTGATGTCATAGTAGTAGAATAAAGTGGATAGTGATGTCACAGTAGTGGGATAATGTGGACAGTGATGTCATAATAGTAGAATAGGGTGGACAGTGATATCACAATAGTACAATAAAGTGGACAGTGATGTCATAGTAGTAAGATACTGTGGACAGTGATGTCACAGTATTAGGATAATGTGGACAGTGGTGTCACAGTAGTAGAATAATGAACCCTCTTGAAAAATGTATAACATTTCCAGAGGGTTCATATATGACTGGCAATTATGAGAAATCTATAGCACCAAGAACACACAGGCCTGTTTATCCCTTAACACCAATTTAGGAACCATAAAACGTTCACATCCCTTATCAGTGGACTAATTAAGCATTTACTCTGTTACTCATCCTGTTATGGTATTATTTTAAGTGCAAATTATTCACACTATGTCTGTGCCTTTTCATATGTATGTGTATATACATATATGCCTCTTCTGATCCCTTCCACTATGCCTGAGGAAGAACCCTGAGTAGGTTTGAAAGCTTGCTGTAACATCATGTTTTATTGTTCACCATTAAAAGGTATCATATCTACAAGATTACTTGGCTTCTCTTGCTGAGTACAATCTCAATCTACCCAGTGAAGTTACAACACAGGATTTCTACGCATAATTATAGGTATACATGGGTAAGAAATAATACATGTAAAAATGTTACTACAATATGCATTCAGTGACATCACACAAAGGAAAGCACACAATGATGTCAGCACAAGTACAATGCATTATATTATATCATAGCAAAGGGATAATGCACATTATTATGTCCCAATACAGGAGTAATACATATAGTGCTATCACAATGTCATAATACACAATGTCAAAGAGTGATGTCATAATACATGGATAATGTGTGAAGTGATTTGACAATATAGGAATAATTCATATAGTGATATCACAGCACTTGGAATGACATCATAATCCAGGGATAATGCATATATGATTCTGGACTGTGACATCGCTATATACATTATCTCTGAATTATGATGTCACTCTATGATTTATTCCTATATTGAGGGATCAGTATATGCATTGTCTTTGTACTATGACATCACTATATGCATTATTCCTGAATTGTGATATCATTGCGTGCGTTAAGCCTGTACTGTGACATCATAATATGAATTATCCATGTTCTATGACATCACTGTATATACTGTTTTTGGACTGTGGCATCTATTATATAGAGATGTCATAGTCCAGAAATAGTGTATACAGTGATGTCATAGAACAGGAATAATCTAAAACGTGATGCTAAAATATAGAGATAATGCACACAGCAATGGTAAAACAAGCAAACAGACTCCATAGCAAAACTCAGAAGTGGGTCACCATCCAACTCTCCACGTCCCCTTTCTATCATTCATAATCAACACTTACTTTGTAGCTGCACTCTGTTATAGCTAATAGCTCAGGATCATAAATGGAGGACTTTGTTAGAAAAATTTAAACGTATTCTGCCCCGTTGATTCTAATAAACAAGTATTTTAATTACAATTTTCAATTAACAAGTAAATTCTTAAAAGGACTATAACTAGAGATGAGCGAGTATACTCGCTAAGGCACATTACTCGAGCGAGTAGTGCCTTAGCCGAGTATCTCCCCGCTCGTCTCTAAAGATTCAGGGCCCGGCAGGGGGCGGGGAGTGGCGGGGGAGAGCGGGGAGGAACGGAGGGGAGATCTCTCTCTCCCTCTCTCCCCCCCCGCTACCCGCCGCAACTCATCTTTCACCCACGCCGGCCCCCGAATCTTTAGAGACGAGCGGGGAGATACTTGGCTAAGGCACTACTCGCTCGAGTAATGTGCCTTAGCAAGTATACTCGCTCATCTCTAACTATAACCCCAACATCACCCCTTAGCAGGATTGCCACCCGGTCGAAACAATCAGCAGTCCAGCTGGTAATTAAATCCATAGGCCGGTGGCGGTATTTATTTTTTACCTGCCATATTAATGGCTGGTTAAAAATGATTGTCAGCTATGAGCATGACCGGGTAGCAACCACACCATGAAGTACTTTAATTGACTCTATAACTCCAGTCTGGCCTCTGCTGAGGTAATCAGTGACTGCTACTTCTTCCCTCCGCATCTACAGTCCTGCATGTCCTGTATGCAGCGCAGAAGCTGGAAGGAGGGGTCAATAGTCAAAGTCTCTGATTACATCAGCGGGCGGCCGGACTGGAGCTAAACAGGGAGTCAGAGTACTTCATAGTGTACAAGCCGGTCGGGGGTGGAGAGGGCACAAAGTGGTGTCACTATTGGTACCGGAGCCAACAAAATAGGCACTATTACTCCCTGGTGTAATGTAATAAAAATAATAGGTCAGAACACAAAGCTTCCATAAAAAAACTTTTCTAAATTGTAATCATTACAATTAAAAATATGTTACAATACAACAGAGATGAGTCTTCAATGTGCAGCAGGCAGGCAGAAGGAAGGCATACAACATATCAAGTTGATAGAATTAAATGTATGCTCAAAAATGCGTGTATGCAAAATTATATATCAACAAACATTTAATCATATATGATAACATCAAGCATACAAAGCATTGAATCTATGCATATAAGCAGCATTACATAATGTATGAAGCCCACCTTACCACCTGCACCCCGACACATGTTTTCCCCTAAGCCTCCTCAGGGTATATTTAGGGGGAGCTAGCTTTATATTGCTTTTGTCAGGGCTTGAACCCTCCTGTACTCCAGTCGGTGGCTCTCCCCAGTGAGCTATTCAGCTTGCTGGACAAGCTTCCCTGCCTATACCTTGTTCTTGTCCCTAGCTCCTGCTCATAGTTCTCGATTAGCCCCTCCCTATTCCTTGATTGCACTACCTATAAAAGCCTGGCCCTGTCACTCTGCTCCACAGCATTGATTGATCAATCTCCACTTCAGCCTGCTCCTCTGCTATTGTGACAAGACCTCCTGATGCCAACTTCTGGCTTTCTCTCTGACTACGTTACCCACCTTATTAATCTGTACTGCAAATCGAGACCTCCCGTTGCTGACCCCTGGCTTTACATTTGACTACGTTACCTGCCTCATCCATCTGTACTGTAAATCGAGATCTCTCGTTGCTGACTCCTGGCTCGTCTCTGATTACCCTCCAGACCTGCGGCTATTACATCCGAGGCTCCAACCCAGTGCCAGAAACTGCTACAGCTTAATACATTTAGTATTAAAATCAATAGTAGCTCCCACTAGTGGTGGAGCAAAAAAATGACAAGGTGTTAATAGGTGGATGTTCACTTGAAGGTGCCGTTAACTTAGTGACAAGCCTATTTTGTGCTTTAAGGATCAAGCAATTGTTGTCGGCGCATTACAAGAGCCATAACTTATTGACATGGCCGTATGAGGGCTTGTTTATTTTTGTGACAAGTTGTATTTTTTTAATGGCACCACTCAGTTGTGCATATAATATGTTGTAAAACTTTTATAAATTTTTTTGGGGGGGAGAAGGAACAACCTCCCAAGAAATTCAGCCATGTTCACCATTCTATAAAAATAGCACAATACCTTTCTTATCTGGATCAGCATGATTAATGCGATATCAAGTTTCTAGAGATTTTCTTTTATTTTTTTATTGCTTTTGCACATATTTTTAAATAAAAACAATTGAATTTGCACCGGCGCATTCTAAAACCCAGAACATTTTTATTTTTCCGGCAGCAGAGCTCTGTGAGGTCTTGTTTTTTGCTGTAAGAGTTTTGATTGCTACCGTTTTGAGGCACGTGTGACTTTTGGATTGCCCTCTATTATGTTTTTGGGAGGTGAAAAATAGAAAAAAAAACAATTCTGGCGTTATTTTTTCAAATTATTTTTACTGTGTTTACCAGGTGCGATAAATAAAAAAAAACTTTCATTGTTTGGGTCATTATGAATGCGGTAATACTATTATGTGTTGCATCTTTTTCACATTTTTGGGGTTGTTTTATCCATTTAAAAGGTTTTTTTTGTGGGGAAAAAAATGTGTATTTTTAAATGGATTTTTCTTCCTTAAAGGGGTTGTCCCGCGAAAGCAAGTGGGTCTATACACTTCTGTATGGCCATATTAATGCACTTTGTAATGTACATCGTGCATTAATTATGAGCCATACAGAAGTTATTCACTTACCTGTTCCGTTGCTAGCGTCCCCGTCTCCATGGTGCCGTCTAATTTTCAGCATCTAATCGCCCGATTAGACGCGCTTGCGCAGTCCGGTCTTCTTCTTTTCTGAATGGGGCCGCTCGTGCCGGAGAGCGGCTCCTTGTAGCTCCGCCCCGTCACGTGCCGATTCCAGCCAATCAGGAGGCTGGAATCGGCAATGGACCGCACAGAAGACCTGCGGTCCACCGAGGGAGAAGATCCCGGCGGCCATCTTCACCAGGTAAGTAAGAAGTCACATGAGCGCGGGGATTCAGGTAAGCACTATCCCGTTTTCTTTTTTAACCCCTGCATCGGGTTTGTCTCGCGCCGAACAGGGGGGCTATTGAAAAAAAAAAAAAAACGTTTCGGCGCGGGAAATAAACTTTATTGAACTTTTTTTGATGGCGTTTTTAGTCCCTCGAGGGGACTTGAAAAGGCAATAAATCAATAAATCAATTTCTAGTGCACTGCATTACTTATGTACTGAACTCTACTAAGCCTATGACAGCAGCCTATTAGACTCTGCCAGAGGCGGGGCTTAATATGCAGTTACATGGCAGATATGGAGGCCTTTGTCAGGATTCTGGCTGCCATAGGAACCCCTTGCTACTTTGTGATTGCACTGCGGGGTGTTAATGAGTGACAGAACGATCCCCTTCCCCTGGCATCTGCTTACATGCTGCAGTTGCTATTAATTGTGGAATGTAAAGGATTAGACTGTCAGGATCTGGCTGTTAGAGCAGGAGCCTGGCTGTCAGTAGTCTGCTAAGGCACACCTCTTAATATGTATGTGCAGTTAAAAGCCCATAAGTGAGGCCAGTAAAAAGGCATATTGGCTGTCACTAAGGGGTGAAGGTAATGCAAACAAGTACTACACGGATCGGGTATTATACCTTTGTCTCGATGATGTCTCCCTAAATAAAGTCACCTAACAGAGGCGCACAATCAAACCTTCGCAGTGCGGAGCGAGAAGAGAATAATAATTTTGGTATCTGATCCAGACAATTATTTACACAGATCTTGATATTTTCTTTTCTAATCTAAAGAATGAAAAAAAAAAGGACTTTTGTAAAGCGACAGGAGGTAATTCCTTATTTTTGGCCTCTCGCCAGCCGTGATGAAAGAAGTAGTAGCAAGCCGGGTTCTATGACTTCTCAGAAATGACGAAGATTTCGCAGGACAATCTGAGGAAGTCAGACCGGTTTTGGCCAAATGGGACATTTTTTAAGGGTTAGCGAAAGGGCACGGTATTTGTGGGGCATAAATAGGAAATCTACGTAGTTGGGACATAGAAGTGGATATTATAAATTGTCCACTAACATAATATTGGCTTCACTAGCCTGGAGACATAATAGAAGCCACTCATACAAATGACACACCAGGTGCGGACGCCAACAGGATCTTTAGAACCTGCAATTTCCTGTGACTTGATAAACTATGTCCCCAGGCAACCTTT
Source organism: Eleutherodactylus coqui (assembly GCF_035609145.1). Classification (NCBI taxonomy): domain Eukaryota; kingdom Metazoa; phylum Chordata; class Amphibia; order Anura; family Eleutherodactylidae; genus Eleutherodactylus; species Eleutherodactylus coqui. The sequence goes on along the minus strand of NC_089846.1, from coordinate 26,314,962 downwards.
AAAGGTGACTATGGCCAGGCCTGTAATCATATAATGCTTGCACAATGAAATCACCAGCCGCAGATCAGGACAAGCATGTCTTTGTTGCTAGGGGCTTAAAGAGGCTATCTCACGTAGGGTGCGTTCACGAAGGCAAGAGCGAGTCGTGCCCAACATTCTCAGGAGTGATATGTATCGCACAGCACATGGACACTCCATCCGTGTGCTATGTGATGTGTAGGAGACTCGCACGAAAGTGGAACATGTCGCACATTTTCCGTTTCGCAGAATCGTACATGTGAATGCGCCCTGAGGGCGTGGGTGGGAAATTACTAGGGCATGTCATCCATTTGTGGGGGTTCCACCGTGTTTTCCTGAAAATAAGGCCCTGCTTTATGTAAATTTTTGCCCTAAAAGAGGTACTAGGTTTTATTTTTGGGGGATGTCTTATACTTACCTAGCAGGCACAGTCTGTGTCCCTCCTGCTGGTTTCCGGCGTTCCGGCACGCTTGCTTGCAGTCCTCAGCCACTGATTTTCGAGTGCTGTGGCTCAGCCAATCAATGCAGTTCTTGAAGAACCAATCACAGCCATTGCATTGGTTCATCGAGTGCTGCATTGATTGGCACAGACACGGCGCTTAAAAACTAATCAGAGCTATCGCTTCCTGGAAGCAGGGTGTACGAACCCCACTACCAGGAAGCGATCTTATGTCGGCGACTGAGGACTGCAAGCAAGCGTGCCGGAACTCCGGAGACCAGCGGGGAAGACCTGAACAAGCCTACTAGGTAATGTATTGCTTTTTTATATAGTGTAGCTAGGGCTTATTTTCAGGGTAGGGCTTATATTCCAAGCCCACCCTTCCCGAAAATAACGGTAGGGCTTATATTCAAGGTAGGTCTTATTTTCTAGGAAACAGGGTATCTCTGTGATTTCTGACAAAAAACGATGACATTCTCTTTTAATATGCTGTATTAGGGCATACGAAGGTCATAGAGAAGGGTTTCCTGCCCAAGACCCCCCACTATACCCCAGAACAGAGAACCGCTCCCATGCTAGTAGACCTTCTGCCATCCTGCTCATGTGTGTAGAGGGGTAGGGTAAGGTAATATGCCACACCTGCCCCAAGAGACACCTCTAATATTAAAAAATGTACAGAAAGGCGCCAAGCGCATCAGAATAGTGACGCATGCAAATAGTGGTAGGAGGTTTGCTGTTTCAGACCCACTGCACACTGGACCACATCAGCCCTCGGAAACCAGGACTGGGACTTCACATCCTGTGAAGGCAATACAGTTTTAGAAATCGCAATTGTGTCGAGAGAAGGAATTCTGTGACTTGATTCCTGAAAAAGGCGTGACTCCTGTTCCTACCGAGCCCGTCTTGCCATGAGGTCCTTAGTTGACTCCTGGATCTTCCAAGTGGCCAACCACCGAATGCACCGCCCCTGACTCGGCGTCTGGCTATTTTTTGAGAGACTCTGTAGTACACTGGAGACTGCAAATTGGTGAGGCCTTTCTGCACAACTGTGTTATCCTGTTGTGCTGCTGACCGTTATTGTTGCCAGGCATCATGGCGGAGTCTGTGCCTTCTTACTGCCACAAGCCATTGGCTGCGATCTTCCAGCCTTGAGCCAGGTCCATTTTTCTTCAGTATGGCCTAGAGGTGTACAATCACAATGCCGTGCTGGTGATGACCCCTTGGACTGAAAAATGCCCAACAATTCCATTAGCAGTACTATGCGATGCTCGCCCACTACTAGAGGTCAGCCTCAGCCCCCTAGAACTTTTACTTGCCGGAAGTCTTAAACCTCTACCCAAGGGCCCTTTTCATTTGGATAGATGACCTGTAATATTACATTACAGAGGTCACTGCAAGGAAATTGCCAGGCGGGCCACGGCTTTTCCTGGCAAAATCAGCGATTTGCCGGAGGTGCCGACAGCAGGGTTCTGGTGATCAGCTGAGCACCCTGAGCCCCCCATTCTCAAAAGGGTTGTGCATCTTGATACCTTGTTTCTGTTCATTAGGGGCTCTCAACAATCATGTGGAATTTAAAGTTCTGGGATCATTTCATTTTGGAAGCAGGCTATTTGGCCCCATCATGCCCCAGGACCTTGGCGAGACTGTGACCCGTGCACCCCAATAGTTACACCATGGTAGCAAACTATGAAAGGCATTCTAATCAGTGGTGAGTACTGCTGCTTACAGCACTTGGGTCCGGGATTTTAATACAACCAAGGGTACATTGGATTCTGTATACAGTACATACATATGTAATCAGACCCGGCGGATTCGCAGCTACAGGGCAAGTAGTGAAAACCAGGAAATAGGACATCTGGGGCTCCATCTTTGAATACTTTTTATTGTCAGACAACTGCACCAACTCAATGAAACAGTCAATTCCATTTCGGGTAATGTAGGTTACAAATACTTTGTAGTGGCCCTCATCAATGGGTTCAATTAGGTTTTTTGATAATTTAGTCTGTCCTTGTCATCAGACTTAATCTCACTGGCTGGACCTCAGACATCCGCACTTTACCTTTTCCATGGACTGGCATTTTCACAGAGTCTCTACCATTATGTGGATAACAAGTCATGCGATGTATGGGACATGGTTACAAATCTGGCGACATGCGCATCTGTCCATGGTAAAGTAGCCATAAAAGTATGAATTATATTCTTTATTGTATAACATTTTAGAATAAAGCAGAAAAGCACGTTTCGAGGCACAATCTCTTCTTCAGTTAAGCTGGGAAAAGACATAATCAGCTATTGATTGGATACTTACACAGCTGGAATTCCCAACTTCCTGCACCTCTGAATCCTCCTCTTCCCCACCCACAGGTTTACACCATGTCAGCCAATAGACACAACCCAATATCCAATCAGTAGCTGGTTGTGTCTAATCCCAGTTTAACTAAAGAAGAGGCTGTGCCTCGAAAAAGGTTTTTCTGCTGGTTCTTAAATTTTATACAATGAAGAATATTATTTACAATTTTTTTGCTACTTCCTCCTGGAGATGTGCGCCTGGCACCAGGTTTCTAACCATTTCCGGACATGCAGTCTGCATTTGGTCTACGACTACATTCTGTTGTGCTTCACTCTAAGACAACTAGTGTATATGTCATTCCTGGGAGCTTTGCCTGATGTCTTACACTGACCCCTTAACTGTGGACTCTGTATAGTATCCTCCAGCCTACATGTGCCATCACATTCGCAATATTATGCTTAAAGGGGTTTTCTGGAAACAGGGTGTGTTTTTAAGTTTTCAACAATTCACAGGATAGGTTAAAACTGGTAGATCGGTAGGTGTACAACCCCTAGGCGCATATTTGGTATTTCAGCCACACTTCAGTAGCGGTGAGCGATTCCAGCGACCTGATTGGTTGTTGGATACACACACCCCTTCGGAGATGTGCACAAGTGGCCGGCCCGTTAAATAAGAAGCAGCAGGGCTGTAGGAGGGTCGGCAACTAAGCCCAACCCTAAACCCTAACCCCAAACCCTAACGCTAAACCTAACCCTAACCCTAAACCCTAAACCTAACCCTAAACCTAACCCTAACCCTAAACTAAACCCTAAACCTAAACCCTAACCCCAAGCTGGTCTCATGAAGTAGCACTCGTGCACATCTCCAAAGGGGCGGGGGTGTACCCAACAACCAATTAGGTCGCTGGAATCGCTCACCGCTACTGAAGTGTTGCTAAAATACCAAATATGCCCCCTGGACGCCCACTGATCCCAAGAATGGGATCCGGTTTGCCTCACTTCCTGTCACTGTTGGATCACTGCTCCAACCAGAGTGAATTGAGCGCCACGTATGTGCGGTGCTGCTCCATTCATTTCAATGGGGCTGACAGAAATTGGATAGCAGAACTATCCAGTATCTTACCAGGAATGAGTGCCTGGAGGAACATGAGCAAGTGCCGCAGAGTGCCGCAGTATTACAGAGAGCTGGAAAGACTGTCTGAGTCGAATAACTTTGGTGTAAGTGAGTCTGATGCTGCACCGCCACCATAAGATCATCTGCACCATTGCTAGTTGAAATTGCAAATAGATGAGACATTCATGTTTTTGGCCTCAAACATGGTCTTGATTCTCGTATTTCCTGGTTGGTACATACAAACGAATCTGCCCCAAGATTTACAATACAGATGTCCCTGACTGTTTCAATGAGCTTGAGTTTGCCCAATATCACCTGGAGTTTTACAGGTCCTTCAACCCAGTCATCAAAGGAGAAGACAGATCAGTGATGGATAGTATTTGAATGACTTGGATTATAAGGAGTTAGATTATACTTGAGAACTTGGATTATAATGGTTTCAACAGGGTCCAAGTTTATATACGTCTTGAATCTACAGACAAAAGACCCGTCTGTAGGCTTATTAATGCAGTGTATTGTAATCTCAATGGTATATTTTTCTAATGCAACCATTATTATAAAAGGTGTGCTAACGTTTCAACTTCTGCTCATCTACTAGCTTGTGTTAGTCTCATAGTTTCCGTAACATACTTGCATTACAAATTGTTGCTTTACCACTGTAAATCATGTTTGAAGTGTCTGCCACTAGGAGTCTCCTTTCCAGCTTCTCTGCAGACTGTTGTTAGGTACAGAGCTTCCATTGTAACAAGGACATAAGGATGTTTTCATAGTAACAGGGGTAGGGGCTATCTTCGCAGGAGGTTCCTGTGTACTCAGAGTGTCAGGGCTTGAACCCAGGACCTCCTGTACTGCAGTCAGCAGCTCTCCCCGCTGAGTCATCCAGCTGCCTGGACAGCTCCTCTGCTGAAGCTTAGCAATGATCCTGTGTTTCCTGGTCTGTTCCCCTATCCTGACCCTGCTTCTGATTAGGCACCCTATAAAGCTTGGTCCTGCTATTCCCTCAGTGCGTGATTATTGTGCTCCACAACCTTAGTCAAGCTCCACAACCAGTCTGCTCCTCTACAGACAACTGCTGTTAACTGTTACTGACTCCTGGCTACATCGTGACCACACTTTCTGCCTCCTCCCTGGTACTGCAACAAAGACCTCCCGTCATCGACCCCTGGCATTCCTCCTGACATTACCCACCTCCTCCCTTGTACTGCGAACTGAGACCTCCCGTTACCAACCCCTGGCATTCCTCCTGACTACGCTTTCTGCCTGCTCCATGGTACTGCAAACTGAGATCCAACATTGCCAACTCCTGGCTCTTCCCTGACTTCTCTCTAGATCTGCAGCTACTACACCTGTGGCTACAACCTAGTGCTGGAAACGCTTACATAGAGGTTGAAGACTGACAGATCTGCAGGCACTGATAATGATCTCCACTATCTCTGCCTCTCCAACTGTTCCAGTGTGTGGGTCTGTGTCTGTATACACATTACACACACAAACACTATAGTGAGTGCGTTTACTAATCATTTGGCCAGAATGTGCAGCATGTCATGTGACGGCAAGGAAGTGCATGACAATGAACTACAGGCAAAATGCTAGGCTTGCTACACGTCCCCTTATTGAAAGTAGATTGCAAACAGCAGAGCAACAGAAAAATGGGGAACAGTACCTAAAAATCATTAGAGCTTATAAACATGAAACAGGATGCAAACAGCAGCAAATGAGTGGGTAAGGAGAATCTGGTATATTTTAGAACTATTTTGTTAAAAACTCAGGTACGCTTTAAATTAATATAGCACTAGTCCCAATGGGTTTGGACTGGCCAATGAGAGTAGCAGAAGATCCTCCGGTGGGTGTTCCAATACAATAATGAGGCCCAATCCCATTTGGAACTGACTTTAGAGACAATCAGTTTTCACTAGGGTCTGTTTCTTCTAAATGATTCAAAAATAACCTTTTACACCTTCTTGATGATAAGTCTAAACATTGGCAGCTGGTGGCAAATTTAAAAGAATTTCCTGACAATAATAACCATGATTATCCTACATCTCATAACGCGGGTATATTACATAATGCTCTACAGAGAATATTCATTCATTCACTTCTATTCTTGCCTAAGTACAGCTTGCTTCGTAATTTTCCTACCACGGGCACAAACATACACATTAAGGCCAATTTTGTCAGATGGTAATTAACCTGCCAGTATGTTTGTGTGGGTGGAAACGGAAGCACCCAGAGGAAACCTACATGGAAGTACATACGAATTGGTTGGATTAGAACCCACAGGCCCGGTGCAGAGATGAGAAAAAATAACCCTTGTGTCACCGATTAAATGTCCATAATTGGCTGAAGGAGGCGTTGTACCAGTCATGGTCCATAAATGACACTCAGGACAGTAGCAAAGTCATAACTAGGATTGTCTTTACCAGGGCAAATATTCTTTTTGTCACACTAGCTATGCATCTAAATACCATTGTAGAGTGATTCTTGATCCTTCCCTGATATTCAGCACCCTTGTCACATACCCCCTAACTAGGATCTAAAGTGAGGCCACTTTGGTTCAAAAGGTAAAACTATCCAAAATGTATTGCTTCAAAGTTTATTTGCACAAGCCCAACACCCCTACCTCATCACTTTTTTACAGTGAACCACCTACCTTAATCTTTGAAAATTCCTGGAGAACAGGACAAGTCCCAGAACATTGGAAAAAGGCAAAGGTTATCCCTATCTTCAAAAAAGGGAAGAAGGTGGATCCAGGAAACTACAGGCCTGTGAGCCTGACTTCTATACTGGGAAACAAATTATTAAACAGCATGTATGCAAGTACTTGGATGAGAATGGAGTAATTAACCAGAACAAGCATGGGTTTGTAACAAACAAGTCATGCCAGACCAATCTAATTTTCTTCTATGACAGAATCACGGACTGGGTTGATCAGGAAAATGTGGTAGATAAAGTATATCTTGCCTTTAGTAAAGCATTTGATGAAGTATCTTATACCACCCTTATTGGAAAAGTGACCAAATGTAGGATCGACAAGGCAAGTGTTAGGTGGATTCACAACTGGCTGAGTGATCGTACTCAAAGAGTGGTCATAAATGGCTGCACATCCAAATGGAAAAATGTGTCAAGTGGAGTACCACAAGGCTCTGCCCTAGGCCCAGTGTTGTTTAATATTTTTATAAATGATCTAGATGCCTTTTATGAATTGAGAGGAAAGTGATTAAATTTGATAAACAACGCAAAGCTAGGAGGGATGGCTAACACTAAAGAAGAGAGAGAGGATTCAAAACGATCTTAACAACCTTGAACAGTGGACTGTGACTAAGAGAAAGGTATTTAACAGGGAGAAATACAAAGTCCTACATTTGGGAAAGAAAAATGAAAAAGAACATCCAAAATTGCAGAAATTGAGCTAAGCAGCACATGTGAAAAAGACTTTGGTATATTAATAGATCACAGACTGAACATAAGTCAACAGTGTGATGCAGTAGCAAAAAAGGCAAACACAAATCTGGGATGTATTATAGTCTAGATCACGTGGGGTAATTAACCCCCCTCTATTCTTACTTGGTCAAACATCATCTGGAATACTGTGTCCAGTTCTGGGCACCCCACTTTAAAATTAAAACATCGACAAATTGGAGCAAGTTCAGAGAAGAGCTACCAGGATGGTGAGCGGTCTGCAAATCATGTCCTATGAAGAACAGTAAAAGGATATGGGAATGTTTAGCTTGCAAAAAGCAAGGCTGAGAGGAGACTTAATAGCGGTCTACAAATATCTGAAGGGCTGTCACAGTGCAGAGGGATCAGCCCTATTCTCATTTGTACAAGGAAAGACTAGAAGCAATGGGATGAAACTGAAAGGGAGGAGACAGATTAGATATTAGAAAAATCTTTTTGACAGTGAGGGTGATCAATGAGTGGAACAGGTTGCCACCAGAGATGGTGAGTTCTCTTTAATAGAAGTCTTCAAACAAAGACCGGAGAAACATCTGTCTGGGATGATTTAGTGAATCCTGCTTTGAGCACAGTGTAAATTTCACTGCCTTATAATAACTCTGCCTCTCGTGAAACTTTCTCCCCCTACATCCCCGGTATTCGCTCCCCAGCACATAAGCGTACAAAGCTTAAACAGAAAAAACAGTAAAAGCAACATTACAGTATAACCAAAAACATTTTAGCCATGTATCAACCTCTTACATGCTGAAGTTATGAATGTGATGAGGGGACCAGGTCACTCTGACACAAGTGGTTAGGAGCATGGCAATGTCAAGAAGCACTTAAAAGGTACCTAATTTTTAGCGTTGCCATAGGCTCCCTAGTCCTCTATGAACGTTGAAGGCCACACACTGGTTGTCATCCAGCATTCCCAGACATGATTACGCTATGACCGAATTAAACTTGTGACTACTTGATCATCGAGAACTCAAGGACCTTCTGGTGCAAACACTCTTTCTCGTCAGATTTAGAGTTAGTCGTGATCACCGCTGAAAGAACAATCTGTAGGATCAAAGTGAGGAGATCCTTCGATGGGTGGTCTCCGGTCTTGCTACGTAACACAACAGAGGAAGTGGTGTTACAACTTGTGTGCGGCGCGCAGCCCACCCGCACAGCCCGCACGCACCCGCTAAGACTATTTCATATCACCAGCCATCTGCTGCGCTGATTCAGGACAGTAAAGACAAGCTTTTGTTCTGGAGCCATTAAGAGCTTCCTGGTATTATCAGCCCTGCGTCCGGCCAAGTGCACTTCAGTTATAATCCCCTTCCTCCAGCAGGGACAGATAAGAGGGTGGAGGCGAGGGGGAGGAAGCAAAGAATGGGATGTTTTCTAAAACTCGGTTGAAGGCTGAAGGAGACAAACAGGACAAGTTGAAGTTGTCTGAAATCTCAACAACACATTGAGCATCATGAGACGTGTACTGTACCAACACAGACCATGGCACAACAGACAGGCCTGGCACGAGCAAATGACAATGGCGGGCACAAAGCTGATGATGTTTTACACAGTATACGATCACAAGACCACAGGTCACCAATATTTAAGATGACTGCTAAAATACTAATATTCTTGTAATGTATAATAGGGGATTTATTATTCCTTTTACTTCCCACAGCTGCTGTAGAACCTCTTTTTGAAGAGTAAAATGGAGATTCCCGTTTATGATTGATTGATAAAAAAACACTCCCATTGTTTTGAGAAAAAAAGTTTAAAGCATCTGAGGTGTGTATTATGATGTTCTGCAGCAGCTGTGACACAGAAGGAGGGAGCTCTACATGTCAGTCAATCAGTGGTCAGCACAGATGAATTAAAGGGCTATACCTATCATAGCAAGTTATCCCCTATACACAGCCTTGTTGTATGCGGCCGAGCATTATCATGCTGGAAGATGCCTCTTGGAAGCCGCCGTGAGAGGAACACATGTGGCTGTGTAGTGGGCCGAAGTCTATATATCTGGCCCCTCCATAATAGTCATACATGTCATGTCTTAAGTGTGGATGCACTGTGCAAATTGTCTTGAGTTATGTATATTGCACAGCTGCAGCATGTAGGAGGTTAATGCCTATGAATGGCTGGGATATGTCTGGAAATTGTAGCCATTTGCCCTGTCACATGATGCTGCCAAATATATGTGTTTGCAAGAGGTGTGCAAAGGGTTCTGGGTTCCTTGAGAGAGTGTGCCAGCCACATGGGGGTACCTTCAACTCTCATGTGGTGAAGAATAGAGGCCGAGGAGAGGTATTCTGAAGTTCCGATCACAAGACCCCTACCTTGAATGAGAGTGAAAGTTAGGAGCCCGTCGTGCAGTGTCCTGTCTTCTGATTACATGTAAGTGTCGTCGGAGTGTTCTTCCCACCTCCGATGTGTCTGTCCAGGAGCGGAGCCTTACAGATAACTCAGCCTGTCCGTCCAGTTTCATCCTGTATTCCAAAGTGTGTGTATTCTATCCAGGAGGGGAGTAATACAGATAACTAGGACTGTAGACCTGGTTTCATCCTTTGTTCTCCCTGACCTTGCTGAAATTGTTCTTCCTGCACTGGTGTGTGAAGTCTGTTTGATTTAAAGAAGTAAAGTTCCAGTCACTGCCCATTCCCAGTAAATTGAGGTATTCATTATAACCGTGTGTGGACTCTATTATTTTCCGACGGACAACCAACGGTGTGAAGGAACAGTGGCATCACGAGTGACAACTTCTTCCATCCACTACTCATATATACAGCCAACCGCTGTCCCAGCGTTGCCTGGAAGAGGCCTAGCAGTGCCTTGGCTGAGGTTGCGCGCATCCCTCTGGGGAGGAGATTGGTAGAGCCACCGTGACAAGTGCTATCTCTACTCCCGCCATCTCCTCAACGTGTGCCTCGTGTCTTGGTCGCTGCAGGACACTACAGCTGCAGGATGTTCTGAACATATCACTGAGCTGTCATTGTCCCTCATACCACTACTAGGCCAAGGGGGAAACCACTTGTAAGGTCTCAGGTGACAAGACTGTTCATTTAATCACGCCCCAACTCTAATCATTTGCATATCTGCTTGAGATGTAACTGCATGCCGAGTATTGCAGCACAACGACGACTTCTAGGTTTTTTTGTGTGTGTGTAAGCAAGACTTGACATGTTATGACAGAAACTGGCGTAAATTATACCAGAAATACGCATCTTGCACATACATTTTCCGAATACATTTGATCAACATTAATCAACACATCTGCTTCCTTCCTAAAGAGCGCCTCACCTATCCATAGGTTGCCTATAGTATTACTGCTCAGCCCCATTAACTGCAATGAAACTGAGCTGCAATACCAGACACAACCCACAGACAGGTGTGGCGCTATTTTGGAAGAAAAACCCTGGACACTCCTTCACCTTTTTTGCCACCTACAATTTCAACCAGTCAGTGTAGAATAATTGATAGCCGTGCCCCTGGTAACAATACTGCCCTCTATTTTCAGTCAGCGAGTATTGCAGGTGTTACATAAATCCGTCTAGGAAAAGACGTATGGCGCACATCCGGCACAGGAAACCTTCTAGAACAATGAGGAGACATCTTTCTTCCTCTATATATGTGATCTGTTAGATCTACATCTCCGCATGTCGAGAGCGATGACTTAGGTTACTATTTTTGGTCATTTTGCTATTTTCCCAGGTAGCCCCAAACAATGTCCCATATAAATAACTGACCACGGCTGAGATGTTGTATCATAAACTCATCCTGCTGCGTCTTCAGACCTTGCAAATCCTGCTGACTGCGAGTCCCTTCTGATACCTGACCTCGAAGGACGACGCAAGGGCACCTGACACTCGTGGAGCGCATCGATTGACTGCACAGCTGGCAGCGGGACTTGTAATGTCTGGATACTCCTAGACCCTGATGCAAAATCTGTACTAGGACCCTTGAACTATCACACATGTCACTTTGGGGGCCTCTCGGTGCCCAGTTGCAGCTGCATCCTCTGCACCCCTGCTAATTACAATGTATGAAGTCGTGCACAGATTTTTACCTTATGCCTCGACAGTCTGTATAGTATACATCCCCAGCATTTGTACAAATAATGCATATGACCCCCTTAATCACACCCCAAAATAATTACGGATCCCAGAGCCGACACCCTAAATAAATATAGACTGCAGACAAGACCCCTAAAAAATACGCAGTGAGACCTGTTAAATAAATACATACCCTAGATAAGACCCCCTAAAGTAATACAGGTCCTAGAGCATCCTCTAAATAAATACATACTTCACACCAGACCCCATAAAGTAACACAGACCCAAGACCAGACCCTCTAAAATATTGTAGACCCCAGGCCCTCAAAATAAATGCCGACAATAAAAATGAATACAGACCCCCTAAATAAATAGACACCAGTTCAATAAAAGTAATACAAACCCTCTAAGTAAATATAGATCCCCTCTAAATAAATACAGAACCCAGACTAGAACCCGTAAAGCAATACAGACTCCTAGACGAAAGCCTCTAAATACAAACCCTAAACCAGACCTCCAAGAATAGACCCCCTAAATAAATGCAGGCTAGCTAAAGTAATGTAAACTCTAGAACAGACCCCCTAAATAAATACAGACACCAGATCACTAAAGTAATACTAACCCCAGACCCTCTAAGTAAATATAAACCCCCATATCAAACCCTCCAAATAAATACAGAACCCAGACTAGAACCCATAAAGCAATACAGCCCCCCCCCCAAAAAAAACACCCTTCACTTACAAACCCTAAACCAGACCTCCTGAAGTAATACAGACACCAGATTAGACCCCTTAAATAAATACAGACACCAGACTCTGTAAAGAAATACAAACTCTAGAACAGATCCCCTAAATGAATACAGACCCTAGCCCAGACCCCCTAAATATATACAGACACCAGATGACTAAAGTAATACAACCCCAGACCCTCCTAAATAAATACAGAACCCAGACTAGAACCCATAGAGCAATACAGACCCACAGTAGAAACCCTCTAAGTGCAAACCCGAAACCAGGCCTCCTGAAGTAATACATACACCAGATTAGACCCCCTAAATGAATGCAGAACCCAGCCTATCTAAAGTAATACAAGTTGTAGCCCAAACTGTCTAAATAAATACAGAACCCAGACCAGACCCCATAAAGTAATACAGACCCCCAGACCAGACTAAATACAGAAGGAACACCAATAGAGCAATTGCAGGCTCTATAATGAACTTCACCATAGTATAGAACCAGAAAACAATAGTAGGATGAATATATAATAACAATATTAAAATGTAGCTGTTATTAGATATACATTAAAATGAAAGATCCGTATTTGAAAAAAAGACAACCATTTTACTAAAGGCAGCACTGAGTACATAGCAAAGCCAACAGATACTCTATGCGTAAACCATATAACACAATATCAAGTGAAGAAGCAGAGCCAGCAAAAAGAGGATAAATAGAACAATTTTACCGGTGCATATATAATCTATGCCATGTATTACACCCCCGAGTGCTGGTTGTAGTGCTACCGCCAAAGAATCGGAGTCTATCATAAAAGGGGTCTGGATTGAGAAGTGGAAATACAAATACCTATATAACTCTAACAACTATGAGATGTAACACCATCCTGAAAAGGGTGACCCTGTCTGAAGTCTGGCCCTAATCTAAAGACCGTAATAGACATAATCAAAAATGTAATGTGTTGTAGATTTGAGGTCCCGGTGGCAGGCCTTGTCTACGGCATCAGCCCAGTTCCATGTTGCTGATTCCTCAGGGGAGTGTATCCAACAAATATATTGGAACCTCAGGGACAAGGTGTCGAGAGTGAATGCCTGGTCAGAGGCCTTATTGGGTACTTGGCATTGGAGGTTTTGTACAAGCCACAGAGACATTGTCCACTTGCTGCTGATAACGTTACTAACAAATGGTACGCTTGCTTGTAGGACTGCACACCGCACCTGTCGGACCGCACTGCCACCGTCTCCATCACTGGTTCAGCTCTCTAGGTTATTAAGGCTGCTTCAGCTTGTTTCCTGGAGGGCAACCCACCAAAGGTTCTCTGGGCCAACAATGTCACACCCAAAGCCCTGCAGAATTGCAGCAACCTGTGATTTGCTGCAACAGCTGTTCTCACACGCATAGATCCTTCTGTATGTTACTTATACGTGTGCTCCTCAGCACCCAGCAGAGGCCTAGCAGATATAAGAGAGGACATGAGAGCAGTGTGTGCTCCTCAGTACCCAGCAGAGGCCTAGCAGACAGAAGAGAGGACATGAGAGCAGTGAGTGCTCCACAGCACCCAGCAGAGGCCTAGCAGGCATAAGAGAGGACATGGGAGCAGTGAGTGCTCTGTAGCACCCAGCAGAGGCCTAGCAGACATAAGAGAGGACATGAGAGCAGTGTGTGCTCCGCAGCACCCAGCAGAGGTCAGCAGACATAAGAGAGGACATGAGAGTAGCGCATGCTCCACAGCACCCAGCAGAGGTCTCGCAGACAGGAGAGAGGGCTTAGAACACATGGTGACGGCCATTTAAGAACTAATCAGAGCGTTATTCCCACGTTTGAGGAGCAGTGCAGTAATCAGAGTCGATGAAAGGGCCCAAACAATGGGAACCAAATTTGGTGAAACGAGAGGGCTGAAAGAGACCCACACCACATGGAAGGAGAGGCACAAATAGCCAGCACAAATAACGCATTTCAGGGATGCAGCCCCTTCTTCAGCAATGGTTGGAAAGAATACTAATAAAACAAATGGAAAGTAGAAAGAAGAAGAAACAAAAATAAAATTAATAAATAAACAATAATAAACTAAATAGATTTTTCCCCTTTGAATAATGCGGTATTATTGTATCTTGATGCCACCAGTAAGTCCTAGTGGAGTCAAGCTTGACAGGGGGGTCACGCACCCTGTACCTGATTGGCTGGAGAGCTGGGTTGGCTGCAGGTCCTGCCAGCCCAGTAAGGATGCTGCTGCAGCTGAAATCCAGCCCGCCTTGCACCTCCCCTTCCCGGGCCCCGCTCCCGCTGAAAGCCCGTTCCCCTCCGGCGGGCATGAAGGCGGCACCCCACTGTGTGTAGAAGCACACAGCAATGTTCGCATCAGGGAGCACACAGTGGCGTAAAGCGACTTTGCCGGCGGAGTTGCTGAAGCCGCTCCCCCCATCCCCCAGGTGTCTTTTAGATAGCGCTCGGCTGCAGGGATGACACAATGCCAGCCTTCCACAAACTGACTGAGGCTGTCCATCTAGAGCAGCACTACAGCGGCACGCTACACATTCTCAGAAGCGTCCCCCACACACTGCTTTTTGAAAGCAGGAAGCCAACATCTCCGATGGACTCAGAGTTATAGGCAGCCGCCACAGACAGCAGAAGGAGGAGGACATTTGGGAGGCCACAGCGCCGAGGCTGGGGGACACGCAGTGAGCTGCGGTAACATCGCTGGTAACAGAGCACCGGGTAACTCACACGGACGCCTACTCACTTAAAACGGCGCTTCCAGCAGTAATGCTGTTTAGCTCCTTGCAGGACCTTCACCTCATGAGCCAATCGGGAGCTAGGGGTGTGAGAGGGGCGTTCCTCCTCTAAAACCCCTAGCTTCCGGTGGCGTCAAGATACAATAATACCGAATAATGCTACTAGATACAATAAATTGATGAAAGTCTACCGGTAAAAATATATACATAAATAAATGTTAAAAACTGTATATATATATATATATATATATATATATATATATATATACACAGTTTTTTTTCAATTTATTAAAAAAAACTGTATACACACACATACACATATATATATTAAATAAAATGTAGTTGTAAAAGAAAAAGTAACGGGTCTGCTGTTGGATTATCCGTAAACGTTAGTACCTGTTTAGGGAACAATTAATATCTATGTAAAATAAAACATAATATTATTAGTGATATTTTTCTACAATAGAACAATAAATAAATCGCCTTCCATTTTTATCATGCATTTTATGCCATCATTCCATTCAATTTGAATATGGGCATTAAATTATTATATTCTTTTAATAACTCTCCCTGATTATAGTGCGTTCCAGATATTTACTATCTCTCTTTTTTATCATTCCCAGTACAGAAGGAAGTATATTTCCTTTACATATTTATTGTACTTTTTTTTATTTATTGTTATATAAACTGACTTAGTGACTGACTTAAGGTCCATTTACACATACAAATGATTGCTCAAAGTTCGTCAGAAACTGACAGTTTTGAGCAATCATTTTGCATTAGCTACTAATGGGGGGAGGGCAAAAAGATAAACAGGGGGGCAGACAGTGTAGATAGCGACCCGGGGCCAAGTAATGGGAATGGGGCCGAGCAGGGGGTAGGGTTAGTACAATTAGAACTGACAGAACAGCCAGTAGCACCATTAGTAGCTAAATGAATTTAAAGAACAAAAATAACCGTATAAATTGTATGGCTATGAATGCAAGAAGTCTGATCCGCAAAGTGGGCTAACCTGAAGTGAGAATGACTGATGAAAACTAGGATATAGTTGGAATAATGGAAACATGGCTTGATGATAAGTGTGAATGAGCGGGGAATTTACAGGGTTACAATCTCTTTAGAAGAGACCGTGGGGAACAGAAAGGGGTATGTATGTATGTTAAATCGTACTTAATTCTGAGGCTATGGGAGGATATAGGGGCAAGAGATGAACACATGGAATCTCTGTGGGTAGAAATACAGGGAGAAAAAAGTAACAAAACACTAATAGGGGTTTTCTATAGGCCACCAAAAGCAACAGAAGAAACTGAAATCTTATTATTAAGGCAGATAGAAAAGGTGTCAAACCGCATTGAAGTAATTATCATAGGGGACTTTAATTATCCGGATATAACATGGGAAAACAAAACCTGCAAATCTCACAAGGGTGATAAGTTCTTAAGAACAATAAGGTAACTACCTTACCCAACATGTCCGGGAGCCAACTAGAGGGAGGGCCACTTTGGACTTATTATTATATAACAAACCAGACAGAATCACAGGGTGCAGGTGCAGGGACACTTGGGAAAAAGTGACAACAATATAATTAATTTCCAGCTGTCATTCAATAAGAAACCTTATCAGGAAGCGACAAGAAAAACAAACTTTAGTAAAGCAAAATTTGATCAGCTCAGAACTACTATCGGTAACATTAATTGGGAGAGTCTATTGATGTCGTATATCTGGATTTCTCTAAAGCATTTGACACCGTGCCGCATAATAGGCTGATATATAAAATGAAACAGCTCGGACTGTGCGAAAACATGTGTATCTGGGTAAAGAACTGATCAGAGATAGAAAGCAGAGGGTGGTAGGTAATAAATTGTTCGTACTCTGATAGGGCCACCGCCGCTAGCGGGGTGCCACAGGGTTCAGTATTGGGCCCCATTCTGTTCAATATATTTATCAACGACCTGATAGAGGGGCTGCACAGTAAAATATCAATATTTGCAGATGATACAAAATTATATAAGACTATTAATACAAAGGAGGACAATGTACGGCTAAAAACGGACCTAGATAAGCTGGGGGCTTGGGCAGAAAAATGGCAAATGAAGCTCAATGTGGATAAATGCAAGGTTATGCACATGGGCAAGAGAAACAGATGTCACCAATATACATTAAATGGGGTACTGCTAGGGAAAAGTGATATGGAAAAAGACCTGGGGGTACTAGTGGACTGTAGATTTAACTGGAGCAACCAATGCCAGTCAGCTGCTGCAAAAGCTAATGAAGTCTTGGGGTGCATTAAAAGAGGTATAGGGGCGAGGGATGAGAACATTATTCTTTCACTATATAAGGCACTTGTCAGGCCTCACATGGAATACTGTGTACAGTTCTGGACACCGGTGCTCAGGAAAGATGTTGCAGTGCTTGAGGGGGTTCAAAGAAGGGAAACTAAATTAATAAACAGAATGAGAGGACTCTGATACCCAGAGAGGCTAACATAATTACGATTATTCACCCTGGAAAAAAGATGGCTAAGGGGTGACCAAAAAACTATATATAAATACATGAGGGGATAATACAAGGATCTCTCCCATGATCTGTTTATACCCAGGACTGCGAAGGTAACAAGAGGGCATCCGCTACGTCTAGAAGAAAGCAGGTTTCATCACCAACACAGAAGGGGATTCTTTATTGTAAGAGCAGTGAGACTGTGGAACTCTCTGCCTGAGGACGTGGTGATGGCAAAATCCATTGAGGGGTTTAAGAGAGCACTAGACGTTTTTTTTGAACAGAAGGATATTACAGGATGTAGACTTTAGGTAACCAGCGGGTTTGTAGTTCTGGGTCTTACAGTTAGGTAGGAACTATCCAAGGTTGATCCAGGGATTATTCTGATTGCCATTATGGAGTCGGGAAAGAATTTTCACCCAAATAGGCTAATTGGCTTCTGCCTCTTGGGGGTTTTGCCTTCCTCTGGATCAACTACGGGGTTGAAATAGGCTAAACTAGATGAACATTGTCTTCATTCAGCCTAACATACTATGTTACTATGTAATGAGCTAATCAGCCCATTAGTAGCTTCATTTGCATGTATTTAGAGAACAGCGGGTAGTCTGTTCTCTAAATACATCGCTATTCTTCTCCAGCGGGACAGCAGCTGAAAGAATCTTATCAGCGGAGAACTCAGCATGCGGTTCCTCTTATCAGGGACGACTGATTTTAAGCTGAGCTGAACTCAGCAATAGACGAAAAGTGTATGTTAAGTGCACAATGGGCACACATTTACACACAATGATTATCTTTTGAGCGAATTTTGGCGATAATTGTTGTGTGTAAAAGGGCATTTACTCCAGACACATGATGAGGGCGAATTTGCTGTTAAAAGAGATGCAACTTGGAATTGTCAGTGATAAAAGGAAACAGGGAAGTCAAAAGACACTTTGGCTGGACACCATCAAGAAGGGAATGGACATCAAGCAAGTGAAAGCAGCTGTAGATAATTGAGAAGACTGGTCGACAGAGTATCCAAGAGTAGTATACAATGGAGCGGACTGGCCTACAGAGTATGCAAGGGTAGTAGACAATGAAGAGGACTGGTCTACAGAATATCCAAAAGTGGTAGATAATGGAGAGGACTGGCCAACAGAGTATCCAGGAGATGTAGACAATGGAGAGGACTGGCTGCCAGAATATCCAAGAGCCAAAGACAACAGAGAGGACTGGCCTACAGAGTATCCAAGAGCCATAGACAACGGAGAGGACTGTCTGACAGAGAACCCAAGGGCCATAGACAATGAAGATGACCGGCCTACAGATTATCCAAGAGTCGTAGACAATGGAGAGAACTGACCGACAGAGTATCCAAGAGTAGTAGACAATGGAGAGGACTAGTCGACAGAGTATCCAAGAGTAGTAGACAATAGAGAGGACTGGCCTACAGAGCATCCAAAAGTCATAGATAATGGAGAGGACTAGCCTACAGAGTATCCAAGAGCCGTAGACAACAGAGAGGACTGGCTGAGAGAGAATCCAAGGGTCGTAGACAATGGTAAGGCCTAGCCAACAGAGTATCCAAGAGTCATAGACAATAGAGAGGACTGACCGACAGAGTATCCAAGAGTAGTAGACAATGGAGAGGACTGGTCTACAGAGTATCTAAGAGTAGTAGCCAATGGAGAGGACTGGCCTACAGAGTAATCAAAAGTCATAGACATTGGAGAGGACTGGCCTACAGAGTATCCAAGAGCTGTAGACAATAGAGAGAACTGGCCAACAGAATATCCAAGAGCCGTAGACAATGGAGAGGACTGACCTACAGAGTATCTAAGAGCCGTAGACAATAGAGAGGACTGGCTGACAGAGTATCCAAAAGTCATACACAATGGAGAGGACCAGCCTACAGAGTATCCAAGAGTCGTAGACAACGGAGAGGACCGGCCTACAGAGTATCCAAGAACTGTAGACAATGGAGAGGACCGGCCTACAGAGTATCCAAGAGTCGTACAAGGCTGAATGGATAGAATTGGAATATTCACCCTACTATTGTTTTCTAACTAAATACAGACCTCAGACCAGACTCCTTAAAGTAATAGAGACCCTCTAAATAAATATAGAGCCCAAAACAGATGCTATGAATGAATACAGACCCTAGGCTGAGCCTCCCAAAGTAATACAAACTCCAGATGTGAGTTTAAAAACAGATCCATTCAGACCCATTGAATAAATACAAACCCTAGACCAGGACCCTAAAAAAATACAGACCCCAGACCAGACTCCGCAGATACTCATCTCTCTTTAATCAACCTCTTCACTCTCTGTTGCCACTACAACAAAAAAGTCTGCAGTGCCACCCAGGAGCGAGGAGTATTTGGAGAGGATACATGGCCTGGAAGATCCATCTGCTCTTCTTTGACTCTTCACAAGAGTCTCCTGAATATTTTGGGAGAGTTGGCAAGTATACCAGCATTGGCACCATGACGGCTCCCACTCAGCTTCCCCGTACCCATACATCACATTCTCTCATTTGCTGCACAACTAGGCAGAATTTCCATTTCGGACTGGATATATAGCATATTAGTTGTCACACAGCTTTCCCAGATACAACTGGATCGACTTGACTGAGATATTTCAATGATCTATTTATACATTTTTCGGGGAAATGCTCTTTAAGCTGCCTACATGTGCGCACGCTTATGTCACTGACTGAGCCCTTTGTGTTAATAGCGATGCCCTGGGCAGTTCCTATATCGGATGGCGTTCACAACAGCACCATTGTCTGTGCAGAACACACCAGTCTGATTCATCGGGGCAGCGCTCAGACAAATCGCTGGCAGAACTTGTGGGTGACTACTACAACAACAATGGCCTGCTTGACTGAGATAACACTAGATACAAGGGGGGGTCATTTACTTATAGTAGAATGTATGCAGCCTAGTGTGTGTCCAATTATCCGAAGCATTTGGTTGCATTGATTACTGGTAAAGGGGTAAATTCTTTTTTTTCCCCACATTGTTTATTACTTTTTATGGAAGCGATGGAATCATATGGAGGTCCGCCTATAGTGTTGCAAGCTGACCACTGAGTCACCAACTGGGCCAGGAAGGAAGGGTCCGGCTTCTGTTGCCATGTCTTGTGGATTCATATCACCTGTAGACAACTCAGGATTCACAAAGCCATACCAGTCGTAGGTTGTGTCTTGCAGGGTGAGATGGGGTGGCGCAGAGAAGAGATAGCGCTTCATGATGATGCAGAAATGGGTTGCCTTACTATAAGCTATTGATGATCTATCCTCAAGATAAGTCATCCATAGTAAAATGGCAGGCGTCTGTCACCAGGGACCCTGGTCCAGTGCGCTGCTGCACTGAACTGATTACTACAGGGAGCAGACAGCTCCATTCTCACTGCAGTGGCCCAACTTGGTACAGCAGGCCAAGTTTTGATTCATTTCAGTGGGAACTCGGTCTGCAATACCAAGCCTGGCCACTATATTGAGAATGGAGCTGTCTGATAAAGTTTTGATAATTGAGGCCCATACGTAGCGGTATTTATTCACATTATTTATTTATTCCCCCCCCCCCCCCCCCCCATCAAGCTGGGTACTCATTTTACAGTCCTTGAAAGGATGGAAGGCAGAGTCAACCTTGAGCCAGCTACCTGAAGCATGTGGAAATTGAACTTGGAACCTTCAGGCCGTGAGCAAGAGCTCGTGACCTGAAGGTTGCATTTCTGCATAGACTGCATTTCTGCTGCTGTAACACTCTGTGCCACACGAGGCTCCATATTTCATACTCACCAGGTACCTTGTTCTGCGCTGTTACCTGCAAAGTCAGCACACATAGCTTGACTCTTCTCATACAGCTCTGTGTACACACTCTCCCATTCAACTCGATGGGAGCTACTCCTGCATACTCTTGTGAATGGAGGCGGGTGGGCTGGAACGATCCCTGATTCGCTTTGCCTCTGATCACCGAGCGATGCTCATTCCCTTGTAAAAATACAGGAACGATTATCAGTGGGATGACCTGTCAGGCATCTGTTGACTCACAGATCGTCTTGTACAAAAACACACCCGTAATCTCTCCATATTAGGGCCGCCACCTTTGTCACAAAAAATTACCAGCCAAGGTAAAACGGAGCGCGGTATAGAGGGTGTGGTTTGGGGTGTGGCTAAGGATGTGTCTTATCACAAGGTATATTTTTAACTTCATTATTGTAGTGTCCCCAACTAGTAATTGTGCCCCCAATAGTAATAACGTCCTCAGTAGTGGCCACAATGGTAAGTGCCCCCCTAGTGACCCTAATAGTCATAGTTCTGCTCTTAATGATCTCAGTAGTAATAGTGACCCTGTTAGTGGCCCCAGTAATAATAGTGCCCTTTTAGTGGTCCCAGTAGTAACAGTGACTGTTCGTTAGTGGACCCAGTAGTAATTGTGACTTTGTGGCCATAGTAGTAATAGTAACCCCCTTTAGCAGCCCCAGTAATAATAGTGGCCCTTTAAATGACCCCAGTATTAATAGTGTCCCCCTAGTTACCAAGTAGTAACAGTACCCCCATTAGTTGTGGCAGTAGTAATAGATACCCCCTTAGTGGCCCCAATAGTAATAGTGCTGCTCTTTGTTGCCCCAGTAGTAGCAGTGACCCGTTAGTGGATCCAGTAGAAACAGTGACCCTGTTAGGGAACACAGTAGTAATAGTGACCCCAGTAATAAAAGTGCCCCTCTAAGTGGTCCCAATAGTAATAGTGATCCCCTTAGTGGCCCCAGTATTAATAATGTCTCCTTAGTTACTCCAGTATTAACAGTGGCATCATTAGGGGCACCAGTGGTAATAGTGCCCTTGTTAGTTGCACCAGTAGTAACAGTGACATCATTAGCGGCACCAGTAGTAGTAGTGCCCCTGTTAGTTGCAACAGTATTAACAGTGGCATCATTAGTGGCGCTAGTAGGAATAGTGCCCCGGTTAGTTGCACCTGTAGTAAAAGTAACATCATTAGCGGCACCAGTAGTAGTAGTGCCCCCGTTAGTTGCACCAGTAGTAACAGTGGCATCATTAGTGGTGCTAGTAGGAATAGTGCCCCTATTAGTTGCACCAGTAGTAACAGTGACATCATTAACGGTATCAGTAGTAATAGTGCCCCCATTAATTGCACCAGTAGTAACAGTGGCATCATTAGTGCTGCCAGTAGTAATAGTGCTCCCGTTAGTTGCACCAGTAGGAGCAGTGGCATCATTAGTGGTGCCAGTAGTAATAATGCCTTTGTTAGTTGCAACAGTAGTAACAGTGACATCATTAGCGGCACCAGTAGTAATACTGCCTCCGTTAGTTGCACCTGTAGTAAAAGTAACATCATTAGTGGCACCAGTAGTAGTAGTGCCCCCATTAGTTGCACCAGTAGTAAGAGTAACATCATTAGTGGCGCTAGTAAGAATAGTGCCCCTATTAGTTGCACCAGTAGTAACAGTGACATCATTAGCGGCATCAGTAGTAATAGTGCCCCCATTAATTGCACCAGTAGTAACAGTGGCATCATTAGTGCCGCCAGTAGTAATAGTGCCCCCGTTAGTTGCACCAGTAGGAGCAGTGGAATCATTAGTGGTGCCAGTAGTAATAATGCCTTTGTTAGTTGCAACAGTAGTAACAGTGACATCATTAGCGGCATCAGTAGTAATAGTGCCCCAGTTAGTTGCACCAGTAGGAACATTGGCATCATTAGTGGCGCTAGTAGGAATAGTGCACCCGTTAGTTGCACCAGTAGTAACAGTGACATCATTAGCAGCACCAGTAGTAATAGTGCCCCATTAGTTGCACCAGTAGTAACAGTGACATCATTAACGGTATCAGTAGTAATAGTGCCCCCATTAATTGCACCAGTAGTAACAGTGGCATCATTAGTGCTGCCAGTAGTAATAGTGCTCCCGTTAGTTGCACCAGTAGGAGCAGTGGCATCATTAGTGGTGCCAGTAGTAATAATGCCTTTGTTAGTTGCAACAGTAGTAACAGTGACATCATTAGCGGCACCAGTAGTAATACTGCCTCCGTTAGTTGCACCTGTAGTAAAAGTAACATCATTAGTGGCACCAGTAGTAGTAGTGCCCCCATTAGTTGCACCAGTAGTAAGAGTAACATCATTAGTGGCGCTAGTAAGAATAGTGCCCCTATTAGTTGCACCAGTAGTAACAGTGACATCATTAGCGGCATCAGTAGTAATAGTGCCCCCATTAATTGCACCAGTAGTAACAGTGGCATCATTAGTGCCGCCAGTAGTAATAGTGCCCCCGTTAGTTGCACCAGTAGGAGCAGTGGAATCATTAGTGGTGCCAGTAGTAATAATGCCTTTGTTAGTTGCAACAGTAGTAACAGTGACATCATTAGCGGCATCAGTAGTAATAGTGCCCCAGTTAGTTGCACCAGTAGGAACATTGGCATCATTAGTGGCGCTAGTAGGAATAGTGCACCCGTTAGTTGCACCAGTAGTAACAGTGACATCATTAGCAGCACCAGTAGTAATAGTGCCCCATTAGTTGCACCAGTAGTAACAGTGACATCATTAGTGACACCAGTAGTAATAGTGCCCCCCTTAGATGCACCAGTAGTAACAGTGACATCATTAGCGACACCAGTAGTAGTAGTGCCCCGTTAGTTGCACCAGTAGTAACAGTGACATCATTAGCGACACCAGTAGTAATAGTGCCCCATTAGTTGCACCAGTAGTAACAGTGACATCATTAGTGACACCAGTAGTAATAGTGCCCCCCTTAGATGCACCAGTAGTAACAGTGACATCATTAGCGACACCAGTAGTAGTAGTGCCCCGTTAGTTGCACCAGTAGTAACAGTGACATCATTAGCGACACCAGTAGTAGTAGCGCCCCGTTAGTTGCACCAGTAGTAACAGTGACATCATTAGCGACACCAGTAGTAGTAGTGCCCCGTTAGTTGCACCAGTAGTAACAGTGACATCATTAGTGACACCAGTAGTAATAGTGCCCCCCTTAGATGCACCAGTAGTAACAGTGGCATCATTAGTGGCACCAGTAGTAATAGTGCCCCCATTAGTTGCACCAGTAGTAACAGTGACATCATTAGCAACCCCAGAACCAATAGTGACCGCCATAGTGGGGCAGTGCGCACAGGATGGTGTATGCATGCAGGAACGCAGCCCTTAATGAGGAGAGGGCAGGGGTCACAGTCTAATTACAGCAGCAGCAACCGCCAGACCAGAGCTACAGACAGAGTGAGTTAAGTGCATGACTGATGGCGTCGGGTTGTCGCCCCGGCCGGCTTGCAGCTGGCAATTATTTTTTTACCGGCCATTAATATGACCGGTAAAAAATAGATACCGACCTTTAGACTTAATTAGCAGCCGGCAGAGCCACAGGTTGGAGATCACTCAGTAACTAGGTTGTCCGTCTCCGCTCCTCCATCATCTATGTACAGGGGCGTAACTATAGAGGGTGCAGGGATGCGGTTGCACCCGGGCCCAGGAGCCTTGGGGGGCCCATAAGGCCTCTCTTCTCCATATAGGGAGCCCAGTACTATGAATAAAGCATTATAGTTGGGGGCCCCGTTCCAGGTTTTGCATTGGGGCCCAGGAGCTTCAAGTTACGCCTCTGTCTATGTACATATGTTATATAACATATGCGGCCACTTAGTGAGTCATCACCGTCACCCCGTGTAAAATATAACGCATTCTCCATGCAGAACATGAAGTTACTGGTTGCTAGTTCTCGGCTCGGGGTTCTTCCTATAATGTTCCTGCCGTTGGTGGGCAGATGGGGCCCTTCTCATCAGCCCACCTTTCTGGCACCGACATTCAGAGCTAAGTTTAGAATCACCCAGCAGGCTTTATACCAAAAAAAAAAAATAATGTTGCGATTCACAGCCAAGCAAGCAGGGAAGACTGGATGAGCAATGCTTCGTGCTCTGTAACCATGCAGCATCTGTACCTCCATGGCAACGGGAGGAAAAGAGAGAATATTTAGGGAATACAGCTCTACCTAGTGCGGCTGAGAGGCGCGGGACCGGAGATGGAGGGCGGGGGGTTCACCGCTCACAGATCTGCTTGACGGCTTGCAACCTTGTGTACTGATAGGCAAAAAAATCCCGGGCACCCTGGCATTACCGTCCTAATGAGAAGTCGCTGCTGCAGGCGCACAAAATTCCTACTGGGTTTGTGTATAATGCGGGGATAACAGCGCCACCTAGTGGTGCTTCCTGTTTTTGCAAAATACGGCCAAATTAAAGGAACGCTGAGTAAGGGCGGCTTATGTGCGATTGACCGCGCTTCAGCGCAACGTATTTGCGCTATGAACAAGCCCTTTTTCTCGTGTATTGACGTTTACTGTACTTTTTGCACCCGCAAGGTTTTTTGGGTTTTTTTGCGTCGTGATTAAAATGGCTATTTAGCCAAATGAGTTCCAGATGTGTTCTTTTCCCCTTGCATATTGCGCACCCCCCATAGACTTCTATGGGGACCTTTAATACACACAAAAGTAGAGCATGCTGCATTTTTTTTTCACGAACGCAAAATACGCGCGTTAGAACAACGCATTGAAACCGATGGGTTCTATTCTCTGTGTATTGCAAAAACGCACGCAAATACGCCCGTGGGAAGCTGACCTAAAGCCAGCTGCACACGGGCATAAGCGTATTTACGTGCGCACTGCGTATGTACATGATAAGCGTTACATTTTCGCGCGCGTATGCCTATTTTAGTGTTTTTTGCACGCACATGCCCTATGTATTTGTGCGCTCAAAAAAAACGCACAAGCATTCTGCTACGGATTTTTTAATGGGCAATTAAGTTTAATATGCGCTATTTTTGTGTGCGATACGTACGAGAACAGAACACACTTCCTTTTTTTTGCGCAAATGAAATGGGCGCTAAATGTACGCTCATGTGAACGAGATATGAATTTTATGGGTTCTATTCACTGCGCGTTGCACGCATACATTTTGCACGAGTAGTATGCGGCGCAAATGTGTCCGTGTGAATGTGATGATGGGGTTATACGTAGCGCAGGCCTGGGGGTGACGTGCAGGACATAAGAAGTCAGAGGAGACTTGAGGATCACTGAGGCTTATTTACTAGTACAGGCGGCTGCACACGGGCGTATTTCTGTGGCCTATTCTTGCGCTGTAATTGACAGCGAATAGAACCCATTGATTTCAATGGGTTAATTCTTCTTACGGTTCTTCTTTGTGAGTGCATTTTGCTTGCACGGAAAAAAACACAACATGCTCTATTTTTGTGCGCGTGGGTATGTACAAAACACTAGGCATACCCGTGAACACCGACACCTCATAGGGCTAGTTAGCCTTTTAAATCAGGATGGAGGGCTTCCCCCATCTGTGTGAATGAGCGGTGACTGCGCAAATATGAGTAGAGATGAGCGAGCACCCAAATGCTCGGGTCCGCGTTATTCGAGTCGAGCTTTCCGTAAAATTCGAGAGCTCTACTCGAGTAACGAACCCCATTGACTACAATGGGAGACTCGAGCATTTTTGTATGTGGAACGCCGGGTCCCGAGCTTTTTTTTTTTGCTTTTTTCTTGGTTCGTCTCTCTCTCTCACCAAAAATTTTCAAATGACGCGCGCTGCCGGGGAGGGGCCAAAACAGGCACGTCACAGCGGGCAGGAGCCAAAAGCTGGGGCGGGGTCGAACGCGATTTGATGCTCGTTCGAGTAACGAGCACCATAGAGTACGCTAATACTCGAACGAGCATCAAGCTCGCCAGAGTACGTTCGCTCAACTCTAAAGCTGAGTATTTTCGCAGGCATGGAAGTAAAAAAACGCTCCTTCATTGCACAAATACGTTCCACAGGAGCAAGCGTTGTGGCTCTTATGCCTTGTGTGACTGCCCTAAGGCCTCGTTCACACTGGGACTGCGGATTCTTCTGCTATCCTGTGATTTTCCTCCCTGTCACACCACTTTGTGTTCTGCGCTATTTTCCTGCTGACTGTACATGATTATTTCTTCAAGTAAAGGAGCACTGCCGACCGTTCCCGTTTGCTCTTTAAACGTTTCTCTGTGTGTGGGCCACTTTTTTCTGCTATCTGGATTCACCGCAGAGGAAGGAATAGTGGCGTCACGAGTGACAGGACTTTTCAGGTAATTTATGTTTTGGGTTACCCCCGTGAAACTCCCCCAGCGGTAATTTGGACGGGTCCCATGCTGCCCCCAGGAGAGCAGATGGTAGAGCCCAGTGACAAGGCCCAAATCTACGCCGCTATCTCCTCGGCTGTGGGCCAGCTCCACGGACACTGCAATAGTGCTGCCAGTAGTGGCCCAAAAATAATAGTGGCCTCAGTGTTATTAATGTCCCTAGTAGTGGCCCCAGTAGGAATAGCACCCTCAGTAATGGTCCCAGTAGTAATAGCAGCCTCGGTTGTGGTCCCAGTAGTAATAGCAGCCTCGGTTGTGGTCCCAGTAGCAACATGTTATATCTGGACTTTTCCAAAGCGCTTGATACGGTGCCGCATAAAATGTGAATGCTTGGTCTGGGCGAGAATTTGTGTAAGTGGGTAAGTAACTGTTAAGTGATATAAAGCAGAGGGGGTTATAAATGGTACATACTCTGATTGGGTCACAGTTACTAGTGGGGTACCACAGGCGTTGCCCCATTTGTCACGAAAAAAATACCGTCCATGGTAAAAAAAAAGGGGGGCGGGGCTTATCACAGCATTTTTTTCCATCTTTATCTCCTGGATCCCATCCAGCGCCTGTGCGCATGCGCGGGATCTAGGGCAGCATGTTCTCGCGAGTAGATGACGTTTAGTGTGAACCACTGCAGCGTGTTCATCTCACGAGAAATTTTTTGTCTCACCACCATGTTTTAGGATAAAATGATTTGCAACCCCTGATTTTCCTGATAAATTTTTATGGATGTCCCTCAGGTGTTCTGCTGTTCTGGTATGTAGTTTTCTGGAGGTACATCCTACATAAAGTAGATTGCATAGAGTGCATACTATTATATAGATTATTCCACTAGTTTTGCAGTTAATAAAACTATTGATTTTGTATTTTTTGTTGTTCTGTGGGTTAATGAATTCCCTAGATTTATTAAGGGTGTACTGACAACAACCACAACGTGGGTCCGCACATTTAAAGAATCCATTAACCCTTTCCAATCCACTGTCTGACGTCTAAAGACATTCTGATTGAAGGCTGTAAAGCTTCCAATGTTGGAAGACGTCCAGCGGGGTATTCTTACTGTATATTACTGGCCGCTCTGTTGTCGGGGGCTTTTTCAGCATGTCCCATACCGCAGTACTGGCTCTAGCCAGCAGGTGGCACCATTGTATAATGACAGAAAGAGAAAACCGCTTAGGAAACATTGAATCCAAAATTGGATTGCAAAGGGTTAATATTAATCCAATTATTTTTGGGTTTCTGAAATATAAAATTCTTAGATACTCTGTCTCCAATAGTACGGTTTCTTTCCCATTTTAAAAAGTAGACCCCTTAATGGCAATTGTGTCATTTTAAAAACAGTAAAAAAAATGTTGTACAGCACACATAGGAATGAAGACTTGCACCCCGAAAAGGTTACCCCTGTTTGTCCTGCATTCAGAAACATACCCATTGTGGCCTTAATCTTATATCTCTATGCACAACTGGGCCATAACCGAAAGGAGCAGCCGGTGGGTTTCAGAACCGACATTTTGCTTGAAGGTGATTTAGGCCCCATTGCATACTTGTAGAGCCCTTGAGTGTCCAAAACCATGGAAAATCCCTACAAATGACCCCATTTTGAAAACTAGACCCCTTAATGAATTCATCTAGGGGTGTACTGTTGAAACAGTTTTTGAATGAATCTAAGTAAAGCAGAAGGAAAGAATTATGATTTAGATTTTTTTGGCAATTGCGTCAATTTAAAAACAGTTTTTTTTGTACAGCACACATATGAATGAAGACTTGCAGCCCAAAATGGATACCCCTGTTTGTCCCGTGTTCAGAAACATACCCATTGTGGCCCTAATCTACTTACAGGATACATGGCTAGGCCTATAATGGAGGGAACACCCGTTGGATTGCAGGGCACAGCTGAATAAATTCGAGGACCCATTGCTGACTTGTGCAGAAAAAGAATTGACTCCCTAAAAATAATACCCCCCCTCCGCTCCCTTTTTGGCATTTCCTAAATCTTAGATAAAAGTAATGTAAACTGTGTGGTATGTCTGAAAACAGGGGTAATTATGTAGGCCTGGTTGGGATGGGCACATGGGGTAATAAAACCAAGTATCCCCCCTCCTCCTCAGTGGCACTTTTTGGGGGGTATTTCTTGACCTCAGTGGCAGGGATGGGGTGTAGAAAGTGGCGGGAGTTTTTGTAAGCTTGCTGCAGTGCGGCGGTCTTACACGAAAGGCGATCAACACGCTGCCCCTCGAACTGCATGAAGGCAAGCGTTCCCGGGGCTTCTTGTAAATTACGTATTACGGGTAGCGATCTGAATAACGCCGGGCTCACACGGCCGTATGTGGAATCCGTAACTGCATGCTCACACAGGCGGTCATGCACAGTACACTTTCTCTTATTTGTATTTCTCGCTCCGTCTCTTAATAATGACGTGGGTACACGCAGCCCGTACATAATGTAGTTGCATATGGGCTGCCGGTATATCCGCGACCACGGAGCACTCATTAGCTTGAGGAAGGTCTATGTGACCGAAACGTCGCTACTATTTTTCTGTAATGGGGTAAATAAATATTTTTGTATCTTTCTACATTCCTGTTTGCTGCCGGTTACTACTATCTATACCACGGAGCACAATTGTCATGTCATGGATATCCGCAGTAAAATAGAACCTGCTGCGTTGTTTTCTGCAAGTGGATTACGTAATTCCAACCTCCTAATGTGAGCGGAATTATGTAATCTAGTGCATTTGATTGATTCACGCATTACCGTGGATCAAACACATGCACAATCCGCAAATTTCTATTCAATCGTGTGAGACCGGCCTAAGGTAGATCGCTACCTTTTTATCACGTGACCGGGGACCGCTCAACAAGGCCACCGGTCACTGCTTCAGGCTCACGCCTACCTTTGGTAGCTGGGAGCAAGGAGATTTAAAATTCCTCGGGCCCTCCCTGGCTTCTGTTCATGAGTCCGTCATGGGACATCACGGAGGATAGAGGTGAGTAGTTTCAGCTCCCCTCATGGATCGGATCCATGATGGGAGATGAAACTTTAACTTTATTTGTCTTTTTTTTTTACTTTTCTGCGATGGCCGTTATCCATTGGATAATGGAGATCATGGCCCCGGGACAGGTTACTGCGGTCCGCGGTGACATCTCCAGCTTCCCCGCTACCTTCTGTAGCCGGGAGCCAGGAGAATTCAAATCTTCCGGGCCAATCCCATCTTCTGCACATGTGTTGCCTATCTTCCTTTGGTGCGCATGCGCAGAAGACTGTGGCAGGTCCTTTCGGGACCAGATCACCACGGAACATCGTGGAGGATGGGAGTGAGTAGTTTCAGCTCCCCTCATTGATCCGATCCATGAGTGGAGCGGAAACTTTAACTTTTTAAAACGTTTTATTTACTTTCATCCTATTGTCGTTATTCATTGGATAACAGCAATTGCGTGACCGCAGGGTCAGATATCCCGGCCCCCCATGACTGCTCCAGGTTGTCGCCTATCTCCGGCAGCCAACAGCAAGGATCTGTCACATCCACAGCCCACGTGGCTTTAATCCCCAGAGCGAGTGTGTTTTTACGGCCCTGGGGATTAAAGCCCACTTAGGCAGGACGTAAAAACACTATTGGGTGGTCACTAAGGGGTTAACACTTATAAATGTAACGTTATGCACATGGGCAGAGGAAATACATGTCACCATTACACACTAAATGGGAAACCCCTGGGAACACTGACATGGAAAAGGACTTGGGGAGTTTAGTTAACTGTAAGCTTAACTGGAGCAACCAGTGTCAGGCAGCTGCTGCCAAGGCAAATAGGATCAGGGGGTGCATCAGAAGAGGTCATGGGGCACATGATGAGAACATTGTTCTTCCTCTTTACAAGTCACTGGTCAGACCACACACGGAATATTGTGGACAGTTTTGGGCACCATGCAGTTTAGAAGGTTTTGGTTAATTTTTATTTTAGGTGTATCCCAACCCAAGTTGGGACACTTGGACCTCACTGCTGGAGGGGGCTTCTATTGGCAAATGGATCCCCCTCCCTTCAGTAAATACTGTTTTTTGATTACTACACTTTCTTATAAGTGCGGGCATTTTTTCTGAGTTATTTCCATTTCGTTATCTTCTGAAACCAACCCTTTTGGACCCGACTCTGACACTCTCCTTACTTTTGGATGCACATTGTGCATAAGAAGTGTCATGGATTCCAGCTGACCAGGAGGACCCAAGGTGTGACGGCTACCCTTGCATAAGGTTAGCCATTCACACCAGGTGAGTCCTGTTCTATTTTCTCAGACACACATATTGTTCCTGTATAAGGCGCTATCCTCCTGAATTTTACTTTTTCTGCTATATATTACGGTTATCTCTTTGAGGACATAGTCTAGGTCTATAGCTAAGAAGTTGGTCTATAGCTAAGAAGTAGGTCTATAGCTAAGAAGTTGGTCTATAGCTAAGAAGTTGGTCTATAGCTAAGAAGTAGGTCTATAGCTAAGAAGTTGGTCTATAGCTAAGAAGTAGGTCTATAGCTAAGAAGTAGGTCTATAGCTAAAAAGTTGGTCTATAGCTAAGAAGTAGGACTATGGCTAAGAAATAGGTCTATAGCTAAGAAGTAGCTCTATAGCTAAGAAGTTGGTCTATAGCTAAGAAGTTGGTCTATAGCTAAGAAGTTGGTCTATAGCTAAGAAGTAGGTCTACAGCTAAGAAGTAGGTCTATAGCTAAGAAGTAGGACTATAGCTAAGAAGTAGGTCTATAGCTAAGACGTTGGTCTATAGCTAAAAGTAGGTCTATAGCTAAGAAGTTGGTCTATAGCTAAGAAGTAGGTCTATAGCTAAGAAGTTGGTCTATAGCTAAGAAGTAGGACTATAGCTAAGAAATAGGTCTATAGCTAAGAAGTAGGTCTATAGCTAAGAAGTTGGTCTACAGCTAAGAAGTTGGTCTATAGCTAAGAAGTAGGTCTATAGCTACGAAGGTTCATGTTGGACAGGTGTTAAAAGTGTAATGCCACTGGGTTCAGTAATATGAAATAATAACCCCTTTAGGTTTCCTAAAAATCCCCCTTAGCATGTGTGAGCTTCTGTGCATACGGGATTTGTACGTTAATTTGTACATGTATATTGTGCATCATGTGGCCAATGGAGGACACAATAGGTACACATACCTGTGCTCTAAACAGAGTAGAGAATAGGGAATCTGTATTAAAAACTTAATTTGTTGAAATTGTTCATGGTGGCCGTTAGTAGTTATGTCACTTTCCAATTGCCTGCTCGCAATGAAATGTGTGGGGGTATAAGAGGGGTGAGCAGTGCCCTGCTCCCCTCTTACAGATTACAGCAGCTCTGCCGCCATGTACTGAGCTCCGGAGCGAGGTCCCAACCACTGCCTTTATGGCCATTCTGCATTATCTAGGACTGAGTTACAATAATGCAAACTGCAATATTAGTTTTGGCTCCAACCAAAAGCTATTACTAATACAAGTGAATGGAGCAATTGAACTACATGGAGAATTTTGCTCTGATTCACTATGTGACTCTATGTGACACAGTGGGGGAGGGTCAGCAGCCATTGTGGAACTGTGATGCTGTCTTAGACAGTGCAGAGCTCCTAAATCACAGAGTATGAGAAAGAGTTGCTCTGTATTATGTACAGATGCTGGTACCTACAGTGCATGGAGCCATGATGATAGTGCATGCCGCGGACCTCTGGAAATATGGAAATAAAGTGTGCAGAAGTCTGATGAAGATGGAGCAGGAGTGGTTGTTACTACCCTGTCCCCCCCCCCCCCAAAAAAAGACCTACCCTGAAAATAAGCCCTACCCTGATTTTGGGGAGGCTTGAAATATAAGCCCTTACCCAAAAATAGGCCCTAGCTGCATTACATTAAAAAAAAGCAATACATTACTCAGCAGGTTCGGTCCAGCTCCCTCCTGCTGCTCTCCGGAGCTCCAGCATGATTCTTGCAGTCATCAGCTGCCCACAAAAGATCACTTCCTGGTTACAGGATTCATAAAACCTGCCTCCAGAAAGCAATGGCTCTGATTGGTTTTCGAGCACTGCTCAGCCAATCAATGCAGTGCTTGATGAATGAATGTGATGGCTGTGATTGGTTCCTCCAGCGCTGCATTGATTAGTTCTCGAGTACTAGTCAGCCAATCGGAGCCAACACTTCCTGGAGACAGGATTTATGAATCCCGTAACCAGGAAGTGATCCTCTGTGGGCGGTCGAGGGCTGGAGGAAACCTGCCGGAGCTCCGGAGAGCAGTGGAAGGGGAGCGGACGGAGCCTGCTAGGTAAGTGTAATAAGACATCCTCCAAAAATAAAACCTAGTGCCTCTTTTGGGGAAAAAAATTAATATAAGACAGGGTCTTATTTTCAGGGAAACACAGTATGTATGATGCAGCCCAACGTGATGGTTCGTTTTAGAGGCCCTGATTCTGAAGACATCTACTGGGTCAGGCATCGGGTAAGTAAAGGACGCAGCTTTTATGGAGGGTAATGGGTCAGTAAAAAAAATGGGAAAAACCCTGTCAGGCATGATGAAGTTGGGCCCGTAAGGCCTCCTTCCCACGAGCGTGACGGGGTCCGCCGCGTAATATTACGCAGTGAAGCCCGTCACGGCGCCCCCCAGAGCCCCTATACTTACCTGCGGGAGATAGCGTGAAATCGCTTCCCCGCCCACCACCGCCGCGTCACCGCCCGTCACCGCCCACCACCGCCGCGTCACCGAGCGTGTCACGTGACGCGGCCGGCCGTGTCACGTGACGCGGCCGGCCGCGTCATTTGGCGTCAGATGACGCGCGGCGGTGGGCGGGAAAGCGGTTTTTCACGCTATCTCCCGCTGGTTACAGCGGGAGATAGCGTGAACGGACGGCTTCCATTGACTGCAATGGAAGCCGTCAGTGCGTACAGCCCGTCCTCACCCGCAGAAAATAGAGCATGCTGCGGGTGAGGACGGGAGAAATCGCGGTGCGTAATTCCGCGCTGGAATTACGCATCGTGAGCATTGTGCTATTAGGTTCAATAGAACCTAATAGCTGCGGGCAACGCAGCGGATTTTCGCCGCGAATTACGCGGCGGAAATCCGTTCGTGGGAAGGAGGCCTAAATCACGTGCCTTGCTGCCGCCAGTCAGAAGAGATGAACAGGAGTTGTTTATGCCAGGGTAAAACAAGGGGTAATTGCATGCTCATAATGGGTGATGAGTTAGGGTCCCTTCACACTTTCTTTTTGTGGAATGTCTTGTAGTTTCTATTGGTACCATTTGGGGTACATATGACTTTTCAATTGCTTTTTATTACATTTTCATGTAGACTGGGTGACCAAAAACCCCCCCGCATTTCTGGCATTGTTTATTTTTATGACGTTCACCGTGCGGGGTACATAATGCGGTAGTTTGATAGATCAGACTTTTTGGACGCAGCGATGCTAAATATGTTTTTGAGGTTTTTTATTTAGATTTTTTTTACTTTATATATATATGGCATTAGGGTTTTTTATTGCCTTTTCATTTTTTTAAATTAATAAAACTTTTTAGAACTGATTTTTTACCTTTTTTTAGCCCCTGTAGGCGACATAAACTTGTGATAGTTTGATCACTCCCACAGTATGATGTAATACCATAGTATTACATTATACCACGATCAGACATGGCTTGATAGCAATTTGCAATGGCAGCCCTGGA
Source organism: Eleutherodactylus coqui (assembly GCF_035609145.1). NCBI lineage: Eukaryota > Metazoa > Chordata > Amphibia > Anura > Eleutherodactylidae > Eleutherodactylus > Eleutherodactylus coqui. Next base: position 26,279,848 of record NC_089846.1, on the reverse strand, counting down.
GGCTTTAGAAGGCCCCTGGCTGCCATGGCAACTGAATGGCACCCCGCAGTTCCTGAACATTGATCGGGGCATTTAAATTCTGCAAACGGACCTAGATAAGCTGGGGGTTGGGGCAGAAAATAGCAAATTAAGTTCAATATTGATAAATGTAAGGTTATGCCCATGGGCAGGAGAAACGGATGTCACCAATATACACTAAATGGGGTACTGCTAGAGAAAAGTGATATGGAAAAGGACCTGGGGGTACTAGTGGATTGTGGACTTAAAGGGGTTGTCCCGCGCCGAAACGGGGTTTTTTTTTTTTCAACCCCCCCCCCCCCCCCCCCCCGTTCGGCGCGAGACAACCCCGATGCAGGGACTTAAAAAAAAAACAGCACAGCGCTTACCTGAATCCCCGCGCTCCGGTGACTTCTATACTTACCGGTTGAAGATGGCCGCCGGGATCTTCTTCCTCCGTGGAGCGCAGCTCTTCTGTGCGGTCCATTGCCGATTCCAGCCTCCTGATTGGCTGGAATCGGCACGTGACGGGGCGGAGCTACACGGAGCTACACGGAGCCCCATTGAGAAGAGAAGAAGACCCGGACTGCGCAAGCGCGTCTAATTTGGCCATTAGACGGCGAAAATTAGACGGCTCCATGGAAACGAGGACGCTAGCAACGGAGCAGGTAAGTGAAAAACTTTTTAGAACTTCTGTATGGCTCATAATTAATGCACAATGTACATTACAAAGTGCATTAATATGGCCATACAGAAGTGTATAGACCCACTTGCTGCCGCGGGACAACCCCTTTAACTGGAGCAACCAATGCCAGTCGGCTGCTGCAAAAGCAAATAAAGTCTTGAGGTGCATTAAAAGATGTATAGGGGCAAGGGAAGAGAACATTATTCTCCCACTATATAAGGCACTTGTCAGGCCTCACATGGAATACTGCGCACAGTTCTGGACACCAGTACTCAGGAAAGATGTTGCAGTACTTGAGGGGGTTCAAAGAAGGGCAACTAAATTGGGATTATTTACCCTGGAAGAAAGACGGTTAAGGGTGACTACCTACTACAGTTTTTTTCCACTGCGAAATTCGCTGCGGTTTTTTTCTGCAGGGGTCTATGGGACTTCTAATGTTAAAATCGCGATTGCTCAAAATCACAATTTTGCAGTAAATTGCGATTTTGCGCGATCGTGATTTTAACATTACAAGTCCCATAGACCCCTGCAGAAAAAAAACGCTGCGAATTTCTCAGTGGAAAAAAACTGTAGTGGGTAGTCACCCTAAGGGGCAACCAAATAACTATGTATAAATACATGAGGGGACGATACAAGGATCTCTCCCAGGATCTGTTTATACCCAGGACTGCGACAGTAACAAGAGGGCATCCTCTACATCTAGAAGAAAGCAGGTTTCATCACCAACACAGAAGGGGGTTCTTTACTATAAGAGCAGTTAGACTGTGGAACTCTCTGCCTGAGGACGTGGTGATGGCAAAATCCATAGAGGAGTTTAAGAATGTCTTCCTAGAGTGCTACGACATTACAGGATATAGACATTAAATAACTAGAAGGGTTGATGGCCCAGGTATCTTCTGACTGATGGTCTTTGAGTCAGTTAGGAACTTTTCACGGTTGATCCAGGGATTATTCTGACTGTCATTATGCAGTCGGTAAGGAATTTTTTTTCCCCCTAAATGCTTGACAACGTTTATTAAATAAATTATTGGAACTGTAAATGGGACAATCAGCTGTATAGTTCCTGCAAGAACCTGTTATCTGGGACTTGAACGGGTGAAAATGCTTGAATGAAAACAAGTCTTTTCAGTAATGAAAGCAGTACTCAGCCGCAATCCTTATAGCAAAAAGTCCATGCAACGGGCATTGTAGGAACTATAAACCTGAAGGATAATAGGACAGTAGTTCGCCATAGCCTATAATGCAAACAGTCCGTGTTCTAAATGCAGTCTCCACTATCCTAAATCTCCAGTGCAGCTGCACAGTATGAAAGAGTCCCAGGTACTCACAGGAGTGTCTTATAGCCATCCTGGCTAGTGGAGATGGGGACCCACAGAAGTGAAGTGACTGCTCCATCTCAGACATGCAGGGATGGCGTAATTGCAAAATCTTGCCTGTAGGGTCTGTAGGACTGGTCACCCGTAGGGTTTAGTCTGCCAAAAAATGCCAGAGCATGTATATACCCCCTTACACAATGCCCCATGTGAGAAGAAGAGTCCAGAGAGTCAAGGTGAGGATAACAGTGCATCTCACTTTTACTTTATCCAGAAGCCCAATGGTTCAACATCCAATAGATGAAGGCACAAAAGTGTATAATCCAATTTCAGAGTCCAGTCCTGAGGATGGTGGCTTAAGCTAGTGTTACCCTTTTTTGCTCCATATTGCTGATGTGACTTTCACACAACAGCCCTGGAGTGTGTAGCCAGGCTCTAGCTCCAGACTGCTTCTGTGGATTTCTCACCATAGCCCTGGAGTCTGCAGCTTTCCCAATACACTACTTCTCATAGGGTGCCTGCACACGAATGGAATTTCTAGCGCGTTATTTTAGGCACATTGTCCGCCCCAGACCGCAGCCAATATACTCCTATGAGGATCAGCAGTTGTCCCCAGACGGGCGGATTTGTATCGCGTTTTTTCACGCGCTTGAAAACATCTGCGACCTGTTCTAATTTGGGTCGGATTCTGCGCGTGAAGCCTCCAATACAAGTGAATGGGTGCGTTTTTTCACGCAGTACATCCGCAGTGCAGCTGCGGATGGAGTCACTGGTTGCTATGACTACAGGAAGTAGGCATGGTAGGAGGCGTCCCAACACACAGCACAGAGCTTCACAGGCAAATTTCAGCAGCAGCACTGCCCTTCCAGTCACCTCATCCACCAGACAGCAGACAGCAGCCACCAGCCTGCAGCCACAAGCCACCAGCCTGCCACAAGCCACCAGCCTGCAGCCACCAGTCATCAGCCACCAGCCTGCAGCCACAAGCCACCAGGCGTAACGAATAATGATCAACATGGGCAAACTTGTCGCAATGATGCAGGACTTCCCTAGCATATGGGACAGTAACTCCCCAGAGTACCTAGACAAGAATCGAAAGGAACAATCCTGGCTTCAACTCTCTGCTCAGGTTTATGGGGATGCCTGGACGAACGCAATAGAAGCGGAAAAGAAGAACTTGCGTGAGTATTATTCGCTATTGCGTCAAATGTCCCTTTTTTTTTCATTTTAACCCCTTAGTGGCCAAGCAGTTTTACTCTTTTTTTTGTGCTTTTTTCCATCCCCACTTTTAACCCCTTAGTGACGGAGCTTTTTTGCTTTTTTCCTTTTTTTCCCCCTACTCCCTAAAAAATCGTAGTTCCTTTATTTATCCATCAACGTCGCTGTATAAGGGCTTGTTTTTTTGCGGGACGAGTTGTATTTTGCAATGGCACTATTTATTGTACCATATAATTTACTGAAAAACCTTTTAAAAATTGTAATCGGAGAGGAATAAAAAGAATTTCCACCATCTTTCGGTGCGTCCTGTTTCTGTAGCGCGCAAAGTGCAACAAAAACGACCTGATATTTTTATTCTATGGGTCAGTACGATTACTACGATACCAAACTTATATAGGATTTTTTTTGCTGTAGTACTTGTATTTTTTTTCTTAAGATATTTAATTTTTTAAAATTATTTTCTGTGTCCATTTTCTGCGTGCAATAACTTTTTTATTTCTTTGGCGACATAGTTGTGTGAGGGCTCATTTTGTGCGGTATGTCCTGACGTTTCTGTTGGTGCCATTTTCGCATACAGTTGACTTTTTGATCGCCTTTTATTAAATTTTTTCTCGGAAATAGGGTGACCGAAAAAGTGCATTTTGGGCGTATATTCTTTATTTTTTTTTTACCACATTCACCGTGCAGGGTAAATCATACATTAGTTTGATAGATCAGACTTTTACGGATGCAGCGATACCAAAACGGTCACACTGCAGGACGGACGACTCTCCGCAACGCTGGCAGAAAAGAGCACATGACCGGCTCCATTGCCGGACTTGTGTTCTTTCCTCCAGCTCTGTGGAAAGACATCCATCCTGCATTGCGGCCGTCTTGTGCAGGAAGACGGGTGCATCAGCCGCCAGGATGCGCCCAAGTTACTAAGGCCTCCCTGTTTGTTTTTTGCGGGAACAGTTGTATTTTCCACTGGTGCCACTGAAGCGGCATTTATTGGGTTAATAGCCTTGTTCAGCAGACACCGCAATGTGTAGAGGGAGATAGGTAGGATTTCTTGCCAATGCAGGATGTAAGAATGCAAAATCTGTAGTAATGAATTCCTCTTGTGAATTTTTTTGCAGTGACTGAAATAAAGTCACGCTGGAGAAGCACCCGAAAAAAGTTACATGGATCAACCATGCCCCCAAAGACATCTGCTCACCGGGTGAAAGCATGTTGCCAGAATAATTTAACAGTGCTCGCACAAGCAAGAGGGACAAAACGGAGTCTGGGTGTTGGTTTTTAAGCTGTTTTCCAAGGAATGGGCAGTTCTCTAGGGGTTGGGTTTACAATAAGGGGTCCGCACCTATCTGCAAGCACATTTAGATACCATACGCGCGTGAAAATCCGCTAGCGGAATCCGGAACGCTAGTGTGCAGGCGGCCATAGACTAGATCCAGGAATGACAGTGTTGTGAGGCTCTGTCCCCTGTGAACCAGCATAACCTCTTGAATGGGACTGAGCTTTCCTGAGAAGAGGCTGCGGCACTGACACGAGCACCGTGGCTTCTTCAAACATCAGTATGTGTTGTGATCTGTGAACCCCCACGATCTGATATTTCTGTTAGTCCCAGATAACCCCTTTATGCACTTTTTTTAGTGTTCTCATCTTCTCATACCAAGGACCAGAACATTTTTATTTTTTGGTTGACATAGCCAAATGAGGGTTTGTTTTTTTGCAGGACAAGTTGTAGTCCTTTTAAACGGCACCTCTTTGGGGTGCATATAATGTAATGTTTAACTTTTTTTGGGGGGGGTGAGGGGGTTGCAAAGAAAAAAAATTCCATAGTTTTTTTGGTTTTCAGTTTACTGTTTATAGTATAATATTATATGATGAATCACAGAAAACATTTTTTTTAAAGCAGATGTTTTTATGGCAGCCTAGTCTAAGGCCCCTTGGTGGCTGCCATAAAAATACTTATGACTGGCCAATAAAGCTATATTTTCTTGTCTTCTAGATCAGGGGTCCCCAACTCCAGTCCTCGGGGACCACCAACAGGTCATGTTTTCAGGATATCCTATGGTAAGATCACCTGTGGCGATGTGTGAGGCACCTACAATAATTACATCACCTGTGCAACACTGAGGAAATCCTGAAAACATGACCTGTTGGCGGTCCCTGAGGACTGGAGTTGGGGAACACTGAAGTAGAAGGTTCACCAGAGAAGATAAAAGTCGGCACAGCCGACCTTGCAAGGAAACCAGGAGAGAATGCTAGATAATGGACAGACCTTTCTTCAGTCTTGGACTATGTGTTAGAGAGCCATTCTGGCTCCTTCGTCAGGCCACTTGCAGATATACAGAAACAGTCGTTAGCCGCTCGTATAACATAAATTTCACCTCCAGGAAGTGATGACTGTGATTGGTTCTTCAACCGCTGTTCAGCCAATCAATGCAGCGCTGGATGAACCAATGCGATGGCTGTGATTGGTTTATTTGGCGCTGCATTGATTGGCTGAGTAGCAGTTGAATAACCAATCATAGTCATAGTTTCCTGGAGGTGGGATTTATGTTGTACGAGTGGCTGAGGACTGCAGGAACCGCACTGAACCTCTAGAGAGCAGCAGAAGGGACCTAGACCGAGCCTGCTAGGTAATGTATCCTTTTTTTCAATGTAGTGTAACTAAGGCTTATTTTCGGGGTAGAGCTTATATTTCAAGCCTCCCTGAAAAATCAGACTAGGGCTTATTTTCAGGGTAGGTTTTATTTTCAGGGAAACATAGTAGTAGCCAGGCTTGGTAATGCAGGCACAGATCCCATTGAATTCAGTGGGAGCTGTGCCCGCATTACCAACCCGAGTCATTGTAATTTGCATAGAGCTATCAGTTCTGGAAATGTCCACACTGACAGCAGGGGCTACAGAGTAGCGGACCCCGCCAGCTAACTATTGATGGCCTATCCTGAGGATAAGATTATCAATAGTTCAGTTCTGGACAAGTCCTTTAACTCCAACTCCGGCTGGTAGGGTATCTTCTGAGTTTTTAGGGCCATGGAAGTTGTGACAGCGAACAGTTTGTGCTGTGTCCTGATGCCATGTATTGTCTGCGGGAATCCTTCTTAATGCAACAATTACACGAGATTCCAGCGGACATTATGACCCCAACTGAAGGGACTGGGCTGAAGGCTACATCCCTGCTTCAGTGAGATGACATTATGCAGTCCGAAAGCCTGAAGCTGTATGGTAATCACTGTCAGTTCATGGTCACCTTTGTCACATTAAATGCTATATGGAAATAAAAAGATCGAAAATGAAAGAAGGGACAATGAGCTTTAGTTGAAGACAATGCAATACTGCCACCTATTGGCAAAATACTGATGGGAAACTTTGCAGGAGTTCAGAGTTATAGATTGGTTACCATAGGCTTGTATGTGTTTCTCTAAGTGGACATGGTAATTACCAGGAAGCGGAGGAGATAAGCGGCTGCCAGACATCTTTCAGAGAACTTATCTCCTAGGTAATCTAAAGGTGGAATAGATAAATTCCTGCCCGCCCGTAGAAGTACGTCACGCTGCTATATACTGAGCTCGATCCGCCATACCATTACAATGCAGTGATGGCACCAACTCAGGAGCTGTGCCCACACCATCACTTGTGGTTGCTAGCTGTGATATACAGCTGGCACCCTGCACTAAAGGCCAAGATTGGAGCCAACTCCGATCCTGGCCATTTAACCAATCTCTTAAAGGGGCTGTCTGAGTTGGTAGTTTAAGTTAAAACCTTGTTCCTCATGCAGTAAAATAACTAACTGGCATATACTCCCCGAGTTACACAATACATTATACGTACGCCAAAATGCTACCATTGAAAAATACAACTCACCATGAAAAAAACGCATATTGTTACGTCGATCATTAAAATGAAGCTTGTCCTTTTCGTATTGCAGCTGGTGACAGATTCACTCTGTCCCTAAAGGGGAAGTCTGGACTCTTTTCAACTCCTGACATTGTGAATATGCCATCACTAGTTGATGGATGGAGGTCCACCGCTTGGGACCCGCTGTCCAGTGCAGAGGGCCATATGTTGTCTACAGCAGATGGGAAGAAGTGGGAGCGCAGGCTGCACTTCCATTATAATCAATGGGAGCGCCGCGCTGCTATTCCACTTCCTGCCCAGGACAGGATGTCAGTAACAGGAGCAGGAAGTGGAATCTCAGCGTGGCGCTCCTACTGGTTTCAATGCGAGTGAAGCCAATACTCCCACTTCCTTCTCTATCAGCTGATGACAAGGTCTTCATCCATCAACTACTGATGTCATCGGGTTGAAAAGAGCCCAGACTACCCCATTAAAGGGTAAAAATCCATCATGTTGAATTCAAAGAAGAGATGTCGGGTGCCAACGGAGCTGTTTCCATACACATTGGGTTGTCAATAGATCCTGTTGACTCCAGTTTGTTTGGTCAGTAAATATTTGATGTGTTTGGCTTTATTCTGCCTCAGGGTAGCAAGATAATATAGTGGCCCAGAACATATATTCCTGGCCCCTCCATAAATGCCATGTCTTTTGTGTAGATGCACTGTGCAAATTGTCTAGTCTCCTGTTATGTGTATTGCGCAGCTGCAGCAAGTGAGAGGTTAATGTCTGCATGAGACTGGGAGATGTCTGCAAATATATCAATTTATGTCCTGTCATGTGGTATGTTAGAGACTATAAATGTGAGTGTCAGAAAGCAGGGAAGAGGGGAGAAGAGTTGTTTTCAGTTCAGTCCATCACCTTCTGCGTTCCGGAGTGAGAGTGCCGGCCACATGGGGGTACCTTCAACCCTCATATGGGGAAGTGATGGAGGAAGAGGAGAGGTATCCTGAGGCCCCTAATGCCAGGAGCTAATAGAGAGTGAGGAGAAAGAGAGTGAGAAAGAAAGTATGAGAAGTCCAAGACCACCATGCAGAGGTACTGTGTTTCAAGATTGTCTGTGAAGTAACCCTGCCCCTATCCTCCTCTAGAGAGTTCCCCTTTGAGGAGCGGTACCTGACAGATAACTCAGGCCTGCAGGACAGTATCGTCCTGAATTTCCTTCCTGACCTCCAACCGTCTGTTCTTACCTACTAGTGTGTTCCTGATGTGTGTGATATTGAAGTTTTCTAGTAAAGTTTTGCCAGGCCCTGACCATTCCCAGGGACTGAGCTACTTCAACTTTACATTGTGTGTGAATTCTCTTTATTACCGTTGAGGGTCATACCGGTGGGTAAAAGGTGCTGTCACGCATGACAAAAATGTATTTCTGTTTCATCTATATTAGCCATCCCTCTCCTAGGGGTGTCCGGAAGAGGCCAAGCGCTGCTCTGGCCGAGGCTATGTGTGTCCCTTTGGGAGGGAGCCTGGTAAGTGGCATTGTGACAAGTGACCACTCTACCCTCCCAGCTCCTCAGCGTATGTCCCGTATCCTTGAGTTACCCTTTGGGACGCTGCAATAATGTACTTATTACCAACAGACTCAAAGACATTGAATTACGTAACATGGCTAGGTGTATCATTAACACATCCCATGTTAAACACATCCATCTCCTATTTTTGTAACAACTCCATTATAACTAGGAACCAAAACACATAATAGAGGCATACGCCATCCGGAATCTGGCAACTAACTCCTGGATTTTAAGTAGAATCATAGAATGGTAGAGTTGGAAGGGACCTCCAGGGTCATCTGGTCCAACCCCCTGCTCAGTGCTGGATCACTAAATCATCCCAGACAGATATTTGTCCAGCCTCTGTTTGAACACTTCCATTGAAGGAGAACTCCCCACCTCCCGTGGCAATCTGTTCCACTCATTCATCCCCCTCACCATCTAATATCTACTCTGTGTCTCGTCCCTTTCAGTTTCATCCCATTGCTTCTAGTCTTTCCTTGTGCAGATGAGAATAGGGCTGATCCCTCTGCACTGTGACAGCCCTTCAGATATTTGTAGACCGTTATTAAGTCTCCTCTCAGCCTTCTTTTTTGCAAGCTAAACATTCCCAGATCCTTTAACTGTTCTTCATAGGACATGATCTGCAGACCGCTCACCAACTTGGTAACTCTTCTCTGAACTTGCTCCAGTTTGTCTATGTCTTTTTTAAAGTGGGGTGCCCAGAACTGGACACCGTATTCCAGATGAGGTCTGACTAAGGAAGACAGATTTTAGTCCACCACATGGGTATGACATTACTATAGAATATTGCCTCATTGATCATTTATAACTAACTTTATGTTACGCCACCTGTATGTTATTGCACTTTATACTCTCATGGGGATGGTATGTTATAATGATATTTCTTCATACTTATACTGCGAGCAGAGGGGTAACTTAAAGCTTAAAGGGGTTGTCCCGCGAAAGCAAGTGGGGTTAAGCACTTCTGTATGGCCATATTAATGCACTTTGTAATATACATCGTGCATTAAATATGAGCCATACAGAAGTTATTCACTTACCCCCATCCAGTGCTGGCGTCCCCATCTCCATGGCGCTGACCGAAGTCTTCTTCTGCCTGGATTATACGCGCTTGCGCTGTCTGCTTCTTCTGAAGAAGAGGGCAGACAGCGCAAGCGCGTCTAATGCAGGCAGAAGAAGGCTTCGGTCAGCGCCATGGAGACGTGGACGCCAACACCGGGGGGGGGGGGGGGGGGGGTAAGTGAATAACTTCTGTATGGCTCATATTTAATGCACGATGTATATTACAAAGTGCATTAATATGGCCATACAGAAGTGCTTAACCCCACTTGCTTTCGCGGGACAACCCCTTTAAGGCTCCTGGGCCCAGGTGCAATATGCAACCTCTGCATCCCCTATAATTGCGCCCCTGACTGCAGGGTCAGTTAATGCATATGTGTACTACGTGGGGCTATTATGGATTTGTTTGTTGATATAGCCTTGTGTTAAGGCAGAGTGTTAAGGCAGCAGAATGCAGTCCTAAACTCTTGCTCACGACCTGAAGGTTGTGAGTTCAGTCCCCGCCTGGTTGACTCAGCCTTCCATCCTACCAAGGTTGGTAGGAGCTTGGTACTGGGTAATAAATTACCTGAAAGCGCTGCAGAATAAGTTGGTGCTTTACAAATAACGAGATTTATTTTTTTACTCGATTTCTTACCATGTACTTTGAGATATTTACCCATTTTGGGGTGCTATGCTACTTTATGTGTGTAGGTTTGTAATCCATTTGAACATTTGTATTAAAAAAATTATTTTGGATATTATAATATCAATAAAGATATATTAATATATTATGATATGGATGGATATGACTCCATTATGTGCTTTGGTTCCTTGTAAGATAATGTAGCATTCTAGTACTGAAAATGTTCATGACATTGAAGTACCACAAGATGGCGCTATGGCACAGCAAACATTATAGGCCCCAATCACAGGAAGAGGCACGAGCCAAAAAAATGTAATAAAAACCAAGTTCATATCTGAGGTTGGTTATTGTGTAAAGTGGCAGTTCTAGTGTAATAACTATGTTATAGGCAGTTTTCTCTGCTGCCTTTTTGCCTATTGAGTTCAGTGGGTCTGTGTGCAAGTTTGGAAACAAATATGTTGCAGTTTGCATACAAGGAGTCCAGTTCTTTCATTGCCGTTTTTTATTGCGTTTTTGCTGTTTCTCCCACCTACACACACAATTTATGTTATTTGCACTTTTGCTGTACTTTTTTTCCCCGAGTTTTTTGGTGTTACTTACTTTTTTATTGCATTTCTGTGCTGCACCCAAATCACAGAGGTGCACATCCAAAACAGATTCCCTCTAACCCTAGAAAACACATATTTTTCTTATATTAGCCACTTACACATTTTTTGCTCACCCATCCAAGCTCACTTCTGAGACACAAGAGTTCCTCAACACAAATAGGGAATCTAGGGTCCTTTTTTGTGATGAGTCTATAGGTGCCACCTGTGGTTGATGAGACATATCAGCAATGGGTATCACTTGTAACATACTGCTGACACCTTGCTACAATGGCTGGGATCAGAGATAACTCCAGTCCCAGCCATATAACCCCTTAGATTCCCCGTTCAATAGTGACTGCGGCATCTAAGAAGTTATATGACAATGCTGTCAACTCATTTGTACCCCTGCAAAGCGAATACAGGTTCTGGAGGAGTTTCTATTGGAACAAGAGGCCTAATGAAAGCCCCCAAAGTCTGCAATGCTTGTACACCTATTGTATGACCTAGTAGGATGCTTGTCATCATTATGCTGGCAGGCATAATATACTGCAATACAAAAGTACTGCAGTGTATTATATCAGCAATAGAGATTAGCGAGCGTACTCGGAAAAGCACAACTCGCTCGAGTAATTTGCTTTATCCGAGTATCGCTGTGCTCGGGTCTGAAGATTCGGGTGCCGGCACGGAGCGGGGAGCTGCAGGGGAGAGCGGGGAGGAACGGAGGGGAGATCTTTCTCTCCCTCTCTCCCGCCCGCTCTCCCCTGCTCCCTGCTGCAACTCACCTGTCAGCCGCAGCGGCACCCGAATCTTCAGACCCGAGCACAGCGATACTCGGATAAAGCACATTACTCGAGCGAGTAGTGCTTTTCCGAGTACGCTCGCTCATCTCTAATCAGCAATTAATAAATTGCATGGTCAAGTCTCCTAAGGTCCTGAATTTTTTTTTAAAGTTTAGTAAAATGGTAAAGCATATTAAAAACTCTAAAGAATAAAACAAAAAATTGTAAAAACTTTTTAAAATATTAATGCAAAAAAGAAAATACAATTCACAAAATTTAAAATAAAAACTGAAAGGATTACTGTTTTTCCATTCCTTTCCCAGAAACAGTTAAAAGGGTTGTCAAGTTGTAAAGTAGCGATGGCCTATCCTTAGGGTACGTCATCAATACTAGATTAGCGGGGTCCATCTGCATGGGCCCCCATCTATCAGCTCTTCTCTGGGCTGGTATGCTCATGCACTGAGCTGATTTCTGCATGAAGTAGACAGCTCCATTCTTACTGCCGTGGCCAAGCTTGGTATTGCAGGACAATTTCTTATTGAAATTAATGGGAACTTTACATGCAATACGAAGCCTGGCCACTACAGTAAGAATGGAGCGGTCTGCTTTCTGCAGAAATCAGCTCACTGCAAAAGCACACCAGCCTGGCGAATTGCTAATCTGTGGGGATCCCAGGTAACAGACCCCTGCTAATCTACTATTGATGACTTATCCCAAGGATTGGCCATCAGTACTTTTCAACCCCTTTAACAATAGTTAATCAATAAGTTATATGTACCCCAAAATGGTGGCATTACTGGGTGCTACAAGACCCCAACAAGCCACTCTGCCTTGAGCAAGATAATTACAGCCTGAATCCTTACCAGGGGTGAAGGCAATCCAAGCTACATCTCTGGGTTGGGGGATCCTTTGAGAGGGGCCTCAACCACTGGGTGGCAAGAACCTGTGCAGGACTCCCCTCCCCAGAGGAACAGCATTGTTAGCAAACATAATGAGTGGGGGACTGGTCTGAGGGTGATGGAAAACGTGTACAGGGGAAAAAAAACATAAGACCCTTTTGCTCTGTGTGGCCAAAAACAGCACCATAATGGGAGCCCGTTTTTAAATTTCCTTCGAGGACCCCTCTCATCCATGCATACCACTAAAAAGAACTTTTCAAGACGGTAACCACGATCTTTCATGATCAAGGACATTATATTGTGTAACCTCAAAAATGAGCACAGAACTCGTTAGGCGCCTGTAATGTTAGCTCTATATGGTGATGACAGGAGATGCCCGGACTGGGTAAAAGCTCTCGGTGAAATGTTCCAGAGCAGAGGGGGTGGCGGAGGTATGCGGATGGGAGGACTGGTGTGGACACCGCTGCCATAAACACTTCTAGATAATCCACTTAGAGATGCACAATCCCATTTATATCCGGCTCCTGTTATGACAACTGGGAGCTGAGTCCAGACCAGAGGTTGCACAACTCGTGACTTACTTTCCCAGTGCATACTTCAAGTCCTACGTGTTTATACTGCAGCCTCAAGAGGAGCACCAGGAAATGTGTGTATATACTATGGACGAGCCCGGCCAACTCATGTAAACCTATTAAAGCAATGATAACTAACCCTGCTGTAAAGGACTGGACAGCTTCAACGTACTGTATATAAACTGTCCTTGTATGTAGGACTGTCCAATTAACTCTGTGTCCTGAATATTGGGGGTAACACAAACACGGCACACATGGAAATTGCATTAGAAGGGGTTTTCCAGGGCTTTAGTATTGATGGGGTATCCTTAGAAGTATGTAGAGGGGGGAAAGAACAGTTCCCCTATCCTTGAAGTGCTTTGTATGAAGCTATAAAGTTAACAACTGTCCACAGCATAGGGTATAACTTTATGATGGGCGGGGTTGACTACTGGAACGGGGGTCCTGAAGGTACCCACATAAATGGAATAGCGGTTGTGCATGTGGGCAACCACTCCACTTTAGTGGGAGTGCTGGAGATTTCCGAGTGCCTGTATTGGGCAATTTCGGTGCTACTGTTGAAATGAATGAAGTAATGGCAAGCATGTTCGGAACCCTCGTTCTCAGGATCAATAGGGGTCCCTTTGTCTGACGTACACTGATCATAAAGTTATACCTTATTCTGTGGGTAGGGGATAAATTTATAACTTTTGGGCACTGGCGTGGTGCAGTATGATGGCCGTGTAAGTGGGTTTTGGCCCCAGTCCATAAAGTAGAAACAACCAGTCATTGCACTGGGAAGAGACAAACATTCCTGGGGATGGATAGAGTTACTTAGGCCGACCCCTTGGGAGGAGCTACGGATGAGGAGGTGACCTGAGCAACCAATCAGCATAGGACATCGTAGTGCTTTTGGACCTTCCAAAGTCCATTGTTGGCAATGTTATTTGGAAATGAAAAACACCTGGTGGGTGCAGTGTGGCCACATTCAGAGAGACCTAGTAAACTGATAGAACGTGGACAACAAAGCACATACTCTACCTAGCTTGCTCACGAGGTCTCACAGCCGATTGGAACATCCTTTAGCACCAGAACCATCTGTAGGGAGCTACATGTGAAGGGTTACCATGGACGAGCGCTTGCACAAAAGCCTGACATCACAGCAGTGACTGCACAGAGGCGCCTGGGATGGGGCTTGGAGCGTCGTTCTTGAACTGTGAATAAGCAGAAACAAGTGTTGTGGACAGACGAATCACAGTCCACCATCTTCAGATCGGATGGCCGCACTTGGGTATGGTGGTTGCCCGGAGAGATGTTTTAACATGACTGCATCGTCCCAACAGTGGAGTTTGGAGAAGGTTCTGTTATGGTGTGGGAGTGTTTCTGCTGGGAAGGACTATGCCCATTGGTTACAGTGAAGTATATCCTCAACACCAATGGGTAGACATTCCGGACAATGTGGCTTTACCTAACTCTGTGGCAATACTTTGGTACAGCTCCATATCTCTACCAACATCACCATGTCATACAGCAGGCGGTTTTGAAGCTTGGTTGGTGGAGCAGAAGTCTGCAAATTTCATTGGCCAACTCAAAGTCCGGTTCTCAATCCCATTGAGCATCTTTGGGACGAACTAGAAAGCTAAATCCATGCACGCCCAACATGCCCTTAATCCCTCGCATTATTATCTGAAGTTCTTCTAGAGAAATGGAGGAAAATCCCTTCACACATCTACCGGAATTTGGTGGAAAGTGGCCTAGGAGGCTTACTGCAGTCATTGAGGCCAAAGGCGGCCCAACACCATATTGGAAAATGTGAATAAAATAGAATTTCATCACCTTCTATGTGTCCCAATACTTTTGTTTACATAGTGTATATACTCTTTATTTGCTATGCAGCTGAATGCGCAAAAGTGTGCAACTTATTTGCCTTTTTCCACTGCACGCTCTATTTCTCTGCAAAGTTAGCAGGGATTGGTGGAAGGGGTGGAGCCACCCGCAGCCTGACAAATTTTCTACAATTTTCACAAAAAAACAGGTGAAAATTATAGCACAATATGACAACTCATGACTGGTGGAAATTTGACTCTAGAGACGTACAGACAGCCAATAATGCTACAAATTTATTAAGAGAAGTGCCACTGGAAGCGACCGCTACCTCTGCACCTTCTAGCCACACTTCTGCCGTAAGGGTGAATTGTCTTGTTTCCAAGCCACAGATATTGTACCATAGAAACCCACAGACAAACAAATATACTCGTGAACTACAGCCGCGTTCCAAGAAACAAGTGCAGCTCAGTCACGCAGTCTCCTACAAATAGCTGCTTCGCCCGCTCTCAGTGATGGGATGATATTAGTCATACGACTTGGCGGTGATTCAAGTACTAAAGTGGATGTGGGATTCTCCCGAATCAACTCCCCCCCCACATTGTGACGTCATACTAAGCTCTGTACTAACTAATAAATCAGTTTGTGAACTCCGTATTTAGCGGTTTATTAACCTTTTAGCAACATCTCAACAACTGAAACTTAGTGTTTTTTCTTTTTCTCACACGCGCCATTTATTTTACCTGCTACGCCGGTTCTTCTTGGTCGAACTAATCTTTTTTTTTTTCTGTCTGGTGGCTTATTGCTAATTTTTGTCTTGGTACTTGTGTTATTATCCTGATCCTGTATGGGTATTACATGCTCACCAGATGGCACTACTATGTAAGCCCGTGGCTCGCCATGTCTTAAGACTATACAACTTCCATACTGCTGTCAGGATATAATGGGAGTTGCAGTTTTGCCTTGCCTGGAGAGCCATAGGTTAGAGGCATCCAATATCAGCAGAGCATGGTGGTATTATTTGGGCACTGTATGGTACTATTATTTATAGCTGTATGAAGGTATTGTTTTGGCATATAGTGACTATTATTTGGATTACTATTTTGGTCCTTTTCATTTACCAGGGATCATCCATAGAGTTTAGATTGGGGTTAGATAAATTAAAGGGGTATTGCAGTTAGGTGATAATTTTCACATGTCCATCTATCCACTTGATCCACCGATCGCCAGACTGGGGTTCCTGGCGTTCTCCAAATGAATGGAGTGGTGGTTATATATGTGCACCGCCGCTTAATTCATTTCAAATGGGTCTGCTACAGTTCTATTGAAATGAATGGAACAGCAGCATTCGTGCCTGGCCCATGTTTCATTCAATTAGAGAACTTCTAGGACCCTGTATCGGTGACCGTGGAGGGTCCCATCAGTTGGTCCCACTAATCTATCAATTTTCAGTTATCCAATGACCACTGCAGCTAATCTCCTCCCTTGAAATGGAATGTCATCAGTGATGTCCCTTATACAGTGCTGGACCTATAAGGTTAGTTATTTTGAAAAAAATTAATATTTGGCGCAAAGAGAATTTAAAGGAAATCTGTCATATTATTTTTGCCCTATTACCACCATATATCTATGCATGTCCGCCAGAAGGAGGAATGCAGGGCTACCTTTATTTTTTTCAGCTGAGCCTCCCGTCTCCAGGTTATCGCTGCCAGAGTTATTCCCGCGCCACATGCAGATTACTGATGGATCGTCCTATGGGTGGTCCACCTTTGCAAGCAGTCGGGGCTCTCCCCCTGCCTCTTCTTCTCAAGCATGCCCCATTCTTAGCTGACTGATGCCTCTAGCTGTGCCCACTGGAGACGTCATGCGTTCCACCAAATGTGCCCAAACCACACTAAGTCATCAGGCGCATACACGTGACATCATTCAGGAGCCAGAGCGCATGCACTTGATCTAAGTGTGGCGCAGGCACATTTGGTGGAACGCATGTCTTCAGCAGGCACAGATGGAGGCATTATTCAAGGAAGGGGCAGTTATGAGATGAATAGGCAATGAGAGAACCTGGACCACTTGCAGAGGTGGACTGGCCATCGGACGGTCCAACACTAATCTGCATGCCATATGTGAATAACTCCGACAGTGATATCTGAAGACGGGAGCCTCAACTAAAAAGAATAAAGGTATAAATTATGTTAATAGGGCAAAAATAACGTAACAGACTTCCTTTACATCCGGGGAGAAAAAACTTGGACAACCCCTTTAGTATACTTTTAGTTCTAGAAAACCCTTAAGCCCCATTTACACGCAAAAATGATTGCTCAAAATTCGTTCAAAAGATAGGGAGAATGACTGTTTGACAGATCATTTAGCATAAGTTGGTAATGGGCACTAATGCCCATTAGCAGCTTAGTAGCTTCTTTTGCATGTAAATGAGCCTCCCTTTGCTGTATGCAGAGAACACTAGGTGGTCTGTTATCTGCATACAGCCCCTTAGTTTTGCTGTGGGATTGCAGCTGAATACAATGTGATCAGCCTTCCCGTGGAGAATCACAGCATGCGGTCACTGCTATCAGCTCTAAGTCCAAACAATGGATTTTAAATTCAACTAAAAATCATCGTTCGGACAAAAAGCAAACAATGGTAGCATTTACACACAACGATTATTGCTCAAAAGACATTGTTTGAGCAAAGTTTGAGTGATAATCGTTGCGTGTAAATGGGTTTAAGGCTTTTTTTCTCTACTATTTCACGTATGAGATGTCTATTCCCCATCATTAACCCAGATATTATTTTAATAGATCTGCACTAGTTTTATCCTTGCTTCTACTTGATATACTTTCCAGACGTGAAGTGAATCCATACACGGCAATAACTTGATGCTAGGTGCTCCATCTTGTCCCATTCGGTATATATAGGATTATTTTAGGTGCATGGGAAAGAAAAACTCTTCACATTTCATGGTAGGATTTACAGGTCAACACTTGTATTTAATATATTACAGTAAAATCACAAGAGTACACTCTTCCAGAGACTAAACCACAGTCCTAATACACCAATAACTATGTGTTTCATAATGACACCGGAAGCCTAAGCACACTTTCGACATTTTTGGCACATCTTCACTGGGGGGAAAGGGTTTTTCGATGAGTGTTGGTGAGTCCACAAAGTGTTTCATGAAAGTGTCTCCTCAACATGGATGTCACATCTTCACAAGGAAGCATGGAGGAGCTCTAGGTCTGTGGTTTGGCACAAAGACCCTAGGGTTTACAATGACGGCAACACTTTTCCACTACACAGCCAAGACATCCAAACCCAAAGAAAATTCAGCTCATGATCTTCCCAGCCTCCCAGGTCCCAAATGCTCCGTCTTAAGGGTATCTTATGTTTTAATTTTCAGCCTTTTGGTTATGTCTTCTATGAATTATCCTCGACATTGAGACACCCATGATTCAACGCAACGTTCTTGTACCTCAGTTTTATTTTTCATGGGGGGGGGGGGATCTAAATTATGTTGAAAACTAATTTTTGAGTAACGTAAAATGAACCTTGGCGTTGACTACAACATATGAAGAAGATTGCAATGGCTAAGTGGTGACCTTAGACAAGTCAGGTTCTCGGGTACCAGATATGGCTTTAGCTACTTTTAACTTTATGCTGCATATGATCTCAGAAACCTTCAATGAGGACTATTAAGTCACCATTATGGAAGATCCAGAGCCCTGATATTAGTAATATAAGATTAGGAGGCTTCAGATGTGACCATCACAGTGCAGTCTTCTGGGTTCCATGGCCATCTTCAGCATTGCTGACTATGATGGAGTACTGGGTACTCCAGCAAGTGAATTCTCTTTGTCTCTTTCTGGCCCTTTGAATGAGGAGACAATGGAAATCAATAATACTTAAGTGGTGTTTGTGCTCCATTTCAATAACCTCTCAAAAAACTGGGGCCGGCTGGAGGGGCAGGAAGTTAAAGGGGGCCGTGGTGGGCTAAGGGAAGAACAGCCATTGGCCGCTGAAGGCATCATGCAGACAGGTGTCACCACAAGCTCATGCAAGGGTGTTGTGCCTGACATGGAGATCCCTGGTACGAGGGTACTCCAGACGTCAAGTCTTTACTCTCCAGCTGGAAGAAAAGAGGGAAGAGAAAGAAGAATGTCAATAGGTAGCCCCTCGACATGCCAATACTCCAGAAGATGAAAACCATGTCATGACATTACCATTTTTAATAGTATGTCTATGACTCTCACAACTCCACCTCTTAGATGTTTACACATATATCTTGATTCTGATGTTTTCACAGCCTTAGACCCCCTTCACATGAGCGAATGCAAATCTGCGGAATGAACAATGTTTTTTTGCGCGCACATCAGTGTATTTCACTGTAGTTTTTGTTATACAGCCGAGCGCTCCAAGCGGAGGATACAGAAGACAAGCGGGGTGGCCCCACTTGTCTTCTGCATCCAGCTGTTCTCTACTCAGAGTTCCCGGCTGTTATATAGCCGAGCGCTCCGAGCAGAGGATACAGAAGACAAGTGGGGTGGCCCCACTTGTCTTCTGCATCCAGCTGTTCTCTGCTCGGAGTTCCCGGCTGTTATATAGCCTAGTGCTCCGAGTGGAGGATACAGAAGACAAGCGGGGTGTCCCCACTTGTCTTCTGCATCCAGCTGTTCTCTGCTCGGAGTTCCCGGCTGTTATATAGCCTAGTGCTCCGAGTGGAGGATACAGAAGACAAGCGGGGTGGCCCCACTTGTCTTCTGCATCCAGCTGTTCTCTGCTCGGAGTTCCCAGCTGTTATATAGCCTAGTGCTCCGAGTGGAGGATACAGAAGACAAGCGGGGTGGCCCCACTTGTCTTCTGCATCCAGCTGTTCTCTACTCAGAGTTCCCGGCTGTTATATAGCCGAGCGCTCCGAGCAGAGGATACAGAAAACAAGCGGGGTGGCCCCACTTGTCTTCTGCATCCAGCTGTTCTCTGCTCGGAGTTCCCGGCTGTTATATAGCCTAGTGCTCCGAGTGGAGGATACAGAAGACAAGCGGGGTGGCCCCACTTGTCTTCTGCATCCAGCTATTCTCTGCTCGGAGCGCCTGGCTGTTATACAGCCGAGCTCTCCGAGTGAGGTATGAAGAACACAGCTGGAACGCCTGTGTTCAGGAAACGTGATACAGCTGAAACAATAGTATCAGCTGTATCCCGCTGTGAATTCCTGATAACTGATCGCTGATCTTTTAGCATGCTGAAAGATCAGCGACGGCTTAACGAAAACTGCACGATGTCAGTGCAGTTAGACACAACGATTATCGCTAAAAAGACGGCTTCGAGCAATTTTTGAGCGAAAATCGTTGTGTCTAAAAGGGCCTTTAGTTAGCCATGGATTATGTAACGTTCTGTGAATGTTTGATTGCCTTCATGAACCGATTCCTCAAGCTGCATAATGTTTTGTTCCTTTTCCATTTATTGGTTAAAATAAAATTTTGCTTTTTTTTTTGTAACTCCCTAGTTGACATATTCTGCACATATTCTGTGTTACATCCCATCACCCGTGACCATAGGAAGAGTCTTGACCAATGACTTTGAAGGGACAAATATAAGGTTCTCCCTTCCCACCCAACATGCGGTTCCCATTCTTTTCATCTTCTCACCTTTAATCACCATTTATCCTTCTCATCCGGGACAGCTTCTCCTTGCGTTTCTTCCGTTTCTGTTTCAGCACTTTGCCCCATCTTAGTGATGTGGCGCAGAAATGACGTTGCGTTAAAGGCCCTCTGAATGGATATATGAAGACATAATTTATCATTAGATCACTATAGCCATAACTTTATGCCATGGGGCTCATATTATTTTAGATGGACCCCAATCAATTAGACAAATTACTATTGCACAATTTCATAACTTTTTCCCAAGATCTATGGGAGCTTGATATCTGCTCAAACCCTCCAAGATGTAATGCACAGGATGTGTTGATTTCAGAACCCCAGTAAGAACATATTCTCATATTGAAAAATATACCTGTTCGTACTAAGATGCCTTCATTCCATACTAAATGATTGTTGGCATTATTGCTACTAATTTCCGCAAAACCTCTGATGGGGCTTTAAGATCTTCTCATCAGAAGAACAATGAGGACTTTATGAAAAGCTGAAGAGAAGTGATTGTTGGAAAAACTCGGTGGAATAAACCCAAATGGTTGATAGATATGTTTATGTGATGATAGCAGAACTCAGAAGATAAGGAAGTGGATTGTTATGGCAAAGCGGCACAAAGGTGCTGCCAAACCAGACTGGATGCCTTGCTGGAGACTGTAAAACACAGCATGCAGTTCCATCTCAGGCAGATATGCAAATGATTATAGTTGTGGTGATTAGATGAACGGTCTTGTCACCTGAGGCCCTAAAACTGGTTCCGCCCCTTGGCCTATAAGAGGCTCTCGGAGGCTCCTTGTGTGTAGTGACCTCTTCTTCCGCTTGTGTAGAGCTTGTTGACCACTAGACACCTCTACGGCGCAGAGAAGAGATGTTGTGCAGTTAACAAAGTTTGAGAGGGGCGCATTATTGGGATGTGAGAAGCTGGATGATCACATTGACTAATTGTCATTCTGAGCAGACCACTGGGAGATGTTGGGACTAGTGGCTTCGTTAGGGCACGCATACAAGGCGACTGGGCTCAGGACGTCCTTGACAGACCACCAGTAGAGAGGATCATCTGACTGTCCAACAAGCACGAACACGCAGCCAAACTGTTGCATTGTCTGCCATCCAGAGACAGGTGGCATCATCATTACAGGCCCCTGTGTCTATCATAACTATTTCCAGGCGCTTGGCTGAAGGGCATTTGGTCTCATGGCACTCATTACATGTACGGCCTTTAACACTCCCTCACTGTTGCCTTAGTTTGCAGTGGTGCCATGAACTACGAAATTGGACACTACTGAGTGAAACCTGGTTGTCTTCAGCAACAAATCCAGGTTTTGTTCGGGCACTGATGACGGCCGTGTTCATGTCTGGAGACCTCGGGTGAGCGCCTCAGTCCTGCCTTTGCTGTGGGGCGGCACACTGCCCCTCCTTTTCAATGGTTTGATACTCATTTGCAATTTTTACACTTAAGCATCGCAGCGCAGAGAAAAATCTGCGATATCGCTCATTGTGTCCAATGGGGCCGTCAGCAGCAGCGCCATGCGCGTTGAAAGCATAAGGAGTACATCGCGGACTTCTGCCACAGTTGTGACAGCTATGGCAGTGGATGGCTTTATCCCCGCGGGGACCACCGGCCCCATTTAAAACAATGAGTGATATCGCAGAGTGCTGCGATGCTTGAGTTTTCACTCATTCTCCCATCGCAAGAAAACATATCGCTGGTGGGTAGGCGCCATAGACTTCGAGATCTGCTGACCATCAGAGGAACAATCCAAGATGTATTCAGTATTTAAACGTTCAACTGATAAAATACATGCAAGATGACTTTGCTAAGACTTTCCCAAATAACACAGAGCAGCTCTGATTATAACATACACATTTTAAATTCTTGATCATATTGTGTTAAATTCTGCAGATTTAGCAGTAAGCACTAAAAACTGAGAATAGGGAGGCCTTCCCTATGTGGACACTAGCAAAGTAGGCCCATTTGGGTAATGTTGACCACATCATAGGGCCTACAGGGCAGATTGCACATTCTTCTTTCCATATATTATCTAAGGGTACCTGACTCCACCAGCAATCTAGGCTCAACTCACCTTCCACTGACTTCGAGCAAAATTTTTCTGGATCTGCTCACTTACTGACCCATGGATGTCTCTTTCTAGAGCGGTGTCTCCAGAGATCCTACAGAATATAGAACGGATAATGTTAATCTTCTCCCATTCACTAACCCTGCATCAGATTTTGGATCATTCTAGAAGAAAAGCTCCATGTGTTGCTTTCTTTGTTCTCAGAATGAAAACTTGGAGTCACCTTTTGCGCCCGTGTAGGCGCCCTTCTAGGCACACATCCCACTCCATCCTTTATCATAATATCGAGGATCCCGTTCTGTCGCAAAATTGGCAAACGGCTCAAAAAAAAATATTTTTAACACGACCAAATTCTGAACCATCTACAGTTGAAAATAATTAACCCTGATTTAGCATTTTTTTGGCCAAACACTCTCTTTTTGTTCTTCAGCACGGAATTTCAATCTCTCATTGTGCCCTTAAATTTTGCTTGTTCTATTAACCCCTTAGGGTGTCCTCGTTCTGTTAAAAAGCTCACCAACTATTTTGTTTTCTGTATCCCATGCAGTTGAATAATTTCTCCTTGTTCTTATAAATTCCCCTAAGGGTAACGCTCTTTATACATGCATGGGATGACAGGACTGCGCATGAAGGAACGTGTTTCCAGCGATGGGCTTATGGTAAGGGAAGAGACCACTACACCCGAAGGCACATCCCCCCCAAAAAATACAAATCAAAAAACATCTTCCTGTTTTTGCACTTCTGCTGAAAAACTGAGATTTTAATCATTACGGTTTAGATGTTCAATGAAATCCGGTATGGCTGTCTCATGGCCGAGGTCGTCAATGAAACCAGACCAGAGATCCCACAAACCAAAAATTAGCAGTGTATTTGTGTTCCCAGTAGCTCATGTAAATAAGTGCCAGGGGCGGTGAAAGTTTTGCACCCATTGAGACTTTGGTTAATTAGATGAAACATCGCCCAAAAAATGATGGGTAAGTAAATATTCCAGTGCAATAATCCCAAAGTCCCGCAAAGGGACGGAATAATTAGCAAATTTATCCAGGAACCAACCCAGCGCCTGCAATGCCGAATCATGGGGTCTGGAGGTGTAAAGTGTTAAAGATTGGTCATTCCGTGAGAGAATATGCTATGAATAAGAACTCTGTATGTAAATTAGCGAAATTTTGGAAGATGTTTTTACCCATGAAATTTAAACAATATGCAGTTTTTATTCTGGAATCCACAGAAGTGTTGGAGTTTCGTTTTTACAACTCCTATACAGACCTATGTGTCTCAATGGTTACAAACTGCAAACACATCCTGTGTGTAGTCTGACCCTGTAGTCATATGTGAAGGTGGTCATACACATTCAATAAACCTGGGACAAGACAATTTCGATTGGATCAGCTAACTCACTAATGTATATTTGGATTTACCGTCTCTCCTTCAATGCCAGATTTCAAGGGGGAGAAGGATCAGGCATGTTGGTTTCAACATGCCCAATCATTTTTCGTCATGGGAGATAACCCGCCGCTGGAGGTGTCTAGGAATGGCTTATACCCCTCGACCTCGAAAAAATGTATTGCTTAGACGAGCCAAGCATGTATGTTTATGGGAGAGTCGAGAGGAATAGCTATTAGCCGAACACTACCTTGGGTAGTCATTATCGAGATGGGAAACTGCTGCAATGGCTACAGGTCACCCAGGTGGAGCCTATGGATGAGCCAAGCTGTGCTATTTCCGCAGCTCTCCTTAAAGTGGATGGGAGCTACAGAAACAGCATAGCAAAGTGCGCTATGCTCTTTCTGTAACTCGGGTAGTGATGGATACAATGTAGTGCACCCGCCATTCACTCCAATGAGAGCAACAGAAACAGCGCTGAGCACTCAGCTCTTTCCTACAAGTGGTCAGACAGAGTAGCCAGGTTTTCCCATCTTAGCCTTGAAAAGCCAAGATGGAAATACCCAATTAACGGTACGACCAGCTTTGGTCTCTTCCATCAGTCTGGAACTTGTAGAGGAAGTATAGACAGTGGAGTAACAGTAGCTATACACATTAGACAAAAGTTGATAAAAATGGAGCATATGAGCATATGCTATATGGCCAGTGTGAACGACTTGGATGGCCAATATCGACTAAAGTGTGTATGGCTGCGTCTGCAAAATAATGGCCCACCAGATCACTGTCCAACCATCAATCTACTTCTGTCTAAAGTATGTGTATAGCACCAACTTATTCTGCAGTGCTTTCAGGTAATTTTATTTATTAGCCCCACTAAGCTGGGTACTCATTTTACCGACCTCGGAAGGATGAGTCAACCATGAGCCAGCTACCTGAACCATTCAGGGATTGAACTTACAACCTTCAGGTTGTGAGTGAGGGCGTAGGACAGCATTTCTGCTGCCTTCGCACTCTGTGCCACACAGGACTCATCTTAAGATGATCACATTGAGATACAACTGCAGGATCAGACTACGCACGTGTTTGTAGTCTGTAACCGTGGAAACACATAGCTCTGCGTAGAAGTTGTATACCATCAGTTGCATAGATAGAAATACCAATGGTAATTATTTGGTGCTGGCCAACTTTTCTACAGACATTTTATTTTAGGTTTACTGGTCCATAATTTGGCAGCAGGATGTATAATACCAAACATTGTGCTGAAAATAGAAGTTTCATTATGGGATAAGGATGACTCATGTCTCCTAATCTGGGACCGATGTGTCTGTATTACATCATATTTCTGTCTATTGATGGAGTTTTACTGAGTCAGGGGTATATACAGTGGAACGGCTTCACGAATCCAATAAATATAAAAGAATTTCCTCTATTAAATGTCTTCTATTCAGTCATCACATAAAACATTAAAATCATTTCATTACAGAGATTCTTAAAACTATCCCAGAATGCTTTAGGAGCGTGCTGGGAGTTGTGCCAAGCACCACGGGGCCGGAGGATGCTGGCTTATTGTGACGGATGAAGATGTATTTTTCTGATGCTGTTTCAATACAAATAGATGAGAAGAGAAACATCAGGGAATGCAGAACATAATTAGCAGGAAAGTAAAAAAAAGCTAAAATAAAATAAAGCGGCGGATGCTAATACTTATACATAAGCCTCAGATAAGGGGTGCTTTTTTCTATAACACAAGTCTGGCATTATAGCAGACAAACCTGGGCAAATGCCGGAGCCTTCTGGGCTATGGGGGGGCCATGATGGTCTCCTGCTCTACAGCCATCAAGCTTAGCGTAGGAGAACACGGAATCACACCGGCCAACGTTCAAATCTCAGATTGCGCAACACTTCAAGGGTATGTTCACATGGCAGAAATTTGATGTGGAAGCTGCGTGGATTCTGTATTAATGTAGCTGGCCGCATGGGGTGGGTACATACAGACTGTGGGGGGCACATAGTTATTTATGGCAGCTGTAAGATGCTAATTTGGTCCAATGAAGCTACTGGGATAGTTCATTCCTGTCTCACCCTTTTCTTGGGGCTGTCTAGTGGTGTGGCCCAGGCTTGTTGCCAATCAGCATGTTCTCATCATCTCCTGGTTCTTGAAGGCATATTTTATGGTTCCCCTCTCTCTCACCGGGTCCCGGAAGCTGCCCCACCTGCCCTCCCTCTTGTCAACTGTTATTTCTTATGGTTATGTACTTTAGTTATGCATTAATGATAGTGATCCCCATAGTGGCCCCAGTAAAAATAGTTCCCTCATTAGTGGTCCCAGTACTAATAGTGTCCCCCATAGAGGTCCCAGTAGTATTAATAGTGTTCCCCATAGTGGCCCCAGTACGGTAGTAATAATGTCCCAGTTAGTGGCCCCAGTAGTAATAGTTCCCTCATTAATGGTCCAAGTAGTAATAGTGGCCCCAGTAGTAAAAGTGATCTCCGTAGTGACATCAGTATTAATAGGGATCCCCATAGTGGCCCCAGTAGTAATAGTGACCTCCATAGTGTTCTCAGTAATAGTGAACCCCATAGTGGCCCCAGTAGGAATATTGATCTCCATAGTGGTCCCAGTACTAATAGTACTAATAGTGATCCCCATAGTGGCCCCAGTAGTAATAATATCTCATTTAGTGGTCCCAGTAGTAATAATGCCCCAGTTAGTGGCCCCAGTAGTAATAGTTACCCCATAGTGGCTCCAGTTGTAAAAGTGACCTCCATAGTGGCCTCAGTATTAATAATCTCCCCATAGTGGCCCCAGTAGTAACAGTGACCTTCATAGTGTTCCCAGTAATAGTGAACCCCATAGTGGTCCCAGTAGTAATATTAACCTCCATAGTGGTCCCAGTACTAATAGTGATCCCCATAGTGGCCCTCAGTAGTAATAATGTCCCATTTGGTGGCCCCAGTAGTAATAATGCCCCAGTTAGTGGCCCCAGTAGTAATAATTTCCCATAGTGGCCCCAGTAGTGATAGTGACCTCCATGGTGGTCCAAATAACAATAGTGACCCCCATAGTAGCCTCAGTATTAATAGTGACCAAACACCAGCCGCAGTAACCCAACAAACATTTAACTCACTGTTTACTGCTGCTGTAAACAGTTTGACCCCTGAACTGTCCCTCTGGCCTCTGCATACAGGACTGCAGACATCGGGTAGGGGAGAGGTCAGGAGCCACACTGATTAAAGCCACAAACGCTACCACCAGATAGGAACTTTAATGCTTCTCAAGGGGCGGGACATGCCTCCTGCCTCCCGGGACTGCAGGACAGCATCCCAAATCTGGGACTGTGCCACCAAATCTTGGACAGTTGGGAGGCATGCAACTGGACAACCCCTTTAACAATAGTTGCAGAGAATCAGGTAATTACAGGCATTGTATGAGAGAACGGGGGTCTGATTTTTTTCTTTCAGTAACAGTGCCACTCTTAGCTATGGGTGGTATCTGGTATTGCAGCACAGCAATATTTACTTAAATGAGACTGAGCTGTAATACCAGACACAACCAGTGGACAAGAGTGGTGCTGTTGCTGGGGAAAAAAATAACAGGCCCTGTGTCATAAACTAAATACACTTCTTTGAGGGATAGACTGTTAGAGAATGTCAGAAACGCTGGAACGGAGAAAGCAATCAAGGCACTGATAAAATATTACTGCACTCAGTCTGTGCTCTTGGCACAGGACTGTATTACGTGCTTGAGAATAGAGGATGGTAATAAGAGGGTTCTTTTCAGAGTTTATATTGTAGATTCTCTGTAAGTCTTGGCCGAGTGCCTGGAAGTAGGGCAACCGTGATAGAGGAGCAGATGATCTTACCATGGATGCTGCAGTGCCTGCTCACAGGTAAAACGCTTCTCCGGCTCCCTCTCCAGCAGGTGGCGGATGAAGTCTTTGGCTGGAAGGCATGTTAGAAGTAGATGTCAAAAAATGATCATCCTCGCCCCTTAGTATATGGCAGCTCATAATTAGGACAACTGGGGGCTCTAAAGTGCCTATGGACAGGACACCTATAGTACTGTGCATTGTGCATATGGATTTTTAAACAGTTCGGGGTTTATGTCAATAAATCATAAAACCTGTAAAATATTTCAGTTCTTTGCAATCCCTGTGCTTGCTGTAAGTAAATAGTAACATTCATTGTCTAACTTACAAGCGGGAAAGCCTACCCTGATCTTGTCCACCTTAAACACCTGTATTAAAGGAGTTCTCCAGCGCTAAACTATCGCGTTTACCTGAAAATAGGACCTATCTCAATAATAGGTCCTATTTAGATTTTCGGGGTGGTGGGCTTGAAATATAAGCCCTGACCCGATAATAAGCCCTAGCTGCACTACATGAAAAAAAGCAATACTCACCTAGCAGGCGTCGTTCGGGTCCCTTCTACTGGTGTCCAGCGCTTCCGTAGGCCAATCAGAGCCGGCACTCAATTAACCAATCACAGCATCGCATTGAATAGATGTGATTGGTTCCTCGAGTGCTGGCTCTGATTGGCTGAGCCGCAGCACTCAAGACCTAATCAGAGCAATCACTTGCCGGAGGCACGGTTTTCAAACTGCATTACCAGCAAGTGATGCTCTGGAGGCGCTGAGGACTGCACGGAAGCCTGCCGGAGCCCCAGAGTCAAGCGGGAGGGTCCCGAACGGCGCCTGCTAGGTAAGTATGATAAGACATTCCCAAAAAATAAGACCCTTTCCTCTTTTAGGGCAAAAATCAATATAAGACAGGGTCTTGTTTTCGGGGAAACATGGTATTGGTGAGCTATACCAAGATAGGTCATCAATAGTTGAGCGGTAGGGGTCTGCCGCCAGGCATCTATTGCCGATTGACTGTTGATGACTTATCCTGAGGATTGGTCATCACTAGTGTAGTGCCGCAAACCCATTACCTTCCAATAGGTGGCGCTATATCATTAATTTCCATAGCTTTTTTCCCAGGGAGCATTGCATAACAGTACATAGCTAATTTTTATATGGCACGCAAACAATTTATGGGGCGATATCTGGAGATAGTAAGAGTGGAACAAAATAAAGGAACATCAGGATTCCTCATGTTGGTGCAGATGTAAAATTATATTGCTCTGCTAGTCAAAAATTAAAGTGACAGACCTCCTTTAATCCACGGACAGCACATGGCCCCACTATAGGGCTATGAGGACATGCACACTGATGTTGTTTCAAACTCATTACATGTCCTATTCTTTTTGTTACTGCTCTGCTCCATTTAAAATAATGTTACTGAGCTGCAATACCACCCACAACCTGTTGTGAGGTGTGGCACTGTTTATTGGAAAAGAAAAGCAGCAGCTACAGTAGGTTTTTCTACACCTGTAGAAGCAAAAGAAATGACTAACACATCAAGAAAGATGCCCTTATATCAAACATTAAAATTCCTTTCGCTAACACCTGTGTTCTCCTGCCAGGACGACTATTAAGGAATCAGTCCCCTGAGTGTCTCCTGTGAAGGAATCTCTAGGAGCTCCGACACCTCAATCCCCAGGAGATCTCATTATTTCATCTATTCCAGGAGAGATCTTTTTTTTTCTCTACCTTTAAACATTCATCACTTGAGATTTTCTTGATTCTGGCTGGTTATAAAAACATTATCCTTTTACACTGAAGGCGTTTTAAACACTTGGCTCGGAAGGTGGCAGGAACATGAGATGAAAGGTTCTTCTGTTCTCCAGCCAAAGCTCCTAAGATCTCATGATAGGAGACATTCATCAAGTCCTTCCAGAGAAGGCGCAACACGTGAAGACACAAGGGTACTCTACCTGATTCGGAAATGTCATCCCAGTACGGGGAATCAAATTCGTACTCTGCCTTTAGGATCTGGTTGAACAGTTCGGAGTCATTTTCGTCATAGAATGGTGGGTATCCACAAAGCCTGAAGAATGGTACAAGCAGAGACCATATGGGACATCAACACCAACTCAACAATATCTTAGGCTGAATCAAAACTCGGCATAAATAAATCTTGTTATTTGTATAGCATCAACTTATTCCACATAAATTCCAAGTAATTTTTTAATTATTCCCCACCATGGGTACTCATCTTACCGACCTCAGAAGGCTGAGTTGACCTTGTGCCAGCTACGTGAACCTTGTGCGAATTGAACACACAACCTTCCAGTCATGAGCGAGAGCTTAGGACTATATTTCTGCTACCTTAACAATCTGCGCCACATGAGGCTCAATGAAAATCAAAGAATTACTTTAGTCTAATGGAGGTTACATTTTATATCGACCCCAGTAGTAACAGTGACCCCCCACTGTAGTAGTATAGCCACCCATGAAACCGATATACTTACCCTCTTCCTGGTCTTCAGAGCGAGACTACTCCTCCTCCTCTCGGCGCTGCTGCAGGAGGAAGTGTGTGTACCCATTGGAGCATCTCCTTCCTTCTCCTCTCCTTTTGCAGAACTAAAGAGGAGAGGTCAGGGGAGGGGGGAAGGAAGATCCTGGATGCACACACTGCCGACAGTGTGTGCATCCACTGCAGGACCACACGCAAAGTGATTACCAGACGGGGAGCACCCAAGCTGGTAATCACTATGGTGACCAGATGTCCCAAAAGCGGGACAAATGGCTGTCCTGACGGAGTCCTGTCGGAAAGCGGGACACAGGGTGCCAAAGCGGGACGTTTGGTCACCTTATAGACATGGAAGCCTTTGTCAGGCCTCTGGCTGCCATGGGAACCCATTGGTACCTTGTGATCACAGCGAGGGGTGTTGATGGGTGACAAAAGGAGCCCCTTCCTCCTTTCATCTGCTTACATGCTGTAGTTGCTATAGATTGTGGCATGTAAGGGGTTAAACCGCCTGCATCTGAGGTTTCTCTGCTCCCGGAATTTAGAGCAGGAGCCTGGCTGTCAGCAGTCAGCCAAACCACAGCAATTAAAAGATGTATGTGCAGATTTAAAGCCCATTAGTGAGGTCAATAAAAAGGCATATTGCGGTCACTAAGGGTTAAGAAAGAACATCATTCACTCTTTCTTGCTGTCTGCAGATTACGGTGATACTTCTAAGGAGCGCACACAGTTGTGGCCAAGACGCCGCTCAGCACTAAAGTGCATTGGCTTCAACATCTTGGTTAGTCTGTCCAGAAAGCACCTTCACTTGCATACAAAACACATTTTCGGGAGGGCGCCCTGAAGTTTTGTTGTAGATTTTGCTTATATATGACATTGAAGTGAGAGATACTTACAGAATGTACGAGATGACGCCTATGGCCCAAACATCCACAGCTTTTCCATATGGCTTCTGCTCCAGGAGTTCAGGGGCTGCAGATATCAGAAAGGAATAGTAAATGGGATCTACAGGAGTACAACTCTCACAACTTTTGTTATAAAACTACTATCCAACATCCCAGCCCTGTTGGAGGAACTGCACAGGTCACTCATACCCACAATGTCTCCATGGCATAGACTAGTGACACGCTGCATATATTTAACGCTATGTTCACCTTTGTACCTTGTATGGAAACACCCATACAGAATGACAATGGTTGGGAAGACTGTGATACAATTTTGCATACAAGCTGTAGAGGAAGTGGGAAACCTGTTAGGCCATGTCACCAAAATGACGGCCATTTTGAATGTCATCATCTTGGATTTAACTTTAATTTTTCCATTGGGAAGGTCAGTGTGTGATATATCAAACTGGCAGAGAATTTCACCAGAAAAACAATGGCGGGCTTCATTTTAACATAACTTTTTTTGATTATCATTGGAGACTGACAAGTATGTCGACAGGCACACCCCTCGATAGCTCAGCTGAGCTCTATGGAGTTCCGCTTGGTAGAGAGAAGTGGAGAATATGATATAAAATATTAAGGCTACAGTGTTCTACACCTTCCAATATGTCTTAAAGGGAACCCATCATCAGGATTTTTGTTCTCTAACTGCCATCCTATTGTTTACAATTACATTTAATACACTACTGACATATCTTTGTATAAAACAGAAGAATGATCATGAGCCGTCAGGCGTCATGTATGGAAATGCCCCTTTTCGAGTCATGGGAAGCAGCCACTGGAACCTCGAGTCAGATTATGTACGCCCTTCCACTAGATGCCTTCCCCAGCTTCTGACCTAAGCACAAGTCACAGTGACCTTGAGCCAAGAGATGCAGCGATCCATCCACCTTGACTTTTGACGCATGCACGGTGCACCAGTGAAGTTGAGGTGTAGACACGTCAACCCAACGCGCATGTATATTTTCAACAAGGACAGAGGACCACACGGGCCAAGCATGCAATTTCAACGCACGGAGGGGGCGTATGTAGTGGGGTGACCCCGCAGCTCCCCAGAATAGTGGAGCAAATTGTTCAATGTAGCAAAATGTTATTGTTATGAAGCACCAGGGCCACTAAGTGGTGGCAATTATAATTGCATCTGAGTGTTTGTACTATGTTTAATGTTAAACTGTGATGATTGGCTCGTAATGGTCGTGTGGACAGGAGGTGTCCGGGTGCAGCTAGCAGAAGTTCAGGGTTAGCAGAGAGAGCAGATTGAGGAGTGTAGAGATTATGTGGGGGAGAAAAGGTATCGTATCGCGCCTCCCTCCTTGACCAAATTTCGTAGGCTAGTTCCTGGTGGTAACAAGGATGGTAGTACCCACTGTGTCGAATAACTTGGGTCTGAGAGAATGGAAAGGCTTTGACACAGCTGGCAAGTCAGAGTTACCTTTGACCAGTAACCAACATAGCCACGAACCAGCGACACCTCTCCTCTTCGACCTACCTGTACTACTTGTTTTTGTCATTAAGATTTTAAAGCATCAAGCTACTGCATGGCATCAGGACATTACTACCACCGAGCTCCGCCAACAGGTAAAACAGGGCACATTATGCCCAATATCTGGTATGAACCAGGATGACCCTGAACGATGATGCAGGCCCCCTATCAGCATACCTGCCAGGGGCCCCCACTCAACCTCCGGGACGCCTACATTTACATATATAATCTCTTGACACGGTCACTCAGGTTCCAGTGGCCCGCACCCAAGAAATGGGAAATTTGCATACAAGGTGCAAAAAATCTGAATGTAAGCCTTTAGGTTCACGATTACTCTTCTGTTTTATCCAATGAGATGTCAGTAGTATATTTAATATGATTGTAAGCACTTGGGTGGGGTTGAGAACAAAATTCCTGATGACAGGTTCTGCTTAAAAAGCACTGGAAAAGTAGAGTCCCTACCCACATAACCTGGTGTCCCACAAGCCGTGGCCATCATTCCACCATCTTCGATCTTTGAGAGGCCAAAGTCGCTGATCATGATCTTTGATTCCTCGAATGGAGTTGCATAGAGCAGATTTTCTGGCTAAAGGCATAAATAACAATTCAAATTAAAAGTGGAGTCATTCAGAAGATATGTTGAGTCAGTTAGTGACCTAATCAATAAAGGAGAGCAGAGGCCTAGCCAACTTGGACCTCCTTCATGGTGGTCCATGACGCTGACTTCTTAATCCTTGAGCAGTTCCTCTTTGCTATTTCAGAGGGGAAGCCACAAACATTCTCACGCCATCCATTGGACCCCTAATTTATGAAGGACATGTCTCTATAATATTTATGCTCTTCTGTTATGAAATGACAGCCCCTAATTAAAACATATATGCCCCCCCCACCCCCTCTCCCCTTCTGCATTTGGTTCCTGGTTCTCTGGGGCTATAAAGCTTGGTATAGATGTCCCCTTATCTGTTATGGTGGCCCAGTGCATGTAACACTACTTGTGGTGCCCCGACTGTCCATAAGATCATAGCAGAAACATCCATGGTACATGAAGGCCTCCATAAGTATGTGCACCTCAGGCATCCAAACCATACATCCATACATATAGCATCGGGTAACCTATCTGTAAATTTGGGTAGATCGGCACCTCATCCACACAGTGCAGAAGAGTAAA
The DNA here is from genome assembly GCF_035609145.1 of Eleutherodactylus coqui. NCBI lineage: Eukaryota > Metazoa > Chordata > Amphibia > Anura > Eleutherodactylidae > Eleutherodactylus > Eleutherodactylus coqui. The sequence goes on along the minus strand of NC_089846.1, from coordinate 26,245,858 downwards.
ACAAGGTGACAGATACTCGTACTCCAGAGCCGCATTCACAAATCTGTTGGCTTCACGGCTGAAATCCCATAACATTACCCTTTGGATTAATGTCTACATGGAGCTTGTAATGCTGTATAATGCAGATATAACTAATAGTCCCACTGCTTTATGAAAGCTTAGTTAAAATGTTTTAGGGGGGTTATTCCACCAAAAATATTTTCTATCTATCCACATGATAGCTGATTAAGATGTGATCTCTGTGGTTCTGATCACGGTGACCCCTATGGATCTCAAGAGCAGTGCACCCCAAGTGCCCTGGTGAATGGAGCGGTGGTGTGCAGGAGTGACCAACACTCTATTCCTTTCTATGAGTCTCAAGGAGATAGACAATAAATGGAGCAGTGGTCATGCATGAATACCACTGCTGCATTCACCTAGGGACTCGGGGTGCTCCGCTCTCGTGATCCCTGGGCCCCCAGCAATCCAACATTTATCACCTATTCTTTGGATAGGTGAGAAATATTTTTTAGTGGAATAACCTCTTTAAGAGTGTATCTGCCAGCTTACCTTTTGGGTGTTCCTATTGACAAGCAGCAGAATTGTGAATGCAGCTCTGGAGGTTACATATAGTTTTATAATATCCTGCAGTGATACTCTGTATTATTATGTTATGCAACAAGTTATGTTGTATTTTTTGTTATGTTAGTACATAGCATGTAAGGCAAAAAAAAAGACATAAATCCATCCAGTTCAGCCTATTAACCCCCGATGCTATTCTCTGTTCACATCTGTGTGGGCGGCTCCATTCAGAGACTCTGCCGCAAATTCTGTCAAATCCAACAGTTCCATTATGTTTGCTGTTCTGCACTGCAGATAGAGCAGAAAGTAACAGCCCAGGTGTGAACGAGGCCATAATATGTGTAATTATGTTTGTTACATTGATTTATCATTGTGATGTTTTTTATATTTACAAGCTGTAACTCAGCACAAGATAAGTCCCACAGGATGTATTCAAAAGCCGGGGTATTAGTGTATCTTGACGCCACCGGAAGCTTTGACACACCCCTAGCTCCCGATTGGCTCAAGCCTGAAAGGTCCTTTCTTTTCAGTCTTCCCGGTGCCCTCCAGCCTCCTGTCAGCCTCGCACGTCCCCCACTCCCTGTGTGTTTCTGCAGTATTCTACCATGTAATAACAGCAATGTACTCGAATAGGAAGACATAGTTGCACTACACAATGGTATGATGCACGGGCTCCTGGGGGCCCCAGAAAATGGGTTTCGATTTTGTGTTGTGGTCCCTGTAAGATAGAGTAAAACCCAATTGCAAGGTTGAAGACTAGCATGTGAGAAGCGCTGCTATGGCTGAACTAAGGAAAGCATACTGGTAGTTGCCTCCTTCTGCTACGATACATGCATGGAGCCATTCGCCAGTGCAGTCTTGGGCTGATGCTATCATTAAGGGACCATGCTAGTGAACAGCGAAGCGATGATTCAGTGCAGATGCAATGCAAATTCCTAATAAGAACACGATCCAATCAGGAAACAATGCAAATCTCAGCGTGAACATGTGGGTTGGGATTTGGCGCGATCGCTCCGTTGGAACTGTGTTCATTCCAGGGACTCTCAACGCAGATCAGTTCCTTAATCTCCTGCTGATGACGACTTCTTGGATGATCCGCCCGTATCATAGCAGAAGGAGGACACTTCCAGTACACTTTCCTAACTTAAGTCCTAGCAGCGGTCCCACCGGACTTAGAAAGACGCAGAAAGCGGATTTCTGCTTCTCACATGCTACTCTTTGCAATTGGGTTTTATTTTCTATCTCTTACATGGGCCACAACACAAGATTGAAATCCATGTTCCGGGGCCCCTGTATAATAGGTAGTAGAATGCATTTACAAAGTTTTATGTAGGTCGGCTCTATTTGTATACTGCAACATTATAATCTGTAATGTAGACATCTGGCAGACTTGATATCACAATCCGGTACCTTCAAGTCACGGTGTACAATTCCCATATTGTGCAGATATTGGACGGCATCCAGGACTTGTTGGATGAGCTGACTGGCATCCTTCTCGGTGTAATATCCCCGCTCAATGATACGATCGAAAAGCTCACCGCCTGTGACACTGGGAGATACAGGGATGGCATGATTCAGGCTGGAGTCACAGCAGTGATTACCCCCCACTCAGAGGCGGTGGGATAAGAGAGCAGGTATTCCTGGGCATGTGAGTCATTGGTGTGACCGCTGTGTGCATGTCTATTACATATGCTTCTGCCAAAGCACCCATAGGCTGCAAATAACGAAACCTGGTTGGGTCACTTCATCTAAAGCCACAAGCTTGATTTGACCATTGACCTTTCATATAGACACTGTAATGAGGTCATCTCTGCATGAACTTTTTTGACTTAATCTGTCACCTACTTTTAGCTCTTACATCCCTGTGGAGTCTGGGGGTGTAAGTGTTATACTTACCTTCCCTGTCGTTGCCCCGATGTCTCCACCGGAAGCCGCCGCTCAATGCATTAAGCGGCACTGCTAAGTTGTCCGCCCATTATAAGATTAGAACGGACGGGCTAGTTAGAAGACTGCTCAATGTATTCAGCGAAGGCTTCCAGCACTCACACCGGGGGAACGACGGTGGAGGTAAGTATACCAATTACATGCCCAGACACAGCAGGTCACCTACTTTCAGCTCGCAAGCTAATAGGACTACAAGTAGATGGCAGATTCCCTTTAAGCATCTCTTTCCTGGCAATGAATAATATTTTATCTGAAGATCAAAGTCTAAAAAAATGAAGATATCCATCTTTGATGTCCATACAGTGTAGAGGGTGCAGCAACTAAAGGCAAGTTTAGGACCCCCTTCCCAACTACCATATCACTAGGGTACATCCTGGAAGCACTTACCAAACAATTATAGAAAAAGATAGACTTTTAAAGTAACCCTCCTATTTCGGGACTACATTTTGTCCAGGGACTGGAGGGGGCAGGTGATAAATTACCTGCACATGTTCTTTTCTGCCATCCGACTGATCCCACTTTTGACATTCAAGATGGCCAGCATTCAACCTTCAGACTACCTAATCTTCATAGTGCATTGGTAATGTTACGCTACCAATGCACTATACCTATCCCTGATTGGCCAGCATTCTTCAATGATCAGCACTGGCCAATCAGAGAGCAGTGCACATTGTGCATTAGTTAGATAGGAAATTAAAGCAGTCCTCTTGGACAGCCAAAACCGGGACCGGAACTGTGGGATCAGAAGGACGGCAGAAAAGAACAAGTGCAGGTAGAATACTCCCAAACACTGCAGTCCCAGGACAGAATTTTGTTCTGAAACTGAAAGGTTACTTTAATTTCAGCCAGTTCTCCTCCTTTCTTTGCCAACAGGTCTGCACCCTCCAAGTGGATGAAGCCTTTCTGAGCTACCAACTCTTTACCTGGGGCACAATAAAAACTGCATTAGGTACAGCTATGACACATATCCCCCTTGAATACATTAGCTATTACCAGGGCTCCCCAACTGCCATGTGCGATTAATAGTACTAGCGCCTTCTTATATGAGATAAAACCATTGGGCCCCATCAGAGCCCGGATACAACTGCTGCTTCTGCGCTCCCTATTAGTTACACCTCTGGCGCCGTCATAACGTATTGAGTTTGACGAATAACAAGTTGCGGTAATGCTCACATGTATAACATATGATTACTTACAGTTCCATGGCCAAGTACAGGTGAGTGGGGCTCTCGTGGATATCCTGCAGGGCCACAATATTTTTATGGTTAATCCTACAAAGAGACAAAAATACCGTATACACAATATTATGAAGACGAAGGTTAGAAGAAGAGAAGCTGCTTTTCCTTACTAGAGCTCATTTCTACTATGATACTCATCTAACTTCCCTGCTCTAATTCTTTGATAAGCTGTCTAGTAAATGTTGCCCCTTGAGAGCGGTTTTTGGGGATTACAGTAATAGAGTTGGATTTTTTTTTAAAGAAATGGTTGGGCAAGGAGTTGGGGATTGAGGACCAGTAGGAGGCGCTGTGTTTACCTGTTGAAATGCTTCTAAAGAGTTCTCCAAAGAACTTTAATAAAGAAAGACCAGGTACAAAGGTATTTTCCTGTAGACGTGTTATAAAGGTGTGGTGCAGTGCCAGCCTTAGGTCAGAGATTTGTGGGATTTTGTTTGGCGCCTTCCAAATGTATATCACACTGATAGGCAGTCTGTCTGTATTCTGCTTGAGCAGAAAGATAGCAGCATACCCATAACAGAACAGCTCAGTGAATAAATACAGCACCAGAACCAAACTCATAGCATAAATACAGCACCAGAACCAAACTCATAGCATAAATACAGCACCAGAACCAAACTCATAACATAAATACAGCACCAGAACCAAACTCATAGCATAAATACAGCACCAGAATCTGGCTCATAACATAAATACAATACCAGAACCGAGCTCATAACATAGATACAGCACCTTAATCAAGCTTATGACATAAATTTAACATCAGAACCAAGTTCATAACATAAATACAGCCCCACAATCAAGCTCATAACATAAATATAGCACCAAAATCAAGTTCACAACATAAAGGCAGCACCAGTACCAAACTCATAACGTAGCTACAATACTAGAAACAAGCTCATAACATAAATACAACCCCAGAACCAAGCTCATAATATAGATTCAGCACCTAAACCAAGTTCATAGCATAAATACAACAACAGAACTAAGCTTATAAATAATGCACCTGAACCAAGCTCATAACATAAATACAGCACCAGAACTAAGCTCAGTACATAAATACAGTGGAAACCCACCTCAGCATATAGATAAAAAACAATGACCAAGGGCTCAAGACTGTAACTACTATAGAGGTAGACCATGTAGCTGCTTTTGGGCCCTTGGAGAGAAGGGGCCCATCCTTGGTTGGTTCCATCCCCATTCCCACTGAGGGGTGAGAACGAGCTAGTCTGAATCTCCCCAGAGGAACTGCATTGTTAGCAAACAGGGAGTCAAGAATTGACCCAAAAGTCATAGAAAGGGTGTAAAGAGGAAAACCAACCCAAGGCTCTTGTGTTCTGGATGGCAAAACCGGATACCACAATGGGAGGTCCATTTCGTTTTTTGCTATAGGACTTCTTTTCTTCTATGTAAGTTACTGGAACTGAGCTTTTAGAGATGTGCCTGTATAGGAAGCTGTGGTGGAACTACAGTGTGTCAAACTGAAAATGCAGTTCAATCTGTAGGCAACAGTTAATAGAGGAGGAGAAGCTGAATACTTATACATATAGTTTTATGCCAAAAGATTGAGTATAATTGAGTGTTTAATTTATCTAAATCTCAGCTCATTCTGGGTTAGGAGTTGAGTGGGTGGCTCTATTAGTGACTGACAGACTTCCCTATATGATTATATTTAATTTATCTAAATCTCAGCTCATTCTGGGTTAGGAGTCCAGTGGGTGGCTCTATTAGTGACTGATAGACTTCTCTATATGATTATATTTAATTTATCTAAATTTCAGATCATTCTGAGTTAGATTTTTGTGCATGCGGCTTACTATAGATGCTGGAGGAGCCCAGGATGGCATGCTGGTGTGACACACTTTTTTAATAGAGAGTAATCCACTGCTTTGTCAGTGAGGGTTGTACTCCTGTATTGTGTGTCGCACTTATCTATGGCGGTCATTCTTGGTATTGGTTCATATTGTGCAGACTAAGTTTATTAGCAATCACCCCTCTCCCACCCTGGGTTGAGTTGAGTGGCTGCCCATCAGTCTGCACATGAACACTTTGCTCCTCTATATTGCAATCTAGCTTGCTGCATGCTACCAGGGTATACTGCCTTCCCTGCAGTATATATCTTGTATCTGGCTTCATTTTCTGTGAGTTGTGTCTTTGTGCACTTTTTTCTCACCTCTGTGATTTTATTTAATTTATCTAAATCTCCGACCATTCTGAATTAGGAGTCAAGTGGGCGGTCCTATTAGTGACTGATAGCCTTCCCTGTATATTTCATTTATCTAAATCATAGAGTATTCTGTGTTAGGAGTCCAGTGGGCGGTCCTATCAGTGACTGACAGCCTTCACTGTATGAGTGTACATACATAAATACCTGCCAATCACTGAGAAGAACCGCCCACTGGACTCCTAAGCCTAGAATGAGCAAAGATCAATAAATAACAAGTTTTTCGGAATCTTGCCCCACGAAACTATATATCGATCTGCTCAGCTCCGTGTGCCCTATAACATGCTGCCTACAGACCACACCGGATGCAGTGTGACAGATTCCCTTTAACCCACCCTTACAGTGTTAAAGAAGTAGACTGTACTTGTAAACCGTTCTAAGTAGGGAGTCATAGGTACGACAGTGATATTCTATGCTATTAGTCATGGAACGTCTGCAGCGGAGCTGTAAACACTGATGTCATTCTTGCCCATGGTATTGCTTCACGCCACATAATAAATGACATTTTCGAAGTTATCTTTATTCTCTCGGTCTGTGTAATCGCACACACATAATTATCAGGTGGGTGGGTAGGATGATAAAAAAAAAGTTGGACTTTGCTTTGAGTAATTTCAGCTTTCCTGGGAGACCAGAAGAGCTACACAGAGTTCTGAGGTTACCATGACAACCGTAGAAGTTCTGCTTTTGGGCATAAGTATGAAAAAGCTATAGAAATGCTGAAAAAGATTAATTTTTGATCAGATAATGGCTTACAAGACTGTGCTTCCGATGCAACTGAGCATGAGATTGATTTGAAGGCTTGTGGAGGTAGATGTTTCTGCAAATCTTTAATGATGATGATGGAGCAGATAAGAAGAGAATTTCATGTAGCCGAGAATAGCAGCCAATTTGGGTGCATTGAAACAACTTATTTCCATGGTTGCAGTATGCAGCCACCTACGTATGCCCTGTAGCCAGCAAGGTGTGGTGGGGCTGGTGGTTCTTGGGGAACTGGAGAACAACGTTTCCCAAGACTGTTAGGGTGGCTGTACATAGGACAACTATAGACCGAATAGTCACTTGATAGAGCGAACGTAAGTGAGAGTTGTTCTGTTAAAGCATGGCCACCAACCAGGTGACAAATTTGTTCACTAGTCCCTTTCTTTCAGCTCACCTAAAAATAGTCGGTTGATTATTTATTGTCTGGTGTGAACAGGTAATCGTTGGTTTGAACAACTAGCCAACAGCTTTGCAGGGAGGTGTGCATTTTTTGGCATGCGCCTCCACCGAATGCAGATAATCAACTGAACAGTTTCCACTAGTCTTCGAAAGAACACCCAACTCTACGGACTCTTGATTGGTTTTGGTCCTGTAAGGGGCTACCCTAAAGGGTTAAAATGCTGCCATATAGATGACAGTAAAATGTGCCAAAATTGCATCGGTTTCTGTGTGCAATTTGCACAGTATATCTACACCGGTACTGAGCATGCTCATCAGGAACTTTCTGGAGACAGGACGCCCTGATATAAAAGGGAAGAATTACAGATGCAGCACGAGGAGGAGTACAAGGACTATGTCAGTGAGCTGAGCCGCTGCTGGTGAGACAGAGAAAGAGTGGTGGGAGTATATAACCTGGATGTGAGAGCGCTGACTAGAGCTGTATAAAGAAAGTCTGTGCTACAGCATCAACCTGGTGGAAGCATCAGATCTGCCACAAGCATCCAAGGTAGAGTCAATCTCCCAACTCTGGACTAGCCTGAGCCAGTAGTAGTGACAATTTTCACCCCCAAAAAACTGTAAGTGAGGTCAGCCTCAATACAAAAATTAGGTGTGCAAACTGCTAGGGACATGACTACCAAACAACCGTCCTCTTGTATAGTAGATGCAATGCTGAGAGACTTTTAAGCAAATTACCATAGGTCACAGTTACTGACAGTGTTATAGGGGCGCAAGCTTAGATTTAGAATGAAGGTTGAACACTGTGTTTTTCCAATAAACTGTATTGATACTAGTAGAGTGTTAACCCTTTGACAGACGGACTGTGTGATCTATATTGCGGTTTATCTGCAGAGTATTGTTGCTATTGTTCCTTCGACTCAATACTGTATTGAGCATAATATACTTTTATTCCGAAGACCTAGTTAGCTGCAGCTAGTGTCAGGTTATTTCAAACTACAAATTTAGGCTGCTCTACCACGGGCGTCATTGCGCGCCGTGTGCATAATTTTCTCACGCACAACAATAGTCCGTTGATTTGTCTTGGGCCGCTCACACCAGCGTTTTTTTTCAAACACATAATGCTTGCGCAAAAAAATTGCAACATGCTCTATCTTGGCTCATATTATGCACGCATATACACGGAGATAGCGCATGGGGATTGGTGGCAAGCAGCAAGTATGCGTGTCATTGCTTACTTGTTGCATGCCCGCGGTCGAGACTCTCGTCCGCAGCACACCGGCTCACATGCTCGGGTGAGCGTCACCTTAATTGTTTACTTGCCATCATAGTCTTGTTCACTTTCATTCCTTTGTTCCTTCGGCTCCGGGTAAAAGCACGCAATAGTTGTCCCATGTAAAACCGTCCTTAGAACATTCCTTCTTCAAGGACTTGTCCAAGCTAGATTGTTTCCGATGAAAGGTTCCCCCTTAGACCATATTCATGCAGTCGAGAATCTTGCACGAGCTTTGTGCGATTCCGAGAACTAGCACGGAAATACAACCCCTTATTTGCAATGGGTGTATTGACATGGGTGAGTTTGCTCTCGCAGCGCTGCTACAAGGCAGTAAAATAACACCATGTTCTAGTTTTTAGGTGATATCGCCCATTCGTTTGTATGGGAGCCCGCAAAATTGCATCACACACACATGCGATTTTTTTTTTTTAATTTTCTTATTGAAATAACATGCAATTTTCAGGGTGGCAATGTAATGCATTTTTCTAAGAAAACCCAATTGCGCATGTGAGAAGCAGAAACCTACTTTCCATGTCCCTCTAAGGTTACATTCAACAGGAACGAGTGCAATATCAGGCCGATATCACGTTTGCCAACGTGCATTTTACTTGCTGATGCAAGAAGTTTTTCACTTCTGTGAAATTGTCAGAGGATCGCGAGTATTTCCCATTGGGTTCAATAGGAAATATCGCACTCACATGTACATAGCACGGCATGTGAGTGCCATGCGATGTCTTTTAAGGTCCCATTGAATACAATGGGCAAGGCATTCCGAGGAAACGGTCGAAAATAAAACGTGCTGCGGGGCAAAAATTTGCTCATGTGAATAAGTCTATTCAAAAGAATAGATTTCATATTCATGCATGTCTTGTGCGCATTGCAACACACAAAACTCACACAAGATTTTCACCCCTTTCAATAAGTTTTAAGTCACGTGGGACCGCTAAATGAAGTAAGGAAAGGGTCCTCCTTCTCTTACGATAGGGGTAGATTGTCCAGGAAGTAATCCGCCGTCTTCTACCGGAGATTCAGGCACCGATTTGCAGTGAGAGTCCCTGGAATGAACACAGGTCCAACGAAGAAAAGTTGCCTTGTTCTGGTTGGCCCTGTCCTCTTTGCTATTGGGTGTTGAGAACCTGTGCAAGACCCCTCCCAAGGAGGTAAGGAATAGATGCCACTCGAAAGGACAACACTATGAAGCTCCCGAATCTCATTGTCAATTGGCAACTTGTCAGATCCATCAGAAATGCAATGTGCGCTGGCAGGCTATTTATGGCATACTATTAAGGCCGTTATCGTTGACCAGATGTGCGGAGAATCATACAAGCTCAAAAGACTATAGCCATTAGAGAAGCCGATGCTACGTTCGGTATTATGCTGAGGTATGTTCTTAACAAACCTCCAGATGGTCTTCTAAAGCCTGAACCTGTGCCACTGCTAGGATTTAATAAGATGTCACTTTCCAATCTGAACTCCAATTAACCAGGCTGATAAACTGGGCTGAATATTCAGCACAAAGTATAATGAAGCCCTACCAGAAATATTAAGCTTCATATCCATAAAGAATATAATGAGATGTTTAAAGCCGCCACTTATCTGCTGTGCTCTCCGAGCAGCGAGATAACCCCTTCCCGCTGTGATGTAGTCAAACACCATGTTATTACTGTATGTTGGAAGGAATACTGATTGGGATCAATGTCTTATTTTAGGATTGCCGGGTTAATCTGGACCCGCAGGAAAACGGAACGCCAACGCCCCGGGACAGAATTTTTTGATCGGCTTTTTTCGACTACAGTAGAATGGAAATTGGAAGGTATCTGTAAAGACAATGAACGTTCTTCTCGTCTGTTTCCTCTGCAGTCTGGGAAGACGAGATTGCTATCTATTTGCTTCACAAACCTTTAATTCATGCTGTAATGTGCAATGTCGAAATGGATATCTCGTGCTGCATCATTTCACCATCCCGGCTCTGCCGCGGACTAAACAGATCAGAGTCTATTGACTACTGACCGAAGCAATTACATACAGTAGTGTATACCAGGGTAAACAGCCTTCTTATATAAGTGTAGGAGGGGTGCCGCCTCTTATAGGTGCGTGGCTCTACCGCTTTGTATATAGCTCCGCCTCCATGCAGGGACTTCCGCTGGGGGTAGAGTCTGCAAAAAAGGTGTACAGCTGGGCTCAGGAGATAATGCACCAAAATGTGACTCATAATGCACCACACGGTGTTGTGTATGAATACCCCACCACCGACCCAGTGACACAGCAAGAGTGGGGAGGCGGGGGAGCACTGACAGGCACTCGGGAGAGGCGTTACAAGTGCCAGTAGGGAGTGCTTGCAAGCACTATAGAGAATTGGGCTAGGCCCCAACTTAAGCCCTTGACTCTCCACCTGGAGAACGAGCTTGGAGTTTCGAGGCTGAGTCACAAAGTTAGTGGAACAACAGAGAAGGAGCAGATGCAGGATCGGGACAGCCAAGCATCACCAGCACCTGAAGTGGTGGAGGCCGAGCCAGGAAGAGCCCAGCAACTGCACCATTTCTTTATCCGTGATATGGGCGGTGTTACAGCTGCTGATTGGCCATATTGAAAAAAAAAACAACCAAAGGATATTGCAGATATTTTGGCATCATCTTGGCCATATGTGAGCATATCTGGATGCCCCTTGTTGGCAGTGAGAAGTAGGACTAATAAAAGTTTTTATAAAGTTCACTACAAATGGCCAAGGATCTCTCCTCGGAGGTTTCTAGCCAAAGAGCTTTCTCGGACAGGTTAGGCATACTGATGCCCAAGCTAGGCTCGATAAAGAGTTCAGAGAGGACCAGTCAGGAAAAGCCCCGGGCTGGGATCCAACGAGGAGGTAGATGATGTAGGGCTGGAGGCCATCCGGCCTGGGGTGCTGCGTAGTCTCAAATTCCGGCGCTCCCTAGTCAAGGAATGCGAGGACCACATACTTGCTGACAAACTGGTCTTTTTTACTTGCCAACGGTCAAACGACTAACAAGATACACGATGGTCTCTTACGCCAAGAGGGTGTGGTCTGGTAAAATGCTCCGTTGGTTTGGTACCGGTGTTACACGTTTAATTTCCCTTTTGGGACTGCTTTGGGCAGCAGTGGGATGTATACTCCAGTAGAGAATAAAGTCATAGACTAGAGGGACCGTTACTTTCCTTCAGACCGAAACACTCCTGCAATATAGCTTCTTGCTTCGATGCTCCTCACACCCCAGCCACCGTCAAACTACTGCATACCCTGGGACCTTAGGTTTCACCCACGTCACATGGTCCTCACCAGCCCACGCTTAGCAGGCCAGGTCCCTCTTAAAGGTACATGTACTTAAACACAATAAACATGCTAACTAAGCATGATATGAAATCCTTAGATCATGGGGACAATATAGAGAGCTCTACACCCCCTATAATTACATAGATATTCTTATAGCCATCTATATGCATATGCAAGCTTATGGAAAATCCCATTTATCCCCTTAATATCCATTGATAGATCGGAAGAAACGGCTTCATATCCCGACCACTGACTCCGCAGTAACTGTAAGCTCAGGATTATTCCCAACAGTGAAACATTTTTTTCCCTGCCTCGCCGCGCTATTGTTAATACTACCACAAGATATCATATATTATATAGTGTGACAGGGAGGCTGAAACCTTCTACAGAGACAGAAAATCCTATTTCATCTTGACAAATGTTTGGCAGTCTTGGTTTGCATTTTACTTAACCCTTTATTACCAGCACTATTTCAGGTTTTCGTTTTCATTTTTTTCGTCCTCGCTTTTCAAGGGCCATAACGGTTTTATTTTTCTTTCGACATAGATGTGTAAAGGGTTGCTTTTTGTTGGACGAGTTGTATGTTTCAATGGTACCATTTATTTGTTCCATGTGATATAGTGAAAAACCTTTAAAAAATTCTAAGTAGTGCGGAAAAAAAAATGCAATTGTGCCATTTTCCAGGAGGGGTTTGTTAGGTTGTGCTTCTGGGACCTGTTGTTCTACGGGTTTCCAGGAGCACACTTCCATAGGTATAGGATATTTGAGCTGGCTGGGTATGGAATTCTTCGGCCAGCCAATCACCACCGGGCTAGAGGGGCTGGTTTCCTCATTTTTACCTTGTGTTTGCATTCATGCGTGTTGTTCCTGTTGGTGTGAACAGCAATGTATTCTGTGTATATGTGCAGGGTGCTGGACATGTGCTGTGAACTGTCCTGTTCTGTGTGGTATGCATTCCCATGTGTGCTGGTGTGAACTGTGGCCTGTTCTGCTTGCATCATTTACCATATAGGGCGAGTTAGGTCCTTAGGTTCCAGCGTGGGGCCGTCCCAATTGGGACGATCGCCCTGCTTGCAGGCAGGATTCATAGGGTAAGTTATCTTATGAGAGTAAAGACCCCGAGACAATAAGGCCCCTTGTAGCAGGTTCGAGGGCTTAAGTGTCTTGGCAAAAATACGAACCAATACCTCTTATGTACTGTAGCAATTACATTGGTTTATGCATGCTGGTTTGCGAGGTGAGTGTTTTGCGTGTTTGTCTGTCACTGGTATATGTGTGTATTCTTTTCCATGCCTGATCCACCCATCCGTTTGTTGTTGGATGCCCGATTTGTTAGTGGGCAGATGCCCGAGACTTATCATGTCCCCTTTGTCCATTGTTAGTCGGGTGCTAGAGCCTTGTTTTCTCTGTCTGTTCCTGCATCTAGCCACCTGTATAGCAAACTTACATATCCGTTCTGGCTGCCGTTGTACCAAATGATCCAGGGGTCGCAGTCCAGGACGAATGTAGCAAGTTTTGCTTTTGCGGAATTCATGGTGCACTTAACTTTATTCTATGGGTCGGTACCATTACAACAATAATTATATTTATAATTTAAAACACAAAAAACTTTTTGTTATCATATTCAAAAATTTGTATTTGTCAATCAGTGGCAAGCTGTAGTTTTTATGTCTACCATTTTTGGTAAATACAACTTTTTGGTCACTTTTTATTGGAAGAAGGGGTGACTCAAAAACTCTATTCAACGTGTCGGATAAGTATTGCAACACTTAGTGCGGGCTTTTAGTTTGTTTTCCTTTAGATAGTTTTGTGGAAAAAAAGGTATTTTTTAATAGTTTAAATTTTTTTTTGTTTCCCACAAATTTAATTTGACTCGCGCTGTTATTTTTTTTAGTACCCAATTGTTTGATCACCTTTCCAATATTCCACAATACTTCAATATTGCCATATATTGCATTTTTAATATTCATTTATAAAGCCCTGCCACAGGCACAGCTTAATATGGTGAATTACATGGCAGCTTTCACTAGGCCCAAGACTACAATGGCAACCATTGGTACCCTGCTATCATATCACATTGGGCTGATGGTGAGTCGAAGAGCGTACTCTCTTAAATGCCATAGTCAGGATTGACAGTTCATGTAAGCTGTCTACCAATCTTGATTGCAGCTAGCTGTGATCACAGCTGTTTGTGGCGGGTATCGACCGTTTCACACAGCCAACACTCACTGAGTATGCAGCATACCTAAGCTACACCTTTGTGATGTACATGTGTGCGGAGAGTTGGTCGCACAAAGGTTCCGAGGATAGCTCACATAAGGTCCAGGAGTTATGACTGCAGTATCCCCAGCTCCTCACACTGCAGCATAGCTACACAGACACAGAGGAATATCCCTTGCTCCTCACACTGCAGCATAGCTACATACACAGAGGAATATCCCCTACTCCTCACACTGCAGCATAGCTACAGACACAGAGGAATATCCCCTGCTCCTCACACTGCAGCATAGCTACATACACAGAGGAATATCCCATGCTCCTCACACTGCAGCATAGCTACATACACAGAGGAATATCCCATGCTCCTCACACTGCAGCCTACCTGCACAGACTAACTACTTCACGTCTATTCTTCTTGCTCAGAGACCAGCACCTCATTCCCTCTCCTTTAGTCACATTAGTTTACAAATCATTGACACAGCAGAACATCAAATGAACAATAAAACATTCAGCAACAACCATAACCCCTTACACATGTACATCACAGAGGATGAATGGGTTAAAGCAAACCTGTCAACACTTCTCTCCCCATGAAATAAGCCTAGGAGTCTACAAGATGTCCTAAAAAAACAGAGGTTACTTATCAAAGACCCAAAATCTTAATTATACCCCAGATAAAGAGGAGAGCAGTCGTTTGTAGCCCTCAAGTGGTAAATAAAATTTACTCCTCTATTTCGGGGACTAGTGCAGCATAATTTGTAAAGATCTCCCCTACAGAATAATCTGTAAAGTGAGATAACCCTAAGGCCATATTCCAGAAAAATAGGGTTCAAAACACGGAAATCACACGGACACATTGCATGTACTATTCTCATCCGTGAAAATGGACAAAAATCGGACATGCAGCCATTTTTTTTGTGTTCTGTGTGAAAAGTTGGCCATGTGAATACACAGCGAGCACACGGCCTGAAAACGCAGTCGTCTGAATCAGTCTTTAGCATTACATAGATGACCTTCAGCCTCTCTATACTATATGTTTATACCACAGGGAGAAAAAATGGGGAAAGATTCTTTTTAAATAGTGGAAAACCCTAGGGGCCCTTGACCAGAGCTATTGACCACTACTTGAATGAATGGTTGGCTATGGAATACATAATACATAAATGGGTTGGGTCTTTGTTAGCGGCTCCCTGCACTAGGCTGAGCAAAGGGCCCCCTTTATGATGTTCATAATCCATACCATTGGTCTATACTAAGCATAGCTTCATTGTCTTATGGGTATGAGGAGGTCAAAAATTAAAGCCAACATGGCTGCATAGCTTGTGTTACTACCTGATGCATACCGCTACTTTGATTGGCCAGCGCTGCTCACGTAGCATGCCTCTTCCTCAGATAGAGCTGTTACATGAACAGCCATGGTGGAAGCATCTGTACCTGTTCCCTCTCTCCATGCTAAGCAAACAATTCACTTTCTCATTTGCACCAAATCCCTTTGTGTGTTTCCCCATTACTCTACTGCCCCCAACTGTGCATGGCGAATGTGGGCTGGCAGCACCATAGACAATTCATTTGGCAATACTGCCTCTTCACTCTTTGGCAATCATTCCATTCAATATGAACTAAAGGTGTGGCTCTATCGCCCTTCCTATGTACCAGAGAAGCGTTGTGATCATCTTGCATTGTGCAGGTTGCTTTTAAGGGGTTGTCTTGGAATGACCATTCCTGTCCATATGCCCCATTAGAATATATATACTATAGAGAGGGGTCCCCCACTCAAACCTCTCTGTAACACCCGGTATGTCTATACAAAACATGGATGAGTAGTCATTTGAATAGCCACCATCAATGGTATAGCTATAGGAGTCGCAATTGTGGCATGAGCCCCTTAGCAATATGGGGCCCACAGGCCCCCCCCCTTGCTATATACTGACACCGCCTACGTCTAGTAATTACCAGCAGAGCCGCTAATTTCACTGTCTGTGCTATGGTAGGGTTCCCACCCGCTCGATGAGTCAACAGCCCAGCCAGTAATTAAGTCTAAAGGCTGGTGCCGGTATTTGTTTTTTACCAGCCATGTTAATCGCTAGTCAAAAATAATCGTCAGTTGCCAATCAGCTGGACAGCGACCCAACACCATCAAGCATTTAGCACCATCTGTACCTCTGTAATCAGAATGTGACCCCTAACATCTACCCCCACCCGGTGTTTGCATTCCTGCACGCATATGCTGTCCTATACACAGTGGAGACGCTGAAAGGGCAGAGGTTAGAGGGTCATGGTCTGATTAAACCAGCAACCGTGAGACTGGAGCTACAGACAGAGTGAATGAAATTTTTGATGGTGTCAGGTTGCTGCCCGGCCGGAGGTCCACTATGGGGGACCTATTACAACTGGGGCCACTATGGGTTCACTAACACTAATGGGGCTACAATGCAGGGCTCAATTATTACTTGGGCAATTAACGGGTCACTATTACTACTGGAATGACTAACAGGGTCATTATTACTACTGGGGCCATTAAGGGGGTCACTATTACTACTGGGGCAGCTAACGGGGTCATTATTACTACTGGAGCCATAATAGGGCCACTATTACCACTGCGGCCACTAGCGCGGTCACTATTACTATTGGGGCCACTAAGGAACACACATACTATTTGAGCCACTATTGGGGCACTATAACTATTGGGGCTTATGAGAAAGGCACAATTACTAGTTGGGGCCACTAGAATAATGAAGTTTCAAAAACATACATGTACAGTAAGGGTATGTTCACACAGCGGATTCTGCCTGTATTTTCCACGCAGCATCTGCCTGTAAAGCCGCGTCAGGAATCTGTGGTTATTTTGCCTTGGATCTGCATGTTGATTTAACCCTATTATTACTGAAGGCATATATGGGGTGTGTATTAATGTGAGGGGGCTCTCTCTTCAATCGAAACTATAAGCCAATGCTGGCAAAACTAGGGAGGGACCTCAAAAAATGGCGCCCCTTACAATTTTATGGTTCGGGATAATTAATACTGTAAAAATGGACTCCCTCCCTAAAT
Organism: Eleutherodactylus coqui; assembly: GCF_035609145.1. NCBI lineage: Eukaryota > Metazoa > Chordata > Amphibia > Anura > Eleutherodactylidae > Eleutherodactylus > Eleutherodactylus coqui. Next base: position 26,228,909 of record NC_089846.1, on the reverse strand, counting down.
TTTTATATTTCTTCACAACCCTTCCACTAAAACTACCTAAATCCTATTTTGACAAGATTCAACAGATATCTCTGGACTTTGTCTGGGGTGGCTCTAGGCCTCGGGTGAGATTTAAGACTCTTATACGTCAAAAGAGAAATGGAGGAGTGGGCCTTCCAAGTTTCACTCTATACCATAAGGCATCCATTTGCAACTGCATTCTAGACATTATACACAATAGATCATCCAAGCTCTGGGTCGAACTTGAGTATGAGAGCATCCCTTAACAAATAATGGGTCTATTTTGGCTCTCGCCAACTTCATCTCGCAAAATCCCATCAATACCACCTCTGACGAGTCGGCTTCTGGACATTTGGAACAGCTTCGCGATCCGCTTTAGACTGATATCTAGACCGGGTCCTCTCACTCCTTTATCTGGGAACCCAGATTTTTCCCTGCTAAACGAGAAGCTCTCCCGACTACCAGAGGGGACTCCTACTCCCTTGCGGATCAGAGATGTCATTCCCACGTCGGGGGTTCGGCCTATGCAGGAGATCTTGGGGGGGGGACTCCAGACCTGGAGCGTGGCTACGATATCTTCGAATAAGACATTTTATCCAGACCCAGAGACCCATGGAAGCCCTCAGATCTCCTCTTTCCCAATTTGAACGACTCTGTATGTCTCCCACACCGGTTAAGTCCGGGGTCTCAGTAATATACCATCTCCTCGTATCGGCAGAGACCCATAATGACGCTATCGGTTATATAGGGAAATGGGAGAGAGAGCTGGGGAAAACTTTTACAGGCGAAGAGTGGCTCAAGACATTTGCTTTAACCCACGCCCTAACTACATCATCCAAATATCAAGAAACTAACTACAAGCTACTCTGGCAGTGGTACAGAACACCCACAATTCTGCCCAGGATGTATCCCCAGACACCTGCTGGCATTGCTCCCGGGGAAGAGGTAGCCTCCTCCATATTTGGTGGGAGTGCCCCCTGATCTCCCCCCTCTGGAGTAACATAACAAACCTCTACAACGCAATCTATAGAGACTCGGTAGACCTCACACCGGAGGCGGCACTACTTTCTATACTCCCTGGCTCCATAGCTAAGAACAAAGCCCATTTAGATTCTTCTTAATAGCCATAAGACAAATAATTCTGAGGCTCTGGAAATCTCCCTCACCCCCCTCGAGAATCCAATGGCTGGAAACTGTGGACCATATAGCCCAAATGGAGGAAATAACGGCGAGAACAAAAGGGAGAGGTACTATTCAGCCTGGTCAGCTTGGATACTATTCCGCAATTCCAAAGCTCTGAAGATCTGGCTCCAATCGGGAGTTGTCCCAGCTTGACTCCACTATTCTCACGGTTCATTTTGCTCAAATACAAGATACCCTAGTGAGGCCATTAGTACTCCCCATCCCCCTCCCTCACCCTGTCCCACTGACCCCCCCCCATCTGCCCTCCATTCTGTCCTCTACCTTCTACCTTTCGCTCTCTCTAATCTCTACTAATCTTCACTATGTTAACTTTATTATTTCCTTCCGTTTCTTCTCATACGAATTGTTATTTGAATGACATATTATGACAAAATGCTCAAGAGCATATGAAGCGATATGTATGTCAAAGTTATCATACTCTTAAAAACCCAATAAAAAAATATTTTGAACAATAATGTGGGGGGGCTCAAGCTTAAATTTTGCACCCAGGCTCATGAGCCTATAGCTACACCCCTGGACACCATATACATAGAAGGGGAATGTATGCCTAAACGAGGCTTCCTTTGACGGTAACAGCTGATTGGTTGATCACTTTAATTTTGAAAAGGGGCAATTTCAATCCGACACGTTTTACACTGCAGCTCTGCGTATTCAGATCGGCTGCTAGATATCAGCACCAGCCCACCACTACCGCCCCAGCAGGTGATTACATAGAGGACTGATTTGTATTACAAGGATAGCATGGTTAGAAATGACCGGAGATTATAAACCGAGCCAAATGAGATTCAGTAAAGGGAGGAAAATCCTGATGTAAAAGAGAAAAAAAATCAGACGGGGACATAAAAAGCAGCGTAGCGTGCGGTATCACAGCAGCGTGGGATGTTTGTAGTACGTACCTCACATACTGAGGCGGCTGATGACACCGCATCCCCCCTCCGCTCAGACAATTACGCATGCAGAAAAACGTGAGGGGATTTACAATCATTTCACACAGTCTGTATAACAACCTGCATCCCGGCTCTCCTCCAGTATATCTACCTGCATTCAAAGGCCAGGCCCGGAGCGTAAATCTAAGGGGGTCGTTAAATGGGAAGCCTCCGTCTGAGCCATTACCAGGATTTATATTATCTTGCACATTCCGGCGTTCCGGTGAATATATTTATTATAGGTTATAAAAAGGCACAGAGCAGCGTATACCACGCGCAATATAGAACCCAGCCGCATGCAAACACCGGGGACCTCGAATCCAGGGGCGTAACTAAAGGCACGGGGGCCCTAATGCAAAAGGTAAGCTGGGGCCCCCCCTCTATCTGTATCTGTACCCGTACCCATACCTAAACCATGCTGCACAGAGGCATAACTTGAAGCTTCTGGGCCCCAATGCAAAACCTGTAACAGGGCCCCCAACTATAATGCTTTATTCATAGTACTGGGCTCCTTATATGGAGAAGAGAGGTCTTATGGGCCCCCTAAGGCTCCTGGGCCCGGGTGCAACCGCATCCCCTGCATCCTCTATAGTTACGCCCCTGCTCGAATCCACACTTTAGGAACATATTACTATAAGGTTTTCTTTTAGAATGCCCCAATTATATTATTATCAGGCAATGGCATTGTGTGAACCATGTGTTACTTACTGATAGCTTGATAAATAGGGCCATCATAACTTGGGAGTGTATCACTGCTAACTCCCCCGACAAGCGGATTGGTTTGTGGTAAGGAAGATATAGCAAAAAAGGGGGGTTACTTATTCCCTTTGGGAGGGGTAACATCTCTCCTTAGGGAGAGCACCTAGAAGGTCAGGAGACTTATAAGGCCATCCATGCTCCTCTGGGTAATATGCAAATAAGGAAGATGGAACAATACCTCTGCAGCGCCACCTATTAGATGGCAGCTTTCCTGCAAATCAATTCTTGACCCTTTATACAGGTCTATAGAGCAATGATTGAGATCATTGCTCCACAGACCAGTATAAAGGGTCAAGCATAAATTTGAAGGAATGTTATCATCCAATAGGTGGCGCTGTATTGTTCCAGCTTCCTTATTTACTTATTCCCTTAAAACGGCGCCACTCTTGTCAATGGACTGTGGCTGGTATTGCACGTCAACCTTACCGAAACGAATGAAGCTGAATTGCAGTACCAAACACAACTGATGGACAAGAGTGGCGCTGTTTCTCAGAAAAAAAAAATCGGACCCGTTTTTTTCTCTCATCCCTTATCATATAAACCAATATACTGTATTTATTGATCTTTAGTGATTTTTAGGGATCTTCCTACTTTTTGAGAACGGCAATCTCATTTTCCACAACAGCTTCTTTCCCACGTAGAGCCTTCTTCGGGATACATTTCAGGGCTACCAAATGTTCGGTATCCTTTTCTTGAGCCAGAACGACCTCGGAGAACGCTCCCCTGTAGAGAAAAGACCGGAGATTAGTGTTTGTTCATCTTAGGGTGCCTTCACATGGGGCAGAATATTTCACAGGATGCCGCACCAAAATGCACAGGGCTGAATGTGGATTTTGATGCAGGATTGACAGCTGAATTCTGCCATTTTTAATTCCGGATCAAAATTTGCACATTAGACATGTGGATTTTAGCGCTAATTTTTTCCGCGTGGCGGAATATTCCATAGCCTCCTGCAGAATGTTCCATCTCATGTGAAAGTACCCCTACAGTTCATCAGACCTACACAAACCATAGTCCTATGTCATTTACTGCATTACTTTTTATAGATCACAATTCTTTCATCCCGCGTTCAGCATCCTGCCCTCAGCTTCCTGTCTCCAACCCTAATTTATGGACAGTCCTTCCCTACTCTGTTCTTTTCCATGCTGCACCTTCTGGTGACCCTTTCAGTACCTCATTTTCTGGTATCAGATATGTTTTATATGTTGGGCAGCAAAGTGAGACATTTTAGTATCCTCTATGCTTATAAATCTTACCTACTGCTGACCACAAGTGTTGGGTCTGTCACCATTATAGACTGTATGGCCACCAATGGCCATGGAGGTCACTTGGCTTAAGGTCACCACCAGTCTAGGTGGTATCATAGCCAAGGACAAAGGCTATAAGTTGGACCAACACTATTTAATTAGTTATAGCATGCAAAGATTGAACCCATTAATGTTTCAGGCCCCAATTAATCTTCTGTCCACCTCTTGAAGGACTCATGATATGTATAGGTCATACCTAAAGATGTCTGAAGATCATATTATAGCCTTTTTCCTTCCACCCACAAAGGCCCATTGCTACTCACCCAGTGGGTTACCAAAAAGAGCATAGAAAATAGCCTAAGGTGACCTACGCATTTTGCTGTATGGAGCTCAGCGTTATGGCCATTGGCTGTGGTTGGCGGGACACTCTATCAGCTCCTCCTTTCCACACCATTGGCATCATTCTGGTTCCCTTCTTCTGTATTGCAGGTGCCGCATTATTTCTCTGACTGCTCTCTGCCCATAGGGTGCATGTGCATGCCCAGCTTGCCACTTAAATGGCCAGCATGTGCACCCAGTTTTCCTGTTCCCAGCCTATCTCAGTCATTCACCCCTTATTTAAGACACCTATCTCCACCGAAAGGTCCCTGAAAGAATGGTTCCAAGTGTTTCAAGTGAAAGTGCTCAAGTATTCCACTTGCAACCTGATTTTGACCCTTGCCTGCATCCCCAGCTTTCCAGAACTCTGCCTGGGCTGACCTCAGCCTGTTTTTTATCCCTTGACTGATTGCCACTTGCAAAGACCTTGCGCCTGATTTACCATACTGCATGAAATCCACCTGGCCCAACTTCACCCTGTTATGGTGGCCATGTCCTAATGAGCACTGCAACTTCAGAAGTTTATGTTCCCCAAGTGCTGATGCTTTGATGGACGGCAATGCATGATTTCTAAAAAAAGGGTATCCCTAAAATGTAGAGGTGTGAGCCAGAGGAGCAAGCAGATGCTCACTGGGCCCAACATCAGATCAAGAGGAACATCTCAATAGGGCTCGAAGGTGACTAGTTCCTCAGGCCATTCAGCACCATCCCGAAATCAAGTCTGAAATCAAGTCCGGCACTGGGAGAAACGGTTTTCCATCTGAGTTGAACAAATAAAGTTGCTATAACCATGTGGTTGCCTCTTCTTGACACCATACAGCAAGGCCAAGGAGTGAGGAAAGCATGTGACCGGAAGTTCTCCCATCGGTTCCCTAAAACGGTGACTTCCCGGACTGTGACTGCGGAAACCCCGGCAATCCCCTTGGGCATGGTGGGTCGATCTTCGGTCCTGCCTGAGGTATCCTGGCTGTGGGTCCTCTTAAACTAGCAATCTGGACCATTCCTCAAGGCTCTGCACTGGGCCTACTAATGTCTTAAATAGACCTGGTGGTGTAAGACTCTAAAGAAGGTTTATCAAGGAGTAATTCTAGAAATTGGGACATCTATTACCATCTTTAGAATACAGAGTCTAGTAATTTTGGTTTAAAGCTTATTTCCCGTGGCTGATACTCCATTACTATGTGTTAAGTGATAAATAATGATTTCCATTAGCTCCATCTACTCAGCGGTGGATGACTGAGACCGTCATCATTTCAACAAGAGGTCTGATGGATGAATAGATGCAACTGTGAAGCACATTTCATCCATCTCTGGTGGTAATTATCGCAGCCTATAAGTTATGTGCCATGATTATCATCCATATACTGCCATGACTTTAGAGCGTAATACCTCCTCGGTGACAGCAGCTCCCACTTCTATCCATCAGCACCAGAGCAGTAGACAGATAATCACACTATGCCTTTCCAGCCGGAACAGGCCTTCCATTACCTCTGTGATGAAAAGCACACAACCAGACTCTACACTGCACATAGATTTAACACATTGTAGTACAGAAGAGTAGAAAAACTACTAGTGGAGATCTGCAGATTGTATACCTGACCACCAGGGACTGGCCATATGACTGACCACCAGAGACTGGCCATATGACTGACCACCAGGTATTAGATGCACTGAATGTTCTTCCCCTTACATGCTTGAATGTTGATTGTACCACCACCCACCAGACAATTAACTACGACTGCACCACTGACAACAAGGGAGTTAACTGTGATTGCAGCACTGACCACCAGGGAATTAATGCTGACTGTACCATTGACCACCAGGGAATTAATGCTGACTGTACCATTGACCACCAGGTAATTAATGCTGACTATACCATTGACCACCAGGGAATTAATGCTGACTGTATCACTTACCACTAGGGAGATAAAACTGACTGTACAACTGACCACCAGGGAACTAACTTTGATTGTACCACTGACCAGCAGGGAGATAACATTGACTGAACCATTGACCACCAGGGAATTAACTTTGACTATAGTACTGATCACCAGTGAATTAACACAGACTGTGCCACTGACCACCAGGGAATTAATGCTGACTGTACCACTGACCACCAGGGAGATAAAAGTGACTACACAACTGACTACCAGGGAACTAACTTTGACTGTACCACTGACCAGCAGGTAAAAAACACTGACTGAATCTCCAGGGAATTAACTTTGACTGTACCACTGACCACCAGGGAACTAACTTTGACTATACCACTCATCACCAGGGAGATAACACTGACTGCACCACTGACTACCAGAGAATTTACGCTGATTTCACTACTGACTACCAGGGAATTAATACTAACTGTACCTTTGACTAACCAGCAGGAAGTTAACATTGGCTCTACCAACAACAACCAGAGAGTTAACACTAAAAGCACCACTAACCACCAGGAAGTTACACAGAGAATGACACTCTGAACAATGAACAGGCTAGAAGGAAGCCTAGGCATTTGATGACCATGGGACGGAAGCCTGAGCAGCGCAACCAATAAATGCCAATGCGGCAGCACCATGTGACCTCAGCTGCGCCGTTATAGCGAAATCAGTACTGTTTTTGGAACAGCATGAGTAAATTTTTGCAGTTCTAGGTATTTGAGCGTTAGCTGTTTGGTCCCAGAAACCCTTTTAATATTGAAGTATATACTGTATGTGGCTAATTGGAAAGTAGGGACCGGGCAATTTCTCTTGGTACTCATTGTTAGGATTTCAATAATGTCCCCCCCACCTCCCTTCCTTAGTTCTCTTATGTATTGGTCTTTAATGCAGAGGTTGTGCCCATTGGCCCTGGGCACCTAAGAAGCGCAAGATACTCAGATCCAACATAAAAAAATCCTTGAAAACCATAAATTGCAGTTGTAGTTGTCTAGTTGATGGGATAGAGATTATGAGCTGACCACAAAAACATCTAGTACTGCTTAACAAAAAGTCTACGGCCAGTTCGAAAAACACTTCTAAACATTCTTCAAGGGTCTGCATCACGTCTTCAGGAACATTGTACTTGTATCTTCTTATTACATAACGCATGAAACGGAATCCAGCCAGTAGGTATTAGCGCCCCAATCACTGCCATTCCCCGGTAATTGTTTCACACTGCTTCTTCGCTTCTTACTTGTGACTTTGTGCTCTTCTGAAGGGACATCCACCCACTCACTGTACTATGCTCCCAAGCCTACGCACAACATATCCCCAGCTCACTAACTAGCAGTCCTTCTCATTAGCAGAGGAAGGCTGGCATCATCTCCCACGGACGATGGCACTGCGTAGGAAGAAGAGGGCAGTGACAACAGCACCCAGCCGGGCTGACATGATGGCAGGCAAATAAAGCGGAGGAGGAGAAGATATTGGATTAATCAGCTGGAGGAAGGAAAGCTACAACGTTCTACATCCAGGATCCTGCTGATTTCCGTGATCGCAGCGGCCTCACGATACAGTAAATGTCTGGTACAGTAGCTAAGCACGCATGACTGGCCTGCCTTCCCTCCCGTGACACATCGTGGGCAGAACAGATAATTAAGACAGCAGGCGAAACATGAAAAAACATATCTGAGCGGTAGCAAGGAACATCTAGGCAGATATTTATCTTATAAAGAAAAGACCTCGAGAAATAAAAAGTACAAATCAATCAAGACTGCAATTTTTTAAAATTTATTTATTTTTCAGTTTTTACCAATTTTCAGTTTTGTAAAAAAAAAAAATAAAAACGAGTTTAGTCAAAAATTGAAACTCTATCACCATCTTTTGCCGCCCTCACTGAGAGCACCACAAGGTAGTGCCTGTCACACTGATTACAGTGATATGTCTGCTGTGTGGATCTGTGCAGTACTTTTGGAGAAACTTGCATTTAATTAGTAGCACCCAGAAGTAGTCCTGTATATTCATGAGCTGCATCTTACCCCACCCATCCCGCTGTCCAGCCAATGATTGGCAGCCCTCTCTCTCCATGCAGAGTAATCAGAAGGTAGCAGTTAATCATTGGCTGGAGGGTGGGGTGGGTGTAGCTAGCCTGCAGCTCATCAATATCCAGGACTACTTTAAGTAATCCTCTATGTATTTGCTGCTACTAATTAAATGTAATTTTCTCCAAAACTAATAATAATCTTTATTTATATAGTGCCAACATGTTCCGCAGAGCTTACAAAATGGGAGGAACAGAAACAAAACCATGATTACATGTAGTAATCAGTTGATGGAGACAGTGGGGGTGAGGGTCCTGCTCCAACGAGCTTACATACTGCAGATAATGGGGTGATATGGAAGGTATAGGGGCTGGAGATGTGCCCGGTATGGCAAGGTGGAGAGTGAGGGATGCTGTACACATAGACAATGGTCAGGCTGTATAATGGCTGAATTGGTATGACTGCAGGGGGGCAGTTGATTACGGCTAGCAGGGAATGCAGTCAGTAGGAAAGGGAGCATGTTATCAGGCGGAGTACAGAAGGGCTTGGTTTAGGGGATACGGTATGTCTCCCTGAAGAGGTGCATTTTTAGGGCACGCTGGCAGTTGTCTGTGTCAGTGATTGCCTGGATAGTTTTGGGTAGTGTGTTCCAGAGGACTGGTGCTGCTCTGGAGAAGTCTTGGAGGTGGGAATCAGAGGTTCAAGTTAAATGGGCAATCAATCTGATTTCGCTAGCGGAGTAGAGCGTGCAGACTAGGTGGTTAGGTGAGGGAGGCAATATAGGGTGGTGCTGCGCTGTGGAAAACTTTATGAATTAAGGTAGTGATTTTTAATTGAATTCTGTATTTGACGGGCAGTTAGTGCAGTGATCAGCACAGGGCAGAGGTGTCTGAGTACCGGCTGGACAGGAAGATGAGCCTGGCTGCCGCATTCAGGATGGATTGGAGGGGGTAGAGTCTGGTGCAGGGGAGGCCGATCAGCAGCGAGTTGCAATAATCGAGCCGTGAGTGGATGAGGGCAAAAGTGAGCGTTTTTAGTGTGTCTACAGTGAGAAAAGGGCAGATGCTTGCGATGTTCTTGAGGTGCAGCTGACATGTTCGGGACAGAGATTGGATGTAGGGGGTAAAAGAGAGATCAGAGTCGAATATAACCCTCAAGAGAACGGGCATGTTGTCTGGGAGTTATGGTGGGGCGACACACTGAGACTACTGCAACGATCCACAGAGCAAACATATCACTGTAATCAGTGTGACTGTCACTCCATTATTGTACTTTCAAAGAGGGGTGCAAAAAGGTGGTGTCTTTAAATTGGCTTCTATCATTACAATGAAGCAGTGCCAGGGCAGGGGATAGGCAGAGTAGGTAGTTGTCTAGGGCTCCATTCGGATGGGACACAACTTAGGAAATAAAATAAGTCTTGCGTCTAACTTAATATTATCACATATGTAGTGGACGCAACTGTACTCTCATATATGAAAATTACATGCATGGACATAACATGCATGCTCAGCAGAAGAAAACATGCATGTTATTGGATGCTTCAGGAACAAAGGTGTAGTGGCCGGGAGGGTCCTAGAGGGTAGTCACGCAAGCATAAGTCCTAAAATACCTGGCAATGTGCTCCTACGGAGACACAGAGGGTATTGTATGGCGGAGGGACCCTGTCTCCCCCTCCCTTCTTCACGGGGTTAGACTAGTCTGCCCGGTAACAGCTTGCTCTGGATTGGCTGCTGCCAAAGAAAATCCCTGATTGGTAGAGGGAGGAGGAATGAGCCGGGTGAGACAGGATGTGAGGCGTGGTTAGAAAAAAAAGAGCGTGAGAAACAGGTGGCAGAGATGGAGGAGTTAGGAGAGAGGTAGGAGGTTGTCATCGGGAGGTGTACGAGAGAGATGTGCAACCGTGCTGCTGCAGCACATGTTGCTGAAATGGAGAGCTACAGAATCAAGTGCAATGTGGAGGAAAAGCGGAACTAAGAACTGTCTACACAACAGTGAGTTGTACAAGTCCCTGAAAAGTCAGGGAAAGTGCAAGCTGCCCTATCCTAGTTACTCCATTTTCTGCTAAGCTAATCTTTTGGAAACAAACCCTCGGATAACTTAGACTGGTGGGATTCTTCCTTGAGTAACCTTAGACCAAAAGAGAGTGAGAGCGTTGAAGTAGAGCTGAATGCGTTATTCAAGTATTTGGAGCATCATATAGATAAATGCACTTTAAGTCTGCACTGCTGTAAATTGAACTGATAATACATACATTTACAAAAAAGCTAGTAAATTGTGTACCTGCGGTTTGCAACAAAGCTACGCGGACTCATTTCAATTATTTCCAAACCATCAAGTGGAGTTCATCCCCCAAAGGTACTGGCGTCACGTGACAACATTGTTAGAATTGTTACTGCTTTTGCACCCTGTTCCACTGTGTGTGACCGAGCTGGGCCCTGTTACATGCCATTGCCGGGAGAGATTGCAGAGCCACCCGTAACATCCATCTTGCTTTCCCAGTGGTCTCCCCCACAGCGGCCTGCCTCAGCTTCGGATGTCGCAAAGGCTTAAGGTGTACATATTCTAAAACTCCTGTCTTGGGCACCAACGTAGCTTGTCCCGACCCTGCTAGCAAGTGGCGATCATGAAAAAATTAGTGTGGCCCTATTTAGCCATGACCAACATTGCCAAGTGAGTTCCTTCCTTCTTGGTCTGTCTGTATTTCATCATACGCTGTCTCCCTCCTTCTGCTCTACACTCCTCTGCCCCTCTCCAGCATCCAGAGTAAACACTAACTACCCCTTACTCCTGAGGATATTTTTACCATAGAGGTGGCCCCTTTAAATCTGGGACCCTATAGCAGCTACTATGCCTACTGTCCTGTTAGTTACAAACAAGTTACAGATGTAGCAAAGGTTTAACTTGAGACTTTGGGCGACCTTACACAGGACAACTACCATCTGAATAGAGCAAATGTAAGCAACAATTGTTCTGTGTAGACACGGCCACCCACAGGGTGACAAGCGATCATTTCCATTACTAGTCCCTTGTTTCAGCTGACCTTAAAATAGTCACTGGTTGATTAATTCTCATCTGGGGTAAACAGGTAATCGTTATCTTTCACCGACTAGTCAACAAGTTTGCAAGGTGGTGTGCACTTGTTAAGCTTGCACCTCCCACCGAATGCTGATTGGCTTCTGCATTTTTTTGAACATTTTGCCCTCCCACTTAACACTGATTGGTTCCCAAAAACCCATAAATACTTCCAGGTGATACGCAACTAAAGAGTCCCTGCTGGTCTTCGAAAGAACACTCCCTGCTGCTGTCTCTGGTTGGTTTTGGTCTTTGAAGATACAATCACTGCAGCATCAAGTGTTTAGTCAAACCAGCGAGAGACCATAACAGTGAACGTTCACTCGAAGACTGCTGTCACATATTTATGTCCGTTCAGTGAACTCGGCAACCAATGAGCGTGTGTTAGGCCGCCTGCAGACAACCGGGTCGGATCCGGCTGCGAGAGTTCTCGCAGCAGGACCCGACCCGAGCGCCTGCAGAGAGCAGCGCGTACTCACCCGCTCCCGCAGCTCCGGCTCTTTCATGTGCCGGCTGCCGGCACACGCGCAGAGCGGAGCTGGCGGCCGGTAAGTGACGTTTCTGTGTGGGGCTCGCAGAGCCCGCACAGAATTAGAGCATGCCGCGGTTTGTTTTCTGCGCGGGATTTCGAGCAGACAAACCACGGCTGTCTTCATAGGATTGCGTGTTGTAATGCAATCCTATGCAGGCGTGTACGGGCGGAAATTCTGTGGGGAATCCCGCCGCGGAATTTCCGCCAGTCTGCAGGCGGCCTTAAGGAGCAATGGAAAAACAACAACCCACATTTTAGGGCCCAAAACACATATATCGGGCCCCTCTGTTACTGTCTTGTATTTGTCTCACAGGTCATGTCTTCAGTGTGGATGCACTCTGCAAATTTCCTTGTCATTAGTTATGTGTATTGCACAGCTGCAGCATGTAAGAGGTTAATGTCAGGGATATGTCTGGAAATTGTAACAAATTGTCATATCACGTGAGTATGCAAGTATATATACGAGTGCAAGGTGAAAATGTGGGTTGTTGTTTTTCCATTGCTTCAACAGTTGGGTGTGGAGAGAGCGTTCCGGTCACATGGGGGTACCTTCAACCCTGATGTGGTGAAGAATGAAAAAAAAGAGAGGTTTCCCTGATGATCTTATTCCAGGATTCCTATCCTATGAGATAGAGCGAGTGAAGAGAGAAATAGGTTCCGCCTGTTACGTGTGCTGCTGGGATCTGTAGTTCTAAGCTTCCTAGCAGCAAAACTCCACAGGTGGTTGATGGTTAATTGAGCTGGCTGGGTGTAGTATTCTCCAGCAGCCAATCCCTGTTAGCCTTCAGCACATATAAACCCAGCTCTTGTCAGTCTAAAGGGGTCTTGTACTGTTCGGATGTATCTGTTATTTTCCCACTCAGATCTGTGTTTGCAAGTAGGTCTGTTCTGTCTCTCTGCTTCCCTAAAGATGGTTTGGACACCTGTAGTCCTGGTCTGCAGTTACATGCAGCTCCCTTTTTCTTTCCCCTTTACAGGTGCGGCCTCCCAACGTCTTATGTCTCACTCTGTGTGTCAGTTGGTGGATCCCTGACACAGTTCCCTATGTCAGCTCGGTGGCTGACTGTCTGTCCCCCCTGTATGAGGACACATAGACTTACTGTGAGTTTTATCTGTGTGAAGTGTCTTGTTGGTTCATGTCTGTTTGTATGTTTATTTTCTGTCAGTTTTGTGTCAGCTTCCTGCGTGACCTGTGATCTGTTCTGTTGCAGCTGGACTCCTGGTTAGCGTAGGGACTATCAATATAACCAGGAGTCATGAAGTGGCCTGCTAGCTTCCATTTTTGTACAAAATGTCAACTAATACCTGTTATTTATATATAGCTTATCACCTGTTACTAGTGGTTGCATTTTGCCTGCTGTGTGCTGTGTTCTCTGCTCTGTGTGCCCTGTTGTTCTGTCCCTGTTATGTGGCATTTGTATGTCTCCTGTTCTGACGCGTGGTTCCTAGGATCAGCTAGGGCCCAGTTCCAAAGACCACTGGGCCGCCCTTTATTGCGGGCGATGTCCCCGCTTAGGTAGGGCCATGCCATCCTCCCCGGTAGCACAGGGCAAGTTGCCTGAAACCTGTGTGTATCCGTCTCTCTTTGGTCACGATCGTGTGGGTCCTGTGCTTAGTTTGCCCACACGATCGTAACACCGCCTTGCAGTGTCCTGAAACCGTCAGCAAGTGAGTGTTAGTGGAGTGTTCGTGTCCTCCTCTGGAGTGTGTGTGTCCAAGAGTGGAGTCATACAGATAACTCAACTGTAGGCCCGGTGTCATCCTGTGTTCTTCCTCCCTGACATCCTGCACTTGTCTTTCCTGCACTGGTGTGTGAAATCCTACAAAGAATTGTGAGTGTATATTCAAGACGTATTTCTGCAAGTAAAGCTCCAGTTGTTGACCTTTCCGAGGATTTGTGTTTCTCAAGTTAACTATGTGTGGACTCTCATTTTTCCCGTCAGATATCCTACAGAGCAAGGAACGGTGGCATCACCCATAACAAGATTTTTCCCATCCACTACACCATTTATTCAGGTAATTGCTGCCTTAGTGTTGCCTTGAGAGGCCTGCCAGCTCCTTGGCCAAGTGTCACACTCATCCCTCCGGGAAGGAGTTGGTAGTGCCACCGTGACTTCCCTAACAACTGCCCCAGCCATCTTCTCAGTGGTGTGCCTTGTGTCTCGGTCGCTGCACTACCAGCACCTTATGGAGTTACTCCCAGCTTGTTTAGCTGCTGTCCGTGCAGTACATGACGGTTACTCTGGATACTAACTGGTGGTCATAATAATGTGACTCAACTCTGTATCACCTTTCAACATACAATGGATGCCCACTTTTGTTAGGGCCATACCACACCTACAATAGGGCTTCACACTAGTGCAGCGTCCGAGGTGCGGGTCCACAGCCGAGGAGATAGCGGAGTAGAGAAAGACCTTGTTACAGGGCTCTACCATCTCCTCCCCTGGGAGTAGCTCGGGACCCGACCAAGTTACTGCTGGGGAAGATCACAGGGAAAAAGTAACAGAAGGTTACTTGTAGTCCATTTGTCACGCCACTGTTCTGTCCTCTGCAGTGAATTTTGACGATGAAATAAAGTAATCCACACAGAGGGAAAACGTTCTGGACAAACCAGGAACGGTCAGTAATGTCTGTTTACTGTAACTAAGTAACGTCCAATTTACAGCAACAGAGCTGGCACAGATACAACAAGATAAGGTGGTGCGACAGGGAGGATTCTCGGGGTATTCCAGTCGATCCACAGTCCGAGTTATCTGTGTGATCTTGCTCCTGGCAACTCTCTACTGGTCAACACTCACGTTACTTGTGCCTTTCTTTCACCAAGCAGCAGACCTTCTCTCTCACTCAGTGCTTAGTGGCAGCACTGGCATACCCTGGGTAGACTAGTCCCAGGGGAAGCAGAAGGGAATCGCTCAGCTTCCTCCATTCTCTTCTCACATGGACTGACCAGTGTTTGTGTGGCTCACTCAGCAGAACTTCTCAACCAGCCTAGACTAACTCTTGCAAGAAATCTCTCTTCTGCTCTCTCACACTCACAGACTAGACTTCTCCAAGCATTCTTGCGAACACATACATATACATATATAACATAGTCACATGACTTACCCAACAAAACATTTTTCAGACATAACCCAGACATGAACCCATTTAGTACTGCAGAGGTGCAATACACACAATCCAAATGCATACTACACATAAGACACTGACAAAACAATGGTACGAGACAGACATATAACATTATGGAGGGGCCCCACTAACTCTGCGCCACTACACTAGCGTGATTATAGGGGATGCGGTTGCACCCGGGCCCAGGAGCCTCAGGGGGCCATAAGGCCTCTCTTCTCCATATAGGTAGCCCAGTACTATGAATAAAGCATTACAGTTGGGGGCCCTGTGACAGGTTTTGCATTGGGGCCCAGAAGCTTAAAGTTACGCCACTGGGGCTCCGTTAGGGTTTCCTGTCTCTCTGGAACAGAGAAATGGAATTAAAATTAAATTAAATATTACCGCTTTTTCCCATTAATTTCAGTGGGTTTTCAAAAAAAATGGATGGAAAAGTAGTGCAATCTGCAGCTAAAATGGAAACTTATGTAAACAGAAGCAAACAGAAAACCTTCCTTTGCTTTCCATTTTTTTTGAAAACCAATTGAAATCAATGGGGAAAAATGTGAAATGTTTATTTTTGTTTTAATTCCATTTCTCTTTCCAAAAAATGTAACAGAGAAACAGAAAGCACTAGCAGAGCCCTAATGCAGCTGTGAATGGACCCTTAGAGACAACGGCCCTTTCATGATTAAAGCTTTTCTGTATAGAAATTAGGACTGTGATCCCGGAGTGCAGCATAAGGCCTCCAGCATTGGGTCTGTGTGCTGTCCATGTTAATTCACGGACAGCTCACTGACCCATTATAGCCTATGGGGTTATGCACATGCATTTTTTGGTCCTCGTGAAAAAACAGCATCGCATGTCCTATTTTTATCCGTATCATGGATGAGAATTAAGACAAGCTAGGATGCATCTCTAAAGTTATGGGTGAATGATGCATCCCCTCTGAGTAGCAGTTAGGTGACCCTTGCTACAATTAGACTTGCTGCACTAAAGAAAATGGTGACAGGCTGCGTGGATGGAGAGGGAGGCTCCTTTCCTCCCCAGGACTCAGCCCTAGAAGTAAATGATGGCGCCATGAACCAGAAGAAGAATGAAGCCTTAGGACATGTGAGACTGGTCTCCAAGAATTTAGTTTACACACGGAAGGCCAAAGGAGGTCCAACGCGCTTCTAGGTGAAGGTCTCTAATAGAGTGTCCATTCATTGAAGCGTTCTTCATATCTCACTTTCTTCTATATTGGTTAGCTTTCATTATCCTATTGTATATTACCTTTATATTTTCATCTACTTTCAAACTTTTTCCCCATTTTGAGCCAATGTGTTGTTCTATTTTACCGTTTCCATAACAACACAGCGATATCTTGGATATATTTGATATTCTTCCCTTCTTCTTTGATATACTCATTAAATCGTTGGATTCTAAGTTCACTCTGTATCTCGGCTCCGCAGTCTGTCCAAAAAGCCCTTTTAACTTACGAAATATTTTGAGATAATAAAAATAAGATCCGTCCGCTTTATTGTTCATTTTTGGCTGAAAGAAATTAATTTTCCTTCTCCATTAATGACGTCTCCCACTGTCTTCACTCGCGTCTTTAAAGCCTCTTCATATTTCGGCTCTCGATAATGAGGCAAAACAAGGATGATTTTTATCAGTCAGTCGCGGTCATAATATATTGGTAGATTACAGCAGCGTCTTCTTTTCTTTACCTTGCATGGGATAGGTGATAAAAGTCTGATCAGTGGGGGTCTCACTGGACCCCCAACCGATCCAGAGAGTGGAGGTCCCATGTCATTGCACCCACTCGCAGTGATGTGGAGGTTGAATGGATCGATGGTTGCACAGGTGCAGCTCCACTCCATTTATTTCAACGGGGCTTACGGAAACAGCCAAGTGCATGGCTATCTTCGTCAGTCAGTGGTGTAGCTATGAGGAATGCTATTACGACCGGACCTCTAAGCCTGGAGGATCAAAAGGCCCCCATGCCACGATAAGAGCCATCGCTGCTTCCCCCCATTCCCTTTGTCGATCTCTCACACCGCTGTTATGTTCCGAAATTCCTGCTCTCGCAGCACACACAGCGATTATCAGTGTATAATGCATCTCGACTCCGCCCCCTGATTCCGTCACTTACTGTACTGATGGGAACGAGAGGGAGGAGCCGAGGTGCGTTATACATTGTGAAGCGTTGTGTGTTCTTGTGCCCACGTCTGCCTGTCTGTGGAGGAATTTCAGAATGTCACTGTGGTGTGAGAGATTGGTATTGGGATGAGGGATCAGAATAAGTCCTACTCGGAGAAAGTTTGGGTTTAGTTTTCTCCTGTCAGGGGTTTACTACTTTTAAAATGTGGATTATATGGGGGCACAGAGAGGGCCACAGTGGCAGTAATAGTAGCACCTTCTGTTCCCCCATATTTTAATAGTGGCTCCTTCTGTGCTCTCACACCCTAATTGTGGCCTCTTCTGTGCCTTTACACCCTGATAGTGACCTATTAGGGGGTAAAAGTACAGAAGGTGCTACAGAAGGTTTGATCGCATAGAGGGAGCACTATTAGCATATGGTGGCACAGAAGTGGCCACTATTAGAATATGGGGGCATAGAGGGACCACTATTAAAATATTGGGACAAGAAGGGACCACTGTTAGAAAATGGGAGCACGGAGGGATCACTATTAGAATATGGGGGCACGGAGGGGCCACTATTACAATATAGGGGCACATAAGTGGCTGCTATTAGAATATGGGGGCACAGAAGTGGCTGCTATTAGAATATGGGGGCACAGAAGTGGCCACTATTAGAATATGGGGGCATGGAGGGACCACTATTAAAATATTGGGACACGGAGGGACCACTGTTAGAAAATGGGAGCATGAAGGGACCACTATTAGAATATGGAGGCACAGAAATGGCCGCTATTAGAATATGGGGGCACAGAAGTGGCCACTATTAGAATATAGGGGCATGGAGAGACCACTATTAAAATATTGGGACACGGAGGGACCACTGTTAGAAAATGGGGGCACAAAGGGGCCACTATTACAATATGGGGGCACAGAGCAGTACTACCTTGTGGAGGGTGTAGTACTAAGGAGAATAGTTACAGTGCTGGGATTAAAAAGAAGGCGCTATTACTATAGGGAGACACTGAAAAGAGGGAGTAGTGCCAGGATGGAGAGAGAGTGGGCATGTGTGAGACGAGTTGCGGCTGAAAGTCTTTATGGCAGTCTGGGCCCAGCTAGAGAAGAAGACTGAATATAGACTTCACCTAGATCACCTGTGATTAATGGAGATAACTGCACTGCAATCGCTATATAGAACTTGGAACTGAGAATTATACAGCGGCGGCATCATATAAAGGTCCACTAGACCTGAGTCACTGTATCTAAGCTAGCCACATTACAAAAGCTTTCATACAGATACATTGAGCGGCTCCTGTTTACATGGCTCGATAGTCGCTTGGTTTGTAGTTCTGACTCCGGCAAGTGAGCGATTTCTTACTCAGTGTCCTGTCGGTGGACGCATCTACATGGGGTGATTATCACCCAAATTCACTGTTTCCAGGGAGTATTCGGGCAATAATTGCCCCGTATAAAGTCCCCTTAAGGATAGGTCAGCAATATCTGAGTCCCGGATAACGTCTCCATCTTGTAAGCCGTTGCATTAACTACTTAGTGTTAGATACAACCAACAATACAGAAGTCATTTGTATTCTTAAAGCTTTCTTCTAGCTGGGGAAATCCTTGATGATAAGATCTTTCCACTGAAGCAGAAGGCTCGCTGCACATCTTCATTTCACACATGGCAGTCATTCTGAAATGCTTTGTTTGGCGCAGGACCAAGCAACATGTTCCTTGACCCCCCGGCTGTTTCTGACATTGTACAATGAGTGTGCAGCCTTCATGTCGAAAAAATGTGGTTTGTATCTTACCCCCTTCCCATTCGCTGTAGTAGAAAAGGGTGGAATGACTCTTGGGCCCGCCAACCATAAGGGTGACCACCATACTACATAAGAGCTTAAGTGGAGGTGTACAACACCCAAGGGAGTTTGAATCCAGGGATAGCTGTGTGAAGGCCCTTGGACAACAGAGACACAATAGACCCTATGTCCACGGCTGGTATCACCTATCTCTACTGTAAAGGACTTACCCCTAAGTGATTAATGCTGCCTCTGAAAGGACTGAAAGTGTGGCAATGCCTAAAGAGTGTACTGGGCTTCATGATGTAGCACCAAGATAGCTGCTCCAAACTGAACTGAGCATGCTCCGTGGGAACATTTTAGTGAGATAATGTCAACACTATAAAATAATAATTTCCTGCTGCAACACAGGGGAACATTCATCAATTGTGTAGAGCTGAAGTGCTGTTAGAGGCTGCTGCTGAAAGGGTGTAACAATCTGCATAGAGACTGCTGCTATTGGCAGGGGAGAGAAGGCAGTGGGAGCCTTCTATGAGAAAGGGAGAGAGGAAATTGAAACTGCCTGCTGCCAGCTAAATAGAGTGTGGGACGTGTGTACTAGAGAGCATATGAATCAAGACCTAAAGAGGACATCGAGGAGTTTGTGAGTTTCTGGTCGTAAGTGAGGCTGGCCTCAGTAAATGCCATAGGTATTTTAATGTTAGTGTCATGTGCTGCTCCTGAGATCTGTAGTACTAGGTACTTCCAAGAACACACTGTTGTAGGCATGGTTGATTTGGCTGGCTGAGAGCGTGGATTTCTCCGGCCAGCAAACCACCGCGGGTCACCCCGTTTAGTTTAAAAATATTACAATTGTGCAGGCAAGGTGAATAAGACGTGCATCAACGTAACAGTTAGTTATTTGAGCTCAAGCAGTCAGGACTGGACTATTATCGTGACATTAACTGGAGTCAAGCCTCAGGTTTATTCCGTCAGCGTTACTGCCTTACTAATCTGCGAGCGGTGGAGTGTTACTACTTTGGCGACAAACCGCATTATTGTTATAACTGGCCTTATAACTTTCATACTAGGAGCGAAATATTACTGTTTTCTCATTGCGCATAAACTATTACTCTCATGATTTAGTTAGCCGTAGTCAGCAAAGGGTAAATCTACGGCCGAAGGTAAACTGCTTCTGTTATTAGGACATTATTCATTCTCATTTCCTTGTTCGCAAATAAATATTGTATATTTTGTAATTCCATACGCTGCTTCGTATCCAGAACTTGTAATTAACACCAAAATTGCCCAAAGGGCGAGAAATTTCCCGGCTGAATACTCTCATTAAAATCTAACTTTAATTGAACCAAATGAAAATACTAAGAGGCATAGGGATTAAAAATACAAATACCTGCCCAGCAAACCTGGGAGCGCTGAGCCCCCTATAATACATATCAGTGCTGCTGCAATATGCTGTATACTGTGCTTTATAGAGCTCTCCTAAATAGCTAGCAGATATAGAAGATATCATAGCAGGTCGTTGCTACAGACTAATGACTCGGCCTAATTAATATCGCCAGGTCTGCGTGTTGGAGCTAAAAGAAGCATAGACCCCCCCACCAGGGGCGTAAATATAGAGGGTGCAGGGATGCGGTTGCACCCGGGCCCAGGAGCCTTAGGGGGCCCATAAGGCCTCTCTTCTCCATATAGGGAGCCCAGTACTATAAATAAAGCATTATAGTTGGGGGCCGTGTTTCAGATTTTGCATTGGGGCCCAGAAACTTCAAGTTATGCCTCTGAGCAGCATGGTTTAGATATGGGTACGGGTACAGATACAGATAGAAGGGGGCCCCAGCTCACCTTTTGCTTCAGGGCCCCTGAGCCTTTAGTTACGCCCCTGCCCCCCACCATGTTTTGCCAACGTAGTGGCGTCCTCAGGGGTCTGGGGTTACTAGACATTAGTTTGCAGCAGTGACCTGCTTGATATCTTCTATAGCTACTAGCTATCTAAGAAAGAAGCATGATTAGAAGGTATTGGAGAGGGCATCATTGAATCTAAAGTCTCCATTTACATGGGCGAATGATCAAGCAAGAACGTTTGTAGGAACCTTTGTTCGCCCAATCACCGGGTACCTGATCAGCTGATGAATGAGCAAGCAGGAGTTCATTGGCTGATCACATCTTTTGTGCAACCGAAGAATGTATTATTGTCGGCAGCACATCTCCCCGTGTGAATGGGGAGTGTGCTGCTGACAGTGATAACACTGTACTATATTGGGACAATCAATCCCATCAACAATCACTTGTCTGCAATACAAAGCGTATCGGTCTGTGAAGGTCTTTTTTTCCTTCAGAACCTGAGATTTTAAATTTTTTAAATTTTTTCTCTTGTCTCTGACTCAAAGAGCCATAGCTTTTTTTATTTCTCCATTGACATAGATGTATGAGGGTTAGCTTTTAGAAAAAATTTTAAATGCAATTACGCAATTTTTTTTTAAATTTTAAGTTCTATGAGTCAGTAAGATGTGGGTGATACCAAATTTAGATCGTTTTTTAAAATTATTTTTAAAAACTCTAAAAAAAAATTCTTGAACAAAAATTGCTTCCCATTGCCATATTCTGAGACCTGTAATTTTTTAATTTTTTTTGTCATTTGGGCTAACTGATGGCTCTTTTTATCTGGAGTGAGCTGTAGTTTTTATTAGTTCCATTTTAGGAAACATACAACCGCTTGATTACTTTTTAGTCAACGGTTTTGGGCCCAGGATAACAAAAAATATAACCCATGCAATTCTGCCATTCTGTACTATTTATTACTACCTTTGCAATGCAGGATGTACATTTTGATATTTTAATAGTTCAGACTTCTACATGCACGACAATACTAAATATGTGGGGGTTTTCTAATTGTTTAGATTTTTTTATGGGAAAATTGGGGGGTTCTTTGAACTTTTAATATTTTTTTTTTCTTATTGTTAAAAAACTTTATTAAATCTTTTTTATACACCCTTATTTAGTCCCTCCAGGGGATTTGAACTTGCTATTATTTGATCGCCAGCACTATATACTGCAGTACTTCAGGATTGCAGTATATAACTATTTTTGATGTTGCCTATCAAGCTCTTCAGTGGGCTCCAGGCTCCCATATTAACCCAACAGCACCCCCTGATTGTGTTGTGGAGGATGCTGATGGGGCATGAGAAGGGGTTCCGTTGTCCCACTGACTGTTTAGATGTGTGGCCAGCTTTGACCGCAGCAAACATCTAAACAGTTAATGCCAGTGATCAGAGCTAACTCTGATCCCAGCTGTTAGCAGCAGCTGATAGCCGCAGACCCGGCTTCTGAGCCCACTCTATACACCCTTCACAACCACGATGCGGCCGGGAAGGGGTTAGACTAGGCTTGATTGGTGCTCAAATTGAGATACATTAAAGCAGCTTTAGGCCAATGCTGCCTATGTCTACTCCAGTCTTGGTTTGACAAGTGTAGAACATAATGACCTAGATTGCCCCCCAAAACCCAGTGGGTTTTCCTATATAGGACGGTGAAGAACTTCTCCATTCCTTCACAACTATCCTTTATTTACTCTTCCAAATGTCTGCTTGCCACATGATATGAGAGTAACTACCCGCCGTTACTGGATAAGTGTTGACTGTCTCTTCTGGTCTAATGAACCGGGATTTATAGCCGTACTTTATAACTTCCCGAGGGCTGCTGGTTGTCTCTTCTAATAATTCTACATAGAGATTCGGAATCGTTCGCCTTCAGCTGCGGTCTGTCTATCCTATGATTGCTAAATGCAGTCGAAGAGACAAAGGAAAAAAGATGGCAATAACAAGAGACATGATAAAGGCTCTGCAGACACAAAGTGACGGACAACAGGAGAGCGTGTGTGACAGCGCTGTGTGAAGTGAGTGAGCGGACCTTTCCCTGCTCCCGTCCCTCACAGCATGTTCCAACCCTTGTCATTCAGTCTGCGGGGCGCAAACACCCTCTAATCTGTTGTGTTTCCCGTCACAGGACAAGAGATGCTCACGGTCGCTCTGCACTAAGCGTCTCCTCTGAGCTGCCCGTTTGATGACCGGGTAGGTGGTTGCTATCCACACCTGAAGGGTTAAACAATCTGATAAATGTATGAGTTGTGATGTTGGCAAAGTAACAGGAGAGCCCGTAGTTATGCCCCTGGCCTTGGCTTCCACCAGACTGGAAAAGTGATGACTCACTTACGGTGCTACGATTATACAGTACCCTGCGCCAAAATATTTCCGTAGCCAGATACTATTTTTATTGATGGAACTAAGTGCCACAGAGTAGGTCACGGCACTCCTTGTTTATGAACCCATTAGCACTAGAGATGAGCGAGTATACTCGCTAAAGGCAATTGCTCGAGCGAGCATTGCCTTTAGCGAGTACCTGCCCGCTCGAGACTGAAGGTTCGGGTGTCGGGGCAGGGGAGCGGTGAGTAGCAGCTGTCAGCAGGAGGGAGCGGGGGGGGAGAGAGGGAGAGAGAGATCTCCCCTCCGTTCCTCCCCGCTCCCCCCCGCAGCTCCCTGCCCACCGGCGGCACCCGAACCTTCAGGCTCGAGCAGGCAGGTACTCGCTAAAGGCAATGCTCACTCGAGCAATTGCCTTTAGCGAGTATACTCACTCATCTCTAATTAGCACCCAAAGACATATGTAGATCCTGGGTGCGTGAAGTTTGCAGAGAGCGGGATCGGCAGCCGAGTCCACTCCATATACAGTAGGTGAAGCAGCATTTAACCCCTTACTGACATGGCCTATTTTGGGCCTAAGGACATAACAATTTTGTGGGGATTTTTATCTCCAATTTTTAAAACCCGTGCCTTTTTTTATATTTTCATCAACATGTAGTTCTTATTAGTACCATCTTCAGGGTACATAAAATGTAACGTTTTAAAAAAATTTTTGGGAGATCAGGGGAAAAAACCCCCACAAATTCTGCCATTGTTTTGGTTTTTTACAGCATTAATCATAAAGTATAAATGACATTAAACATTTTTTCTGCTGGTTGGTACGATTACAACAATGCCAAAATTATATATTTTTTTAGTTTTTTCCACTTTTGCACAATAAAATTCCTTTTTTTGGATCTAATTTTTTTGCAATGCTCTGCTACATCCGTAGAATCTGTAGAGGTTTGTTCTGACTAATTTACTACTTGATTGCATAGAACTTAAGTCTAGTATGATAGGTTGGGTGAATGAGCATTGCTCTACGTGTCAGCCCTGTAGGCAAGGGGATACGTACTGTAGAGGCAGACATTGAGAATGCTATGGGGCCCCTGGAAAGAGAGGGCCCTAGCTCTGATTGCCCCATTCGTTTTGCAACTGGGTAGCTAGAACATATTTAGGATCTACTTCCAAAGAGGAACTGCATTGTTAGCGAGCAAGGACGTACAGAATTAGTCTAAGGTTTATTGTAAAGAGTATGGAATGGGAAAAAACACAAAGTCTTCCAGTCCCAAATGAGTTGTATCTGAGATAATAAGTTGTATTTTCATTTTGTTATTTTTGTCCTCCCCTTTTCCTTTTGAAGAGCCCTAACGATGTTGTTCTTCTGTTGGTCAGGCTATGTGTTTTATCTATGTTATAGGACCTTCGATGGTGTCACCAGGGGGTGGAGCAATGACATTACTGGGGTGGAGCATCAGAAGCACTCACATACTAACTGACAAGTGGTTGTTAGTAGTTTGGCTAGGGCAGATTTACTGATATTATCTAATAGTTATATAGGATTTGACCAAGGTTCAGGCTGGGGTAGTTCTCTATTGTCTGGGGAAAGATGGGTCGGTGAAATAGTCCATGTCAGGTTTGGGAACAGGATGTTCACTTCAGTCTGGGCAAACGTTTGAACCATTATGTGTGTCATGGTGGCTTTATTGGCATATATGGGCAATTGACTCAATAAATTCTCATGGCCACGGTCGAGCTATTCTGGGTCACACTTGAGCCAGTTACATACACCATATACATCCGCTTACAGTTAGGCAGTGCAAACCTAGACTAGACAGTCTTATAATGTGCCAGATTTATCACACTATCTCATACTCAATGATAAATTTGGTGCATTTTTAGACTAAGTTTGTACCATCTGTTAGTTCACTTAGTTTATATCAAATTTTAAAACTAATTTGGGCGTTATTTCAGGCACTCAATATTGCATTATGCCATGGCCCTTTTCCCACAAACCACGCCTGTTTGTCAGAAAAAGTCAAAAAAAGTGTTCAAAAGTATCTAAAAGACATAACAACTGTGGTGCAAAGCATGTGAGACCGTTTCCTGGCACGATTTGCGCAAGAAAGCTGTTGAATTTTCAATAGTAAATTTGCCCCATTGTTTTACTTGCCCTAGCACTAAGGGGGAGACAAAGTAGAGGTTCTTACTGACACCTATAGACTTTAAGAAATTAATAAGACACTAGGCTGCCTTGTGGGTTCACATACTTACAGTATATTCCTGACTGACAAGTCTAAATAGTTTTCATGTACATTTAATAATGTCTCTCGCACCATGTACTGGCCATTTTGACAATGATAAATAGATGCAATTACTAGAAAGGAAACAGAAGACGTCTCCGGTGTTTGTGCGACATTTTGATAAATAACAGTCTGTATTTATAGGCATCTTCAAATTCAGATGGCATTTAGTGTGAAAAGTGCTGCCAGTTAGTTAATTTCCATATGTACACTATCAATATGAAAACCAAGTATAAAAACGAATATTTCATAAGCCCATCCTGGCTGAAAACAAGACTAACAGATGGGCAGCACTTAGCGCCCACTTCCTGCTCTTTGCGAAAATATAAGATGCTCATAGTCTATACTCAGAGTCAATTGGGAGTTGTAGTTTTGCAACAACTAGAGAGCCACAGGCTGGGGATCGTTATCCTAGACTCTGCACTGATGTATAGTGATCGTCCCTTGAATATATAATAGGGTGTCAGTAGTGCCCACTGTAGGACCAGCAACCATTGAATGAATGGCACCAAGAATAGGCACTATTTTCTTTTACTCTTTCGAACTGCGAGTTTGCTTGTCTAGTGTCAAGTCTGTCTCCAGAGTCCTGTGGTTCTACAGGTGTTCTGGAGTTGTCCTGCTCAAGTGTGGGGGACTGTGCTAACTCAGCGTGTGTGTGTCTCCATTGAGCCAATCACTCCAGGTCAGTACACATAGAACCTGTCTTCCCAGGTGTGGTCAGCTTTCTCTGTTCTCATTTCTCTCTCTCTCTGTGGTGTGAGCAGGTTCTGTGTGTGGTAGCTGCAAGAAAGGTTTGTATTTTGTTTGGTTATTTCGCTGGACTCTTGGTTAGTGAAGAGACTAGCAGTATAGCCAGAAGCCGTGACGTGGCCCGCTAGCTTCCATATTTTGGCCAAAATGTCAACTAATACCTGACATATATAGCAATAACATCTGCTACTAGCGTTTGCATATTGGCTGCTGTATGGTGTGATTATGGCTCTCTGTGTCTTCTTATTCTGTCCAGCTGTCCCTGTCGGTGGTGGCATGTGTATGCGTCTTGGCCTGGGTTCCTAGGGGCAGCAAGGTCCTAGATCCGAAGACCGCTGGGCAGCCCCCTATTGGGTCGATGTCCCCACTCAGGTAGGTCCTTGGTCATCTTCCGTTGTAGAAGATAGGGAATGGTGTTAATTGGTAGTGGTTTCACCTGGTGTTCCCTATCTTTGGTAACGTTCAACGTGGCCCAGCTGCTCACTTGCCCACACGAACGTAACACCTATTTTTTCATTGCTGTAGTGGTATATTGCATACAGCCAGCACACTAAGAGCTATTTGGGTATGGTCAAGTCCAACCTGGCAATGACCATAGGGCATTTAGAAAATGCAGTTAAGTTGCTATTATATAAGCATCGTTAACACTGTGTAATAGTTTGCAGGTTCAGCCCAGCAATTGTTGGGAAAACGTGAGCACTAAAAATTATTAGGTCCAAATACAGCCACCAGATACCTGTTCCCACCCCACTGTCAGTTAGGAAAGGGCAGGAGGCAAAGTCCACAACCCCTACTGTGGACACCAAGGGAGCTTGTTCTAGCCCTGATTACAGCAGCGTCTACACTATTCTGCCAAAAGTAATTGGACACCTGAGCAAGAATCAAAAGTAGTATTTATTTCCATATGTTAATACGTATTGGGACTCATTTGACCCTAATGACATCAGATAAGCTCCATGGCAAACTTTCTTCTAATGTATGATTAACTTCAGCTGGTATTTCCATCCACTGATCCTGCAAACGTCTGCTGAGTTCTCTCAAAGAAGATTGCTGTTCATATTTTCTGACTTGACATTCCAGTTTGTCCCAAAGGGTTCTGGTTGTGACTCT
Organism: Eleutherodactylus coqui; assembly: GCF_035609145.1. Lineage (NCBI taxonomy): Eukaryota > Metazoa > Chordata > Amphibia > Anura > Eleutherodactylidae > Eleutherodactylus > Eleutherodactylus coqui. Next base: position 26,201,483 of record NC_089846.1, on the reverse strand, counting down.
GTGTAGGCCAGTTCAATCATGGAACATCTATATCATCCAGGCAATGGAAAACAGCATTGGACTTGTGACAAGGCACATTGTCTTATTGGAAGTATGGCTGACCATTCCCAGAGTATTGCCATATTGTCAGCAGCACATTATTGTCTAGAATGTCAGGGTACACCTCCGTGTTCACGATTCTTGTCATTACAACCAACGGACTGAGGCCATGCAACGTATAACATCCCCAGACCATAACGGAGCCTCCACTGTACCTAACTGTTGGCACAACACACTCAGGTAGAGGACGTTCCTCAGGTACCTCCATCTGATGTGAAGACGGAGTAGTGTGATTCATCACTTCATAGAATGTTCTTCTATTGCTTAACTGTCCAATGAAGACGCTCCTTGCACCATTGTAGATGGGCTGACGCATTGCACTTTGCGATGGACGGCTTGTGTGTAGTGGCAATAACCAGTATATCCAATAAAAGTTCAGTTTCCATCACAAACTATGTCTGACACCTTCTGTAGTGTGGTTTAGAACACGTGACATACTAATAAAACACGATCCATTCTACTGAGAGGGGTGTCCAAATACTTTTGGTAGAGTAGTGTATATTGTGCAGAAATATGAATAATCTCCACGCTGCCTTCACTGCTTTTTCTAGGCTCCATATAGACATCATGTTGTTATTCTGATATGGGAAGAAGATTCTATACTGCGACGTTGATTCTCCAATGTTTATTTTTTTCAACTTCTTAGCAAATACAACATTTTGTCTGAAAATAGTTTGTTGAAGGACGTCGTAGTGGGTCGAGGCCGCCAAAAATAGATGACCTCTAGGACATACTTTCTGACTTTCCTCTTCCCAGTCTTTCATTGCCAGCAGGGTTCTGCTTCTCAGTATAAACCTATTACCCAGTGGATCCAACTTCAGCCAATGAAAAGTTAACTCCTGGAGGCCGGAAGAGCGTACTTCCTGTAATTGGCATGTCACCTTTAGCTGATGGTTCACGAAGGACCACATGGTCACATCTAATGAAGCTTAAAAAAGCAACTAGCCGACACTTACTACTTGTTTTAACAACATGGAAGTCATCGGGCCACCCATTAATTGATCATTTTCAGTAGAAACCTCGTGAGCTCCCTTGCTTGATTACGACGTAGCATTTAGCACTGAATGACTTTCACCCAAGAGATGATCTCAGAGGGAAAAGAAAGATTGGCAGCAATGAATTTTAACACCTCAACCTATTGTTCTTCCTGGAGATAGGCCACCACCAAAGAAGTCAAATTGTGGCTTTCTCAACTTTCCTCATGGGAAAAACCGGAGGAGTCGGGGAAATTAGCTGTTGGCCAAAGAAGTGTCCAGCTGACAATTACTGAAGATGTATTCAGCACCTTTACCCTTTCTTATCCTATTTTTTTTAAATCATTTTGAAGTCCCATTGTCTGTTACTCTCTACTCCTTATATCAATGCGTTGCCTAAAATAACATGCCCACAAGAAATGATTATGGGTGGTGTAACAAGTGGAAGACGATATCTCTATTCTTTTTCTTAGACTTGGATTCTTCTGTTATGGTGGACCTCGAAATGTCATTTTTCCATAAGGGACCTCTCAATTCTAGGATAATATAGGAAATAAAAGTTCCCTTTCTAACAGAATTGACCCTACATAAATATATAGGTTGTTATACATCCTATACCATAGATTTAGCCCAGGGGGCCCTTGGATAAAGGTGGTCTGGTTATGCTTGGTCATGTGATATGTGATATAAAGCCATAACATCATCCCATATTACAGAGTTCTACCTAGGTTGTCCGTCACCTTGCCTAATCCTATATCTAAATACTCAGAGGAATGCCAGCAAGTCACTCAATCACCCAGAAGCCAGGGTGCCTTCTCCTACCTACATATCCAACCATACTAATGCTGCAAACCAATAGAAACCTGCTGACACAGAGACCATAGTGACCTTTCATACCGGCTGACTTTTTCTGCCAGGACGGACCCCAAGATGTGGAATTCAGCGCCTAAATCCACAAGTCTAACTGTGAATTTTGTTGCAGAATTGCAGGCAGATTTAAGCCAAATACACCGACGTGCACCAAAAAAAGCATTGTTCATTCGGCAAATACGCAACGCTCATGTGCGCGCAAACAGGCATAAGCTCAAGGGACACCAGTACTTAGTCAATCAATGCAAGAAATGTCTGCCAACACTTGACAAGGTTGTAAAATGCCTTGTCCGTGTATCACACAGTGGACAGTTCTGCAAAAAGGTCTCATGCAGCTTTTATACCTATCATACAAGTATATGCGCCATTTTTGAAGACTGGGTTCACCAATGTCTAACTCTCGTATATCTTAGTAAGGAGAAGACCCACTAACATCAGAAGTCCTAAGGATGCAATAAGGAGGAAACCCAGTCGTGTAGAACTAAATGCTACTCACGCTCCCAGCTTCTCCTTGATGTTGTACACCATATTGATGTCTTCAATTTTCTTTTTTCCATTTTTCCCGAGAGGCATGGCCGTAACTCAGTGTGACTGGAGACCTGTGGAAGAAAAATGACAAAGAAACCGATCATCAGAATGTAACTCTTTATTGCTCGGGCTTTTGTAGTTGCAATCTCTTTACCTTCAACTTCCTTGAAGAAAAAACTAAGCTTAAACTGAGCCTATCAGCAGAAAAAACATTCTAAAACCACCGCCCTAGCACTACGCAGCATGGCACAAGCAGGGCACTTGTGGTCTTGTACATAAGGAGCCTGGGAGCTTCACCACAAATTCTTACTTTGAATGTTGCGCAACCAGTATGCAAATGCGCCATCCTTAGTCAAAAAGGTGGCACCAAGTCAGGGCATCACAGGAGAAACCCAACCACTCTCCACCTCCCCTCATGTATTGACGTCAGTGCTAGTAGCAATGGAATCTCGCGCATGTGCTATGTTGTCTTCTGGACAGATCTTTCAGTGCATGCGCAGTGCATCGGAGTAGTCAAGGTTTCGATGACATAAGGAAAGTTTCCATTGACTGAAGGCGCTCATAAACCAGAGATCCTAGATGTCCACATGATGAATAAATAGTTGGTCTACAAGGGTTGACATTTTTGGGTACATTTTGATATATCACATCAAAAAGTCCCCAATATGGCACAGAGCAATTTCATAGGTGATAAAACCGTTGGCAAATGACCACTGGGGCCAGTCTGTCGTAGTTACCAAGATCATTCTAATTATGCCCATGCCTGCACCTGGCAAATGAACATGTGGAGTGAGGTTTCTGCATAGTCTGTGTCATTCTGCTGTTCACGCCATGAAAAGGTGGCGATAGTTGACAGCAAGTTCTATAAATCAGCCATTACGGCCATCTATAGACATTGCGTCACCTTTATACTGGCCATACAGCTAACATATTAAAGCCACCGGAACACTGGCATATTTAGATAAGCATTTTTGCGCACATTTTCGCATGCACAAAATCGCATGCGCAAACCGCAATCAATGGAACCCATTGATTTAAATTGGTTTTTCCCTCTATTTTTGTGCACGCAAGACACCATTTCCCCCCCCCTCCCCCCCCCCCCCCCCCCCCCGTCTACACGAAATTGTGCACGTAACTGCTTGATTTTGCAGTGTTACTTGATAACACCAGGGACTAATTAGGCTGCTGAACAAGTTTAATCAGGTGTATCTCCCGAGCCAATGCGAACAGGCTCGGCAGCTTGGAAACATACAATATAATGTGTGGATACGCACTCGAAAGCCCATGATTGCGCTCCCTTCACAGCGCGATAACGTCACAAGAGCATATATATGCCTACGCTCGTTTGCAGAAGCCCTTAGGGTCTTGTGTTGCTCATGTTAATCCATGGACAGCACATAGCCCACTACGGCCTACATGGCTATACGCATGGAACCCATAGTCCACATGAAAGCACTCATGGCATGTCTTATTCCTGTCCATTTCACGGATGAGAAATAAGACATGCCAATACATGTCAATGTGCGGAGTCCGTGTATATTGGACAGCACACGGATGGTTGTGTGTATTCTGTCCATCGCACGTTACTTGTACACTATTCGCATTATGGCTAGTGTGCGCCTTTAAGTCTTGTCATGCGGATTCGGCCACGTGATGAGCTGTGACCCTCCAGCAAAGCTATAGTCTTGCTATACATTTCCACTACAGCTGCAAACGAATGGTCATCCATTTAATGCAAGGACATATTGGGTCTGCCCGAGCGGTTTACTGATCTGGCTCATAGAAGAGGATTCCAGGCAGAGGAACCCTTCTTCTATAACGTCCATATACACTAATAGGGAATACAGGCAATCTAAGGCTTCACGGAGACATTCCGCTGCCTATAAATATGGGCCATTACTGCAATTCCATATTTGGGGTGGTGTGCCACTTTTGGTGGTAATGCCAAGGTTTTACCACAAATTACTGTCCACCAAATGTCACCATCGATATATTTAGCAACATATGTCCCTAAAATATTCAGCACCCCAATAGGGTGACTACTCAGGAAAAGTGATCCATGCATGGTTAACTAAAGCAGAGTGTTACAAGAAACCATTCCAGGGCCAAGAATGATAACCCGTACGCTTGGTATATAGAACATCTTTCATTTTTGCATTATTGAATGGTCATAAATATTTTAAAGTGTTAAAACATAGTTTTGACAGGAACAAGAAGTCCATGACAAATGACATTTCCTGCTGCACCACGTATGGGATCATCTCATGACTAATGTACCAGCAGCTGGAGCAGGGCAGCCGCTGGCATTCACGTCTGCTAACAGACTGGTATTGATAAGGACCGCATTGTAGGGATGGCAAAAGGGACAAATACCCCAGGACCTGGGGCCTTAACCATCATTGACAGAATTTTTACTGAATTGATTCTAAAAACTTAACTTTTAACCCTTTCCAATCCACTGTCTGACGTCTAAAGACATTATGATTGAAGGCTGTACAGCTTCTGTAGTCGAAAGACGCCCGGCAGAGTATTCTTACTGTATATTACTGGCCGCAATGTTGTCGGTGGCCTCTCCGGCATGTCACATACTGCAGTACTGGCTCTAGCCAGCAGATGGTGCTATTGTAAAATGGCAGAAAGATAAAGCCCCCTAGGAAACCCTGAATAAAATTGGATTGCAAAGGGTTAATTATCTACATTAAAATGTATTTCTGGACTGTATATACAGAAAGCACCAATACACCCAAGTGTACTTCCACCACCCTTAGTATTGTCCTCTCAGTGGGAGAAGGCAATAACCTATATACCATATATTCTCTTCAGGATAATAAAAACCCACTGATCATATTTAGATCAACCGGGGTTTGTGACAGAAAAGCACCCTTCACTATAATAAAAATATTAGTGTGCTGGATTATTACCATAGATCAATATAGTATCATCAGAGGTGTGCTCTGATAGGGCAATTCACTATCCGGGAGATGCCTTTTTTTTCATCTGAGTTCCCCTTAGATCTATGTGTAAATCAATATCAGTCCAATATCAGTCATGTAGTTTGAAACAGTATGTGATGCTACACCTAATATTTTATTCCACTGGGGTACACTGGTTACAATTGGTGGTGTGGGTTGCTGTTAATTATTTGATGCATTAGCACATAGCGGGCTATAATTATTTGAGCCTTCGCTGTGTGCCTTTTCGTTCATATGAGTCCAGAAATTTTTTTTTAATGTAGATTATTAAAAGTTACGTTTTAGAATCAATTTGGTGAAAGTTGTTAAAATTATTTTGATTCTTCTGCCTCAGTGAAAGTGATTGACAGAATGATTCATAGCAAGGTCTAACTATGGTACCAATTTCTAAAGCCTGGCATCAGAGGCACAACTTGAAGCTCCCGGGCCCTGATGCAAAACTTGTAACAGGGCCCCCAACTATAATGCTTTACTTCTAGTACTGGGTTCCCTATATGGAGAAGAGAGGCCTTATGGGCCCCCTAAGGCTCCTGGGCTCGGGTGCAACCGCATCCCCTGCATCCTATATAGTTACGCCCCTGCCTGGCATGAAACTTCAGCACTGATATCGCTATATTGTAAAGCGTTATTACAGTTCTATTTGGGCATTATGGTGGAACTGTTCCTTGCCCACTTTATCGTAGCATCATTACAAGTAATGGACAGCCGCTGTTCTCCTGTGGTGGACATGTCTTTCAGCTTTCAGGGATTCTAATCAGGGAGCACCGTATTATTGGCTGCTCCAATAGATCATATAATGGGATTGCCTGAAGGTAGCAGTTTCATGTCCAAGAATGGCCTAGATACATATGTCCTACTGTTGGAATATCATTGTCATGGCATGTCGGCGAAGGAATCAGATCAGGGTTACGTCACGGCGTCCCTACCAGTCCACGTGATCCTGTGCATGTGCCTAATTGGACACACCCGGTGCAGCAGAGTCACCCAAGGATGGGTGCTCTGATACACCCCAAATCCTGGCTAGTTTCAATGAGCATAAGCACTGGTCCAATAGGACATCCACTCGGGTGAGACTCGATGTGAATCCGAAGCACACGTATTCGGAAAAAAGGAGACAATATCAAATAGTATAGGATGGGAGGCACCCCTGTGAAGTAAGTTCTTCATTGCTTACAAATCTTCTGCATCTGGAGCTCTGGGATTTTTTTATAGGTCCATCCTGTACTATTTGTTATTATGTTGTATGGATTGATTGGCTGACATAGAAAGGTTTCTTCTACCTGGTCAATCAGCCATAATAGAAGTGTATTTATTCCTGGTCCGCCTCTGCATGGGTGCTGGTTATCGTCCTGCCTCAGGTGTTCGGTGAGGCAAAGTACCTGTGACTATTCATTTTGTGAGGCCGGTTTCACACGGCCGAGAATCTCGAAAGAGGTTTGTGAGTCTCGCAGCGTACAAATCTCACGTGAAATTCCCGGCTGTGTGAAACTGGCCTTCTTATGAATAGAGTCATATACATGAGCGATGTAAAAATCGCGGCATGTCCTATCTTTTTGCCTTCCTTGGAATGCGTCACCCATTGTTTTCAATGGGACAGTAAAACACACTGTACGCTGTGGAAGCACTTGCCGATCCTGTAACGAGCCTGAAAGCCACGCCGGAGGATCGCTACTTCACAGACGTGATGGGAGGTGTTTTTGCCAGTAAAACACACAGCGGAATGAAAACTCACATAGGTGAACACGATATCGGGCCAAGCTTCTCAGCCCGATATCGATCCTGCCCGTGTGTAGGTAGCCTGAGGCTGATTCACTTGAACCAAATACTGTGTTATTTATATTGCTCTTTCCTTCTGCATTAAACATCTACCCTATCTTCCATCTACGGACAGACTAAGTCCACTACTTTCCAGACATGGGGCCGCCCCTATCGTGGCGCTCGCCCTGCTTCTAGACAGGGTATGCCACACCAAAGTTGATAAGGGACAGTGTTCTTATTACCGTATTTCTGTTACCATTATTTGCCCTATTTTGTATTTCCCACATCTTGGTAATATATATACAGGGGGTAGATAAAGATATGGAAACAACTAAGAAATGCATGAGATTTTAATCATTAGTACTGAGCTGCCCTTTTGAGCCCTGCTTGGCTGAAAGCTTATCTGCCAAATTTGTGTTTACGTCACCTCTTGCCCTGCTCTGGGTGGTTTTAAGACCACCTGGTAACAGCAGCTGAGTGGTTCAAACCCCTGACCAATGGAATCCCGTTGCTCAGGCAGATGTTCACTTCTGCCTGGCAGCATCTTTATCATATTACTTCCACTTTAAATTGGTCTCTACATGCCTTATTAAGATATGATTCATATATCCCATGGAATTTAAAGTATGCATTTCATACAGTGCTTCCATATTTTTGTCCACCCCCTGTATGTCTATATTGGTCCATTGTGGACATTTATTATGTAGTGGATTGTCATGTTTGAGTCTCCGTGGAAGGCGCCATACATCCATACTTGCGTCCTGTGCGAACGTAACAATCATAATATCTCACTGAAACACCAATTCCCATCAGGAGATATAATGATGAACATTGTGACATGCCGATGATCTATCTGTCCACCAAGTTGTGTTCTGGGCCAAGTAGATGCCTACATGTCCCGAGACGTTATTCTTTGTTTATGGAGGAGCTCAGTTATTTATCATTGTTGTCTGGTAACAGATGTGAGACGTCAGATTTAGCTGTCAAGAAAATGTGGGAAAAAAAACAACTGTGCATTTTTCAGTAATGAGTTTTGTTCCATGTTCTGCATCCATTGGGTTATCTAAGGCAGTGGTCTCCAACCTGCAGCTCCCCAGCTGTACAAAAGGTACATTAACCATTTGGAATGATCTGGATTTCTGCAATGATTGCTAATTAAATGTAATCTGATTGTTATCTAAGTCACAAAACACAATTTAACTAATCACACACAAAAATGTTGTAGTGCTCATGTATTTTATTGAGCACATTGAGTAGTATCCACAGTGGAGGGAGAAAAAGTAAGTGAACCTCATAGTTAATCACTTCTCCAAGAGCTAATTGGAAAAAGGTTCAATTAAGGGGATAATATTGGATGTGTGAGTTTTACTGGTTCTTTGCCTATTAAATAAAGGCACACAAAGCCTGGTTACTGACAGATCTGTTCTTTGCAAGAAAGATTGACAATTAAAACCATCTACCTCATTTATCACAACTGTAAAACTGCTTTTATTGCCCATTGCATTGATTTATCAGGTGAGCATGGTGAAAGATTGCACCAAGACATATGTGCAATTGAAAAACAGTATGAAGGAAAGTGGATGCCTGCGATGCCGGCTGGCCGGCAGACATAAAAGAAATAAGTGACTTATACAAACATTACATCTAACTTCCCAGATTTTCATGCCACTTTTGGAAGTTCTTTATTATTCATCTGCCACCTTGTAACCATGTCTTGCTTATAACTGTTACCCAATTCAGGATTTACTGGTCATAATGACATTTATAAAACATTCTTACTTGTGATTATATCTACACTTCTTTTTTCTACTGTTGAGGTTATTCTCTGTAAATCTGTTCCTGAGTCAGAACCTGAGCACAAATTTGCAAATCGGCACTCAAAACTCTGTAAAACACAAAATGTTTGTCCAGAAAAAAATAAAAAACATTTTTCTGTAACACAGTGTAATCTATTAATCCAGGACTGTTGCTACTCTCCCTGGGAGGCCTTTTAGGATCACCCTAAGAGCACGAATAGGCAATCCTGAAATGATTCAACAAGACAATGACTCAAAAAAGACAAACTAAACAATGGTTGAAAAAAAGAGTTGTGTTTTGGAATGACCAAATCAAAATCTTGACCTTAAAGGGGTTGTCTCGCGGCGAAAGCGAAAAAAAAAAATTTTCACTTACCCCCGCATTCTGCCCTGTTAAAAAGAAAGCATAGGTTAGTTTTTAAAAAGCACATTGCACTTACCAGTATCAGCGTTCTGCAGCTTCTTCTATTCTTCTTTTAAAGATGGCGCCGCTGGTCTTCTCCCACGGTGGACCGCGGGTCTTCTCCCATGGTGCACCGTGGATTTTCTTCTCCTTCCTTGCGTTCCATTGCCGATTCCAGCCTCCTGATTGGCTGGAATCGGCACACGTGACGGGGCGGAGCTACGATGACGACGCGGTGAGCAGCTCTCCGGCACGAGCGGCCCCATTCACCAGGCAGAAGACCGCACAGCGCAAGCGCGTCTAAAAAAGCAAGAAGCCAGCGAAATTAGACGGAGCCATGGAGACGGGGACGTCAGCAACGGAGCAGGTAAGTGAATAACTTCTGTATGGCTCATATTTCATGCACGATGTATATTACAAAGTGCATTAATATGGCCATACAGAAGTGTATAGACCCACTTGCTTTCATGAGACAACCCCTTTAACCATATAGAGATGCTGTGGCATGACCAGAAGAGGACTATGCACACAAGGCATCCCAGGAATACTGATGAACTAAAACATATTTGCAGGCAAGAATGGTCCACAATTCCTCCTCAATGTTTTGTAAATCTTATTTGCAGCTACAGGAAATCTTTAGTGGAGGTGATTGTTGCTCAAGTTGCATCTACAGGTTATTCAAGGCTTCACTTACTTTTTCTCCCTGCTTTGTGAATGTCAATGTACTCAAGACAAGATCGGTACAATTCTTTGTATGTTACTACCGTGTTTCCCTGAATATAAGATACTGTCTTATATTAATTTTTGCCTCAAAAGAAGCACAGTGTCTTATTTTTGGGGGTGTATTATAATACTTACCTAGCAGCCGTTGTTCGGGTCCCTCGCGCTGGTCTCCATCGCTCCTGCAGGCTTCCGTGTCCTCCTTCGCACCGACAGAGAAAATCTTCCTGGTAGTGGGGCTTGAATATCCTGCCTCCAGCAAGCTAATGCTTTGATTGGTTAACCGAGTGCCGCGTCTGCCAATGAAAGCCGGCGCTTGATTAAGCAATCACAGACATTCATTGAATGACATCATTGAATGGCTGTGATTGGTTAATCGAGTGCCGTCGTTCATTGGCTGACCTGGTGCTCGATTCACCAATCAGAGCATTAGCTTGATGGAGGCGGGGTATTTAAGCCCTGCTACCAGGAAGAACTGCTCTGTCAGTGTGCAGAAGGAGACAGCAGCCTGCAGCAGTGCCGCAGCTAGGGTTGCCACCCGGTCGGTAAGCCACCGGCCTGGCTGGTATTTTTCTGTCAGGCTGGGGCCGGAATTTTTTTTACCAGCCCTATTACAGGCCGGTATTTTCAGAGCCTGCACTGCCCCCTAGCGCCGGTTAACTCTCCTCCAGCAGGGGAAACCCTCCTGACATCCGGGTAAATCCAGACCTGCAGACTCGACAGCTGTGTGTGATGTGTGTGGGGGTCAGAATGGATGTAGCAGAGCTGTGTGTGCGATATGTGTTGGGATCAGAATGGATGTAGCTGAGCTGTGTGTGTGATGCGTGTGGGGGTCAGGATGGATGTAGTAGAGCTGTGTGTGATGTGTGTGGGGGTCAGAATGGATGTAGAAGAGCTGTGTGTGTGATGTGTGTGGGGGTCAGAATGGATGTAGCTGAGCTGTATGTGTGATATGTGTGGGGGTCATGATGGATGTAGTAGAGCTGTGTGTGATGTGTGTGGGAGTCAGAATGGATGTAGCAGAGCTGTGTGTGATGTGTGTGGGAGTCAGAATGGATGTAGCAGAGCTGTGTGTGCGATGTGTGTGGGGGTCAGAATGGATGTAGTGGAGCTGTGTGTGTGATGTCTGGGGATCAGGGTGGATGTAGGGGAGTTTTGTGTGTGCGATGTATGTGGGGGTCAGGATGAATGTAATAGAGCTGTGTGTGATGTGTGGGGGGGTCAGAATGGATGTAGCAGAGCTGTGTGTGTGATGTGTGTGGGGATCAGAATGGATGTAGTGGAGCTGTCTGTGTGATGTGTGAGGATTCGGATGGATGTAGTTGAGTTGTGTGTGTGCGATGTGTGGGGGGTCAGGATGGATGTCCGGCCGGCGCTGCAGTGACAATGTCGGGACCCGAGGAGGAAAGTGGAGGAGCAGTACATGCGATACGAGGTATGTACCATGTACTGCATGTGATCTTGTATGTTTAGGTGGTATACATTATACCAGCTGTAGATATAATTACATACAGGACATATCTACCTTACATCAGCATCACTATATACAGGGGAGGTATATCTCCTGTATATAGTGATATGGACCATGCTGGGGTAACCTGGGTATCTAATGTATATAATTATATATGTGTAGATTGTATGCGATGCGAGCATCTGCAGCGTGTTCTCGCGAGTAGATGGCCTGGATCCCACACATGTGCACAGCCACTGGATGGGATCCAGGAGATAAAGGAGGGAAAAAAAGCTGTGATAAGCTATGCCCTCAAGTCACACCTCTGACACACCCCTTTTTCACCATGGCCGGTATTTTTTCATGGCAAAGGTGGCAACCTTAGCCGCAGCCCACCGCGAGAGACCCAAACACCGGCTGCTAGATGAGTATTGGGTTTTTTTCACATGTAGTCTAGCTAGGTCTTATTATCGGGGTAGGGCTTATTATCAGGGAAACACAGTACTTTAGATTATGTTTGTCGACTTGGATAACAATCAGACCCCATTTTATTAGTAATCAATGCAGAGATCCAGGTCATTCCAAAAGGGTCACTTCTTCATGCAACGGTGAGAATGCTGTGACAACCCCAGGCTAGAAGTTGAATTTTTATAACAGCTGGAGTGCTACAAGTTGAAGACCCCACATGGTGAGATCTTTCAGATCAATTATTCTCTGTTGTTTGTACAGTTGGAAGCCCCAAACAGCATTGCCTAGATCCTTACAAATATATTACCATCTCCAACATAGAAAGGGGTTCTTTACTGTAAGAGCAGTTAAACTGTGGAACTCTCTGCCTGAGGACGTAGTGATGGCAAAATCCATAGAGGAGTTTAAAAGGAGACTTGATGTCTTTCTGGAGAGGAAGGATATTATAGGTTATAAATCTTAGGTTAATTGTTAATCCGGGTATACAGGCAGGTAGGAACTATTAGGGGTTGATCCAGGGAACAGTCTAATTGCCATTAGGGAGTCGGGAAGGAATTTTTCCCCAAAAGGGCTAATTGGGTTCTGCTCTTGGGGTTTTTTGCCTTCCTCTGGATCAACAACACAGGAGAGACAGGCTGGACTGGAGAGACATTGTCTTCATTCGTCCTTACGAACTATGTTACTATGTATCTCTGGGGTATTTGTGGGGTATTTTAGCTACAAATATAACATATATTTGAACCTACCATCTAATTCTACATCTCCCATCATGTGTACAGATCTACCGGTGGTGAGTTTGGCATTTCTACGTACATAGGTCACCCTGGGAGCTGCTTACATGGACATAGTAATGCCGAGTTTGTGATACATATACTGTATATTGCAACGTTAGAGCGTGAACACTTCTCGGTCCGCACAGATTTCTATATTATTTTGGCCTTGTTATATAAAAGTAAGATGTAGAGTCTGGTTAATGTGAGATGTTCTGTTATAGTCGCTCATGAGGCTCTTCTCTTATTATGTAAGCTATGGGCGAAAATAATGAGTACGATAATTAATGGTAACACAGCTCGTTATTACATCGCACCATAATCAGTAGTGACAAGTCTGAGAGGATGAGGGGACAGACTAAGGTAATATATTCTCTACAAGCTCCAAGTACATTTCTACTACCAGTACATGATAGATAAGAACACCCTCCTTGCCAGATTCTCTTTGTAGCCCCTCTTTGGCATTACAGTTTGGTGGGCATTATGGTCTCTGCCATGGCTGGACCACTATATCGTCCAAACCGGAGTAAAAGGGTAATATCCCCGTCTCCCTTTCATTCTAGTTATTGTGTTCTTAATATTTGTTTAATGGTGTTTTATATGTCAGGTGACTGTAGGTGGCCCGGCGGAAGTCGATATAATGATAGGTTAGCACTAGAGATGAGCGAGCGTACTCGAGCGAGTAGTGCCTTATGCAAGTACCTGCCCGCTCGTCTCTAAAGATTCGGCTGCCGGCGGGGAGCGGTGGGGGAGTGCGGGGAGGAACGGGGGGGCGAGATCTCTCTCTCACTCTCTCCCCCCTGCTCACTCCCACAACTCAACGCTCTCCCCTGCCGGCACCCGAATCTTTTGAAACGAGCGGGCAGGTACTCGCATAAGGCACTACTCGCTCGAGCAGTTTGCCTTAGCGAGTACGCTCGCTCATCTCTAGTTAGCACCATTTTGGTGTGGTGCAGTTTAAGGGAAGCAAGCAAAGTAGGCAGGCATGTTCTAGCCAGGTGAAGACCCCAGTGTAGAAGGCAGTGGGGAAAGCATTACTTGCTGTTGGCTAGAAGAACCACAATGCTAATTGTAATTGACGAACGTGGTAAGGAAAGGCGTATCTCGGCATGATTCCGACCACCGCGAGCCACATGCATAACTGCCTACAATCAACTCATGACCTGTGTATCAACAAAAACTATTTTCCAATAAATGGTATGTTGGCAAAATGTGGCATGAACCTGATAGTTTTGGCACCTTACGGCATGTAACCATGACTTCTTCCGGAAGTCTAGCCAAAACTTCCTGGAGCGGGGCTCTCACCGCAGCCCTCCAAAGCCATTGACATTGCCCTTGGATTCACTCAACTAAGCTTGCTCGAAACCTGATGATAAGCTGGCGTCAGGCCTGAAGGCCCCTCCAGCCCATTCATCCTTGGCCCTATAAAATTTGGGCCAACCAGAAGAACACCTACTGATGTGTTGGGCCACTATGCCGCTACCAGGGTTGATATAATGAATAAGTACTGAATTTTGGTTCTAGAATATGAGTATGAGGTGGCTTGAACCCTGATTTATATATGTAAATCCCAAATTTTGAAGGAGAACTCAAAAGGAGCAAGCTATGCACCAGCTCCTGCCCATGGGCTGTGTCAGGTATTGCAGATTTCCCCCATTCAAATAAACAGGGCTATATGGCTGCAATACCAAACATAGACAAGAGTGGTGCTGTTTCTGGAATGAAAATACAGACCTTCTCATACGATCCCTCTATGCTTTATAAATAAGTGATACGCAGATTTTAAGGCTTCCTTTATCCCAGCTCTCTGTCTGCCTTGTGCATTAACAGCTTGTTAATAACCTCCAGAGCTGCATGCACAATGTGCTGAAAGTAATTGCCTGGCTTCTCATACCTGATTGCTAAAAATATGGGCTCCTAGCACTGCAGTTAAGAAATGAACAGCAAAATCTCTTAAACAGCTTGTGCCTGGCAGCTCCAACGTTTCTGTTCTGCGCAGAGCATGAGGAAGGCAACGTGTGCCCCCATCTAGAACTCAGCATGATGTTAGACTCTGTAACAGGGAAAGAGAGCTCTACGGCAGTGTGGCTGATGAACAACATTGTCTGTGATGTGATAGGAGCTTTTGTTTTCCGATATGGAGCTGGAACTGCAATGAAATTCTCACTGCCTGCAGTCACCACTAGGGGGAGCTTATGAGTTTACTGCATACTGGTTACATGCTGAGCTTAATAATAACATAGTATACAGTAAGCTTCCCCTACTGGTGGCAGCATGCAGCAAAAATTCTATTAAAGGAATCATTTAAAGGAATTTCGCCAAGAAGGAATCTTCAGTTCATATGCTCTATTAGGGTATACGAACATCATACAGCAGCAAAAGCAATTCCCATCCTGATTGACCTTCTGCCGTCCTGCAATGCCAGATTTGTAATGTCTCACTGGCTATGGCTTCTCTGGCAAAATC